>NC_091472.1:112722069-113351160 GCF_036971445.1 Narcine bancroftii | reverse complement strand
GTGCTGATTGACTGCATCACAGTCTGGTTTGGGAACACCAACACTCCTGAGAATAAAGGCCTCCAAAAGGTAGTGGACACAGCCCAGGATATCACAGGCAAAACTCTCCCCATTACTGAGTACATCAACAGGGAATGCTGCCATCATAGAGCAGCAGCAATCATCACAGACTCTCACCACCCAGCACGTTCAGGAAAGCGATATCGGTACCACAAGGCTCACACCACCAGGTTCAGGTACAGCTACTACCCCTCTACCACTAGACTCTTCAATAATAAACTCAATCAGGGACTCATTTAAGGATTCTTACTTGTGCACTTCATTGATTTTTTTTGCTTTCCCTGTATTGCACAGTTTGTTTGCATTCGTTATCTGTTTACAGTTCTTTTGATTGTTCACTTGTTCAAACTGTGTGCAGTTATTTTTTGCACTACAGTGGTAATTATGCCACACTCACAGGCAAAAGGAATTTTAGAGTTGTATGTTCCCTGACAATAAATCTGAAATCTGAAATCACACTGTATTCACCTATTACCTCCCAACGTGCACTTCTCCTTTCAATCCCCTTCCACCATTTTATTTGGATGTCAGTCCGTTTCTTGCTATTTCTGACCAAGTCTTTCAGCCCTAAACATTGACTATCTATTGCCTTTCATGGATGTTGCCTGACACACTGTGATCCCCCACCAATAAGGTATTGCTCCACAGATTACACAGTTCCCTTTTAAAGATTACCATTAAACCTATTTCCATCACTGCATCAGGAAGCCAGTTCCAAAATCAAAGCCTTCCTGTAAAAAATGTCTTTCCTTATTTCATCTCTGGTTCTTTTGTCAGTCTCCATCAATCCATGCCGTCTTGATCATTGTCCAACAACTTACAATAGCAGAGGACAATGAAAGTTAGTGATTATGAGAGTGGGTGGCATAATGGGAGTGTAAATCTATATTATTAATAAACCATCCATTAATTAGTCCTGCAGAAGCTGCATGACCTCCTTCAAATGATACAGTTCTGGACTATTGACCCAGAGAGGCAGGTTAAAATCACAGCACAGCAGATAGGTTGTTCAAATTGAAGTAGTTAAACAAATCTGTTATCAATCATGTGATGGTAAATCAACTAGATTCTTGTGAAAATCTCTCTGCCTCATTAATGCCCATCTTTACCAGGTCTTGCCAATATATAACTCAAATCCTACCAAAGTTGTTCACTAGCAGGCCAATGGTTCACTGGCAAGCCTGACAATTGGACATGGCCAATAGATGGTGACTCACCTGCAGCCTTTCCTCGAGGCATGTCAGGTGTGTGTGGAGGTATCTCGACTTATTTGGATGAGTGTAACTACAACAACATTCCAGAAACTTGGCCTTATTCATTACAAGCCATCTTACTTCTACCCTCTCAACCACGTCAATGTCCAGATCCAAAGAATTTGAAAATGTTTCCTGCAGGATAGTGGTTCTCAGATGCCAACTGCTATCATCCAGAAGAACAGAAGACATCGGAGCAGAAATAGGCTATTCAGCTCATCGAGTCTGCCTGGCCATTCAATCATAAGCTGATTCATTTTCCAACTCATCTCCATTGAGTGGTCTTCCCTAATAACCTTTGATTCCCTGACTAATCAAGAACCTATCAATCTCTGCCTGAAAGATAGCCAATGATCTGGCCTCCACAAAATTCCATAAATTTACCACCCTCTTACTGAAGAAAGTCTATACATCTCTGTTTGAAAAGGACATCAATTCTGAAGTTGTGCCTCTTGTCTAAGACTCTCCCATCATGTGAAACAACTTTTTAACATCTACTCTATCCACGCCTTTCAACATCCTAAATGTGTCAATGAGATCCTTCTTGAGTCTCCTAAATTCCAATGAATACAGGCCAAGAATTGTCAGGTGTTCCTCATGTGATAACTCTATCATTCACAAAATCATACTAGTGAATCTTTAACAAAGACTGGTTCGACGAAAACAACCAGGAAATCCAAGAGCTGCTGGAAAAGAAGCGAGCTGCCCACCAGGCTCACCTTGCAAAGCTGTCCTGGCCAGAGAAAAAACAAGTCTTCCGTCGCGCATGCAGCCATCTTCAGCGCAAATGCCGGGAGATCCAAAATGAATGGTGGACTAGCCTCGCCAAACAAACCCAGCTCAGCGCGGACATTGGCGACTTCAGGGGTTTTTACGAGGCTCTAAAGGCTGTGTATGGCCCCTCACCCCAAGTCCAAATCCCGCTGCGCAGCTCAGACGGCAAAGTCCTCCTCAGCGACAAGATCTCCATCCTCAACCGATGGTCAGAACACTTCCAATCTCTTTTCAGTGCCAACCGCTCAGTCCAAGAATCCGCCCTGCTCCAGCTCCCTCAACAGCCCCTAAGGCTGTTGGATGAGGTCCTCAACCGGGAAGAGACATATAAGGCAATTGAACAACTGAAAAGTGGCAAAGCAGCAGATATGGATGGAATCCCCCCAGAGGTCTGGAAGGTTGGCGGCAAAACTCTGCATGCCAAACTGCATGAGTTTTTCAAGCTCTGCTGGGACCAAGGAAAGCTGCCTCAGGACCTTCGTGATGCCATCATTATCACCCTGTACAAAAACAAAGGTGAGAAATCAGACTCCTCAAACTACAGGGGAATCACGCTGCTCTTCATTGCAAGCAAAATCTTCGCTAGGATTCTCCTAAATAAAATAATACCTAGTGTCGCCGAAAATGTTCTCCCAGAATCACAGTGCGGCTTTCGCACAAACAGAGGAACTACTGACATGGTCTTTGCCCTCAGACAGCTCCAAGAAAAGTGCAGAGAACAAAACAAAGGACTCTACATCACCTTTGTTGACCTCACCAAAACCTTCGACACTGTGAGCAGGAAAGGGCTTTGGCAAATACTAGAGAGCCTCGGATGCCCCGCAAAGTTCCTCAACATGGTTATCCAACTGCACAAAAACCAACAAGGTCAGGTCAGATACAGCAATGAGCTCTCTGAACCCTTCTCCATTAACAATGGCGTGAAGCAAGGCTGCGTTCTCGCACAAACCCTCTTTTCAATCTTCTTCAGCCATGAAAGACCTCAACAACGAAGACGCTGTTTACATCCGGTACCGCACGGATGGCAGTCTCTTCAATCTGAGGCGCCTGCAAGCTCACATCAAGACACAAGAGCAACTTGTCCGTGAACTACTCTTTGCAGATGATGCCGCTTTAGTTGCCCATTCAGAGCCAGCTCTTCAGCGCTTGACATCCTGTTTTGCGGAAACTGCCAAAATGTTTGGCCTGGAAGTCAGCCTGAAGAAAACTGAGGTCCTCCATCAGGCAGCTCCCCACCATGACCACCAGAACCCCCCACATCTCCATCGGGCACACAAAACTCAAAACAGTCAACCAGTTTACCTATCTTGGCTGCACCATTTCATCGGATGCAAGGATCGACAACGAGATAAACAACAGACTCACCAAGGCAAATAGCGCCTTTGAAAGACTACACAAAAGAGTCTGGAAAAACAACCAACTGAAAAACCTCACAAAGATTAGCGTATACAGAGCCGTTGTCATACCCACACTCCTGTTCAGCTCTGAATCATGGGTCCTCTACCGGCATCACCTACGGCCCCTAGAACGCTTCCACCAGCGTTGTCTCCACTCCATCCTCAACATTCATTGGAGCGACTTCATCCCTAACATCAAAGTACTCGAGATGGCAGAGGCCGACAGCATCGAATCCATGCTGCTGAGGATCCAGCTGCGCTGGGCAGGTCACATCTCCAGAATGGAGGTCCATCGCCTTCCGAAGATCGTGTTATATGGCGAGCTCTCCACTGGCCACCGTGACAGAGGTGCACCAAAGAAGAGGTACAAGGACTGCCTAAAGAAATCTCTTGGTGCCTGCCAGTGGGCTGATATCGACTCAAACCGTGCATCTTGGTGCCTCACAGTTTGGCGGGCAGCAACTTCCTTTGAAGAAGACCGCAGAGCCCACCTCACTGACAAAAGACAAAGGAGGAAAAACCCAACACCCAACCCCAACCAACCAATTTTCCCCTGCAACTGCTGCAACCGTGTCTGCCTGTCCCGCATCGGACTTGTCAGCCACAAACGAGCCTGCAGCTGACGTGGACATTACCCCTCCATAAATCTTCGTCAGCGAAGCCAAGCCAAAGAAAGAAAGAAAAAAGAAAGTCAGCACATCCTTTCTTAAATGAGAAACCTAATACTGCTCAAAATACCTCAAGTGAGATCTCCCTAGTGACTTACTTAGCCTCAACATCACAACCCTGATCTTATATTCTATTGCTCTCCAAGGGAATGCCAGAATTCCATTTGCCTTCTGTAGAGCTCGTCGAAAGAACCAAAGACTTGTTGATCCAAACCAAGGCTTTCATTAGCAAAAGACAGGAGCTCTTCACAGGTGGCTGACCAGTCCGGAATGATCCGACCTGGCTAGGGACACAACCCTTTAAGGCCCAGACACTAGGCGTGGCTAAGCTCTCTAAGCACAGTCATTACACTCTAGATACTGTAACTATATACATTGGTGGATAGGTCTGTACTATCACACCTTCTTCACCACGTTTCAACCTGCAAGCTTACCTTCAGGCTATCCTGCACAAAGACTCAGGTTCCCTTTCATCTGGGTATATCCAAGCTGCTTAATTATCATGCTTGAGTTTGGAAAGTGAAGACTAACCAGGTTTTCAGATTTACAAGGTCTTCAGTCTGACCAAAGCACATTTTTGTCTTCACTTGATACACAATGCATAATGGGACACTGAGCAACAAATGGGATATGGAGTTCTGTTGGAAATATCTCCCACTGGTTCTACTTGATCAATTGAGTTCATACGCCAACTATGGTTAGCTTCAGATTCCAGCATCTGCAGGCTCCAGTGTGTCTCTAACTGGGACCACCTATTCTCAGAATTCTCATCCACTCATCATAGAACATTGCAGCACAGTACATGCCCTTCAGCCCTCAATGCTGTGCTGACCTAAAGTTTATATTCCTAACAAAAATATTAGACTCTTCCTACCTCGTAATGCTCCAATTTTTCTTTCATCCAGTTAAGAGTTTCTTAAATGTCCCTAATGTTTTAGTCTCCACCACCATCCCAATCCAATCACCCACAACTCTGTTAAAAAAATATCTTACCTCTGATGTCCCTCCTAAACTTTCCTCCCTTCTCTTTGTATAGATGTTCTCTAGTGTTTGCTATTCCTACCCTGGCATAAAGGAGTTGGCTGTCTACTTTATCTATGCTTCTAAGATTCTTGTAGATCTCTATTAAGTCTCCTCTCATCCTTTTACATTCCAAAGAGAAAAGTCCTAGCTCTGCTAACCTTGGCTCATAAGACATTTTCCATTCCAGGCAACATCCTGGTAAATTGTTAGCACTCTCTCCATGGCTTCCACATCCTTCCTATAATGTGGTGACCAGAACTGAACACAATATTCTAAGGGTGGTCTCACCAGAGATTTGCAGAGTTTCAAACATGACCTCTTGACTCTTGAACTCAATTCCCCTAATAATAACTATCCTACCAACCTGCGCTGCAACCTTGAGGGATGTATGGATTTGGATCCCAAGCTCTTTCTGTTCCTACACACTTTTAAGTATCTGACTATTAACTCTGTCCTCAGCCTTCGGTTTGACCTTCCAAAATTAATCACCTTACATTTATCCAGATTGAACTCCATCTGCCACTTTTCTGCTGCACTCTGTATTCTGTCTATATCCTTTGGTAATCTGCATCAACCTTCAGCACCATCCACAACTCCTCCAACCTTCATATCATCTGAAAACTTACTTACACATTCTTCCACTTCTTCATTCAGGTCATTTATAAAAATCACAAAGAGCAGGGGTCCCAGAACAGATCCCTGCAGAACTCCATTAGTCACTGAGCTCCAGGCAGAATATTTCGTGTCCACTACTACTTTTTGCTTTCTATATGAAAGACAATTTTTAAACCACACAGGCAAGACCACTGATTCCATGCCTGATGACTTTCTGAATGAGTCTCCCATGGGAGACCTTGTCAAATGCCTTTCTAAAATCTATGTAGACCACATCTATCGCCCTACTCCCATCCATTTCCTTTGTTCCCGCCTCAAAAAACACAATTGGGTTTGTGAGGCGCAACATTTCCCTCACAAAGCCATGCTGACTATCCCTGAGTAGTCTGTACTGCTCCAATGCTCATAAATCCTTTCCTTTAAGAATCCTCTCCATTAATTTGCACATCACTGATGTAAGATTCATCGGTCAGAAATAGGGATCTCTGGTATTCTGGCTCACAACTAAGTGATGCATTAAAAATTTTTCAGGAACATTTAAACAAGGCTCCAGTCCTATTAACTCATTTACAAAGTCAATTTTCAGTTCTTGCTGATGGATCCTTCAGCACAGAAACAACTGTGTTTCAGACTTCAAGAAGCTGTATCTGTTCAGTTTTCATCCCTTCTCTTCTGCTTCCCCTTCCTCAACATTCACTTCAGTAGAAAGCCATAGATGAAATTTACATAAAATATTCAGAGCCTTAAACTCACTTTGTGATGTTTTGAGATTCATTTTAGACTAGTATTTTTTAATGTATTGGATGTACCTTGCCATCTGTTGAAAGATACGTACAAGGAGAAATAATAAATCATTTCACTTCACTGTTCATTAATAACCCTCTTTCTTCACCCTATTCATTTTTCAGGACTGCAATTATTTTTTAGTTCTTCCAAAAATGGTGCAAATATTCTTTGAATAAGGGATAGATTTGACGTTGATTTCACAATACAGGCAGTGTAGGCTTGTACTAAATCAATATCTAATTAACCAAGAAACCATTCTACTTGACCTTATCAGCTCCAATAAAAATGCTCATTACTCATTATTTAGACGGCTCCCCTTGAGCTGGTGAGGTTGCCAATTTTAATTGGATTGGTTGAGGCAGAGGTACAGATCACTTTGTCAAACCTTGTGAATCGGAGAGTCAGAAACAGCTCAACCTTCACTGACTAAAACAAATCAACTTTTTATAGTAATAAAACACAGAGGATCCTGTTTGACCAGCACCATGGACAGAGCAATCATTTCCAGGCTGCTTCATTAGGAGACATTGTTAATGATCTTCCAGGAACCTACCCTGGCATAAAGGAGTTGGCTGTCTACTTTATCTATGCTTCTAAGATTCTTGTAGATCTCTATTAAGTCTCCTCTCATCCTTTTACATTCCAAAGAGAAAAGTCCTAGCTCTGCTAACCTTGGCTCATAAGACATTTTCCATAGGTATGGTTCCGGTGGATTGGAGGATTGCGAATATCACTCCACTGTTTAAGAAGTGAGTGAAGTAGCAGAAATGAAATTATAGACTTATTAGTCTGACATCAGTAGTTGGGAAACTGTTGAAGTCAATTGTCAAAGATGAGGTTATGGAGGTGCATAAAAAGGTAGGCCCAAGTCAGCATAGTTTCCTTAAAGGAAAATCATGCCTGACAAACCTATTGACATTTTTTTAAGAGATCACGTTGAATAGACAGGGGAGAGGCAGTGGATGTTATGTGTTTGGACTTCCAAAAAGCTTTTGAAAAGCTGCCACATATAAGGCTGCTAAATAAGATAAGAGCCCATGGAATTACAGGAAGGATACTAGCATGGCTAGAGCACTGGCTGTTGGCAGGAAACAGAGAGTAGGAATAAAGAGATCCTATTCTGGTTGCCTACTGGTTAGCAGTGGTGTTCCACAGGGATCAGTGTTGGAGCCATTTCTTTTTGCATTGTATATAAATGATTTGGATTATGGAATAGATAGCTTTGTGTTTAAACTTGCAGATGATATCAAAGTAGGTAATAGGTGAGGTAGTGCTGAGGATACTGGAAGGTAACAGAGAGATTTGGATAGATTAGGAGAATGGTAGATGACATACAATGTTGGAAAGTGTATGGTCATGCACTTTAGTGGAAGAAACAGATGGGCAGACTATTATTTAAATAGGGAGAAAATTAAAAATTCCAAGGTGCAAAGGGACTTGGGAGTCCTTGGCCAGGATACCTGAAAGGTTAACCTCCAAGTTGAGATAATAGTGAAGAAGGCAAATTCAATGTTGGCATTCATTTCTAGGGGAATAACATATAAAAGCAGCTATGTAATGTTAAGACTCATTAAAGCACTGTTGAGACCTCACTGGAATACTGTGTAGAGCTTTGGGTGACTTATTTGACAAAACATGAGCTGGCATTGGAGAGGGTTCAGAGAAGATTTACTGAAATTATACCAGGTATGACAGATGATTGTTGGTTCTTGGACTGTATTCATTGGAATACAGAAGGATGAGGGGGGGACCTCATTAGAGGAATTTTGAATGCTGAAAGGCCAAGTCAGAGCAGATGTGGCAAGGATCTTTCCCATGTTAAGATATTTGAGGACAAGAGGGCATAACTTCAGGATAAAAGGGTGTCAATTTAAAACAGCGATCCAGAATAATTTATTTCGTCAGGGGTCTCGAGTCTGTGGAACCTGTTGCCACTGGTGGCTGTAGAATCAAGGCTGTTGGGAGCATTTAAGGCAGAGATTGACATGTATTTGATTGGATAGGGCATCAAGGGTTACAGGGAGAAACCAGTGGAGCACTGGGCATCACTAGGTAGGGGGAGGGGGTGCAGGGGGTGCGACTACACGAGGAGACACCATCAGAAGGAGTGATACCAAAATGACTGAGCAGTTTCAGCATAAATTTATTATTTTTTTATAAAACTATCCCTTATAACAACCAAAACATTTTTCATAGGCTTAGCTTACATGTATCAATATATCTACAAGGCTAAAACTCTATGCTAATTTACTTTTTGAATCTTCAAATGCACTCTGGTCAGAGCTGTCATTATTACCCGATTACAATGACGCTTTGAATCACGTGATTTTGCCTGCAGGTGCTACAAGCATGCACTGTTGTTTTTGTTGCTGCTATGTATATGATTTTGTAATTTAAAGGCATAATTTTAATTTTGCTTGTTGTTTATCTCATTACTACTGTCATTACATTCAATGATACATGGGAATTCTGATTTATGAATAACATTAGTACAAAAATCATTAAGGATTTTTTAATTTTTTAATTATTCAACATATATAATGACAAAAATTAAGAACATTATTACATTGTTATATAATAAAATATTAATAAGTATATGTTGAAAATCTATTTATAAAAACTAAAATACTAAAATCAAAAAACTAAACAAACTACAAATTAAACCCCTAATAACCTACCCTCCCCCAGCTAATCTGATCCAAAACTATTTCATTATAAAATGATTACAAATAATTAAATCAGATTTCATCAATTAACACTCAAAGACCTAAAAAAAATTATAAAATTATTATATTTTTAGGGAAAACTTAACTGGTCAAGAAAAAAATAATAAATTCATAATTTTAATTTCATTATTTTTGCATTACAGACCCCAAATTTGCAACAACAAAAAAAAAAATTATCCCTTAAAATAAACGTATTTTTTTCTAATGGAATACAACTTTGAACTTCAGCATGCCATCTGTCCAATGTTAATGAAACATCGAATTTCAATGTTACAGAGACACATTTCCTTGCTATTACTAAGACCATCTTTAATTGGAAATCTGACAACAATAATTTAGGAGTAATACTTTCAAAATTTCATAACAGAAGCAATTCAGGATTTAAAGGAAAATTCATTCACATTATATCCATTGTAGAAATTTACTAATAGAAACCCAAAAAGGGTTAACCTTTTAACAAGACCATGTAGAATTAAGGAAAGTTCCAATTTCTGTTCCCCATCTAAAACACTGATCCAATAAATCCAATCTTCATCTACTCAATTTCTGAGGAGTAATATAAAGTTAATGTAAAAATTATAATGGAGTAATCTCTATTGTTTTTTTTTCTTTGGCTTGGCTTCGCGGACGAAGATTTATGGAGGGGGTAAAAGTCCACGTCAGCTGCAGGCTCGTTTGTGGCTGACAAGTCCGATGCGGGACAGGCAGACACGGTTGCAGCGGCTGCAGGGGAAAGACATGGAGGGGGAGGACGTGGACCTGTCCTCGGGCCTGCGCAAAGGAGCTTTTAGGTGAAGTGCAGTGCGCGCAGTACTGGCCCCACCCTTTACACCCATGGTTCGTGTGCCGTGGCCGAGCAAGCTGGGACGTGGCAGCGAGGTCCTTGGGTCGTAGGTTTTATATCGGAGTGGCCTTCTCCTAAATCATTAATATTATTTTTCATGATTTCTTTACACAAATTCTGGCAAACTTGTTGACCGATTTTCTATCTAAATCTCATTCCCATCTTTCTTTTGAATTAAACAAATCTATTTTAGGTGCCTGTTCTTGTAATATATATAGAAATGAAATAAATTTATTAACCATTCCATCAACCATAATATGTTCCAAATTTGAAAGATCTTTTAAAATCATTTCTGGTCCCAATTTCTCTCTCAAAAAGGCCCTCAATTGAAAATAACAAAATTATGTGTTCAAAGGTATACCATTTTTAACCATCAATTGATCAAAAGACATCAGTCTATAATTATAATGACAATCCCCCAGATTAGAAATTCCCTTAAAGTAGCATATATTTAAAAAAGGATTATCTTTTGAAAAAAAAACAACAAATGATTAATTATTGGTGTTTTTACTGAAAGAATATATCCATCAATTTCTAATTTAACTTTATTCCAAATATTCCACAAAGGTCGTAATATTGAGTTCCCTTATGTATTACATTAGATTTTAAATCGCATTTATAAATAAACTCATCTGGTTTAACCTCTCCTATCTTATTTAGTTCAATATCCACTGATGATGGTTTAATTTTAACCAAACATAAAGACTACAAATATTAACTGTGCTGCTCTATAATAATTTTTTTTAAAATTGGGAAGTTGTAATCCTCCCTGCTTATATTTCCATGTTAATTTTTCTAATGACTTTCTTACCCTCTTCCCTTTCCAAAGAGATTTCCTAACTTGTTTATTTAAATCCTGAAAAAAATTATTAGGTATAGACAGAGGTAAAAATATTACTAAAGATTCTCCATGGTCTGGTACAGGAGGAAGTCTATGAGGGAGGGGGTGGGGTTACACCATGAGATACTGCACTGGGTGACATCAGTCCTATTGATACCACTGCAGGTGAGTCGGTGTGAGTGAGTGGATGGATGAGCTCACGATTACAATGCGAAGCAGATTCGATGGGCCAATATCTCTGCTCTTATATCTTATCATCTTGCTTAACAAGTCAATGTTATTTGTTGATTCATTTTTGGATTTGGACATCTCTGAAGTTAATTGCCTTCCCCCAATTATCTCTAAGATGGAGGAGATCCTTCCTTTGGAGTTGCTGCCTGTGGTGGTACACCACCGGCCTACTGCAGGGGGCAACCTCTGTACCTGCAGGAGTGTAAGGGGACAGGACAACACCTGGCTGGCTGTCAATCAGTCGGCCTGAATGGATCAAGCCCCACCCGGTTGGGTGTCAATCAGCCTCTGGGCTATAAGCCTGCACCGGCCTCCAAGGCCTCACTCAGAGTTGCTGCAGCCATAGCCAGCCTGGCTCTGTGGAAGTCTTTGTGGATTAAAGCCTGTTGTACAGTCTTTATCTTTGTGTGTGCCTGATTCTGGCTCACAGTGCACCACACTGCCATCTCCAGATGATATTGCTCTCACAGTGCCGCTGGGTCAGGAGTTCCAAGATATAAAGGCAGTTACAATGAAAGAACAGCCTTACAATTCCAAATCAAGACAGCACATGAACAAGGCTGCTGGTGGTCTTCCCACATGCCCACAGCCTTGGGATAGAGATTGCAGGTCTGGGTGGAGGAGGAGGGGGTGGTAGTTTGTGGTTGCTAATGAAGTAGCCTAGTGGAGTGCCAGTAGTCCATTTTGTCTCTGGTATTCACAGCACAATGTTTGATGTGGCAGTCGGGGTACGAACTAAGGTGGGTTTGTACTTGATGAGGCCAAGTTTCTGGAGAGTTGTTGGACGTGCACTCATCCAGGCATGTGAAGGGAATTCAACAACACACCTGACTTGTGCCTTGCAGAAATTCTTTGGAGCATGAAAAGGTGCCACAGGAACAGAAAGATTACACCTTTCCTCAGCCAAGACCATCTCACAGCAAGCTCCATTAACACCTATGACTTCCAGATAATCCATATTAATACCATAGGGAGTAGGGAACCAGGGAGAACATCTTTGCTCTTGAGATATGGGATACCCTGCATCCCTTGAAGAAGCTAGAGAAAGCTTTGATTTCACTTTTCTTGGAAAAAAGATCACTACTGACTGAAGTTCACCTCTGCTCAATGCTCGGGAAAACCATCAGCACTGACTGAAGTTCACCTCTGCTCTATGCTCGGGAAAACCATCAGCACTGACTGAAGTTCACCTCTGCTCAATGCACTGAAACGTTAGCTTTGGAAACCAGCTCAAAATTACATAGGAGCAGAAAGGAATAGTTCAGAGCGTCAACAGAGCTTCAAGGAGAATTTCGGAGGCACACAGTTATCAGTAGGCGTGCACTGTTGCTGGGAGAATGGTGAAATGGAAAACAATTCCACAAAATAGAACTGGAAGTGCAGAAGGCACTTAACAGAGTTAGAGAGCCAACGATTTGAAACATGCTGCATCAGATCCGATAAATGGCAATTGTCTTCTGAGGAAATAGATGGATTGATTGTAGCTTTGTGGGTTTCACTGATTGATGGTGACTTTTCAATGTTAAAGCATGAGAACATTTTAATATACAATGCCTTTCCTGATAACACATTGCTTGACAAAGGATATTGCTATCATTTCAATGACATGACATCACATCCTTCTCAGGTTACATGCTACAATGGTCTTTCTTGCACTGTAGTATGGCTCCCCAGTATATTGATTCATTAAATCTACACTGGAAAGCATGCTAGATTCTACAAATTTATTAAATCTACACAATAAATATGCAGACAATTAAATGAATGATATTAAGATACTCCTGATATTTTAATTATTGTTTAAGGTTTGCTTGTGTATTATAACTCCTGAGCCTCTCTATTAAGTGTTGTGCAACAGGGAAAAGAGCTCAAATACAGATGCAGAAAAAAAGTTCTAGATGCCCACACATGCACGTTTACCCAATAATACTGTAAAACTGCTGGTATCTGCAATTCAAGCAACTGACAGCCTCAAGCAACCAGCAAAAAAAAAAATCAAGGAAATTTTTTTTTTTAAATTTTTAAAAATAAAAATAAAATAACGTGAAAATAGATAAGTTTTAAATGGTTAAAGGTAAAAGTTCTCTGAAGTAGCACATAAACCTTCGATGAAGATGGGAGCAAATATTCAGCCAGCGCAGTGCCTTGGCTGAGCTTTGCTTGTATCAGCTGTTTGAATAAAGTTGTGTGGAAACAGCAATGGCGTTGCCCAGGGATGAAAAGCTGGGTGATGCTGCTCACCGCTGAGGAGACTATCTTAGAGTATCTCCTTATCCTGCTTAGTCAGAGTGTCTCCAGTCAGAGGGTTTATCTGTAAATGTGGTGGGGGAGAGGGGTTAATTATCTATAATGGTACTGTTCATTTTTCGGGCAGCTCCATGCAGGGGGAATTATTGCAACAGTTAAATGTTTTCAAAGAATGTGATTGAAAATAAAGTAAAATGCTTTAAGGTTTATATATTCATGCAAGTGAAGTTTGTTCAGTGCAAGTACAGTAGAGTATTTTTGTCTTTTGTCTTTTAAGCTGTTTATTCTTAATTTAGGTGTATTTCTTAGGTATTGTAAGATAAAGTCTCAAGCAACTGGAAAATAATTATCTGGCATGTACCAAACCCCATAGGTGCTGGATACCAGGAGCTTTACTGTATTAAGAGCACATTCATGAGGACCCTCCAAAAAGCAGCAATTTAAATTTCCATATTGCTCTCCACAACTCCACTGCCCTATCCTCTCCAAACCTGACCACAATTATGTTTTTGCTCAATTCCCTGAACACTTTATCAATTTGGCATGTGTGATAAGAAACTATTCAATTCAATGTATTACTAAAAGTGAAGCAAGGTAGAACAATATTGCATCTGCACTGGACCTTGAAAAACTTTAACTCACACTTGTGGCTATAAAACTGAATCAACCAGATTATTTTGCATTTATTGGGTGGCAGGCTGGACTATAGTGTCACATGGGGCACAATTGTCCCACATTTCATAAGGTTATTCATCCAAGATTACATAAATTTTCTACTTTTCTTTGAGTGAAGTTCCATGTCGATCTCAGAGACCCGGGCTCAAGCCTGACCGATACCACTCTACACTATCAAATGTAACCGATATCACTCTGCACCAAATTAAATATAACTGATACCACTTTACCAAGTCACCTGTAAGTGGTAGCAATCTGAACCACCAAATATAACAGATACCACTCTATCAATTCACCTGTAACCGATAACACTCAACACCACCAAATGTTACCGATCCCACTCTCTACATTGCCAAATGTAACTGATATCACTCTATACACCATCAAATATAACCAATGCCACGCTCTACATCACCAAATGTAACCGCTATCATTCTCTGCATCACCAAATGTAACCGAACCCACCATCACGTTAAATGAAAACTGCCTCTGTTTTTCTTCAAGTTAGAGTCTATTTTAAGGATCCCAGAATTTTTTTAAAAAAGTAAATAATAGGGTGAATTAATTTTATCCTTTTATTCAGTAAAGCTGCAGTTAAATTGTATATAGTGTTAGGTCTGCTTTGTTCATGAATGAGTGAGACAAACACCAGGCTGAGTCGAAATCAGGGTTCTTTGTTCTTTATTACCGGATTGTAACACTTGCGACTAACCATGTTAGTCGGAGAATGCATTCTGCCGTTATCAGCAAAATGGTGATTTTTTATACCCTTGGATACGTGCTTAGAACATCATCATATCATTACTTGTCCAATGACTAAAACTGTTGCTATCCTTTCCCTGCTAGCTTCCTGCCTCTCAATCCATCAATGTCTCTCTTATCTTGTAAGTACAAGGATGCATTCACATCTTGTTACAGCCCTGTCCATCTCCCAAACACTCCCTGTAACTCCTTACACATTCCCATCTCATGATGTTTTACCTTACAATAGTTAGCCCATCTTTTGATGTCACACAATGTAAATGATTAAACTTACCTTGCAAATGGAAGACAAATGTCAGTGATGTATTGCCTGCACAAATCTCATCCAGTTGTTTTTTTTTAAATCTGTTCAGAGATACCAATCTGATCAAATCATAAAGTCTAAATTTTCATGTCAGTATCTGCATTGATCTTCAGTGGACAGAAGGTGCTTCTCAGGGTACGCTTCACCTTTCCTTCTGTCATGCACACAGCAGATTTCAGATTTATCATCAGTGGACATACATGACATCAAGTATAACTCTGAGCTTCTTTTTCTTTATCCTGCTGGTGAGGCAGAATGACCACACATTGGTAGTGCAAAAAAAAAACTAGATTTAATGTAGACATGTAAACAAATAAAGAAATGTAAACAAACTGACTGCAAAATACAGAGAGAAAAATAATCAATAAAGTGCAAAAATAAGAGTCCTTACATGAGTCCCTGATTGAGTTTATTGTTGAGGAGTCTGATGGTGGAGGGTTATCAGCTGTTCCTGAACCTGGTGCTGTGTGTGTTGTGGAACCTATATCTCTTTCCTGATGGAGGCAGCAAGAACAGAGCTGATGCTGGGTGGTGTGGATCCTTGATGATTGCTGCTGCTCTTCGAAGGCAGCTTTCGCAGTAGACGTTCCTGATGGTGGGGAGCATTTTGCCTGTGATGTCCTGGGCTGTGTCCACTACCTTTTGCCAGAACCTAGACTCCAGGGGTATTGGTGTTCACATACCAGACCATGATACAGCTGGTTATCACACTTTCCACCACGCATCTGCAGAAATTTGTCAGGGTTTCCGAGGTCATACCAAATCGCCGCAAACTCCTGCAGAGGTAGAGGTGGTGACATGCTTTTGTCATGATGCCATTAGTGTGTTGAGTCCAGGAAATATCCTCCAAGATAGTGACATCCACAAACTTAAATTTGCTCACCCTCTCCACCTCTGATCCCCCAATGATCACTGGATCACACACACCTATGATTTTCCTTTCCTGGTCAACAATCAGCTCCATGATTTTGGTGACATTGAGTGTGAGATTGTCGTTGATGCACCATTCAGCCAAGTTTGCAATCTCTTCCCTGGACGCTGACTCATCCCCCCTTTTTATACAACCCACTTCCGTGGTTTCATCAGCAAGTTTGGAGATGGTGTTGTTTATTGTTCTGAGCCACAGTGATCGGTGTATAGCAAGTAGAGCAGGAGCTAAGAATGCAGCCCTGTGGAACTCTGGGACTGATGGAGATTGTGGAGGAGGTGTTTTATCAATCCTCACTGATCATGGACTGGAGGTGAGGAAATCCAGGATCCAATTTCACAGTGGGGTGTTGAGTCCCAGGTCTTGGATCAGAGGTGACTCAAAAGAAAGAATAGCTGACAGTTAAAAGTCTACAAGGTCCAAAGGAAGAACTGAGATGATGAGTGGGTGGGAAGGAAAGAAGGAAGGCAGCTGGATGGCAGGAATAAACATGATATCTCATAGATGTTGATCTTCATTTCCACAGAAGTATTGTAAGGAGAACCTCCATGTTTCAAAGGGATTGCGATCCAGGAAAGAGAAAGAGTTGTGATCCAGGAAAGACATTCTCGCTGTAATTTCCTGCAGCAGGAACCCCCTTCTCTTATTAAATACCATGATTGGAAATGTGTACTGACGGAATGTTTTTCTCTAATTTTAAGCTGTTTAATTGATGATGACAAAGTAACCTGCCATTGTTATTTCACAGTTGAAGCCAACATTGGACTTGCAGGACAGGCAAGTCACGTGTGAATGAAACAAATGTAGTGCATATTTATCTTGAGTCTCTCAAAGCTGTGGAGTAAAAGGGGTGGAGTTTGGGGGGTGGTGGGGGGGTGGGTGCTCGCAGCTCATTCTCTCCTCTGACACCCTGGCTGGCCTGAGGTTGAACAAAAAGATGTCTCGGAGAGCAGTTCTGCTGCCCATTTCACCCAAAAGACATTTCTCCTTTTGTGCAAGACTTGTGTAGGAAGTGGGCACATCAGGGAAAGGAGTGGGATTTGAGGATCGTAACTCACTCGAGAGAGATGACATTGGGGAGTTCAGGGGCCAATGGGTTAAAATTGGATGGATCAAGGGAAGTAGAGAGAAAGTCAAGGGATTACCCCAAGGAAATGGCCACAGCTACAGCATCTCCCACCAGCACAGTGCACCAGGGAGAATGTCCTGCAGATGGAGGGTGCAGTACTCTGAAACAGCCAGAAGAGGGACTCAGCTGGAACCACCCACCCCATAGACACACAAACATCATATTGCCCTCCCGAAAGGAGTGACTAACCACTGAAAGACATCAGTTTATTTCACATTTTGCAGAGATTTATTCCAATGTCCCCCATAATTTCTATTGGAGCAAATTTTATGCCTATCCCAATTTCTTCAGTGATATGTGAATTCTGCAAGGCTGAATATTCATAACATGAACATCATATCACAGAGGTTATCTGTATTGTAAAAGGTTGACACCAAAGCCATCCCAGAAACCTCTTTGATAAAACAGTGGGCTGTGCCAGCCACAATATGCACTGGAGTGACCCAACAAGGCTTTCTCAACAACATTCCTAACACCTCTGCCCCTGTACCATTTATAAGGTTGTAGTATACAAGAGCCTTCAATTCCTGTTCTAATGTGAAAATACCAATGTTTCTTCAACACCACCTGAAAGTCCCAATTGGGTATCATCATGGTGGCACCACAGGCAGGAGATGACTCACATACATCTTCTTAATGGCAATTGGTGACCTGCTCTAATAAACTGGCTTTGCCAAACACATCAACATTCACGTTCGATAAATTCAACAACTTTCAGAAATTGAAATGAAAGAAGAATACTCTTTCAATCATTGGGCTCAGATTTGTTTTCCACCAGGCAAAAACCCAAGAATATGCAAAAAAGTAACGACAGATATTCCTTTGCAATTTTCTTCCCTGCAATGTATAAATAATTCACCAATGAGCACAAAGTTCCTTGATGTGCATTTATAACAGAGAACCTATCCTGGACTCACAACACCTCCTTATTAGTCAGGAAGATACAGCAGAGCCTACACTTCCTAAGGAGGCTGAGGACAGCAATGTGATTGACCCCATTTTGAGTATAATTGAGTGTCCAGTCTGCCTGCATCATTGTGTAGTATGTTCGTTGCAAAGCGTCAGACCAGAGGTCAATACAGAAGATCAGTAAAATTACCAAGATGATTACTGGGGTATCCCTTTCATCTATTGATGACATTCACTGGGAGCATTGCTTAATTAGGGCTCATAGAATAATTGAAGACCCCTTTATCCAGCACACAGAATCTTTAACTTACTACCATCATGAAGAAGATACAAGAGCATAAAAATCAGGACTGTGAGACTGAGAAATAGTTTCTGTCTGCAAGCTAAGATTAATGGAGGGTCTTGAAAATGAAGTAAATAAATGATTCCAACATATTTATTATATACTTATTTTATATTATCAAAGGCTTTGGTGAGGTCAACAAAGGTGATGTAGAGTCCTTTGTTTTGTTCTCTGCACTTTTCTTGGAGCTGTCTGAGGGCAAAGACCATGTCAGTAGTTCCTCTGTTTGCGCGAAAGCCACACTGTGATTCTGGGAGGACATTTTCGGCGACACTAAGTACTAGTCTATTAAGGAGAATACTAGCGAAGATTTTGCCTGCAATGGAGAGCAGCGTGATTCCCCTGTAGTTTGAGCCTTTGTTTTTGTACAGGGTGATGATGATGGCATCACGAAGGTCCTGAGGCAGCTTTCCTTGGACCCAGCAGAGCATGAAAAACTCATGCAGTTTGGCATGCAGAGCTTTGTCTCCAGCCTTCCAGACCTCTGGGGGGGGATTCCATCCATACCTGCTGCTTTGCAACTTTTCAGTTGTTCAATTGCCTTATATGTCTCTTCCCGGGTAAGGACTTCATCCAGCTCTAGCCTCAAGGGTTGTTGAGGGAGCTGGAGCAGGGCGGATTCTTGGACTGAGCGGTTGGCACTGAAAAGGGATTGGAAGTGTTCTGACCATCGATTGAGGATGAAGATCTTGTCACTGAGGAGGACTGAGCTGCGCAGAGGGCTTTGGACTTGGGGTGAGGGGCCGCACACCGCCTTTAGTGTCTCATAAAAACCCCTGAAGTCACCAATGTGGCACTAAGCTTGGTTCGTTTGGTGAGGCTAGTCCACCACTCATTTTGGATCACCCGGAGTTTGCGCTGAAGGTGGCTGCATGCAAGAAGGAAGGTTCGTTTTTTCTCTGGCCAGGAAGGCTTTGCAAGGTGAGACTGGTGGGCAGATCGCTTCTTTGCCAGCAGCTCCTGGATTTCCTGGTTGTTTTCATCAAACCAGTCCTTGTTTTTCCTGGAAGAGAAGCCCAGTACCTCTTCAGTGGAAAGGAAAGGAAAGGGCTTTGGCAAATACTAGAGCGCCTCAGATGCCCCCCAAAGTTCCTCAACATGGTTATGCAACTGCACGAAAACCAACAAGGTCGGGTCAGATACAGCAATGAGCTCTCCAAACCCTTCTCCATTGACAATGGCGAGAAGCAAGGCTGCGTCCTCGCACCAACCCTCTTTACTATCTTCGCCAGCATGATGCTGAAACAAGCCAATAAAGACCTCAATGAAGACGGTGTTTACATCCGGTACCGCACGGATGGCAGTCTCTTCAATCTGAGGCTCCTGCAAGGTCACACCAAGACACAAGAGCAACTTGTCCGTGAACTACTCTTTGCAGACGATGCTGCTTTAGTTGCTCATTCATAGCCAGCTCTCCAGTGCATGACGTCCTGTTTTGCGGAAACTGCCAAAATGTTTGGCCTGGAAGTCAGCCTGAAGAAAACTGAGGTCCTCCATCACCCAGCTCCCCACCAAGACTACCAGCCCCCCCAAATCTCCATCGGGCACACTGAACTCAAAACGGTCAACCAGTTTACCTACCTCGGCTACACCGTTTCATCTGATGCAAGAATCGACAAAGAGATAGACAATAGACTCACCAAGGCAAATAGCGCCTTTGGAAGACTACACAAAAGAGTCTGGAAAAACAACCACCTGAAGAAACACATAAAGATCAGCGTGTACAGAACCGTTGTCATACTCACGCTCCTGTTCGGCTCCGAATCATGGGTCCTCTACCGGCATTACCTATGGCTCCTAGAATGCTTCCATTAGCACTGTCTCCGCTCCATCCTCAACATTCATTGGAATGACTTCATCACCAACATCGAAGTACTCGAGCTGGCAGAGTCCGCAAGCATCACGCCTCCAGAATGGAGGACCATCGCCTTCTCAAGATCGTGTTCTATGGCGAGCTCTCTACTGGCCACCGAGACAGAGGTGCACCAAAAAAGAGGTACAAGGACTGCCTAAAGAAATCTCTTGGTGCCTGCCACATTGACCACCGCCAGTGGGCTGATAACACCTCCAACCGTGCATCTTGGCACCTCACAGTTCGGCGGGCAGCAACCTCCTTTGAAGAAGACCGCAGAGCCTACCTCACTGACAAAAGACAAAGGAGGAAAAACCCAACACCCAACCCCAACCAACCAATTTTCCCTTGCAACCGCTGCAACTGTGCCTGCCTTGTCGGACTTGTCAGTCACCAACGAATCTGCAGCAGACGTGGACATACCCCTCCATAAATCTTCGTCCGCGAAGCAAAGCCAAAGAAAAAATGAAAGATTTTATATTATATCTTATATATCTTATAAGACATATATGTTATATCTTATATATGTGCATATATATGTGACTTTTATAGACTGTGTTGTTTGTGTGTGTGTGTGTGTGTGTGTGTGTGTGTGTGTGTGTGTGTGTGTGTGAGTGTACTGTAGTCCAGAGTTTGTTTATATATGTACAGTCAGATGATAATAAATAAACTTGATTTGATTTATATGCTACAAGTTTTGATGGACCTGCTATCAGTAGAAATGCCCAATTTCTATTCTGATCTAAACATTGAAGGACACATTTGTCATCTGTCATTTCCCTCTTTGCTGCAAGACAGGGACACGTCCTTATGTTTTGCTGTCAGGAGAGATAACAGAGGGTAAGGGGCACTTCTAGATTGGAATCTTTGTTTGAAATTGGCTGGGGTCAGGGGTGACATTGAAAGATGGGAGGACCAGGAAGAAGAAAAGCAAGGTTCAGATTTAACTGTTCAGTCTTCAACTGATGACAGAGCATATGAACAGGCAGCATATAAATCAAAAGTACTTTTGCTCTGTTGCAAGGATTCAGGAACTTCAGTCCAGCATTGTGCAAGGAAAGCCTCATTTCCATGAATACACCCTCCAACATTCAATCTCATAGAACCATAGAATATTACAGAACAGAAACAGACCTTTTGATCCTTCTAATCTGTGCTGAAATATTTTATGCTTAATTCCACTGATCTGAACCGTCCATAGCCCTGAACCAAGTCCCATCCATGTACCTGTTCAAATTCTTCTTAAATGTTAAAATTGAGCCTCGATTCACCATGTTCGCTGGCAGCTAGTTCCACACTCCCACCGCTCTCTGTATGAAGAAGTTCCTTCTAAACTTTTCTCCTTTCACTCCTAACCCACGTCCTCTGGTTTTTATCTCACCTACCTTCAATGGAAAAAGCCCATCTACATTTAATCTGTCTAGCCCCCTCATAATTATAAATACCTCTATCAAATCTCTCCTCATTCTTCTGCACTCCAGGGGATAAAGTCCTAACCTATTTAACTTTTCCTTGTAATTCAGTTCCTGAAGTCCAGGCAACATCCTAATAAACCTTCTCTGCACTCTTTCTATCTTATTCATATCCTTCCTGTAGTTAGGTGACCAAAAGTTCACACAATACAATAAAATTTGGCTTTTCCAATGTCTTATACAACTTTACTATTACATCCCAACTCCTATACTTAACACTTTGATTTATGAAGGCCAATATGCTAAAAGCTCTTTATACAACACGATCTACCTATGTCGACACTTTTAGGGAATTATGTATCTGTATTCCCAAATCGATCTACCTATGTCGACACTTTTAGGGAATTATGTATCTGTATTCCCAAATCGCACTCCTCAGTGCCCCACTGTTTACCGTGTATGTTCTTTCTTGAGTTGTTCTTCGAAAATGCAACACCTCACACTTTCCTGCATTAAATTCCATCTGCCATTTTTCAGTCCATTTTTCCAACTGGTCCAGATCCCTCTGCAAGTTCTGAATACCTTCTTCGCTGTCCATAATGCCTCCAATTTTAGTCTCATCTGCAAACTCACTGATCCAATTTACCACATTATCAGCCAGATCATTGATATAGATGACAAGCAACAATGGTCCCAGTACCGATCCCTGAGGCATATCACTCGTCAGAGACATCCAGTCTGAGAAGCAATCATCCACCACTATTGTTTGGAGTCTCCTGTCCAGCCAGTCTACTTCAACATGAATACCTAGTGTCTGAACCTTCCTGACTAACCTCCCATGTGGAACCTTATCAAAGGCTTTACTGAAGTCCATGTAGACAACATCCACAGCCTTTCCTTCATCAACCTTTCTGGTAACCATGTTGAAAAACTCTATAAAATTGGTTAAACATGACTTACCATGCACAAAGCCATATTAACTGTCCCTAATAAGTTTCTGGCTTTCCAAACAATTGTATATCTGATCTCTTTGAACACCTTCCAATAATTTACATATTACTGATATCAGGATCATGGGCCTATAATTTCCAGGGTTAATTTTGGAGACTTTTCTAAATAATAAAACAATATGAGTTACCCTCCAATCCTCTGGCACCACACCCATGGCTAAGGACATTTTAAATATCTCTACAAGAACCCCTGTAATTTCTACACTCGCCTCCCTTGAGGTCTGTGAAAATATCTTGTCATCCTCTAGGGATTTATCCAACCTTACTTGTTCTAAGTCAGCAAGCACTCCCTCCTCTTTAACCTTTATAGGTTCCATGACCTCACTGCTTGTTTTCCTTACTTCCCATGACTGTGCTCATTTCCTCAGTGAATACTAATTTTAAAAAAATATCTCCCCATCTCTTTTGGCTCCAATACAAAGCTGACCATTTTGATCTTCAAGGCAACCAGTTTTGTCACTTACTTTCTTTTTGCTCTTAATATACCTGTTGAAATTCTTTGGATTTTCAATCACATTGTCTGCCAAATCAATCTCATGTTTTCTTTTAACCTTCCTGGTATCTTTCTTGAAGTTTTTCTTGCATTTTTTATACTCCTCAAGTACCTTATTTGCTCCATGTTGCCTATACCTGCAATACACCTCTCTCTCTTCTTCTGAACCAGATCGCCAATATCCCTCAAAAAACAAGGTTCCCTATGCCTGTTAACATTGCCTTTAATCCTGACAGGAACATGCAAACTCTGTGATCTCAAAATTTTGCCTTTGAAGGTCTTCCACTTACCCTGCACATCCTTGCCCAAAATCAACTTATCCCAATCCACTCCTCCTAGATCTTTTCTCATTTCCTCAAAATTAGCTTTTCTCCCATTTAGAATATCAACCCAATGCCCAGACCTATCCTTCTCCATATCTTGAAACTAATGGTATTATGATCATGGGACCCAAAAAGTTCCCTTAGACATACCTTAGAACGATGTTTCCTAAAAATGCTCTAAATAGAGAAGTGCTCAATGCTTTGACACGTAAAATACTTTCGGGCACAAGGATAAATTATGGTTGTAATTCCCTGATCAAATTGTGATTAATGTGAAATGACTGAGAAATAGTAACCATCTATTTCACTCTGGCAAAGAAACAACGTTCTACTGTGATGTGGAGAAAAAAGTGCAGTTATACAATTTATTTCCAGGCCTGGTTTCCACTGTCCTTAGGTTTGGTTGGAGGAAATTTCAAGCTATCTGTTCCAGGATGTGGTTGGGCGGCTCAGTCAGTGTAGGTGTTAGCTCAATGCTATTACAGCATCAGTGACCTGGGTACAAATTGGTGCTGTCTGTAAGGAGTTTGTTCGTTCTCCTCATGTCTGTGTAGGTTTCCTCTGTGTGCTCTGGTTTCCTCCCACCCTTCAAATTCTATGGGGCTGCAGGTTAATTGGTGTATTTTAGTGGCATGGGCTCTTGGGGTGAAAGGCCTGTTTCTGTGCTGCATATCTAAATTTAAATTTAAGGGCAGACATGGGTTTAGTAGCAACTTTAAATTTGAAGCCTGAGTGTTCTTTTTCACAGATTGAATGGAGTGGGAAACTTCTTAGACCTGCAATCCCTTCCACAAAGAAGCAAAAAAGGCTCCCACTCCACTGGGAGACAACCTCATGCAAGCAAATGGAATGAATGTGGCTGGCATGGACCTGGTAGGTTGAAGGTCCTATTTCTGTGCTGGACGACTTGTTGACTTTATGACAACCCAGGAACTCTCAATAAATGAAAATCATATGCTGCAAGTCGGAAATAAGCTGATATTTGCATATCAGCTTTAACATTCCAGATCAAAGACTCTTCATAAATGAAGAGTCTTGGTCCTGAAACATTTTTGATGCTACCTGATCTATTGAGTGTTTCCAGCATCCTCTGTTATGACTGCACTTACCCAATCACATATCATTTTTATTTGGAAACCTATTGCTGCATGATGTGCCATCACCAGATTGATATACTTCCCACAACCACTGCTGGAGAAGCTTCACCTCTGGGTTGCTGCTGCCTGGGTCCACTACAGTGGGCGGAGGTGGCCACTGCGTTCTCAGGGCCAATGGGAAATATGCAGTCAATGGCGAATACACCAGCAATTAAGTATGCAATGTTCAAGTCAGTGTTGCGATTGGAAACTGACATCATCTCACAGCTAATTGTGATGACCAGGAGAAACATCTGAAGTTCAACAAGAAAATTTGCAGATGCTGAGTTTGAGTGCAACACACAAACATGCTGGAAAAACAACAGATCACATGACATCTGTTGGAAATAAAGTGACACCAATTTTTTTGGGATTTTGCTGGGTATAAACAAAGACAGGCACCCACTTGAATAAAATAGGCAGGGAGAGGGGCATCTAGAGAAATGGACCTGGTCTTTCTTAATAGTTATCTGAGATATAAAAAGGGAGAAGCATGAATTCAAGAGCTTTTGATATAATGCTCACATAACATTTATTTTCCTCGGGTGTGCACTTTCCTGGTTTATGGAATCATAAAAATATTCACAAAGTATTTTCAAAGGTTCAGACAAATTCTCAAAACATCAAAGCAAAAATATTACATAGCTTAAAGCATTAAAGGGCATTCCAATATTTTTTCAGCTTTGATGCTGAAGAGGTTCTTGATTTGCAATTATTACAGTGGTCACAGGGCAAATGTGGAGTCATAGAGAGGTTAGTAAGATGAATTTGGGAAATTGCAGGGAACATGTGCCTGGAAGCAGAGGGTGTATGTGGGGGGGGGGGGGTGGGGGGGAACCAAAATGAATACTTTGCTTCAGTGTTCACTTTGGTGAATGTGAGGTCAGTGTGGAACAGGCTAATGAACTAGAGTACATCAAGGTTAAGAAAGAGGAAGTGTTGGATCTTGTTAAATCCCTGGAACTAGATGGGATGTACCCAAAGTTCTTGCAGGAGCAAGGAAAGAGATTGCTGGTGTGTTTGCGGTGATCTTTGCTTCCTCCCTGTCCGAAGGAGAGGTACCGGAAGATTGGAGAATACAAATGTATTTTCAATGTTTAAGTAAAGAGTGAGATTCCTGGAAATTATAGACCAGTGACTTATGTCAGTAATGGGCAAACTATTGGAGAGGATTCTTAGGGATATGATTTATGAGCATTTTAAAAAGTAAGGTCTCCTTTGGGACCATTAGCATAGATTTGTGAGAATTTTTTGAAGAGATGCCAATGGAAATTAATGAAAGTAAGGCAGTGAATGTGGTATATATGGATTTAGTAAGGTATTTGACTTAGTAGTTTCTTCAGAAAGTCATGAGGCATAGGATAAATGGAATCTTAATGGCTTGGATTCAGAAATGGCTTGCTTAGAGTAGAGGATAGTAGTAGATGGAACATATTCTTCCTGGAGGTCAGTGGCATTCAACAGGGATCTGCTCTGGGAACCATGCTCTTTGTGCATTTTATGAATTATTTGGATGAATAAGTGGACTGGTGGGTCAGTAGGTTTGCAGATGTTACAAAGGTTGGCAGTGTTGTGGATAATGTAGAAGATTTTTGTAGGTTACAATAGGATATAGGTAGGATGCAGAGTTGGGCGGAGAGGTGGCAGATGGAGTTCAATCCAGATAAAAGTGATGAGATGTAAGTCGAACTTCAAGGTGGAGTATGTGGTTAATGACAGGATTCTTAACAGTTTGGAGAAACAACATGATCTTGGGTGCAACTCCATAGATCCCTCAAGTTACTGCACAAGTTGATAGTGTAGTTAAGATATGTTAGTGTTCATTCATTGGGGAACTGAGTTCAAGAGCCATGAGGCTATATTGCAGCCCTATAAAGTTCTGGTAAGACTGCACTTGGAGTATTACATTCAGTTCTGGTTATGTCATGTCATGAAGAATGTAGATGCTTTGGAGAAGTTACAGAGGAAATTTGCCAGGATGTTGCCTGGATTGGAGAACATGCCACAGGAAGCAAAGCTGACAGATCTATTTTCTCTTTGAAGTGGCAAAGAATGAGAGATGGCTTAAGAGAGTGTATAAGATTATCAAGGGCATCGATAGGATGGATTACCAGCACCTTCTTCCCAGGGCGACAGTAGAAATACCAGAGAACATCTGAGGTAAGTGGAGGAAAGTTTAAGAGGGCTGTCAGAGCCAAGTCTTTTATACAAAGAGAGGTGGGTGCCTGCAATGTATTGCTGGGAGTAGTGTTGAAGTGTGATATGATAGGGTCATTCAAGACTGTTAAATAGGTACATGGGTGTATGAAAGATAGAGGGTTATGGGTGTGAAGTCAGGAAAAATGTGATTGTTGCAGAATAGATTTACATGGCTCAACATAACATTGTAGACCAAAGGGCCTGACTTTGATAAAATGTTCTATATTCTATACAGCATTGACACAGACCCTTTGAATATACAGCAACCAACCATTCATACATGAATCCTACATCAATCCCATTTTGTGATCTCCCCACATTCTTTTCATCTCCATCATCCACTACCATTCACTGACACACGAGGGGTGATTTGCAGTGGCCAACTAACCTAACATGCAGCACGTCTCTAGGATGCGAATGACATCAGAGAAGCCAATGTGGTTGCATGCAACAAACCATACAAACTGCATGGCAGCACCTGAGATGAGGAGTGAACCCAGTGTCTGATGCTGTAAGGCAGAGGCTCTACTAATCAGGTGACTTTGCCAAGTTAACACCGGACAGGAAGGTGGCTTCCTTGGAGATAGGAGCCTCCCTTCAATTCATTCCCTTGAGAGTGTAATTCACACTTTCATGGCTGGGATGGGAAGGAAGCAATTTTGCTTGTTTTCTTAAGAAAAGCTCCACACAGTAACTGAGCAGACCACCCCATATTCTATAAGCTGAAACACCTGCTCATGAACTCTAGACTGCACCGAGGGTGCCGTGTTCATGGGACAAGAGAGAAAAGGTTTCAAAAAAATACATTGTCGAGTCCCACCCAATACAGATATATTTAGTCTGTTAATTGCATGAAAATAAAAGGTGATTAAAAAAAAAAGCAGCAAACTCATTTTGTTATGTGAAATAATATTCTCCATGTGAAATTAGCAAATGTTGCCTGGCATTGTGCCTGAAAAGAGGCTGTGAAATGCTTTGTTAATTCAGATTCTATTATGTGCTTTTCAGTTACTGAACCATTGTGAGCGGAGTGTGTATGGTCACATCCACGCTTTGCTTCTAGAAAGGTCAACTCTATTATAACAAAACATCAAAAATCTATTGATTTCAAACATATAATTCAATTGTATTGCTGTTAACAAGATGGTGACAGAATGATGACAGTTTGGCCTTTCTCCTCTGCTTCTCACCAAGCCCTGTGGTATATCTGTCAGAATAGGTAGAGATACTGTGCTCAATCATGAGCTATTCATTGGATTTATGTAGTTCATTGGGAATCTCAGCACAACCACAATTTGTCTCTGCCGTCACACTAGTCCCCTTTCAATCACAAAGCCTCTAAATATTCATCTCTATGGTTTACATCCATCAGAAATCACTAATGGTAAGATGATCTACAGTGACTGGCGCCTAATAGTTTCAAGACCAGTGAACACTGGAGTGCCCAGAATGTCTGCAGATGCAGATGCTCACACTCCTTCATCGTGCTTCCAAATTTACACGTGCAAATGCATGTGCAATCGGATGTGGCTTCAGATAATCTTACTCGGAACAAATGGCATTAAAATAAACTGCTGTAGATGAACATGAGCATAATCAGGAAACGGAAAGAAAGAACAAACATCTTACATAGCTTCCGAACATTCCAAGGATGTCACAGCCAATAAATTAGCTGCAAGTGTGGGTAGTATTCCAGTATGGGAAAGATGGCAGCAAATGTGAAGCAAACCACAATGTAAAATGTCTCCAGAGAATGTTTTCACAGAACTGAATGAGAGATAAATAATCGTCAAGGCACAATGCGAACAGTTCTGATCCTTTTTCGGGCAAATAGACCTGTTATTGAATGTCCCATCCGAAAGGCACATAGATCTGCATTGAATATCGCATGTCTCCGACAGAACTGCAAGCCTTATACTCAGCCTATACCTAATGGCTAGACCTTGGGCTTGGTCCTGAATTCACAGCAACAATTTAATTCCAATGAGGTCCATAGCACACTAAAACAGTGAGTCTCAACCTTTTTCTTTCCACTCACATCCCACTTTAAGCAATCCCTATGCTATCAGTGCTCTGTGATTAGTAAAGGATTACTTTAAGGAGGGATGTGAGTGGGAAGAGAAGGTTGAGAATCTGCTCTAAACCCAATTGTTACTGAAATATTTTGCTTGAGAAAAATTGTCATTGGCCCATTTCCTTTGGAGTAATGAAATTGTGCACATAACGAGACAATTAAGTACAATTAAAACAGTGGTTTTCAAAACTTTTTCTTTCCACTCACATACCACGTTAAGCAATCCCTCACTAATCACAGAACACCTCTGGCACAGAGAGTACTTAAAGTGGTATGCGAGTGGAAAGAAAAAGGTTGAGAACCACTGCACTAAAACATTATGAAGTGTTTTGCAGGTGCGATTGTCAAACCAAAATTTGACACGGAACTGGACAAACACTAATGTATGGCAAAGCTTGACTGAAGAAGGTTTCAAAAGAGTCCTTCAACAAGGAAAAGGGAGATAAAGGGGGAGCAATGGAAACTCACAGCTGAGGGCCATTGCAGATGAAACAGCATTTCTCCATATACGTACTCACAGAATACATTTTTCACACAGCACATAATCATCACATAAATAACATAAAAATACAAAATAAAATAAATATGTGTAAATATGTCAGAACAATATGCCAAAAATATTGATTTTATTTATTGACCCAAGGTTACAGATGCTGTTCATCTATCTTATGGCCTTCAGGAAGAACCTATTTCCCAGCCTGGCAGTCCTGATTTTCAAGTTTCTGTACTCCCTTCCTCATGGATCCTCAATATTTCTTTGAGCTCTATTTAAGTGACGCTCCCGGAATGTGATCAATAAAGGAAAGGGAGACCCCAGTAATCTTACTGGCCCTTTTAATGATCCTTTGTATTGACTTCAGGTCTGATGCTTTGTAGCTACCATACCACACAATGATGCAGCCGGACAGGACAGTCCCATTTGTGCTCCTGTAAAATGTTGTCAAGATGGGGGCCAGTAGCCTTGCCCTCCTCAACCTCCTTCAGATGCATAGGTGCTGTTGGAGCTTCCTGACCAATGAAGAGGTGCTGCGGGTCCAGGATAGGTTATCGTTATATGCACACCCAGGAAATAAGTTCTCATCATCTTCAAACAATAAGATGCCATTATATTTTTCACTAACACAAGGGATGAGCACCAATTTCTGAACCTATAACAATCTAATAAAATTCATTTGGGAAGAAACTTGACCTTCATTGTGCGCACTAAATGTTTTCTGAAAGTGGTTCGCTGTTGGGATTCTTTGGGGCAGTTACCAAGAATGGAGGCATCAGAGAAGACCACTAGAGGCCTGTGGAAGGCATGTGGGGAAACAGGTATCCTGTGAGTAATTTGTATACCATGGACACATTTGGAGGGCATCTGATCACAATGGATATGATCAGGTTGCTGAAGTGTTAATATCCTTATTTGGGAAAGTAGGGTTATTATGAGGAAACATTACTGGCCACAAGAAGAGGCAAGGAGTTACAGCCAGCTATTCCATGCAATCATCCAAGTCTGCTTTAATATGCCACATTTCCTCAAGTATTATAAACCTGGCAGACTAATCTGTCCGGGTTGACAGCAGAAGGACGAGCACCAAGCAATATCATACTGAGCACTGGTGCACTTCTGGACTGTGTGCTCAGCCTGATCCTGATCACGCTACTGACCCATGACTTCAATGCCAGCTCCAGCTCCAACATTGTCATCAAGTTTGCAGATGACACAACAGTAGTTGACCTCATCACCAACAACAATGTCACACAACAGTGAAGAGGTAGAACATCTTGTGAAATGGAGTAAGAATAAAAACCTGACTCTCAATGTAGACAAGACAAGGTGATAATTGTGGATTTCAGGAGGACCAGGAATGACCACTCTCCACTACACATTAATAGCTCAGTAATGGAGGGAGTTGAGAGCACCAAGTTTCTCAGAGTCCACTTAAGAAGTGATCTATCCTGGACACACATCTTCTCACTTGCCAGGAAGGTGCAACAGCATCTACAGTTCCTGAGAAGACTGATGTGGGCGAGGCTACAGGTTACCATCCTGTCAACTTTCTACAGGAGTTCTATCGAGAGCATCCTTGCTGGCTGGTTCACAGTGTAGTATGGTTGCTGTAGAACATTGGATCGGAGGACAATCCACAGCACCATCAGAATGGATCGCTGGGACCACCTTTACCACATCAACATGATCTACTGGGATAATTGTCTTAAGAATGCTCACAAAATCATTGAAGCCCCTATCACTCTGCACACAGTGTCTTCCAGCTACTCCCACTGGGAAAGAGATGGAAGATAATCAAAGTCAATACCACCAGGCTGAGAAACAACTTCTTCCCATGGGCAGTGAGACTACTGAATGACAGAATGAATAAACTCTACTATTTATTCTTATAATATGCATATATGTAATGCATACATATTGTTTGCGTGCATATGTGTCATATTGTGTGTGCACATGTTTTGTTCCGAGGACTGGAGAATGCTGTACGATCAGATGATAGTAAACTTGGAACTTGAAAAATGAGATACAGATAAAGTTCCAATAATCATGATCTCAGTACAAAAATAAACTGCCCCCTGCTTGAAGTAATTCAGATTCAGATTTGACAATTTTTTTTTAGTTTTCACTCCACTCATAAGGCCATTTTCAGTTATTTCAATTTGATTATCACCTGCCTTCTGGTGTCCAGAGGTGGATGTACCAAGTTGCATTAATGTCCATTGTGAATTCTTGCTCAGAAACCATCAATCACTTGTTTAACCCACTATCATTAAGAAGGAAGAATGGGAGCATCAATATGAGGACTGCCAGGCTGTGAAATAGCTTCTTCCCACAGCTAAGAGATTGATAAACAGTATCCTGTACCCATACAAATCATCCCAGATATTTATAAATATTTATTTTGATCATTATGCACTGTATATTGTGTGTGTTTAGTGTGTGTTTCATGGTCTGGAGAGATGCTGTTTGATCGGGTTGACTATGTGCAGATGATAATAAACGAACTTAATCCTGATGAAATGATCAAGGAAGTTAAACAAGAAAGTCTGCCTGCTTTGAAGAAATTTTCCTCCTCTCTTCACAGGGAATTCCATGACAGTCTCTCTCACTGCTCCCCCTCTTTAATTTCTACTGCTCACATTCTCTGATCAGACAGGGGTCCTTCCTGGCTACTTCCCTCTGCTGCCATCTTGTGCCATGAGGTTTCCAGGCCTCTCAGTTTGGCCCAAACAAGGATCTCTGGTACCCTATCAGACAGCTACCCTCCCACCTGTAACCACCTATGACTTCTTACCTGTTAATCTGTACTCCTTTCTCACCCCCTTCCTACCTCCTACCTCTCTGCACCTTTTAGTCAGGCTTCCATCTCTCTTTTGCTCATTCCTTGAAGAAGGGCTCAGACCTGAAAAGTTGGTTACCTGTTAAATTCCTATTGATGCTGCGTGATCTGCTGAGTATCTCCAGCTCTTTTGAATATTGGAAATAAACAAGGAATTCATGATAAGAGACATTAGTCACTAGGGGAAAACAATGAGATCTATCAAGGTCTACTTGCCTGAAACAAAATTGTCACTCAATATATTATCTATCCCATAGCAGGGTTGCTTGATATGTTTGCCAAATCTACCCAATGGAGTCATACTTGTGATCTTTCGCATAGTTAATATAAGTATTGAGAAGTAGATGTTTTCAGCCGGACGATCTCAATTCTGAAAAGAAATAAAGTCCTTATACGTATGAAACCACCTTTTTATTATGTCAGACGACTTTGTAACCATCGAAGATAGTCTCTGTTATCACATAGGAAACACATTTCCACACAGGAAAATCACACAAACAATGTCAAAGGGACCAGCTAATTTCTTCTCCTGATGTCTCTTTGAATGAAGGGAAAATGTTGGCAGAGTGATCTTATGTGATCATGGAATGCTCCCCACCGATCCAAGAGAGTGACTTGCTCAAACAACAGAGCTGAAAGCTGGCACTCTCTCGATATTGCATGCTGTATTAGTGCAGGTGGCTGTGTGCAGCATTCTTGAGTGCCTTCAAACAACAACCACACCTGACTCAGAGGAATGAGTGTTATAATCTGAGTCTTAGGTAGAGTGAAGATTTCATCCCATTACCTGGCAAAATAGGACACATTGGCAAGATTGATCACACTGGTCTGGGGGACAAGGATCAGACGGATCTGGGGAGAGGGGTGACACTGGTCTGGAGGATAGGAACCACTGGTCTAGGGGACATGGGTCACATTTTCTGGGGGAGTGGGGTCATATTGGTCTGTGGTAGAGGAGTCACATGGATCTGGGGGAGTTGGGTGAAACGGGTCTGGGTGACAAGGGTCACTCTAGTCTGCGGAAGAGTGGTCACACTGGTTTAAGGGAGAGGAGTCACTCTGGTCTGGAGACAGGGGTGACACTGGTCAAGGGCAGAGAAGTCACCCTGGTTTGGGGAAGAGGGGTCACACAGGTTTGGGGAGAGGAGTCACACTGGTCTGCGAATTGCCTTTTGGGCAGGAAGGAGCAGCTGTGTGCAGAAACTGCAACAATTAGTGAGTAGGATTGTTATGACGAAAAAGTGTACTTCTGCATAAAAACATGACGGGGCTAAGGGAAATGAATTCAGTTGTACACCATCCACGTTTCATTGGTTTATATTTTGTAGGCTGAGCACTCTCTGTAAACATATCTTAATTAAAAGAGAGTTCATTGTGATCTATACAAGAACAATGTAAAGATGTGTCAAAATTGTTACTGCAGCTACTCAGACACATAAGATACATCAACAACAAGGGTACAATTTAAATTACAGTGAGCTACCAGACAGAAAATGTGATAACAAATGTAAAAGGAGAGATAAATAAATTTTTTCAGTTGCAGTTAGTGAAAAGAAGTGATGTTTCAGAAGTGCAGACAGATCCTTTGGTGGCCCTGGAGCATTTATGTTTGGGATATTTATATATCGTAAAATGTCATAGAACACGGCAAAAGAATTTGATCAAACACATTCTGACATCAACCTAAGTTGGGATATATTCGTGCAAACAACCAAATGCCAGGCCAAAGAAGTCAGCGCAAAGAAGCAGCTTTAATGAGAAAAGGTGGAGAGGTTCAAGGGAGAATTTGAGCCATCAAGTCGTGCAGCACAGACAAGGTCCTTCCATCCACTGAGCCTGACCCAGCCATTCAGCACAATTCACATCCATCCCCTTCTTTTAATTCTCTGCAGTTTTCCACCATCACCAGATTCTATCAATTCCAGGACCTGGGTCCTGGCCACTGAAGACACAACCATGAGTGGTGGAGCAATGATGGTCAGACACGCAAAAAGTTTAAAAACTGAGCAGATCCACTGAAGGGTTGCAGTACACATGATCTAACAGAGACTGGAAGAACTGAAGTCATCTAGGACCAGGAAAACTGCATCTGAAAGTTGCATGTCACCTTTTGCCTTGGCACTTTGAGATCCTGATGTGGGGAAGCTGCTTCTGTTCCAGCTCCCCACTATTGAAGTCACGGTTACACCTCGTCAGTTCTGCTGGGCAAACCCAACACCAGCCCCCAAAAGCAGACCCTCTATACTCAGTAACAGTAGGATATTATCTGGAGGAACCAATAAATGCTTCAAGATGTTCTCTGAACTCCCTTGAGAAAAGTTCAAAGTTCAAATTATTGTCAGAGACATACATGACATCACCTACAACCCTGAGATTCTTTATCCTGCAGGTCAGGCAGAATTTCTAATTACTTGTAACTGTACTCAAAGAAAGAAAGAAAGAAATGTAAACAAAATGACTTCAAATACAGAGGTAGAAATATTCAATGATAAATAATGAGCAAAGTACAAATCCTTAAATCAATATTGTTCAGGAGTCAAGTGTTCAGGAGTCAAATAGTTGAGGAGTAGCAACTATTCCTGAACCTGGTGGTTGTGAGTCTTGTGGCACCTATACCTCCTTCCTGATGGCAGCAACAAGAACAGAGCATGTTTTGGATGGTACAGATCCGTGATCATTGCTGCTGCTCTCCGACAGCAGCATTCCATGTAGATGTTCTCAATGTTCGGGAGAGTTTTGCTCTGGTATTCTGGGCTGTGTCCACTAGATTTGGCAGATGTATTAGTGCCCCAATACAGCCACTCAGCACACTTTTCATTGCACATCTGTTGAACATCCCCAACAAATCCTGCCAATCCCTGATCGATCTGTGACTGGTTCAAACTGGAAGGCATTGAGGCAAGAGGCAGTGATGGAGCAAATGTACAGAAATGAATCAATAGCAGACACAGACATCAAGGGCAGGAGGCCTGTTTCTGAGCTAGATGACTCATTGCTCAGAACTTCAGAGGGGACACCAGAAAAGAAACCAGGAAGTTTCTTGTCCTGCAACAACATGTTGAATAAGTGTCAATAGTGTTCTGGCTGATTGGGGTGTCATTGAGATTTACTGATGCAGACAATGTCCTGTCTCCTTACAGTAAAAAGGTACACATTTTCTGTGAAACAATGAAGCCTGTGAGGAACTCCCAACAAATTCCTCTCTGTGAAATTCAAAGTCTCTGCTACAAGGAACCAGCCTGTAGCAGAGAAACTAGCTTGGAAGCACACATAACTACAAGTCTATTCCATTCTTCTGCAGAAAGGAAAGCACAGCCTTTTTTAAAAATTGTCTTCTCAAAGCCCTCTGTCGCGTTTCACTGCATTTAATATCTTAACTCGTCAAGATGTAATCACTGCTGCCCATTCTGAAGTTTGCGTCCAACAACAAAAAAATAATTCTTAATATTTCCAATTAATGATGCCTTGGGCACAAAGCACTGAGCAACAGCTATTGTTTAAAAACAATAAAATGATGTCTCCATTTCCATTTGCCTGTTCCATTAAGGGAGCACATTCCTTGTTTCTGTTGATTACTTCATTCTTCTTCTTCATTACAGTGCCTCTTATTTCCCCCCAACTTTCCCCCAGTATTTATCAGTATTATTTTTGATGCAGCAGGTAGTTACTTCTCAATCATTATCTTATTTGATATTTCCCTATCACTTCTACTATGCCATACTTCTGTAACTGAGAGAGGAATCAGAGATGCACAAATTTTACCCATATCTACCCCATGAAGAAAACCCATACTGCTTCCCAATCCCAAATTCTTTTGAAATGTAATAAAGTGATAATGCCTCCACTACCCAATCATGATGCGAGGTCCAGATCTCCCGATTCGTGCTCCTGCCTATTACTGTAAACCTTTCTTTGGAACAAAGATGCCAGGGATTGAGATGAGAAACTCATATTCACAAAGCATTTGGCTGAGACAAATAAATTAGAAAAAGCGATAGAGAGTTTGGAGAAAGAAGTACAGTGGGATGCTACGGAAACTAAAAAAGTCCATTTAACCAACTTGAAATTGCGGTATAATTCATTACAAACATAAGTTTGAGAAGTTATTGCAGAGGACTAAATGACGTTTTTTGGAGTTGGGTGAAAGAGCTCACAAAGTGTTAGAGTGGTAATTAAAGACTGAACAGGCTTCCATGACAATAAATGCTAATAGACGTGACTCATTGATTACATATAAATCCCAGGAAATCAATGATTAATTTTGTTTATTTTATAAGAAATTGCATGCTTTTGGGATATCGGAAGATAATGCTAAAATCGACATATTTTTGTCTGAATTGGCTTTACCATCTCTAAGGGATGCAGAGATTAAAGACTTAGATGTTTTTTTACTGTTGTGGAGGTGAAGGAAGCATTACAGTCAATGCCTGGTGGAAAATCTCCAGGAGAGGATGGTTTTACTTCTGAGTTTTATAAAGAATTTCAGGATTTGTTAATGCCTTACCTATGATTTACATACAATCACAGCAGATAATCAGGCCAGCACAAAAAAAGTGCTAGTGCAGGTCATGCAGCAACCATGGGAAGCAAAGGGATCAATGATTCGGGCCTGAGCCTTTTTGATAGGAGCATTGAAAATTAGGCAGATGTCTGGATGGAAGGGGGCTGGGAGGAGGAGAAGAAGGAGGAGCACAGGCTAGCAGGTCATGCAGCATTCATAGAAACCAAAAGTTAGTCGATGTTTTGGGCTTGAGCTCCAAATAGTTGGATACAGGTCGGAGGGGTGGGGGGGGGGGTGTAGGGGAAGAAGAGAACAGAACTGATAGGGGGTGGGGTCAGAGGGTGAGAAAGAAGCTCTCTGATAGGAGAAAGGAAGTGAAGGGGATATCCACCTGTGCTCTTTCCCCTTCCTCTCCATCTTTTTATTCGGCCATCTGCCTGATTTTCAGTACTTTTAAAGAAGAGTTCAGGCTCAAAACATCGACTGCATTTTGGTTTATATTGATGATGCATGATCTACTGAGTCTCCCCAGCACTTTTGTGTACTCCACTAGACCCCAACACCTGCAGACTTCTTGTTTCCTTCCAGTTAATCTGGCCAATTTGTTCAATTTATCCATGCCATTGCTTGTATGTTCTTACCCACCAGCCAGTGAATAAGCTTATGCCACTCAATCAGAATATTTGTTTTTCTTTTACCGTTGTCAGCTTTCACTGGGCCAGAAATGCCTTAAATTGTTTACCTCTGCAATCCCAATTTTTTGAATCATGTTTAACCTGCAACTTATTTGAAGGTTATTTCTAATTCTGAATGTAAAATATTCAGAGTGCAGATTACATCCAACTAGTTCCAAATGGCTGACCCACACCACATGCTGGGCCATGCTCACAGAGGAAATTCAAAAGTTACCATCCGTTAAGATTGGAAGCACAAAAGCAATTACTTGTAGTTTATTCTCTATTAGGTAACTAGATGGATTTCTGCAAGAGTTCATTCTAATTTGTTGCTCCCTCTTTAATTTGTGTTTAGGGCTCCTTTAATTCATTTAAGACGGCTTCCTCATGTAGCTTGGTAAAAGCCTGCTCTCTGGAATTTCAAAATGCATGATGATTCTCAGAAGGAAGATACTCTTTCCTCTCAGGATATATTGCTCCACTGCACAGCACAGACCTTATCACCTTGTAACACTGCCCTACACCACACCCTCCAGTCTAGATGAGCACTTAAACAGCCTGAACATCAAATAATGGAAAATATTCTTAATTCCCATGGCTACATTCATTTGTCCTTCCAGGTTTCTCTCAACTTCTCTGCAGGATTTGAAATCGAGAACGAACACCCCTCTCTTGGGTTGTCAATCTCTGTGAGAATGCACTATTATGGTTCCACTTCTTCTCTGTGGGATCTTCCAGCAATAGATTCTCCTCATGCATGTATATAATCTTCACTGACTATCAAAGTGAGTTGAGTATGAAGGTTAATCTTTTCTGACCTCCTGCTAACTCCAGACATCATCCACGAGAGTGACAATTTTTCTCCTTGCTGCCTGGCCTCTCTGACCTCCTTTGTGCAACTCAACTTTCTGCCATCAGGTGAATTTGTTGTCTCCAGCAGGAAGACTGAAATCATCTAACTCCACCCACAAACCCCTCATCCTTCCCATCCGACTCTTCTATCCTCAAAGTCAGACACCTTCCAAAAAGTTAGTTTCTGTCTCTTCTGCAATGCAAGAGGTGGCTTAACCCTGGCTGAAATTGGGCTGGCAGTTTCAATGGTAGCCAAGACCTCTTTCCCCGATCACTCTACTTCCTTGTTAATGGAATCCACTGGGATTTTGCTGCAGTCCGATCATCAGGTTCTGGTGACTTTACCTGATATGCCTCCTCCATAGGCTGAATGAGGATCCCACCAAAATAACATGGTGGCTCCTGGGCTGAAAATGCTTGCTTGAATATTTAATTTACTTCTTTGTGGTCTTGCTAGTCCATGAATACTCCTGTAAGGAAACAGCTTGAGGCAATTTCCCTCCTCCCATTGCTGGTTTTCCCACTATTTCTATAATAATTCCATGACCCACTCATTAAAATGTTAACCAGGTGTCTAAGCTCCATTCCTTTGGTTCCTAATAGGGAAGGCAGTGACCAAGGGAGTAGGCATCTCCTTGACTCAATATGCAGGTGCTTGGTGAATATTTTATCAGAAGCACATCCATGAAAAAAAACTGTTGTCAAACATTCTGATTATCCAGCTGTATTGTTACTCATTCAAGGGTGGTGGTGGGGGAGGGGGGGGGTGGCCTTCACAGGCTGAGCCAGCCTTTAATTGCTTGTCCCTATTTACCTTTGAATAGATGGTGAGGAGCTGCCTTCTTTAACAGCTTCCAGTCCTCGAGGTGTTGGTGTACCCACAGAGCTGTGAGGGAGGGATTTCAAGGACTTTGATCTGGTGGCTGTGAGGAATGGTGATCCAGTTCTAAGTCAGAATGGTGTGTGCTAACTTCCAAAGGCCAAATATTGCAGGATTTTGCTGCTGCTGTCCTTCTAACTGGGAGAGGTCACTTGGGTGAAATCAGTTTCATTGGAGTTATGAGCATCTCACCTCTGTGATACAAATGGTTACTGTCGAAAGATCTTTTGGCTGAAGGTGAATTTTTGTGAGACATTTGAAAAGGTCAGTGTGAAATTTTGTTTTCGTCAACTTGTAGAATTTAATCTGCTGCAAAGTATTACTGGTGCATTGAGGCTGAGTATGTTTGAAATTCTGTTTTAGCAAAAGCATAATTTGATAGATTTTTTTTCTGGGTGTGGTCTGGCAACTGCGGGAAGCTACTCACCAGGTATAGGACGAGGCTTTGAATACGATAGATGCCAAGCTTGGCAAAGCACAGATCCAGAGTGGATGCTCAATTAATCAATGGGGAGAGATTGATGGATAGGGAAATGTTGGAGGAACGAAAGCAGGTGGATGGAAGGGCATGTCATTGGACAAAAACAAGATTGGAATGACAGGCAACTAAAGAAGCTTATTTGGCAGACATGCAAATAAGAGGGTGGTGTTCCTTCTGGAAATAACAGCCATTGGAGAAACTAGCAATGGACAGAGGAGAAGAGCAATTGTAATCCAAAAACGAAGTGTAGAAAAACGACACTTGTTTTGCTGAGGAAACGCAATAAAATCCATTTGACTCTTTCTATGCAGAGCTTCAGCATATGATAGACATAGAGGTGTTTAATTTTCTCAAATGTTCTACTGAACTTCAATGAAAATGAGTTTATTGACAAAATGAGGCAGCGTGGCTTGAAAGGTTGAAACCCTAGATGGTTATGGTTTCTTAAATGGAAGTATTACATTTTCAGTCAACATCAGACACTGGAAATCCTGCATGATTACTATCTGCAAGGTGAACAAGTATTTCTTCAATCATCAGGCAAACGAAGGAAGCGAGAACACAAAATAAATAACAAATACTTCACACAGCAGAAAAAAATCTCCACTTCAAGGAGACACATCATAAAGCAACCAGCTCCCTTTGTCCACGCTATTCAATCAAGTGCACAGCTCTGCACAGTTCCTCTGCAAGCAGGCTGCTTTTTTTAATTGAAGTTACGACTCAGCCAGGGTTGACAAGGGGCAATCAATGAAAATTGAGCAGTTCCTGAAATGGGGATCTGATGAGGAATGATCTTTTCGCAGTAGTTACATCATCAAGCCAAGACACTTGTCACGAACAATTATAGGATCAACGACAACATCAAACTATGGAAGACGTGAAGCCAAGCGATGAAACAAGCCTTGATCAAAGATAAATGAACTTTTAAGGGATATCTGGAGAGATATGGAGTCAGGTAGGTTGAGGGAAGGCTAGAGGTAGTGTCTTGGCAACTGAAGGTGTGGTCACAAATGCTGAAACAATTTTGAGGATGCAGAGGGGCAGGTTAAGGTCAGCGAGATATTGGGGTTTGGAGGGGAAGAGTGTGAGAGATTAGAGTGTTAAAAAGGTAACCTCCACTCTACCTAAAGACCCCCTCTTCTGAAGGGTTTTGTAACAGACTATGATTCACACAATAGATCAAGTTTCAAAGTTAAATAATTTCAAAATTCCTGGTTCTGCAAATGTTGGGAAGAAAAGCAACTGGAATTTAGGCACCAGAAGTAGTACAAGAAAAACACATCGAAAAACACTGTAGTGGCCTCCTATGGACGCTGTGTCACCTGCTGATATTTCTTAAAAATTAGACATATGTCACTTCCCAGGTGATTGAGCCCAGACATCACCTGGTGCTCCCCATGATGTTTTAAAGTGGCCAAAACTTCTTTCTAGCTCCTGGATGATTTAATGGGCAGCTCTGAATTCCGGAGTCCCAGATCCACGCCAAATTCGGCCATACAAGTCCGTGACATCTGAATTACAAGTTAAGTGGAGGCCCTTCAAAAGTGAAATTTTGAGAGTACAAAGTTTGTATGTTTCTGTCAGGATTAAAGGCAAGGTTAGCAGGCATAGGGAACCTTGGTTTTCGAGAGATACTGTGGATCTGGTTTGGAAGAAGAGAGAGAGGTTAGTAGCAGGTATCGACAACATGGAGCAAATAAGGCACTTGAGGAATATAAAAAATGCAAGAAAAACCTTAAGAAAGAAATCAGGAAGGCTAAAAGAAGATGAGGCTGTTTTGGCATGTGAAGGGTTTCAACAGGTATATATTAAGAGCAAGAGGATGGTAAGGGGTATCAGAGCAGAGGGCTTTGTATGGAGCCAAAAGAAATGGAAGAGATCTTAAATGATTTTTTTTTTCATCAGTATTCACTCAGGAAATGTGTATAGAGTCATGGGAAGTAAGGAAAACAAGCAGTGAGGTCATGTAACCTATACAGATTAAAGAGGAGGAAGTACTTGCTGTCTTAAAGCAAATAAGGGTAAACCCACAGGGACTGACAAGATATTCCCTTGGACCTTGAGGGAGGCTAATGCAGAAATTGCAGGGGCCCTGGCAGAAATATTTTAAATGTCCTTAGCCATGGGTGTGGTGCCTGAGGATTGGAGGGTAAACCACTATATGTATATTTGAGCACACCTATATGCCACTGTGTCTGTGGCTCCTCCCACAGGATCCAGAATGTTCCACAGCTCCCTGCCTAGTGCATAACAGTCGAGCAACATATTGTGCTTTTGTTCAAAGGCTAATAAAAACCTATCAATTCATTTAATTTCAGTCTTTTGGAATCATTTATGGTGTATCACTTACATTGTTCTGTTGTTTAAAAAAGGCTCCAAAAGTAACCCTGGAAATCATAGGCCCATGAGTAGGTAAATTATTGAAAGGTTTTCTAAAAGATTGGATATACAATTATTTGGATAGCCAGAAACTCTTAAAGGATAGTCAATATGGCTTTGTACAAGGTAGGTCATGTTTTTTGAGGAGGTTACCAGGAAATGTTGATGAAGGAAAGGCTGTGGATGTTGTCTACATGGACTTTAGTAAGGTCTTGGATGAGGTTCCACACGGGAGGTTCGTCAGGAAGGTTCAGAAGCTAGGTATTCATGGGGAAGAAGTGAAGTGGATTTGACAATGGCTTGTTGGAAAAAGCCAAGAGTAGTGTTGGATGATTGCTTCTCAGACTGGTGGTGTGCTTCAGGGATCAGTGCTTAGACCATTGATGCTTGTCATCTATATCAGTGATCTGGATGATGATAATGCAGTAAACTGAATCACCAAGTTTGCAGATGTGACTAAGATTGGAAGTGCTGTGGACAGAAAAGTAGGTTTTTAAAGTTTGTAGAGGGATCTGGACCAGCTGGAAAAAATGATCTGAAAAATGGCAGGTGGAATTTAATGCAGACAAGTGAATATAATATACTACCTGGACTATGATTTATGGATTTTTTTCCATTTATTTACTTGTCTTGATGTACCAATTGTTTAATAGCCATGTATAGCACCTCTTAGTGGATTTTCATTGTATTTTTAAATTTGTAACAAATAAAAATAATTTAAAAAGAAAAAAATGGGCTGCAAAATGGCAGAATGGAATTTAATGCAGACAAGTGTGAGGTTATTGGAAATTTCCTGGATTATCCTTCTTTCCCTTTTTGAACAAAGGAACAAAGCCACTCTCTAGACCTTTTTCTCTGTTCCTAACTTCTCTTGTTATCTAAGGTTCTCTACCCTTACCATCTGTGCTTTTTTCCTTCGCACCGGATCAAGCCAGTCTTGGACTCTTTCACTGGCCCCGAAGCAACTCCCACATGTCAGTTGTGGACTTGCTTGATAACAGCTACTCCCAAATTAACCCCATAACTCCAGTTTAATCATGTCATAATTTGCCCTTTTTCAATTTGCTACCTTTTTGCAAGACTAAGCTTATCATGAAACTAAAGAAAGAGCAATCACTCTCCCCGAAATGTTCCACACTATAACCCCAATCTTCTGGCCAGGATAATTTGTGAGTGCAAGATCCAATATGACCTCCTGCTGGTTGGAATTTCTATATCTTACTTCAACAAACTGCCCCATCAATAGCTCTAGCACCAATAAAGAACCAATCTACACTGGGAAAATTAAACTCTCCCACTACGACAACCCTGTTACTTTTGCAATTTCCCACAATCAGACTACATATCTAGTTCTCCATCTCACAGTAACTATTGAGAGGCCTGCACCTTTCTTATTTCTGATTTCTACCCACACTGCCTCAGTAGTTGCAGCCATCATTAGATCCTCTCTGAGTGCAGCTATGACACTCTCCATCATCAGTAATCCTTTTACCTCCTTCACACTGTCTATGTAAAACAATGTACCCAAGAACATCGAGCTACTATTCCTGTCCCTCTTGCATATTCTTGTCCCCCTCAATAACGGCTACAACATTATAATTCCAAGAACCATCTGCCTTAATTATCATACTCATTGCAATAAGATAAACACATTTCATATGTCCCTTCCTGTCCTTCCTTTCAGGCTCTTTAGCTCTGGTATCTGACAACTCATCCACTGCCCCACTTTTTGCCCTGCTGTTCAGGTTCCCATCCCTATACCACTCCGGTTTACACCCTCTTGAGTAGAATGAGCAAGCCTTTCTGTAAGGATATTTGTTCCCCTCCAGTTCAAACGTAACCCATCCCTCTTGTACAGAGAGAACCCTATGATCCATATATCTGAATCCCTCCCTTCTGCATCAGCTCTTAAGCCACATAGTAATCTGCATCATCTTCCTGTTGCCTTACTAACACATGGCAGGGGTAGCAAACTTGAGATGGCAATCCTGGACGTCCAGAGTTTTAACTTCTACCTACCTCTGAGATCTCTGCAATGTTACATTTCCCTTCCCACTTATATCATTAGTATCAATATGGACGATGACCTCTGACTGCTCTCCCTTCTCTCTCAGACAGTCCAGTACCTGCTCAGGACATCCTGGACCCTGGCACCAGGGAGGCAGCCACAGAAATGCCTATCTGTGCCCATGACTTTGGGAGTCTCCAACCACTATCGTTCTTTCTAACCACCCTTTTCTGTTGAGCCTCAGAGCCAGTTGTGGTGCCAATGACCAGGCCACTGCTGCCACCCTCTGATAAGTCATCTCCCAGCAATGGTATGAGGGGAATGGCCACAGAGGCACTGTTTTGAAGCAGAACATGGAACTTTTCCTTGGTGTATTGGCCAAAATATATTGTATTTCATGATCAAAATAAGTCATTATTCTTGCACTTCTCTTTGTGGAAGCTGCATGAACTGAACTTCAGGTCTGTGTACTTGTCTGACAGTTCTGACGAATGCAACAAAGAATGAAATGTTACAGAGATGTTCCACGATTCATATTGATTGAATAGGTCACAAATTCACTTCAGAATCTATTCTCTGAAGCAAGAAATGTGTGGAATTGATTTTGCATAGAACAGTGATGGAGACAGTGATCACAACTGCCTTATCCTCAGCATAGCTATGGACAAGGCTAGGAGTAGACAAAATGGGAAAGTGGTTCATTGGAAAAGGACTAATTACCATGGGATAAGGCAGGAATGTGAGAGTAAATTGGAAACAGATGTTTTCAGGGAAATGCATGGCAGAAATGTGGAGGATATTTCAGGACCAAATGCGTGGGGTCCTGGATAAGTTTGTCACAATGAGAGATAGTGGGGTAAAGGAGCCAAGGCTGACTTAAGAGGTGGAACAGATGGTCAAGAAGAAGGAGGAAGTATATATTAGTTTTAGGAAGCAAAAGTCAGGAAGGGCTCATGAGAAGTATATCGTAGACAGGGAGGAACTTAAAAAAGAATTTGGTGAGCTAGAAGAGGACATGAGAAGAACTTGGCAAATAGGATTATGGATTATCTACTTGTACATAAACAAAAGAATAACATGAGTGAGCATAGGATCGATTAAGAATGAAGGGGGAATGTGGGCCTGGAGGTAGAGAAGGTAAGGAAGTTTATAAATTTATCCTTTGCTGTGGTGTTGACATGGGAAAGAGAACTTGTTGAATGTGAGGTCAACATTGAACATGCTGGTGCATGTTGAGGTTAAGTAAAAGGAAGTGCTAGGCTTCTTATAAATATTCAGCCAGATAAGTCCCTGGGGCTGGACAGAATATATTTCAGGTTTTTAAAGGAAGAGATTGCTGGAAGTTTGGCGATGATCTTTGCATCCTCACTGGCCACAGAAACGGTACTGAAGGAATGGAGAAAGGCAAATGTAGTCCCTTTATTTAGGAAAGGTAGGAGGGAGAATCCTAGCCCTTACATCAGGGCTGGGCAAACTATTAGAGAGGATTTTTAGGGACAGGATTTATGAACAGTTAGAATAGCATAGTCTTCTCAAGGATAGTCAGCATGAATATGTAATGGAAAGGCCATGCCTCACAAGTCTAACTGAGTTTTTTGAAGAAGTGACAAAAGAAATTGATGAAGGGAGGGTGGCAGATGTGGTTTATATAGAGTTTAGTTAGGCATTTATCAAGGTCTTCCATGGTAGACTCATTCAAAGAATTATGAGGTATGGGATCCATGGAACATTCACTGTGTGGATTCAGAATTGGCTTGCTTGCAGAAAGCAGAAGGTAGTAGTGGATGAAAAATTTTCTGCCTGGAAGTCAGTAACTAGTGGGACTCTACAGAGATTTGTTCTGGAGCCTCTGCTCTTTGTTATTTTTATAAATGATCTAGAGAAAGAAGTGGAAGGATGGGATTGCAGATGACACAAAGGTTGAATGTATTGCGGATAGTGAGGAAGACTTTCATTGGGCAGAGAAGTTACAGACAGAGTTCAATCTGGATAAGTGGGAAGTGATGCAGATTTGAAGGTCAAATTTGAAGGCAAAATCTGTGGTTAATGGTTGGAGGAACAGAGCGACCTTGGGTCGAGGTCCATTGATCCCTCAAGTCAGCTACATAAGTTGATCAGGTGGTTTGAAAGGCATATGGTGTGTTGGCCTTCATTAGTTGGGGGATTAAGTTCAAGAGCCATGAAGTAATGTTGCAGCTCTATAAAATTTGTTTAGTGAGTTTTGTTCTGGTTGCCTCCTTACAGGAAGGTTACAAGTGTTTTGTGGAGGGTGCAGAGGAGATTTACCATGATATTGTCTGGACTATGCAACATGTCATATCAAACAAGATTAACAGAGCTCAGGGTTTTCTCTTTGGAGTGATGAAAGGTGGGAGGTGAAACTCAAGTGAATTTTATGCTTGGTAATTGTAAAGGTTCTCTTCACAAACATTGCACTACAGGGTTTGTATGTTCTCCCCGTGTCTGTGAGGGTTTCCTAAGGGTGCTCCGGTTTCCTCCCACCCTCCAAAAAATGAATGGAGTTCGTAGGTTAATTGGTGTATTTGGGCAGCATGGGTTTATGAGCCAGAAGGGCCTGTTACCATGCTATATCTCTCAAAAAATAATAAACAAACTTATTTTAGGTTGAGGACCCTACACTGATCCCCAAAGAACAACCCTCTTGTCCACCAGCTAATCTGCTACCTTGGTTAATATAATATCCACATGATGAACTTTTATCTTCTCCCAGAAGCTTCGATGCAAATCCAAAACATTTGGCTTCATTTGCTGCCTTTCCAATCTCTCTTCCAAAGGGAACTGTTGTAAACACAAGTGCAGTCAAAATCTGCAACGCATTAATAGTCCTGCTGGGGGAATCCAGTGTAAGTACTCGATTAGGAAGTTAGATGAACAATGATTTCAACAACCTTGGAAACAATGCCACTTCTTCAAGGCCTCCTGAGGAAAGTATGCAGACATTCCAGCATCACTAAGTGTGGCCAGATAGCATGGGAGAAATAACAAATGTTTGAAACCACTGCACCTCTCTGAAGTCTTGCCAAAGACACGATGTAAATTGAGCTTTGCTGCCCGAGACCAATTCTTCAATGCCATGAGCCATAAAAATCCATCTCACTTATAAGTTCTGCATCATCCTACATTTGAGCTTCAACCTACTGAGAATGAGCATTGAAAAACACTTGAAAATAACCCTTGCCTTTCCTGCACAAAATCAATTTTGACTCGAGGAAACGACCACATTGAGTAACTTTGCCTGTCAGTCCTTGTGGTTTCACTCTGCATTATTGACAGGCCATTCAGAATGACATCAAACCTTCCAGAATTTTGCCAATACCTGAACAACATTTATAGCTTCTCTTACATCATTTACATTTCCAATACTTGATGAATGGAGAGGGTAAATTTCTATTCTAAACACATGCAAACCCACATTAGCCACTTTCAGGTGGAATCACCTAGAGAATGCAGCTCTGGAGCAGGCTGTGGGTGTCTGTGAAGGGACATTCAGGTGGTAGCTCTTGAGTCCGGGCAGGGGCAACCGTCTGACCCCTCCTCACTGCCTAACAGTCCCTTCCTCGCTGCCTGACAGCACCCTGGCGGGAGACTGCGGGGCTGGGGTGGCCAGCGGGGCTGGGACGGCTGTCCCTGAGAATCTGGACTTATTGAAAGCTCTCACCTTTTAAATTTAGCGGGATATTGTGTGCGTGCGTAAGCACTACAGATGCACAGCGGCAACAAGCAACCTCTTTATTTTTCATTAAAATGTTCGTTTTGATAAATGAACCACGCTGTATTTGCTGATGAATAAACTGTCACAATTCACCTGTTCATCTCTTCCTTATTCCTCCTTAAATTTGAATTTTAAAATTACTGCCCAAGAATTCAGAAAATCAGGACCAACTCAATCCCCGAGCAGTCCAGATTTTCGCAAGAAGTATCATAAACCATTTTAGTCCTTGGTTGGCAATTCAGTACCATCTCACAACCTCAAACTACAACGAAAAATCAGGAGTAGCTATACTGCCGCATCAGGTTCTTTTCCACTGCTGGAGCACCTTACTCAGCTGCAAAGCACCTATGCTTTGAGGGCGGAAACAATTTGCAACAGCCTAAACAATTTCTCAGGGCAGGATGATAAATCTCAATACTACGGCCGCCCCAGCCCCATAGTTCCCCGGCGGCTGCCCCAGCCCCGTAGTTCCCCACCGGCTGCCACAGCCCCTTAGTCCCACGCCGGGGGACTGTCAGGCAGCCGGGAGATTTGCCTGAGCTGCTTTTTGGTGCAATAGGAGATACTTGGAGCAGGATACTATATCTACAGGAGAAGGGTTAGGTAGTTAAACCACCTGGCCGGGTTCTCCACTTTCAGGTGGCCACCCGACAGCCGCAAAGAAGTACAATAGGCTGCTTTACAGTTGGGTATTGTGGCCATCTGAAAGTGGCTTTTGAAATGTTTATCTGATTTGGTCCAACCTTTGAGAGTATGTTCTCAGGTTCATTTCAGCATCGTATATTTCTGTTCAAATGCAAAATATTTCATATGAAAATTTAGACATATAGCACGGCAATAGGCCATTTCAGCCCATGAATCTGCTCCTCCCAATTTACACCCAATTAACCTACACCCCCGGTACGTTTTGAACAGTGGGAGGAAACTGGAGCCCCTAGGGAAAACCCATGCAGGCACAGGAAGAAGGTACAAACTCCTTACAGACAGCACAAGATTCGAACCCCAGTTCCGATCGCTAGCGCTGTAAAGGCATTGTGCTAACTGCTTCGCCAACCGTGCCACCCCTATGATGCTGTAACTGTGAAAATAAAGCATAAATTGCTAGAAATACTCAGTGGGAAAGGTAGAATCTGTGGAGGATAAAACATTTCATACCTATGATCTTTCATAGTGTTTTCTCTGTGACTTCTCCTGGTGTGATTTGGCTAGCAGGATCACCTGAATCTATATCTTCTGGGAATATCTAGGACAAAGCATCCTTGATTGTATTTTATTTTGAAGATTTTGATTTAGGTTGATAATTTTTATGAGTATATGGAGATAAAAGAATGACCCAACTAACAATTAGATTAATTGATTTCCAAAAACGGCTCACAGGTGTTTGTGATCCACGTCTAAAATGAAAATGTTTCCAGAAAGAAATTGGTGAATCTTCTTCATCATGAAGGTGATTCTCCAAATTAAATTTAAATTTAGACACATAGCACGGTAACAGGCCCTTCCGATCCACGAACCGGTGCAAATACCTCAATTAAGCAGCCACCCCCATGCATTTAAAAGGGTGGGAGGAAACTAGAGCACCTGTAACCACATAGATAGAGGGAGAACGTACAAATTCCTGACAGATAGTGCCTGATTTGAACCTGGGTCGCTGGCGCTGAAACAGCATTGCGCTAACTGCTGCACTAACCGGACCACCCCTTTGGGTAATTATGCTGCCTTTTAACTCTCCGTAACTCTGCACTTCTCTGCTGTATAATATTTACTGTTCTGTGCATGGAAAGTTGAGCTCAACTGCTCGAAACACATTTTATCATCACATCTCAGTATATGTTTCCATCTCACCTTTATCTATGCAGTGACAATGACTGACCCTGCTCCATAGATTGAGAGATTATACCTGGGTTTCAATGTCTTCGCAGACTAAGAAAAATGTGCTGTTCAAATACCAAATAGGTTTTATGCTATTTATCATTATTTTTAAGCTGTTTCGATAGTAGTGTTCTCCTGGTAAGTGGGAATGAATAGTTCATTCTGATTCCACTTACAATAGTCTGTGATTTCCAACTTTAAAGGAAGAGAGAAGTCGTAAATGGCTGCAGCATGAATTCGCTCCACTCCACTTGTGCTGCACTGACTTTGTTTCCAGAATGCATCATTTGCTGCTGTCCTCCAACTTGTCCTACCACCATGCCCATGCTTGGCAATGTACAAAGTTTTGGGCAATTTTCACTGCCTCTTCCATTGATGCTCCAATTTTCCAAGCCAAATCAAATGAACAATGCGGCAGGTTTAATATTTTCAATTGAACTACATACAAATTTGTGTTGTGGCTTCCAAAGTTATAATCATTGGTTATGCCCTTTAATGTAACAATACTAATGTTTCAGATTTCTTTTTCTTGACCACTGCCAGTGGGCTGATATCGCCTCAAACCGCGCATCTTGGCGCCTCACAGTTCGGCGGGCAGCAACCTCCTTTGAAGAAGACCGCAGAGCCCACCTCACTGACAAAAGACAAAGGAGGAAAAACCCAACCCCAACCAACCTCGGGAGACCGGCTCAGGCTTATAAACCGGAGGATGATTGACACCCGACCGGGTGGGGCTGATCCATTCAGGCTGACTGATTGACAACCGGCCACGTGTTGGTCTGTCCCCTTACTCCTGAAGGTACAGAGGTTGACCCCAGCAGTAGGCTGGCAGTACACCCCTGCAGGTACAGAGGTTGCCCCCTGCAGTAGGCCGGTAGTGTACCATCACATCTTTGTTTTTAGACTTCCAGCAATTGCAGCATTTTGATTTTCACCCATTAATCAGACCTATTGGGAATAGGGATAAAACATGCAGAGATGCTTGTGGTATGTTTAGCGATGTCCAGAGAATGATGCCCCCCCCCCCCCACCGAGTTCATAGAGTTCTGTTAGGTTATGCAAAGTAACCTGATAGCTTTATAAATGTTTGCCCAAAGGAGATCGAATGACGACAGAAATCTGACTATCCTTGTGCAAGTTGTTCGACATTTAAAAATGTATGACTGTAGAGCTGACCTTCTTCCTGCTAGCCAAAACGTTTGGATCAGGAACAACTTGATTTACTCTGAATTTGCAGCTTCTGTGAAGGTTGATGAGGGACTCCACTAGTTATACTCTTTAACCAATCTTAAACTGAAACTAGCTTAAGGAAGGGCACAGGCCTGAACTGTCAGTAAAACATCTTTACTTCTTGCTGCGAGACCTGCTGACTTCCTCCAGAATTTCTGTGTTTCTTCTTGTTTTCAATTCTCCTCAGTTCCGAGAAGGATCTTCATCAAAAGTGAGGAAGAGTGAGAACAAGTTCACTCATGTCGAACCAGTCTCACGTGGGCTCCTGGTGGACACACCAGCCCTCTGCATTGTGGCTTCTTGTACCTGCGAGATGCTGCAGAGCCAACTCACCATCTGCATAATGATACTGAGCTGCAGGTTGCTTTTGAACAAGGCTGGAATACTGGATAAAGCTTTCAATTATAAAATCATGATTATTAGATTAGAAGTAAGCAACTTCCTGTGTCAGGACATCCAAATCAAGGAGCCATAAACTTAAAATTAGTCTTTATGGCAGATGTTATGGTCCTTCCTTAAACAACAAAACTCACCACAGAGTGCTTTTGAAGAAATGGGTCAATTAGAAACTTTATGACTGCGATTATTAGATCAGCATCAAGGTCAGAGCAGCAGATAGATGGGGATGAGTTATAATCTAGCTGAAGCCTTACAAATGGCGTTTGCTTCCTGGGCTGCAAACCCATAAATTATAATGTTTTTTGCCATACACATTGTCCAAGGTACATATTCTTACTTGCTGCAGCCAAACAGATACTTTGTAAAAAAAAACCTACAATATTCTACATTAAATTAGAGATAATAAATACAAGACATATTTAATAAATAATCACAGTTACCACTGTATAGATGATGGAACAAAATATTGGAAACCACAATGACCGGAGACATTAACTTTATTTCTCCACAGTTGCCGCTTGCTGAGTATTACCTGCTTTCTGTACTTCCCCTGTCCTGATTGGTTCCTGTCCAAGGAACTGTCTAGTTGTTACTTAAGAAGATCATTGTATGGTCTGCCCCTTGCTGCAACACAACCCTCTGCTGGGAAAGCAGAGCTCCCAATTGATTTAGACCCGTGGTTCTCAACCTTTTATTTTTCCACTCACAAACCACTTTAGGTAATGGTTGGAGTGCTCTGTGATTAGTAAGGGGTTGCTTAAGGTGGGATGGTGAGCAAATTATGTTCTTGGGAGTCACTATATCTGAGGATCTTTCCTGGACCCAGCGCACAAATGGCATCGTGAAGAAAGCATGTCAGTTCAGCCTATGTGCTGGCTGTCAGGCCGTGACAAATCCCTGATGTGTTCCCAACTTTTTTTGTGGGTGTCTTGAATGTTGTATGTAATTGTGGTCTGTTGAGTGTGGAGAGGGGGAGGGAGGGGGCTTCAATGGCAAATTTAGTATACAGTGGATAACTGTAATTTGAGATTGATTACTGGAAATTGTTTGAGTTTAAGTTTGAAAATCTATAATTAAAATATTCAAAAAAAAAGAAAGCATATCAATGCCTTTACTTCCTCAGGAGTTTGCAGAGGTTTGGCATGACATCAGAAACTCTGGCAAACTTCTACAGATGTGTGGTGGAAAGTGTGCTGACCAGCTGCATCATGGACACCAATGCCCCTGAGCATAAAACGCTGTAAAAGATAGTGAACACAAACAAGGACATCACAAGTAAAACACCCCCCACCCCACCATCAAGAACATTTGAAGGGAATACTACTTTCAGAGAGCAGTAGCAATCATCAAAGACCCACGGCACCCAGCACATGCTCTGTTCTCACTGCTGCCATCAGGAAAGAGGTGTCTGTGCCTCAAACTGTTCAGGAAGAGCTGCTACCCCTCCACCATCAGACTCCTCAATAACAAACTCAATCAGGGTCTTATTTAAGGGCTCTTACTTCAGCATCCTATCGATTTTTATATCTCTGTATATATTGCACAATTTGTTTACATTTCTTTATTTGTTTACGTGTACATTGAGTTAGTTTTTTTTTGCATTGCCAATAAGTGAATATTCTATCTCATCCACAGGAAAAATAATCTCAGAGATGTATGTGATGTCATATATATATACTCTTGACAATAAATCTGAATCTGACACCAAAATATTATCAAGCCAAAACCAATAATCAGCCACATAACAAAACACTAAAGCAGACCTCTCAAATTTCTTCATGAAGATGAGCAAAGAAAGGTTTACGGAGAGTTAAATTCAGTCCTTGCAGAGTTAGCAGGTGAAGGCAGCAGTTCTACAGGTAAAGCAATTATCATCAGGTCCGATTTTGAGCACAAAGGTCTTGGATAGAATTCAGATAGAATTACGGAGATAGGGAAAAAATTGAATTCTGAAATTGCTTTGTTGACTGCGTGATTACTTAATCACATTTTCTGTGATTGAATTTAATCCCATCTGCTGCTTGTTGAGGGGTGTCACATCAACAACTTTGCACTCAACGTTAGCAAAACCAAGGAGAAGATTGTGGACTTCAGGAGGACATCAGAAGAACATGAACCAGACTTCATCGAGGGGTCAACAGTGGAGAGGGTCAAGAACTTCAAATTCTTGGGTGCCAACATCTCCGAGGATCTGTCCTGGAGCTTCCATGTCGATGTAATTGTGAAGAAGGTTCACCAGCATTTATACTTTGCGAGGTGTTTAAGGAGATGCGGGATGTCACCGAAGACTCTCAAAAACTTCCACAGGTGTAAACCTCTACATGGAGAGTATTCTAGCTGGTTGCATCACTGTCGGGGACGGAGGTGCCAATGCTCAGGAAAATAAAAAGCTCCAGAGGGTTGTTAACTCGGCTTGCGACATCACAGGACTTCACTCCATCGAGGACATTTACACGAGGTGGTATCTTACAGCCTCTATCCTCAATGACCCCATCACCCAGGCCATGCTCCCTTCACTCTGCTACTATTGGGAAAAAGATACAGGAGCCTAAAGACTCAATGGCATAAGGACAGCTTCTTCCCCACTCCCATCAGATTCTTGAATAATCAATGAAGCAAAGACACACCCTTACTTTGACTTTTTGTGCACACTTTTTATTTAATTTTCTAAGATTTATATAAATGTTGCACTGTGACGCTGCCACAAAACAACAAATTCATGACTTGTTAATGATAATACATTCTCATTCTGATTTCTTCTACAATTCAAGGATTCTCATTTTGGCAAAATCAAAACATTCATGTGCTCAGATGTATTTTTATCCCTCAAGCCAGAGAAAACCACATTTCCATGTCTCACCCTTCAGTCTCTGGGCAGGAGGCTTCACCCAGATCTTACAAATGTCTGTTAATTCATGCAATTACTTCAAATTTCCAGCAATGGCATGTGCTGGAGTCAGAAAATTGACCTGGAGACATAACACACTCGATCGAGGATGAGAGCTCTAATAATGAGAAGGTGGCCTGTCAAGAGAGCCACCTTTTGGTTGGGATCCTCTCAAAAAATTCCTTTAAAAAACAAAATTGGAAGATCCTGACTCCAACGTCAGGTGTTCACCAGAATCAATAAGAATGTTCACTTGAGAGCCATTAACAATTGGCCACAAATGAAATAAATGCAATAGAGAAGCAGAAATGAGGGGAAATAATCAATGAAGAGAAGTGCCACATTAAAATGACAAAACAAAATGATTTCCTTTGTAAAGTACAAAGTTTACCTTGAGATGCAATCCTTTCATTTTTATTATCTGTGATATTTCCTGTGAGTTTCAATGCAGCGATTCATTGACAGAAATCATATCGAATGGAGTTGTCATTCAAAGCTCCTCCTATTTTGCAAGGCACACACACACACACACACACACACACACACACACACACACACACACACACACACACACACACACACACACACACACACACACACACACACACACACACGATAACCAAGAAAAAGTGACAGTAATGAGCAAAACTGAACTGTGTGAAAGATGCAGGAAAGTGTGGTTAATTAAACTACCTTTTAAAAAAGCTGGCAAAAATTCAAACAGATGAATGGCCTTTTTCTGTGGTGAATGATTTTATGCTATCAAGGAAATGATCCAGGCATTACTTAATCTCCTGCATTGATAAAAGATACAATGCATTTTTCAATTTGAATAATTGTAGCTATTTTCCTTTTCTTTCTTATAGGAAATGACTATCTCTGTTCTGATCGTACTGGCAACCATGGAAACAAAATTAAGGTAGTGAAGACACTCAGGTTCCGGTTGTAAAAAGGGAATAGTTAATAAAGATTTATTCTGACATTTCAAAAAATTGTTATTCAAATATCATTTAGTTTCTAATAGAACTATCTATAGTAAACTTTAAAAATGGTAAGTTTGTTCCACAGAATGAGGTCTTGATCATGTCAGATCAACCTGACTCTCATAAGCCCCTTTCACACTTGCTCCCATTAAATCGGCCATTCAATGTCCTGGGATGGGAATGGGGGTTTGGCCTTTCACACTAGATCACTCCTAACCAGGACACTGAATGCTTTCACACTTCCAAGGGTTTATCCCTGGCGTTTGGACTGTTCTACCTTTAATAGAAAGGTAATGCAATTGCCAGTTTCACACTTGCCTGATCTCAACACTGGCATCTGCAGACTTTGGGGATTGTACTAGGGGTCGAAGCTGACAATCCTTGGTGTGAGATGTCATCTGACTCTGGCGTCGAGCAGATTTTGCTTTCACACTTGCCACTTTAAAAGCCGATTGGCGTTCAATTCCTGGGATCACTGGCAAGTGTGAAAGGGACTATAGTGTACTCAGGTTCCACAAAAGCACATTAAACAATTCTTAAAAAGCAATCTTCTTGTTAGTTGTCTCCTTAATAACAGTGAGCAGACCGTGTGGCAGGACGATTGTACTGATTGATGAAGGGTAAAATATTGTAGGGATGCTTGGAAGCTGAATGAGCAAATAGATGACACTGAGTTAGACATAATGAGGAGGAAACAGTCAACGTTTCAAACATGCTCATTCACAACTGGCAAAGATAGAAATAAATATGAGGGAAGAACGAAAGGTGACAATGTTTGTGATGGGAGACCAATTAAATTGGTATTGGTGTTGGCCACAAAAAGGTGAATGGTACATATAGAGAGAGAAAGAGACAGAGAGACAGAGAGAGGCAACAGTGTATCCTAAAAGAGTGGAGAGGCAAAATCAGAGTGGGAGTAGGATGAAGGATTAAAGTTGAAACTGACGACTCTGCAAACTAAATGGAGGTTCTTAACTATAGTCAACAATATAGGTCTGATTTTCCCACAGGCCACCATATTGTGACCACGAAATGCTTTTGACTAAATTGCAAGTTGAAAACAAATCACAGATTACCTGGAAAGGCTGTTTGGGTCACTGAGTGACAAAAAAAAAAGGGTAAAGGCATGGTCTTGCATCTGTACGGTTTGGTGGCGATAGGACGGTTGGTTTTGGAGGAGATGGAGGAACGGATGAAGATTGCTGACAGGTGGGGATGGGGGAGAAAGGTGGTGACAACATTTTGAGATGTCAGAAATCAGAGAAAGATTCATTAAATATGGAGGATGATTGGCTGGAAGGACAAGGGGAACAATAACTTTGTTCTGGATGGGATGAGAGAGAGAGAGAGAGAGAGAGAGAGAGAGAGAGAGAGAGAGAGTGCAAGCAGAGATGCCAAATGGAACTCAACCAAGAGCCCTGATGATGATGATGAAGTGGAACGATAGTTGAGGTAAAAGGGGTTTGGAGGGTAGAATGGAGTTCTTACTCAAAGCAGTGTTAAGTGCATCAACATAAAATGTTAACAATGTTTGCCGCCACACAGATATTGCTTGACCTGCTGAGTATTTCCAGCATTTAGTATTCTTTATTTTGGATTTGCAGTTTTTTTATGCCTGGAGTTCCATTCTCACCACACTGTGTTTGGGTTGCCAATATTTAAATGTTGCTACCTTGATCCTGAAAACTTATTGAACATTTGTCATGAGCTGGGAACATCCTATAGAATGCATTGAGCCAGAAAACAATCATCTGACAGCTTTAACACCATCTAATCTTCCCAGAACAAACATCATGGAAAACCGACTCCTGTCTTCTTCAGCTTGTGTAGGTGGTGGTGAAGTGGGAAGGTGGTGGTGTCACTGCGCCTTGTGCAAGAAGATAATGATGGAAATAATACCCCTACGGTAGATCTAGCTGAATGATCTCATAGTTGTTTTAATTCATCTATTTTGATGGCTATTTTTAAACAGTATGAAATAAAGAATAAAAATAATGGAAACACGGTAGTTCCGACAGCATCTGTGGTGTGAGATATTTAATTAGGATTTGAGATTGATGATGCTTCACCAGAACCTCCGACGTTCTTAAGAGGAAAGTATTTGTGTAGAAAGTATTTTCTACACCAAAGGCAACAGGTCATGACAAGGTCAATGACCTGAAATGCTAACTCTGCTTTTCTCTCCACAAATGCTCCCATGTATGTGCAGAACTGGCTTTCAGATAATATCAGGAAATTTTATGCTTGCGGAATCAATATTGTTCCCACCAGTTCCCCAAGTAAAGATCAGAAGAGAAGTGTGCAGTTCATAAAGGCAAACAAACTTACCCAAAGCAAAGAGACTGAAATGAATCATATTGGACCAATGTCTGCTCATTTGTTTATTAGGTACATTACCTCTCACCAATCAAAAGTAGTTTACATCAGAAGGAGGCACAGTTGTCCTCTGTGCTCTTTGTTGATGAACTGTAATTGTACCAAAATAGCTGTTGGATAATAGAGGGTTGACAGTGAGTAACAGGGCACTAATTCAATCGAGCAGTTCTGATGATGTCATAGACCATAGACGTGAAACTGCAGTGTATAGAAATGAAAGACTGCTTCAGACTCACTGCCGATATCCATTTTTTTTCTGAAGTGTAATCCATTATTTATGTACTTAAACAACATTTCATTTAGTAACTGATTTGGCTGTATTGCGCCAGAATGCACTTGAGGGAAGCTGAAAGATGAAAAGGTGGCTTTCATCTGGCCATTCTCATTTCTGCTGCTTCTTTTGTTGTACAACAAAATGCTTGTGGTGTCTTTTTGGGGAATTAGAGAAAATTGGCCAGACATCTTGACACATTCATTGGTGTTACTATTTGCTGCAGGCAGTGAAGGCTTGTGATTTCAAAGAAAAAAAAGCACAGAGGTAGTGGAAGAAGTAGCATTTGCAAGTATTTCAAATCAAGTAGCATTTTGTGGAAGGATAAACATGTTGCTGTTTCAGGAGCTTCGATCTGATACGGTAGCTGGGTTTCTCTTTCCACAGATGCTACTTGTCTTGGTGAGTTCGTCCATCGTTGTTGTTTGCGGCTCTATTCCAACATCTGCACATTCATTGGCTTGTTGCTTCTGTGTTCAGGACCCCCTCCAGGAACTGGGGCAGGAAACTGAGCCTGATTGCTGTTACAGTACCGAGAGAGGGCTTCCTGCTGGAAATGCCTCTTTTCAGCCAAGATGTCTAGCGTCAACTGTTGCAGGGGATCAGTAAGGGTATTTGCCTCAGTGATCTCTATTTTCTCATTTGCCCTCAAAGAAGTGCAATAAATCATGTTGTAATGTAGGATCTTGCTGTGCATTTAAATGTTGCTGTATTTTCTATCAGCAACAACAATTCAAATGCATTTCACTGTGTGTAAAATGCTTTAGGAAATTGTTTTTGTTTCGATGTTTCATGAAAATATTTAGTTCTTGGTCAATGAATTTTCATTGCATGTGGACTCAATATTCCTTCCATTTGTACCGAGAGCAGAATCTTCTCTTCAATGTTTTATTACTTTACCCCAGTCATAACGCCTTCTTTAGCAGAAGGTGTAGAAACCTACAGGTTTCTTTCCACAGCTGTCAGACTCTTGAACCTCCCCATTTTACTGCTTGCTAAGGCATTTTTTGCCTCAGGACCACTGTGTATTTATCTTTCATATTGATTGCAAACATTTTTCACAAAGTACCTGTTCAGCTGCAGCAAGTGAGAACTTTGGTGCATTTGTACATTGTACGAGGTCTATGACAATAAACTTCTTGTCGTTATCTTGGCCCAGCGAGGTTGTTACAGCTTGCCTCAATAACTGGGAAGAAATGATGGAAAATCATCCTTGATTCATTTGGGTGTAACACACAATATTGAAAGCCTCTGCGTTTTACTCAGCTTCCAAAATGAGGCCGTCACTACTTTTACTGGAACCGAATTCCAGAAGCCTTGAGCAATTGCATGTTTGATGTCAATGTCAGAGGAAGAATTTCTACCCCAGTTGAATTTGTGAGCCTTGTTGCTAATATTTGAAAACTGTGGACAAATATCAGATAAAACTCCTCATGTTCCAATCTGCATCTGTATGTTCAGCCACAGGCCCCAATAGCAGTACGGTTAATGGTTAGTGCAATGCTATTACAGTGGGATCAATCGGGGTTTGAATTCAATGCCATCTGTAAGGAGTTTGTACATTCTCCCTGTGCCTGCATGGGTTTCCTCTGGGGGCTCTGGCTTCCTCCCACCCTTCAAAAAGGTACAGGGATTGGAGGCTAATTGGTGTATTTGGGGGCATGGGCTTGTGGGCCGGTAGGCTCTGTTACCATGCTCTATGTCTAAATTTTAACACTCCAAGACAGCATCACATTGAGAGATATTTGCCAACTGTTCCTCAGTTGCAGCAATCATAATCATCCTTCAGATTTATAAGAGAGGAAATTAAATAATTCATTGATTTATTTCCTGTCATTACCTAATGAACTCTGTCAGAAAGTCAATATGCAGACAAGGACAGGATCAAGCATGGTTGTCAAGTCTACCATGACCAAATAGTCCACTGACATTTATTGGCTCATTTCACAGGTGAAAAATGTCCTTATTGTCTGCATTCATAGACATATAAACACAGCACTGGAGCTCAGAAGAGCACACAGATCATGTTCTAAGATCCTGACTGTCTTAGGTTCACAAAAAACAAAAAATGAGGACCCCTGTCAAAAAAGATGACATTGTACAATATAGATTTGTGCAATGTGTACCCATTTGGCAAGTTAATCAGGCACAAAAAGTGCATTGGCATGGTTAAAGCAATTCCAATTTCATCAATTTGAATTCAGATCACTATTACTGTATTCTGTTCCATTTTCTGCCCGTTCATTTCACTGGCACATCGGAACCAACCTGACAGGGCCTGTTCATACATGCTTGGATCAACAGAACATTATGCCACAGAATCCATCATAATTTTTAAAGTACAATTTCGCAGGTGCACACATTCTCTTTAACATGATGGAGGTAGTCAGAAGTTTGGCCCTGACTGGTCCTTCTATGCATGTATACATACAGATACGGATACATGTTTCTGTCCATATGTCTTTTGAATGCAGACATTGTTTCCATTTCTATAGTTTCATTTGGCAACTCTTTCCAGGTACAGACCACCCTCTGAGTGAAAAGGTTGCCCCTCCGGTCCCCCTTAAATCTTTCCCTTTAACTTATGCCCTCTAGTTCTAGAATTGTCTACGCTGGGGACCTCTACAACATCACCTCCCACACATCAGAGGAATAAAGCCCATGCCTACCAAACCACCCAATAATTTAAGCTCTCCATGCCTAGCATAATATTGGTGTATCTTCTCTGCACCCATCCAATTTATTGATATCCTTCCAATAGCTAGGTGACCAGACTGCACACAATACTCCAGGTATGGTCTCACCAATGCTATAGAAAACTTAATCTTAAGGTTCCAACTTTTGTACTCGATAGTGTCGATAATCTGTTGGCTTGAGGTTCAGGTCAGGCAGCCTCTTGTGATCTCATATTATTTCAGCTTCTGACCTTGCAATTTTGATCCATGTTTGAAGCACTGAAAGAGATTTTCAAGCTTTGCGATTTTACCAATTTCATGGTTCACCAATTATTATGAAAATTATTTTTTTGAAGTATTGGTGTCGCGGATACTAGGAGTACTTTCCGAGTCTTGAACGGTGTCACAATACAGGCTGGTCTTGATGATAAAGACATCGGCTACATCAATAATATTTCACTATGAACATCTGATCACTATGCATCTCCATCCCTCATATCATCCTCTGTAATTTTCGACACCTACAATGGGATCTCACCACCAGATGCATCTTGGCCCTCACTCCTCACTTTCTACAGGGATTGTTCCCTCCATGATTCACGTGACCTTTCCCACTAATCACCCCATTGTTATCTACCCGTGATCGCAAAACATATTGCACCTGTGTCCGCACCTCCTCCCTCAAAATAAATTGGGGTCCCAAATAGTCCTTCCAAGTGAAAGCAACATTTCACTTGTGAAACTACAGGGGTAATTTATTGCGTTCAGTGCATCTACTGGATGCAGACTGGGAGATCATTCTGTTGAGCATCTTTGCTCAGGCCACTGCAACAGCAAGAATTTCCCAGTGGCCAATCATTTTAATTCCATGCACCATTGCCACACTGACATGTCTATCTATAGCCTCATGCACTGCCAAACTGAGGCAATCCATAATTTGGAGGAAGAAATACTTATTTTCTGACTCTGCACTCTCTAACCAGACACCATCAATATAAACTACCCCAATTTCTGTAATCTCCTCACCATGTCCCTCTCTGTCTCCTTTCCTCCAGCCCTCACCCCTATCTTCCTTCTCCTATCAGCAATCTACTCTCCTCGCCCTCTTCCCCTTACCACTTATCTGTTAGCCTTTGCTCCCCTCTACTTCCCCTTCCTCCTCCTCTCTTCCCCCCCTTCTCTAAACCTTTTAATTCAGGTCCCTTCCCATTTCTGCTTATACCTGATGAAGGCTCCAGCCCTGAAATATTGGTTACCCTTTAATTCCTCTGGATGTTGTGTGACCTGCTGAGTTTTTTCAGCAGTTTTGTGGACTGCATTTAACCCCAGCACCTGCAGATTTTCTTGTTTGAGAAAGTTTGGATATAATTTTGGAAATACACATCTTACTGGGGACTGCTTGTTCTTTGAGGAGAACTGACTTGAGTGTAATTAACCAACATTCTTTATTACATTTACAATACAGTGGAAAGCAATGAGCTTAGTGCCATTATTATCAATATGGTCTTAGCCAAAACAGGCTTGAGCAGCAGTGGTTTATGATATAGCAATGTTTTAGCAAACTTAATTTCCCCCAGTGACTGAGTTATTGTGTAATTTTAATACCAAATTTAACATTAATGTAGCCTTCGATGCAAAGCACTTCAAATAGAATTTCAAGGCAGTTTTTGGCCTCCCAAATCAACTCCCCAGAGCAATCATGGATATGCAATTGTTACAAGTTAAAAAAAAAGGAAATTTGAATATGATTCTTCTTTGACAAATGGATTTTTATGAGGTAGAGATGGCATTAAAACCTGTTGCAGAGCATTTCCAAATAGAACAGCCTGTGGAATTAGCTTCTCTCCTGCATCCAAGTGTTGGGGAAAGAACTTCAAAGTCCGTTTTTACACATCCGAATAGAACAGCCTGTGGAATTAGCTTCTCTCCTGCATCCAAGTGTTGGGGAAAGAACTTCAAAGTCTGTTTTTACACATCCAAAGACTGATACATGTAAACCTTCCAAAACAAGAGCAGTTCCAGTATTTTGGTGACTCAAAAAATGGATCCTTTTGTCCTTTTAATTGTATGTGCACCATTAAGTGCCATGGATTTCAGAAAGAATTCAGTTTTGAAAGAGATCCAGTATGTTTTATTTTCAAAACAAGCCTGGCAACATTCCAAGCCATAAGTTCTGTGCTTCATGGAACAAAGCAATTAAATGTTACCATGATTAATTAATGTGATAAGTTGTCTTTGTGAACCTATGCCACACTTGTTCTTGAAGTGAAAAATTATGAATCAGTTAGCTTACCAATCAGACACTAGTTGTAGTAACACCATCACCATTATATATAAAATAATTAATTTAAATGAAAACAAATGAAATAAAACCTACTCATATATGGCATTAATATTTACAGATAATGGTTGCTTGCAAGTTTGGCCCATTTTCTGATCTGAAATTTTCAATTTCTCCAAATACGGGATTCCCACTAAATATAAGATATAATTGTTTATTTTATAATGAAAGTGACTATTTGATATTACATGTGTTACAGGTTATATTTACATAAATATCTTTAAAAGAGAAAGATTGTGGGGGTTCAGTGTAGGTCACTTCACAAACAGAGTAACACTTCACATCGCATTTAAAATGCAAAAGCTTTGCTGAAGTTAGACACTCGGACACCAGTATATTTGCAAAAGACAATGAAACTACTTTGGAAGGAATTTCAAAAGCAGGTGCAAATGAAAAGTACGGGCTTAAGTGCTGATAAAGATCTTTCAAGCATTGGGTTTGGAGCCTTGGGAGGAGGTTTGGTTTTTACAAGCAGCGAGAGAGAGAGAGAGAGAGAGAGAGAGAGAGAGAGAGAGAGAGAGAGAGAGAGAGAGAGAGAGAGAGAGAGAGAGAGAGAAAGAGAGAGGGAGAGAGGGAGAAGTGAGTTCTGCAATAGCTTTTGAGGCTGTAACATGGCAAGATGGCAGGCTTGTGAAAACCCCATTTTGAAGATGGGTTGCGAGTTCTGAGTTCAGTCTGTTGAAAACCTTTGTTGTCCTTACAAGAGAAAATGGCTGGCTAAAGGGTTTCTCCTGAAATAAGGGAAGCAAGAGGAACTCTGTGGTATCCTTGAAGAAGAGGTTATCATTTGGAAAACCCATGATGGGGCACATTTCTTCAGCAAGACACTGACGTGACTGATCGGAGGAAATCAGTTTGTGTGTGTCCAACGAGCAACAAATATTTCTCTGAAACCAACAAGAACCTTCCTGAGTGGGAACCATTTACCTTTAAGCACCAGAGCCTGGTGAAAATTCGTAAATGCTAAATTCAGTGCACAGTAGAAAAATTGCCTGATACTGGAGAACTTGGAGAAGTGAGAAGTGAATGATTGGACTATTACAGCAAAGAACTTTCCTGAACATATTTATATATATATATACACATTACATACATGTGCACTTAGAATTAGAAGGGGGTTAAATTAATAGTAATAAAGTTTGATCCTGTTTTTATGTTTAAATAAAAGTAAAAACAACTTTTGTTTAAGTAACCATTTGTCTTGGTGAATTTCTATTGCTGCTGGGTTTTGGGGTCCTCAGGGCTCATAACACATTTTAAATTTAAATTTTTACAATTTATAAAATTTAGACATACAGTACGGTAACAGGCCCTTTCGGCTCACAAACCTCTGCTGCCCAATTACACCCAATTGACCGAAAACCTCTGATGAACCAATAAACACAAAAGTCTGAAGTTATGAAACTGACAAACATTTTATTAACTATACACTGGAACAGCCATCAACCTCATTGACTGATCAAGGAAGGGTAGAATTGGGAACATGCAAAGAGCTATGGGTAGAATTGATCTCGGGAGGCATGTCCAGGTGGCAGCAGCTAATCAAAGCGTAACAGTGGTTTACCACAGCTCCTGTGTATTTTTGAAGGGGGGTGGGAGGTAACTGGAGCACCTGGAGGATACATGGGGAGAGCGTACAATTTCCTCATAGACAGCACTGGATTTTAATCCTAGCTGCTGCTGTTGTAACAGTGTGGGACTAACTAACTCAGAACTCAATTTTATGGTGAGGTTCCTCCTTTGGTCTGACTCATTTGAGCTCACCATGTTCTTTTAGGTCTATATAAGGTTTCTTGTATCACCTTACCTCAACTCTATTTTTTCTCCTCTGATGCAGTTATCCTATATATGTGATACCTCACATGCCCTCCAACACTTCAACAACTTACAGTTCCCAGATCACAACCACCTCATTTTCACCATGGATGTCCAATCTCCATACACCTCACCCACTAACAACCCCCTCCCCTCTGCCCCACCTGTACCGAAGATCTTAAAGCCTTTTGTTTCTTTCACAATTGACCAAATCAATATCCCTCTACCATCACCCTCCTTCACCTGGTAGAACTTGTTCTCACCCTCAGTAACTTCTCCTTTGACTCTTTCCCCTTTCTCCAAGTCAAAGGGGTAGCCATGGGTGCTGGCTATGCCTGCCTTTATGGTGGCTATGTTGAGCAATCAATGTTACAAGCCCATATAGACAAGGCTCCCTAAATGTTCCTCTGCTGCGAGAAGCTCACCACTTTGCTGCCAACATCCACCGAGTCCATCTCCAGCGACACTTTTCCCTTTCTCGATCTCTCTGTTTCCACCTTGGGAGACAAACTCTCGCCATTCATTTTCTACAAGCCCAGCAACTTCCACAGTTATTCGACAACACTCGTCATACCTGTCCCTTAAAAGGATTTTTTTTTCTCTCAATTCCTCTGTCTCCATTGCATCTAGTCTCAGGATAAAGTCTTCTGCTCCAGCAGATCTGAGATGCCCTCCTTCAAAAAAACTGGCTTTCTTTCTATGCCATCAACTTAGCCCTTAGGCTCCCTCTGCCCCAAGATGCAACAAGAACAGGATTTCCCTTGTCCTTACCAGCCTCCACAGCCACATAATATTGTTACAATTTCTACCTCCTACAATGTGATCCCACCACCACACACCTTTCCCTCTCCTGCCCTCCAGTTTCTTCAGGGACCACTCCATCTATAACTCCCTCATTCAATCCTCCTTTCCCACATATCACCCCTTGTTACCTACTCCGATGACCACAGGATGTGTCACACTTGAGCCATACTTCCTCTCTTCTGAGCCCCAAACAGTCCTTCCAAGTGAAGCAACATTTCAATTGTAAATCTTCAGGGGTCAGCTACTGCATCCAGTGCTCTCTTCTTCCGGGACACCAGACACAGACAGGGAAATTGTCTAGTTGAACACATTCTCTCTGTCCACTGAAATAACAGGGTCCTCTCAGTGGCCAACCTTTTTAATTTCACACCGCACTCCAATGCCAACATGTCTGTCCATGTTCTGATGCCAAACTGAGGCCATTTGGAGAATTGACAGCTAATATTCCATCTGGGCACTCACCAACCATTGTCTTCTCTGATTTTTGTTAGGCTGCTTCTCTCTCCCCCCCCATCTTTCTGTCTCCTTTTCACCAGCTCCCCAACCCATTCCCTCTCCATTCTGAGAGCTGTCATTATACCCCTATCACTTCTCTCAAATTTTATCTTATCTGCCCTCCCAACCATATCTAACTATGGCCTGTGCTCCTCCCCCTGCCCCTTTGTCTATCCTCCCCTCACCTTTTTATTCAGGCAATTGTCTGATTTCTGTTCATACATTGATGAAGGGCTCAGATTTGAAATGTTTGGTTATATATCTTTTCCTCCTATGGACATTGCGTGATGAGTTTCTTCAGCACTTTTGTGTATTACACAAAAGGTTTCTGGGCATCAGCTAGTGAATGCATCTATTAAATGACTTGTTGGAGGTCACCTTCATTGAACATCATGCTCACTAATTTAATCTCAAATACTACCCTCTCTCATTTTCAACAAGGTTAGGTCAAGAACATCATGTGGGATCATTCACTTCTTTAGGTGCACTTGGTACCAATCCACACATTCTACAACCCTGACATGCAACATACAGATCAAGTATACAGTATGCGATAGAGGATTATTGCATTCAAACAACTTTTGGTATGCATCAATCACACCAAAGGCAATTTTTCTGGCCCCAAACCACAGAGTTCACTTCAAAACAAATTGCAGCAAGAAGAGCTCTGTAAATTGACTGAGCTCCCCGTACCAATTAATATTTCCACAATAAATGTTCCATGCCCATCAATTTCATTAGCATGAAGTTTGCTTCACCTAAATTAGCAAAGCAAAATGTTTGCAAATTTGACCTCCATCCATCCTTGGTGAGAAGACTTTCCCTCTGCTATCATTTTAAATCTACCACTCCCTGTCTTTGTTCTATCCCTCCCTTTGTAGCGTCTTGGTTCAAGGAGTTTGGATCTATAAAAATCACCTGCCTGGGACTTTCACTTTTCTAGACCTCCATTAAATCTTCCAAAGGACAAGAAACATACTTCTTCCACTACACATAAAAGAACATTTTAAAGTGTTGGACTGGGTCTCATTGTCTGACAATATTTCGAAACTCTTTGAAAGTAACTCAATCTGCTAACTAGCAATAGCAGCTTGCATTGTAAAATCCACTAGGCCTGGACTAAAGAAATATCTGGTCCAGTAAACTCAATGAATATGAAACTGATATGACCAGATTTTGATGGGGATGGGTGGGTGGGTGGGGTGGGGTGGGGCAGAGTGAATGGATTTCCCACATTCCAGCCCAGGTGCCAAGTCTTTGGTCTCTGTGATGCAGAGGCAGTTGTTTCATGTGTTCAGGCCTTGTTGTGGCCATGAAGAGGGATCAGTCAGGTTCCCCAGATCCCAATTGCCCACAATTTCATTTTTACACAGAGAGACTACATCCCCATTCCACATCCTGCAGGTAGAAAGATTCTTTTCAATCTTTGTTTCAATCTTTGAAACCAGTGAGAAACAAAAAAAAATTTAGACCGAGGACCGTCTTGAATATTTCATCAAAATTATGGTTCCACAGACTTCAATTGGACCAGCCCTCGGTTTGGACCATCAGATACATGTGATGATATCATGTTCTTATCATGATTAAAGGATAATTGATGGGTTCTGGGACGCAAGTTTGAATTTTTGCCAAGGTTATACCACTCCAGACATCCCCCACCCATTTTAAAACACTTCTTCATGAATTAATATAACGATGGAAGCTCTTGGTGTGCTGGACACAGACAAGACATTTCATCTTGGCAAAAAGACCGATTTCGCGTTTATTGTCACGAGTATCAAGTTACAGTGAGAAAGTTAATTTTGCGAATAATCCAGCTCGTCAACCTTTACAGCCAGTAGGACACATTACAGAGGTACTGAGAGAGATCAGTGTGCATAGAGAAAAAGTAATGTTATTTTACTATTAAAAGGTTGTTCATGAATCTGATAAGAAACTTGGTGGTATATGAGCCTTCTTCCAGACAGGAGGAGGGGGTGAAGAGAGTGTATTCTAGGTGGAATCAGGCTTTTAATACGTTGGCTACATTCTTGAGCAATAGGTCTTTGGTGGAGAATTGCCAGTGATGCACCCTGACAGGATGTTGTCAAAGCTGTGGAAGTTGTTTGGGGATGTAGGAGACATCTTGATTTTCTTCAGGCATCTGAGGAAGTAGTAGAGCTGGTGCATTTTCTTGGCCATTATGATGAAGTGGTTAGACCAGCATAGACTGTGATGTTCACAGAAAAGAACTTAAAACTGTCCACTATCTTCAGCTCAGTTTCACTGATGTGGAAAAGGGAGAGATCTCCACCATCTTCCAGATGTCTACAACCAGCTACTTAGTCTTGCTGACATTGAGGGAGAGGTTGTTGTCCTGGCAATAAACCCATACTAGCCCCTCTATCTCCTTTCTATTCTGCCTTGTGTGATCATGGAGGAGGTTTGTCACCAATCCTCATTGACTGTGGTCGGTGGGACAGGGAGTAATGGCTGCAGTTGCAGAGGAGAGGTGAGGCCAGGGTCACAGAGTTTGTGGATTATTTTATTTGGCATAATTGTGTTGAGGGTGGAAATGTATTCAATGAATAGTCATCTAACATAGGTTGTCCGTGTGTTCGAGGGCCAGGTGTAGGGCCAGGGAGAGAGCATCTGCCATGGACCTGTTGTGGTGGTAGACGAACTGGAGTTGAAGGTGGCTGATAGGCTGAAGTTAATGTGAGCCATGACCAGCCTTTCGAGGTATTTCACGGTGATGGACAGTAGAACATAGATAGACATGTAGGTTTATTATTAGATTACAAGCTATAAATACAAGATGGATGTCAGTAATATTAGCTCAAAGCTAAATCTGATCACAATGGCACCATATGGAGAAGTATGGTAAATATATCAGGTCAAAAGGAGTAAGAAATTAGTTTTTAAACATGAGGTGAGATGGACAAGTAGAAACATTAACAAATATTTGTTGCAGAGTTCGTGTTCTGTAAATTTTGGGCCAAATCTTCCTGTGGCAGGCAAACTTCACCTAAGCTTACAGATCACATGCAACTGAAGTGATCTTGGGCTCAACCTTCTATGGATGCCAGTAATTAGCTGATCAGTGAATTCTTCCTGATCAAAGATGACTAACTTCACCCCCCAGAATCACTTTGAGCAGAACGACTCACAGGTGAACCAGCTGACAAAGCTGTCGAGATAATAGGATGCTTTCAAACATCGGTGACACCCGGAAACACTGAAAATGAATAATGATCAACACTTAGACAGTATTCAAAATATAAAAATAACACTTCAAATACACAAGGAAAAAAATGAAGTACAATAAAAACATTTAATTCAACTCAATTAAATAATAAAAGAGAAAATTAACATCCCGTCTCAGCTTTCCAGCTGATGTTCTTTATTGAATGCAAAGAGCCTGCAGGATTTGTGGCAGATTTAGCAGGTGGGTTTCCCAGGTAATGAGCTGGGAAATCTGTGGAAGCTTACGCTCCTCCACCAGCCACACCAGTACGGTTACCCTGTTGTCACTGAGCACCTGTGAGAATGTCTGCAAATCAGGAGTTCTAAATTTTTGCTGTGCTGTACAGTTTCCCAGCTATGAACTGGAAATATTGGTTAACTTCAGGATAAAAGACCATCGATTTATCGAGAGGGTCATGAGTATATTTGATTAATCTGGCCATCAAGAGTTCTGAGGAGAAGGCCGGGGAGTGGGGAGATAGATCAGGTCAATGGGCCAATTGGCCTACTTCTGCTCCTGTACCCTGTCACTTGTTAACCCTTTGCTTCCTATACACTGTGTGGCTTGCTGAGTTCCTCCACTATGATCACAGCAGCTGCACACTTTCCTGTTTAACATTATCTAATGTGATCTGTAAACTTTTTCAGAAGCATTGTTTCCAGATTATCTGTGGGCAGAACTCCATTGAGAGAATATGTTAATTTTCTTTCCTGCACAAAATTTCAACTTCTTATTAAAGACCTGCACGCCCAGATATCTATCGGCTGCATAGAAAATTCTTCATGCTCAAAATGAGACTTAGAAGGGATAGTAATGTAGCAATCAGTGCAAGAAGTCGTAAGATGACTACAGCACAGAATAGTCATCGCATTGTTCGGGTAGTAAGGATTGATGGCTAACAACTTTGCAATCCACATAACCACAAGCACCTTTCAGAATGTTCTAAAATATTTTTGAAGAGTTACCATTGTTCAAATGGATGAAATATGCCAATCAGTACACAACAAGTGTTTCAATAATGTCAAATATGGGGATAAGTGTGGGCTAGGGTACAGCTGATATATCCCCTCCTGTTCTACAACGGACTTCTTCCTCCTGAGAGAGAAGTCTTAGCCTTAAATTCAATGTCTCATTTCAAACACAAGAGAATTAGCCTATATTTCTGTCTAGCTCAAGACGGGTATTTGAAAGCTATTTTAGTCATTATGGAGAATTCTGTGAACACTGGAAAAGTTGGTAAGATCAAGTACAAGCTAACGTAAAACTCATTTGAAAGAGGAAGCAAAACAAATTAATATGGTCTGATTGCAATAAGCTTTTTAGAAATCTTTTCTTGGTAATCCAAGGAATGTGTTTACTGTCTATTTACAAATGGCCACTGGGGAATATAAAAAATTAACAAAATGCAGTATTGCCAGCCCCCTTCCAGGAAGACATTGTCAATTCAAACTGATATTCTAATTCCAAACCACAATATACAAGGTTCATTGAACTTCATATCATGTCAAGCTTGAACTGATTTAAGCATGCCTCTCTAGGTTGTTAGTTCAGTACCATTAATAGGGTTGAACAGGAATAGAGGTGAAAAATACCAACTTAGAGTCTGCCAAAATCCCAAAAGGTAAAATACCCATTGACTGAGCAAAGGGCAATAATATTCCTGGTTTAAACTACAGTACATTGATACAATTGAGAAAACCATAAACTTTACAAATCATGACAAAATACTGAAAATTAAATAGAAGAAAAACTGTGTTATTTGGATTCTGAGCAATTAATTCATCCATTCACCAGGCAGCAGTAACCAGTGCCACATTGACCCATTCACCGCACATTGACCTGTTCACCAAAGCAGCAAAAAATGTGACCACAGCAATATCGTTTAAAGACTAGAATGCAGGTTTGAGGAAGTCTTGCTCAGTTTTGCACATTGATTACAACAGCAAATGTGTCCCTGTTGTGAAAATTAAATGACTATATACCGTATCGAGAAAGCATTTAAAGCAAGGTCTAGGCAAGACAAATTTTAAATGACTAAGATATTACCCAGTAATGAAACCAAACCTTTTTCAGCTGTTTTCTAGAGATTCAAGGACAGTTTCCTTGCTGCTGTTAACAAACTCTTAAATGGAAATCTCAGTGGTAAAAGATGATCCTTTGCACTATTTAACTGTACTTTTCTCTTTTCACTATGTTAACCATACTCCCCTATTATTGCACAATCTGCTATTTTTTTTTCTTTGGCTTGGCTTCGCGGACGAAGATTTATGGAGGGGGTAAAAAGTCCACGTCAGCTGCAGGCTCGTTTGTGGCTGACAAGTCCGATGCGGGACAGGCAGACACGATTGCAGCGGTTGCAAGGGAAAATTGGTTGGTTGGGGTTGGGTGTTGGGTTTTTCCTCCTTTGCCTTTTGTCAGTGAGGTGGGCTCTGCGGTCTTCTTCAAAGGAGGTTGCTGCCCGCCAAACTGTGAGGCGCCAAGATGCACGGTTTGAGGCGTTATCAGCCCACTGGCGGTGGTCAATGTGGCAGGCACCAAGAGATTTCTTTACGCAGTCCTTGTACCTTTTCTTTGGTGCACCTCTGTCACGGTGGCCAGTGGAGAGCTCGCCATATAACAGGATCTTGGGAAGGCGATGGTCCTCCATTCTGGAGACATGACCCATCTGCTATATTTAAGTATGAATTGACTTGCTTGGATAGCATTGTATGTTGTTGGTACATGTTACAGTCACCCATTCAGTATAACCAGGACATAATTCAATATGGCATACACACCCACCTCCCCCCACCTTTCCCAGACTGCTGTTAATCTGCAAATAAACTCCTGAGAAGAAAAAAGAAGGTTTTTCCCTGAATTTTGCATCATTCATTGTTCTTTTATTTGAAGAAGTGTTCAATCCATGTCTCTTCAAAGTCTGGAAGGCAATTAATGTGAACTCAGTGTCGAAGGAACAACAGCTGTGTTACTGACTTTTGCCAATCAGAAAGTATAAAATGTAGGTATGTGTTTCAATCTTTGTCAGCATAGTGGCACCTCTTGATGTTTTCCTGCAATATAATTGGCCGTTCAATACAAGTGTTAAATTGGAAGAAGATAAACTTTCATCTCATGGATGAAACTGTAATATATATTTGGCTGCAAAGCCTGTTAGCTATTAACAGCCTCACACACCTTCCATTCCTGACAATCTTATCCACATACCAGTGCATGTTGGATGACCTCTACTTCAAGTCATGTTACACTGGCAAAGCGTGCTCAACCAACCATATCTACAAAACATGAAAATGTATAAAGAGAGAATTGAAGCTTGCTTGGACAAAATCAATTGCACATTTCACAAAGCATGAACTGTGTGCCTAGAAACAGTACTTGGTTAGCGTGCTACCTAGCAACAAGACATTGAACATGATCTGTTTTTAAATGTGTTGAAATCCGCAGTGGCTTTGTCCAAGGCAAGTCTAACTGGCATGCTTGTGCCACATTAAGTGGCATGAGAGCAGAAAAGGGCTTGCTTGATGGGAAATGTCATTAAAAATCAATTCACAGATTAATGATCTTCAGAAACAACATAATTCAACTGGTAATACACAATTTTTACTTCAGTTTCACAGACAAACAGCAATCAGAAACCCAATCGTGATTTCTGTGAAGCTCCCAGCAATATTTTGAACCAAATGCATGAATGCCATCTGGGTGTATTAGTGCCCTTCACAGTTAGAATGCATCATATAATTTAACAGATGGCAGTGTGCTGTCGACTGTAACACACTCACTCTTATCATTAGATATTCTTCTGCTTATCTATGGAATCAGGCAATTACCTCATCTACTGAGACATAGCTTCAAAAGCATGAGAACATTGAAGTAAATACAAAGTTGAAGAGAGCAAGTTCAGTGGATAGGAAAAAGCTCTCCCCACCATTGAGAAAATGTGCATGAAAGGCAACCATCTGAGAGCAGCAGCAATCATCAAAGACCCACACCGCCCAGGACATGCTCTATTCTCTCTGCTACCATCAGGAAAGAGGTACAGGTGCCACAAGACTCATGCAATCAAGTTCAGGAACAGTTGCTATCCCCTCCATCATCCTAAAGGACAGACTCAATCAGAGACTCCTTGAAGGATTCTTACTTTGCATGTTATTTATTACTGAATATTTATTTTTTCTGTATTTGCCCAGTTTGTTTACATTTCTCTCTTTTGTATATGTATGTTTTTCTTGAGTACAGTTTACTCTACCTATAAGTCAAAATTCTGCCTGGCCTGCAGGTAAAAAAGAATCTCAGGGTTGTAAATGATGTCACGTATATACTCTGACAATAGATCTGAACTTTGCACTTTGGCGAGGGAGGAGAAGTCAGGCCTTGATTCACTCACTGATCCATCATAACTGGGAACAAACAACAGGATGTGGTAAAGATGTGGTCAGTGCAATATTTGCTAAGTGTGCCAACAAGTGGCTCCGTGCAAGTGCAGAGGAAGATAGGCCACTTTGGCAAGATGCAAAGAATCTTCACCCTTAACACGACCAAAAGGAGAAAACGGGAAGGTTGCGGCATGAATGATTGATGTGCCTACCCAACTGTTGGGGAAATCAGCCCAACTTACTGGAAGCCTTCAGACCAATGAGACAAGTTTATTACAGTGTCCAGTTCCCGAGAAGAATGGTCACAAAGACTGATGCACTAATTAGACATAATCCTTTGACTGGAGGAGTTGTTTGATTACAGCTAGAGCATGGTTGGATGCCACAATTCATCTCCAGCACTGGGCAACAGACAGAAAAAATTAGCCAAGAAATGTTGGCCCTAAATGAGGCTAACCAGAAAGTTCTCTTCTTGTGGTTTGAGGGGGAGTTTGGGACTCACAAATTTACAGCTATGCTCACATTAAAGTGAAATGAAAATCAGATTCAGCCAGAGGTGGCCAAAATATATTTTGGCCAAGAGGTCATAAACAAATTAAAATTTGGAGACAAATCTGTACCTTACCTTATATAGGTTTAATTAATAGTATTAAGGTTGCTTGTAATTTGGATGTGCAATATTTCTGAGGCATAATATTGCCTATACATGCATTTGCAAAATTTAAAACTAATCCAATATGCTAAATAGATTGCATTAATCATAATTGTCTCTCAAAGAGGACAGCGATGTTTGAAATTTCTGAATCAGACAATAAACACGAGACTGGATTTCAATCCCAGTTGACTAGGACAAAATGGACAGAGCCTTAAAACTGGGACATCATCATACCTTGAAGAAGGGCTCAGGCCCAACAGAGTGGTAATTTCTTTACCTCCAATGGATGCTGCATGATCTGCCTGAGTTCTGCCAGAATTTTTGTGTATTTACTACGATCACAGTGTCTGCAAACTTCTGTGTTTCACATCATTCTTACCTCCTGTTCTATTGCAGGATGTCATTTCACAGTTAATATTGGGAGATGTTGCCATAATCTGGTGTGCTTTATAATTAATCATTAAATGTGGGATTCCAATGAGAAATTCAAATCAACTCCAGTGGTTCTTTTTGGGGATTATTTCAGAGTTATGGATTATGGAATAATGCGATTATACAGCACCCTCCATAATGTTTGGGATAAAGACACTTTTTTCCTTCATTTGCCCCTGTGCTTGACAGTTTTAAATTTGTAATCCAATAATTCACATGTAATTAAAGTGTACATTCTAGATTTTATTCAAAGATTATTTGTATATTAACCCCATAATAAAACGTGTGCCAGATGTGGCAAAAAGATAAATTGATGTATTGAATTGAAGGTGGGGTTATCGCCTAAAAAGTTCTTGACCCAGAACAATTTAATACCCTTGACTCTGGACAATAAGATCCTGCACACTGGGTGCCAGAAAGGGATCAAGTGTATCAAGGATCATTACTATCAAGCGAAGCTCATGCCATTCGAGCAGTTGAGGACTAGATATGAGTTATTGAATAGAACATTCTTCTGCTTTCTGCCAATAAGATCTTTCCTAAGGGACAAACTGGGACCAACAATGACTCTGCCTGACTGTGGTAACATGGAGACTCTAATTTGAAAATCTCTAGGATGTATTCCATATTCCAAAGTGAAGGCCTGAAACCGGGCTTACATCGGTCATGGGAAGGATGGGAATCGGACTTGGGCATAACAATTGATGAACATAGTAGGAAGATTTGTGTTTGAATAGCCTAACGGGAATTGTTAATGCCAGACACATTCTGGTGCAATAAAATTTCTTGCATCAGTTATACCTCGCGCTGATAAAATTACACAAGTCAAAGCCAGAAATTTTGGAAATGTGCTTTAGATGAGGTGTGGAGGTTAGAAGCTTTGTCCACTCCACTTGGCTATGTTCAAGGGTGATATCCTTCTAGGAAGACCTGGGGGACACTCAGAAAAAAATTACAAAGGTGGATTTTCCACAGGATCTGGAGTGGCACCTTCCAGGGGGAAGTAAAGTCTAGACTGTCCAAACACCAAATTCAGTTTGTGAAGTTCGCCTTTTCAGTAGCCAGGAAGTTTATAGCGGTTACGTGGAAGTTGGACTTCCAGCTAAATTTTGCACAATGGAATATAGAAATACAGTGTTGCATTTCCCTGGAGAAAATCACCTACAATTTATGGAAGAGATATGACACATTCGTTGAAGTGTGGCAACCGTATCTGAGGCATATGGGTGCACAGATATAATTCACACCCCCCCCCCATCCCATCCCTGAATAAGAGAAAAGAAACAATCTGTCCAAGCAGGTAAAGGATTAAAGGGTATGAGATGGGGAATATGGTGCAGACAGCGTGTGCTTTCTCTCCTTCCTGTTTTTATTTAACATCCCAGGTCCTCCAGCTTCGAGGAGGTTCGTTTTCTTTGTCGGTATTTAGGTGGCTTTTGTATGTCTGTATTTTAGTATTTTTATATTTTGGTATTTGTATGATTTAAGGGTGTAAGGAGGGAGAAATAGGACTGTAAATCATATTAAGCGGAAAGAGAGTGTAAAATTCTCTTTATTGGATTATCACGAGTCTTTGGAAAATCAAAAATAAAATATAAAAAAAAGATTATTTGTATACATTTTGGCTTGACCATGTAGATATTACAGCACTTTTTATACATAGCCCCCTCATTTCAGGGCACCATAATATTTTGGACATATGGCTTCACAGGTGTTTGTGAGCACTCAGGTATTTTTAATTGCTTCATTGGTGCAGGTATAAGATAGGTATAAGCTTCTAAATATCACCCAAACTGTAGGATTACCAAAATCAACTGTTTGGAACATCATCAATGGCTTGATGACTTTCATTGGTACAATTTAGGGATGGCATGGTTAGATTTGGGGTGGCACAGTTAGTGTAGTAGTTAGTGCAATGCTATTAGAGCATCAGTGACTGGGATTGGAATCCAGCACAGTCTGTAAAGAGTTTGAATGCTCTCACTGTGACTGTGTGGGTTTCCTCCAGATGCTCCATTTTCCTCCCACTGCTGAGTGGAAAGAGACTGAGCCGCGGATTGGAGATACTTTTGGTATGTAGACATAGTATTATGCTTGTGCATTTTTTTAAAAGGGAAAAGATTTGTTATTATGAGTGTAAATAAGAACCACATTTCCCAGCATGCAATGCGTGAGGTTGACCAGAATCCAAATGTAGAATATGACAGGAGTTGCATGCATTGTTGGTTGAAGTTAAACCAATTGTATAAAACAATGAGTTGAAAATAAAGTATGTTGTGAAGTAGCTGTTCTCAGAAAATAAAGTCAGTTAAGTTTAAATCCATGTAAAGTCATTGTTCTTGAAAGAACAAGCATAACAGTTCCCTTGCTCTCTTTCCTGGTTGATCTTTATCCTGTCATAATCCTGGACAACCTTTTTCCACTGTTATGGTTTCCTTCGTAAACATAATGATCAAACTACCCATGTTTTCTTCCACAGTTTTCTTTCTTTGGCTTGGCTTCGTGGATGAAGATTTATGGAGGGGTAATGTCCACGTCAGCTGCAGGCTCGTTTGTGGCTGACAAGTCCGATGTGGGACAGGCAGACACAGTTGCAGCAGTTGAAAGGGAAAATTGGTTGGTTGGGGTTGGGTGTTGGGTTTTTCCTCCTTTGTCTTTTGTCAGTGAGGTGGGGTCTGCAGTCTTCTTCAAAGGAGGTTGCTGCCCGCCGAACTGTGAGGTGCCAAGATGCACGGTTTGAGGTGATATCAGCCCACTGGCGGTGGTCAATGTGGCAGGCACCAAGAGATTTCTTTAGGCAGTCTTTGTACCTCTTCTTTGGTGCACCTCTGTCTCGGTGGCCAGTGGAGAGCTCGCCATAGAACACGATCTTGGGAAGGCGATGGTCCTCCATTCTGGAGACGTGACCTACCCAGCACAGTTGGATCTTCAGCACCGTGGATTTGATGCTGTTGGCCTCTAACATCTCGAGGACTTCGATGTTGGAGATGAAGTCGCTCCAATGAATGTTGAGGATGGAGCGGAGACAACGCTGGTGGAAGAGTTCTAGGAGCCGTAGGTGATGCCGGCAGAGGACCCATGATTCGGAGCCGAACAGGAGTGTGGGTATGACAATGGCTCTGTATACGCTAATCTTTGTGAGGTTTTTCAGTTGGTTGTTTTTCCAGACTCTTTTGTGTAGTCTTCCAAAGGCGCTATTTGCCTTGGCTAGTCTGTTGTCTATCTCGTTGTCGATCCTTGCATCCGATGAAATGGTGCAGCCGAGATAGGTAAACTGGTTGACCGTTTTGAGTTTTGTGTGCCCGATGGAGATGTGGGGGGGCTGGTAGTCATGGTGGGGAGCTGGCTGATGGAGGACCTCAGTTTTCTTCAGGCTGACTTCCAGGCAAAACATTTTGGCAGTTTCCACAAAACAGGACCTCCAATCTGAAAATCAACCCTCCACTACCACCGTCTGTCTCCTTCCACCAAAGCAATTTTGCATCCAATTTACTACCTCACTTTCGATCCCATGTATTCCAACCCTCTGGACTACCATGAAGGACCTTGACAAAGGTGTTGCTAAAATGCATGTAGACAACATCGATGCACCCTGCCCTCATCCATCTTCCTCTTTAAAAAAAGCACAATTAAATTTGTGATACATGGTTTCCTACAGACAAAGCCATGTTGACTATCCCCAATCAGTCCTTGCTTTTCCAAATGCAAACAGATGCCATCTCTTGGAATGCCTTCCAGTGACTTTCCCATTAATGATGTTGGACTTACTGGCCTGCAGTTCCCATTTTGTCCTTGCAACTCTTCTTAAATAAAGGCATGATGCTAGCCATTCCCCAACCTTCAGATATCTCCATGGCTGACATAGATATAAATATCTCTACCACTGCTCCCCACCATATCCTTAGATATGGTCTGGCCCAACTTTATCTGCTTCAAGACTGCCTACAATCTGTTTCATAATATCAATGTGCTTTGGGATGTGATGGTCATCTTCCTTCACCACAATAGCTTCCCTTTTTTCACTGCCCTAAATACAGTCAAGAAGTGTGCATTTAAGACTTCGCCCATCTCCCATTGCTCAACACATAGATTAATACACTAGTTCTCAACAGGACCTATATTTTTCATGGTTACCCTTTTGGTCTTTACCTTACCTGCCAAAGGGCGCTTTAGAGGTATTAGATCATAAAAATACTACCCAAACGCGTCATCAGTTCCTTCGTCTGTATAATTCATTGCTGTGTTTGAGTTTTCTCAATGCAAAATTACGACAGAAGACAATATTATTGTGGTTGATTGAATAGTGCTGGAGTTTATCAGCAGTTATTCTGGTTCCTCTAAAACTAATGATAGTTCTGAGGCAAAGCTCCATTACAGTGGGGGCCTTAGAAGGGGTTAAGCAACTTGGCATGGATTTTCTTTCCACCCAAATGATAGTCTTGCTGCCTGACTATAATGTAGAAAATGAAGCAAGAGTCTGAACACATTTGGTGCAAAGAGGGCTCGATTGCTGGACTAGTGATGGTAGCAAATATAGAGTAAGGAGTAGATAGATGCAGAGTTCTGCTGATCTCTGAGGACTGAAGAGTACTGGGGATGCATAATATAGTTGCAGTGGGAGATACAGTGGAAAAATATTTGATTTTGGTGCTATCCAGGAAAGTCAACTCAAACTTAGGTACTACAGGTAGTGCAAAATAAAACAAAAGTGCAGAGTATCGTCCAGCTGAAACAGTGAAAGAGCAGACATTATTTTATTAATGGGGGTCCCTTCAACGGTCTGATAACAGTGAGGAAAAATCTGTCATTGAATCTGGTTGGTACTGGCAGAAGGCTGGAGATGACATAAAAAAGGATTCTCCCCACATCACATGTGTAAACATAGAGGAGCCAGCCATTTGGTCGCAAGATCGTGCAATGAACATCTCCAATAAAAGAAACTCTATTCACCATTCTGTGAGTGCACAACGAAATTTCCCAACATCAATATCCTTCAAGTTCATCAATGACCAGAAACTCAACCTCAATGCTACGATGTTCGATAAAAATTTGGCGGCACTGCCGGAGCTGCTGTCATTGCACATCTGTCACTGGTGTGGATCCGAGAGAGGAGCGAATGGAGACACAGAGCTGCTTTGCAGGGTCCTTCCACCAAGTCCTGATGCTGATGGCTCCATACAGGCTTTAAAGGGCTTGTTAAAGGAGCCTTTGGTCTTTATTTTTAAATCCTGTAACCATGGGGTCTGTGCCCAAGATGGCGGTGCCAATGCTGGGCAGCATTCTACAAGGGATTATAGACATTGGGGGAGGAGTGGAATGGTGTAGGGCACCAGAAATGAGGAGAATATCACCCCCACCAACCATTGAGAAGTATAGGAGATGACCCTAGAAGGTGGTGACCATGGCTGTGGACCAGTGGGGATCTCAGCGGCTGAAGGACCCACACACACTGGGAGCAGTTGGTAATTTGTGAACGAAGCAGTCACACAGGTTGCAGGCTGTTGGTGACTTGCAGTTGAAGAACTCAAACTGGCTGCTGGATACTGGCTCATGGCAACCAGGTATCAGAACCGGGATTCAACAGGGTGCTGAGGGCAAGAAGAGCTCCCAAAAGACCTTGAGCACTGAAGGCTTCCTGATCATATTGGAGTTTTGGATCTGGACCTTGGTTGCCATTTGTTTGAACTGGAGTCTATTTAGCTGCAGAGCCGGTGGGAACACTGGAGATGAATCCACGGACACTAACCCCTTTCATTGCAGCACCTGGATAGCCCCGCTGGGACCTGGGTGCGATTACTGGGGCAAAGGTACTGGAAGTATCTTTCAAATCACAGGGGAATCTACCCATTAAATCACCAACCAGGCAATTTAAGGCAGATCCTGACCTGGAATCATGCGTAATGCACTCACCAGAAGTACTGCCGATGTTCAGATGCTGGCTGCCCAGTGACGCATGCTGACATCACCGGAATAAACTGGTCAGCCATTTTCATTTTCAATTTGACTGTGGATGAGACCTATGTAAGTTCCCTGACTACCTCTGAGGTAGGTCAGGAACCCGGTTGGACCCTTTCAAACTGCCACATAACTTGGGCGCTATCCATGCAAATGGCATTTTACACAGCAGTTTGAAAGGGCCTTGTGTTTCTGAAAGGACTCCCATTGATAGGGACGCAGGCCGATGCTCATGGCGACTCTTAAGGCAGACAAAAGTTGAAGTATAGCATGTATATTACATTTTTAATGTATTATTATTTGACAATAAAAGGAACCTTTCAAATTTTTTGGTTACAAGAGCAGGTCAGATGCTGGATAGCCTAGAGCGATTGACTCCTTACATTCCAAAGCCTTTCCACTTTCTACAATGCTCTGGAATGTCAAAAAATATATGTACTTACCTCAAGATGCTTGGCATAATACAGCAAGCAGCCTGCTTCACTACCAACTGAACCATTCATTCCCTCCACCACCGCTGCTGGGTTTGCAGTGTCCATAAAATGCACTGTAGTTACTTGCTCAGACTATTTCAACAGCACCTCCCAACCCCATGATCTCCACCACCAATAACACAAGAGGACACCACCAAGTGTGCATTCAATTCAAAGTCATGCGCTCCCCTGACATGGAAAGCCAGCTATCCTTTCATTATAACAGGTCTACATCTTGGACCTCGCTCCCCAACAGCACTGTAGCAGTACTCTCGCCAGAGGGACAAGAAAGTGACGAGGAGGATTTGAAATGGGCGATAAATGCTTGCCTTATCAGTGACATCTAGATCCAGAAAAAATCAGAATTAAAACCCATTTGATGCACCAGGAATGTTCTTGGTTTAAAAGTACAGGGCAGCAATTTGCAAGATCATTGGAAGGTGCATCCAGCCTGTACGCTCAAACCACTCATCCACACACATTTAGAAAATAAAGTACAATAAATCAGGAGACAGTCAACATACAGAACATTGATCTGATCTGGAAAGTAAAATAGGTGCAGGTCAGTGGGACTAGCATCCTTACATCAGGCCTTGAGGGCCAAAAAAATCTGTTGTTATGTTTAAAACATGCAGTGATTTATATGTGCAGGACTGAAGAAAGAAGTGAAGAATAGTTTGAATTAGTTATAAGTGTTAAATAACAGGTGTAGTGACTTATTGAACCTGGAGAAGGATGACTTCCAAAGACTAGAAAATTGTAGCCATGAGTAAAGATAAAAGATGACATAGATTGGGGTTTGCTTGGAACGGAGGAGGGAAAGGGAAGATTTCATTGAAGGGTTAAAAATGATGAGAGGCCAAGATAAAATAAACAAGGAGGTGAAAAACAAGTATGCATAAATTAAATAGTACAGTAGTTGGTGGAATAACTCAAGTTAAGAAGTTTTGGGAAGATCTAAATCAGGTATTAAATAAAATCACAAAAAGCAACATACCAAAAAATCCAGAGATCTTTCTTCTAAGTAATATAAGAAGTAAAGAACTAGGCCTCAAATTGGATGAAGCACAAAAAAGATTTATTATGATAGCCTTAGCTATAGCAAAAAAAATGTATTATGTCAACCCTGGAAATCAGAAGATAGCCTGAGAATACAGCAATGGTACATAGAAATGAATAAATGTATTCCATTGGAAAAAATAACATATAATTTAAGAAATAACATCACAGTATTCGAACAAATTTGGGAACCGTACATGGAACACAACAGAGAGGGCCTACTGTGGACCTCCACCACCTAAAATGACAGAATGAGAAGACGAAATGAACTGATCCAGTGTGTAAAAGTAGATGACAAAATTTTCTTGTTTATTTTCATTGTGTGATGACATTGTTTAATGGGTTTAATGTATCATATATGTTGAACGTTGAGTGGGTGGGGAGGGGGGATGAAGGAGGGAGGGAAGGGAGGGGGGAAAAAGGGAAGAAAATGACACTGTGAATATTCAAGAGGGAAATGTTTATGTGTATTTTGGTCAATCTGGTTCATAGTGTGAAAAATTTAAAAAAAATTAAAAAGATAGGGAAAGGTGATAACACCCAGAGGGTTGTACAGGCCCTGGACCTCTTGTCTGTTAGGGAAGGACAGGTTATTTTCCATTGTTCTATGATAAACTGACAATGCTGCCAAGTAGTAACAGATTGAACAAGTCACCTTGCATTTCCTCTACCCACTCCCCTTTGCAAAGATATTGAGTGTTGAAAGTAAGACGTGTCTTTTAATGAATGGTCAGTCCAATACAAACTGATTTACAGCTTTGGTTAATGTTTAAGCAACTGCTTAATCACCTGACAAATCATTATGGAAACTGGCTTGGCAGAGTTACTATATTCATTGATTTCAGAGTTCAATCAAGGCGAAGACAATAATAATTAGGTCAGCATGCAGTCGTGACCTGAGGTTAATTCAGTTCCAGTTCTAAAACAAAAGATGTGAATAAAATTACATAAGACGATGCTGAAATTGACTGAGATGTTCAAACTTCTAAAGGAGCATTAGGAATGATAATTAATCTTTAACCGCAATCATTAAGGGTGGTGATTAATTAAAATATTTGAAGCAGCAAATACATTCTCTTCAACACTGTTAACCTGAAATATCTAAAAAAATGTTCTAAATACACTTCTAAAGATCATCCACATAAGCAACAGACGAGCAAAACTGTGACTTAATTTCTATTCCAGTTGTGCTGAAGATCAAAGAGTTTGAAACATTAATGCACTAAAAATCCTCAGAGGAATTAATTCCCCAGTGATGTCTTCAGCAGCAAGTAAGCTGCGCTTGTTTATTCTGTCAGAAATACATGTATTAACTCCTACTTCTGAAACAGGGCCACCACACTTGTGTTGCAAATCCAAAGCTGTCAATGCCTGGGCTTGGTAAGATCCTGACATCTCCCACACATCCCACCTCCTTGAGTGCTCAAATTAATATCGCTCAGGAAACCCGCTACGATGTGGATAAGCTAAGAAGAACCAGCAGCCTTTAAAAAAAATGCATCAATGAAGCCTAATTTAAACATTGCTGCTGGTTCCCGCATTGATTAATGTTGTACCCAAGGGCAAGATGCCGTTGATCATTTTACATGAATACCACAGGAATAACAGGAATAAATGCCAATAAGATGAGAAAATTAGCTGTTGGAACTTTAGGAAATTACTGTGTCAAATATTTCATATTTTATAAATGTGCTGCCTCTGAGAAGGAACGTGATGCCTCATGATCTCCACAAGTATGTCCACAGGCACTCCAAGCACACAACTACTGCTCAGGGCCAGGACCCTTGCCCCTTGTAGAGACACAATCCAGACACTACAACGCAACGCCCAAGGGTCTTGAACAGAGCCACAGAGCTCCCTCCTGAGGCACTAAATTCTGAACTGAACTAAGGTTTTAGGTGGATTGAACACGGTTTTGAAAAGTGGGGTTCTGCTCGGTGTCCTTATTCTCCAGTCAATATTATTACAATAGATTATCAGCCAAGATCATCATGTTGCTTGTGGGAATGTGGTCCTCATGGTAAGCATTATTCTCTGAACAACAATAAGAAAAATGCATTGTTAAAATACTTCAAAATCACTTGAGGATTTGAGGAGTACTATATTAAGGTAAGTCTTCCATCTCATCCAGCGCAGCTTGCAGCATTTGGTCACACATATCGCTTCAAATTCTCGTGAACTTTTTCAGGAAGAATGCTCTCTCCCATCAGGGCTTTCAATGGGTCGACACAGGAGACCCTGCAGATGCTGAAATCAGGAGCAACGAAACAATCTGCTGGAGGACTCGGGATGAGCAGCATCAGTGTGAGAGAGAAAAAAAAGTGGCCAATGTTTCAGATTAGAACCACAAAAACAGGCCCTTCAGCCCTTTAAATCTGACACAAACTGTTAATCTGCCTAGTCCCATTGACCTGCACGCAGCCCATTGCCCTGCATAGGCCTCCCATCCACGTAAACGTTAAAACTGACCCCGCATTACTACTTCAACTGGCAGCTCATTGGTGGGTTGGGGTTGGGTGTTGGGTTTTTCCTCCTTTGCCTTTTGTCAGTGAGGTGGGCTCTGCGGTCTTCTTCAAAGGCCGCCAAACTGTGAGGCGCCAAGATGCACAGTTGGAGGCGATATCAGCCCACTGGTGGTGGTCAATTGGCAGGCACCAAGAGATTTCTTTAAACAGTCCTTGTACCTCTTCTTTGGTGCACCTCTGTCTCGGTGGCCAGTGGAGAGCTCTCCACTGGCGAGCTCTCACCTAACCTCAGTAGAAAAAGCCTATCTACATTTAGTCTGTCTATCCCATCATAATTTTAAACATACCTATCAAATCTCCCCTTAATTTTTATGCTTCAGGGAATAAAGTATTAACTTATTTAACCTTTTCCTGTTACTCAGTTCCTGAAGTCCAGGCAACATCCTAGTAAATGTTCTCTGCACTCTTTCTATCTTATTGATATCTTTCCTGTAGTTAGGTGACCAAAACTGCACACAATACTCCAATTTTGGTTTCACCAATATCTTCTGTAACTTTACCATAGCATCCCAATTCATAAGCTCAATATTTTGATTTATGAAGGACAATATGCCAAAAACTCTCCTTTCAACCCTATCTACCTGTGACACTACTTTCAGGGAATTATGTATCTGTATTCTCAGATCGATCTGTTCCACCGCACTCCTCAGTGCCCAGCCATTTACCATGTATGTCCTTTATTGGTTTGTCCTTCCAAAATGCAACACCTTAAACTTGTCTGCATTAAATCGATCTGCCATTTTTATCCCATTTTTACAGTTGGTCAAGATCCCTCAGCAAGCATTGAAAGCTTTCCTGGCTTTCCACAGCACCCCCAAACTTTGTGTCATCTTCAAACTTGCTGATCCAATTTGCCACATTATCATCCAGATCATTGATATAGATGACGAACCACAATGGTCCCAGTATCGATCCCTGAGGTAGACCACTAGTCACACACCTCCAATCTTAGAAGCAATCATCCACCACCACTCTCTGGCTACTCTCATATAACCAATGTTGAATCCAGTTTACTACCTCACCATGAATATAGAGCATCTGAACCTTCCTGACTTACCTCCCATGTGGGACCTTGTCAACAGCTTTACTGATGTCCATGTAGACAACATGCACAGCCTTTCCTTCATCAACTTTCCTGGTAACCTCCTCGAAAAACTCTATAAGATTGGTTAAAAATGACCTACCATGCACAAAGCCATGTTAATTATTCTTAATCAGTTTCTGGCTATCAAAATACTTGTATATCCAATCTCTAAGATCACCTTCCAATAATTTACCTACTAGTGATGTCAGGCTCACAGGCCTATAATTTCCATGGTTACTTTTGAAGCCTTTTTAAAACAACAGAACAACATGAGCTACCCTCCAATCCTCTGGGACCACACCAATGTCTGAGGATATTTTTAATATTTCTGCCAGAGTCCATGTAATTTCTATACTAGCCTCTCATAAGGTCTGTGGGAATATCTTGTAAGGCCCTGAGGATTTGTTCACCCTAATTTGCTTCATGACATCATGCACCTCACCCTCTTTAATCTGTATTTCCCCAGACTGTGCTAGTTTACTCAGAAGTAATGATGAAAAAAAAAACAATAAAGATCTCTCCATCTCTCCTGACTCCATTCATAGCCAATTACTCTCATCTTCAAGAAGACAAATTATGTCCCTTACTATCCTTTTGCTCTTCATATACCTGTTGGAAACCTTATGATTTTCTTTCACATTGTCGGCCAAAGCAACCGTATCTTTCTTTAGCCTTTTTGATACCTTTCTTGAGATTTTTCTTGCATTTTCTATACTTCTCAAAAACCTAATTTGCTCCATGTTGCCTATACCCTGCTACATATTTCTTTCTTCTCCGAACCAGATCTCCAATATCCCTCGAAAAAAGGTTCCCTACACCTGCTAACCTTGCCTTTAATCATGACAGGAACATACAAACTCTTTACTCTTAAAATTGCACCTGTGACGGTCCTCCACTTACCTCGCACACCATTGCCCAATCCATGCATTCCAGATCCTTTCTCATTTCTTCAAAATTGGCCTTTCTCCAATTTAGAATTTCAACCTAAAAGGCCCAGACCTATCCTTCTCCAACTTGAAATTAATGATATTATGACTACTGGACTCAAAATGTTCCGCTACATATACCTGTCACCTCTTCGGTCTCGTTCCCCAAAAAGAGATTCAGTATTGCACTCTCTCTAGTTGGTACCTCTATATATTTAACAAACTCCAAGCCATCCAGCCCTTTTACTGGGAGTATGGAAGTCCCAGTTAATACATGGAAATTTAAAATTTTCAACTATCACAACCTTAGGATTCCTGCTGCTTTCTACTATCTCTCTACAAATTTGCCCCTCCAATTCTTGTTGATTATTAGGCAGTCTATAATACAGATATTTATAATAGATCATAGCTTTAGCCATGTGTTAAGCTGCATTATCCTCCTATTTCTAACCTCACTGAGAATGCGGTGAACTCAAACTGAGATATCTCAGACCCTAGCACCAGAGAGGTAACAAATCATCCTGGATTCTCAATCCCTTCCACACAACATCTTATCTGTCCCCCTAACTATGGAATACTTAGATCACCTCCTCTCCTTTCCCTTCTTAGCTGCAGGACCAGACTCTGTGCTAGAGACCTGATCGCCGTGGCTTGTCCCTGGTAGGTTTACTTGTGATTGAGGAGAATGGCCACAGGGGAGCCCTGCACTGCCTGCCTATTCCCTTTCCCTCTCCTGATTGTCACCCATCTACCCTCCTCCTGCTTCCTAGGTTTGAGAGCATTCTATTATTTGGTTGTATGTCTGCTGTTTTGTTAGGTTGTAAATTTACAATCAGCTGACAATAAACTTCATTTGAGTTGAGATTTGCCCCTTCATTCTAGATGACTATTGGGAGGTCTATAATACAACCCGATTAGTCTGGTCACACCTTTCCTGTTCCTCAGCTCCACTCACATAGCCTCAGTAGATGAGCCCTCTGGTCTGTGCTGTCTGAGCACAGCTGTTATAATTTTCCTGACAGGCAATGCCACTCCTCCCCCTTTCATCCCTTCTGCTCTACTGCATTTGAAAAAATGGAAATCTGGAATACTGAGCTGTCGGTTCTGCCCCTCCTACAACCAATTTTCACTAATGGCCAGTATGTCATAATTCCATGTGGCAATCCATCCTCTAAGCTCACCTGCCTTTTTTTACAATATTTCTTACATTGAAATAGATGCACCTGAGAACATTTCTGCCACATACAACCCTTTGACTTCTGACACTACATGCAATCTTCATCTTTTCCCTCCTCCACTCCTCTATCTGCTCTGGCACTCTGTTCCCATCTCTCTGCAAATCTCGTTTAATCCTCTGGAGCAGCACTAGCAAACCTTCCCACAAGGATATTAGTCCCCCTCCAGTTCAGATACAAAGCGTCCCGTCAGAACCGATCCCACCTTCCCTGGAGAGAGACCAATGATCCAGAAGCCTGAAGCCCTCCCTCCTGCACCATCTCTTTAGTCACATGATAAACTGCATTAAGATCACAACCCTGGAGGTCCTTGTCCTTCAACCTAGTGCCTAACTCCCTGAATTCTCTTTACAGGGCCTCCTCACCATTCCTATCCATGTCATTGGTCCCTATATGGACCACCACATCTGGGTGCACACCCTCTGGCTGAGAACGCGAAGAACTCGATCTGTGATATCTCAGACTCTGGCACCAGGGAGGAACACATCTTCAGGAATCTCAATTTCTTCCACAGATCCTCTTATCTGTCCCTCTATCACTACAACTCGCCTTTTCTCCTACATTTTCTTCTTAGCCACAGGACCAGTCTCCGTGCCAGAGACCTGATCACCGTGGCTTGTCCCTGGTAGATAGACCCCCCACAATATCCAAAATGGTTTACTTGTTACTGAAAGGAAAGGCCACGGGGGTGCCTTGCTCTGACTGCCTGTTCCCTTTCCCTCTCCTGACTGACATCCATCTACCCTCCTCTTGCATCCTCGGTGTGAGAGTGTTCCTGTAACTCCTGTCTATCACACCCTCAGCCTCCCAAATGATCATTCAATTCCATCTCCAATTCCTTAACTCGGCTTGTCAGGAGCTGCAGCTGGATGTACTTCTCGCAGATGAAGTCGTCAGGGATACTTCTGTCATACCTGACTATCCACATTCTACAAGAGGAACATTCCCTTGCCTTAGCTGCCATTCTCACTATCTATGATGTGAGGGAAAAAATATACAAGATAAATAAAACCTGCTCTTAAATAGGTCAGGGATATAGGAGATATATATGTTTATATGAATTAACTTAAAAATCGAGCGCAGGAACAGAGACCCTTCCAGTCCATGATCCCATGCTGCGGAAATATGCCATTAACTTAAAAATAGGGTACATTTTTGGAGTTTAGAGAAGATAGAAACTGTATCCTTGCAGTTGTCATTCTGCAGCACAAGTAGGAGTGCAATGCAGAGTACACACTCGCTGGAAAATCAGAATGCTATTCCATGTTTCATTTGACAAAGAAGAAAGTCTACAGCTGTTGGAAGTTTGGAGCAACACACTAAATGCTGGTGGAACCCAGCAGGTTAGAAGCATCCAGTGAAGGTAATAGTCAACATTTCACCAAAACCCCGATACCTGATTCATTCCCAAAATGCAGAAACAGCAATGTATGTCCAAGTCTTCATGCCGCGAAACTTGGAACGAACAACCAAGTACTTGTATCAGAAAATACCTGCTGCTCCTATCCTTCTCGACATGTATTTGGGGGGAATTATTGTAATTGTAATTAAGATGCAATTTGTAACATGAAGCCATCAGTCCACAGATTCTCCTCAGGTTCTGATTTGGGGTGAACTTAGACAATCTGCTGTCAAATTCCTCCCAAAACCAACCTGCCACCTCCAACAACTTCAATCTATCACCACCTTCGAGGCAACTCTCTGTTTTTTTCATAAGAGCTGATGGTTTGATGAGTTGTTGCCACAGAGATGTTTAGACAACCAATACAAGAGTGTAGTTGGATCCAAATAATAGTGATTCTGAGCAATGTTGTTGACCTTTAATTGAATTCTCTACTAACCTGCAAGGGTAATTTTCAGTGCACAAAACTCCAATCATGCAATCTTACAGTCCAGAGGTCATTCAGACTGTCTAGCTGACACTTTGAAAAAAGGGATTTCCAAAATAGTTCCATACACTTCATGCAGCACATCCAACAACAACATGGTAATGTTTGTCTTGGAGTCATAGAGTCCCACAATGTGGAAACTGGCCTTTTGGCCCAACTTGTCCATGACCACCAAAATGTCCCACCCATACTAGTCCCACCATCTGTATTTGGCCTATATTCCTCTGAACCTATTCTACCCAAGTGTTTCTTAAACATTGCAATGGTACCTGCCTCAACCACATCTTCCGCACATTCCACAGATCCCATGTAAACAGTTACCCTCTAGGCTCCTGTTAAATCTCTCCCCCACCGCCCCACCGCCCCCCCCCCCCCCACCTTAAGCCTCTGTTTACCAATTCCTCTGCTCTGGACAAAAAGACTCTGCATTTACTCTTGCTGCCATGAATTTGCCCACCTCTATGAGATCACCCTTCATCCTCCTGCACTTCTTCAGAATGAGTTTCTAGTTCCTTATATTACCTCACAAAAATTCAGACACTTCGTGAATGTGCATAATAAGACCAAAAGACTGCTCCCCTCCTTTTCGGCATATTAATTAAAATTACTGGATTGTTGCGTCTGTGGATTATAGCAGCTCCCACTGCTTTCGTATTATGTACCTAGCTGACAAATTCTTTACAAATCTCAGGGTACACACCTCTCTGCATTTGATGGGCAAGTAATTGAGTGGTTATGTGCTCTGCTCCACCAGGGTTACAGTAAACAGAACCTGTGATCAGGTGGGCTAATATCCAGTGGTTTGAGCTCTTTGCTGCTTATCTTTTGATTAAAAGGAAAGAACATGGAACACCTTCAATTTCCATTTGTAAGCATTCAACTGATTCATACAGCAACATCAAGAACTTCCCTCTTATTTTCCCACCCACTTTCACTGTGCACTGTGTGATAGTACAGATCTATCACCAATGTACATAGTGTATATAGTTACTGTATCTAGACTGTGCTTACAGCGATTGGCTGAGAGCTAAGCCACACCTATTGTTTGGGCCTTAAAGGGTTGTGTCCCTAGCCAGGTCGGATCATTCCGGACTGGTCGGCCACCTGTGAAGAGCTCCGGTCTTTTGCTAATAAAAGCCTTGGTTTGGATCAACAAGTCTTTGGTTCTTTCGACGAGCTCTACACACTGTCACCCCCATTTAACCTCTTCTGTAATCCTCCCAAGACTTCCCTCCAGTTCTCCCCTCCCCATGTGCAGTGTCACAAATTGTATTTACTCCAGCTTTGCATATTTCTGATCCCAAACACTAATTCTGATTTCTTCTTTGCAGCTGTTGATTTCTTCCAGATATTTCTATTTCCATCTTACAAAGGTCAAGACAGGAGGGGAAAGTGATGATCTGGACATGAAGCATTGACTGGTTTGATTGTACAGTGTCTCACTTGGCATTTAATTTCCATTTTCCTCTGCCATCACTTGGTGTAGTTATTAATATAACCCAGTCTTTGGCAAGTGCACTGAAAAACTATTTTGATTTTGATGGTTGTAGCAAGCCAAGGCAAAAAAAAATTGGGAAGGCATATTGGGGATACCGCAAAACATCATGAAGCAATTGTTTAAATTGCTCTGTTTTCAGAGAGCTCTTTTCAGGACTTTTGCCAAGAGCAGTCATTTTCACCTGCAATGAAAGAATCTGTGCTTTTAACAGCTACTGGAATCTCTTTCTGACACTATGGGCAAGTGTTCCTGCAAGTGGGGCTTCCAGAGTCTGGTAAATGAGCAGCTTCATCAGTGGTAAAAACACCAAAATGCTGGAGGAATTCAGCTAGTCAATTCAACATCTATAGGAGACAAAGATAGATGCCAACGTTTCAGGCCTGAGCCCTTCTTCAAGGAAAAAAGATCAGAAAAGGCAGAAGCAGGACATATCAGAAAGTGTCAGAATTCAAACAATGAGGGAGGAATCCAGACCAACAAAAGGTATTAATTGGATGTGATAAGGGACTAGGTGAGAATTTGTCATGTTGGTGTGAAAGGAGGCAGGGAATGGAGAGACAATGGTGATGGGGGGGGGGGGGGAAAGCAAGGGGGTCGAAGAGGTTTAATAAAGCCAGAGAAGTTGGTATTAATGCCATCTGGCTGGAGGGTTTACATTTGGAAGATGAGGTGTTGTTGCTCCAATTTACGGGTGTTCTCAGTCTGGCAGTACGCAAGACCATGGACAAACATGCTGGCAAGGGAATGGGATGGAGAACAGAAATGGATGGCCACTGGGAGATCCACGCTATTGTGGTGCTCAACCAAGTGATCTCCCAGTCTGCGTCCAGTCTCTCCGATGTAGGGGAAACTACAGCGGGAGCACCGGTTGCAGTAGATGACTCATCAGAAAAGGCAGAAATAGGATGTATCAAAAAGTATTAAAAAAGGAAGAAGCAGCATTTGTAGCCTATCATGTTTCTCTCAGCTTCATCAGTGGGTTTAGAGAAACCTGCAGAGAACTGGAGCTGCGACACATTCAGTCCAAACAGAACCTTCCAGAGGGCAGAGAGAAGTTTCTCACAGTCCCCATGAAGACTTCATTCAAACTCAAAGAACTAGAGGAGAACGACTTCTTGCTGAAGCTCTTCATCATTTGACTCATCTTCTATGTTTTAAATAGCCACCTGAAACTAGTCAAAGTTCCACTTTTTTGTCAGAGCATATACATGACATCACATACAACCCTGAGATTCTTTTTTCTCCCAGGCTTAGCAATTTCTGTACCAGTAACTAAATTGTAAACAAAGTGCAAATGCAAAGGAAAACATAAGTATATAGTAATAAATAATGAGTATGTAAGTCCTTAAATGAGTCACTAAATTAGTATAATTATCCCCTATTATTCAAGAGTCTGAGAGTTGAGGGGTAGTACTGTTCCTGGACCTGGTGGTTTGAAACCTGAGGCACTGTTACCTCTTTTCTAATGGCAGCAGTAGGAACAGGGCAAGGCCTGGGTGGTGTGGATCCGAGATAATTGATGCTGCTCTCCAACACATCATTCCATATATATATATGGTGGGGAGAGTTTTGCCTGAGATGTATTAGGCTGAGTCCACTGTCTTTTGCATGGCTTTCTGCTCAGAGGCATTGGTGCCCCCATACCAAGCCGTGATGTAGCCAGTTAGCACACTTTCCACCACACACCTGCAGACGCTTGCTAAAGTTTCTGATCGGAAGGTACTGAGTTCTCCAGATTAATTCATGGAAAACCATTGGTAAGTGGGGGGAGGTAGTTGTCTTATGAGGAAAGATTAAGCAGTGTGCGTCTATGCCATTGGGAGAATGAGACGTCATCTCATTGAAATGCTGACAACCTCTTAAAACTCACCAATAACTTTTTTTCCATATTCCTTTTAAACTCAGACGAGCTGCAGTCCCAATCTCCTTTTACATTCACCTAGCTCCTAGTCCCTCTGCTTCCTTTCAACTCATTGGGCTTACTGGAAAATGTATTATAATACTGCACAATATATAAAACGTGGTGTGTGGAGTATTAGTTGGATAGCATCCAATAGTCCAGAAAATCTGCCAACACTGGACTAAAGTACTGCAGTTGCCAAATTACTGGAATTGATTTAAGTTCAGAATCAGAAAATCTCTGAGGTATTATTTTCTGTTTAAATTATGAACAAATAGCTCTTAAAAAGTCAATTAAGACAAATGGGCACCATTAACTTGGACTGTGTCAGAACTTGCCTGTAAATTACAACAGGCACAAAGCTCCCCAAGAAGTAGCTGGATGTGTGTTTCTTTTATAACTTACTACATCACCCAGGCACATCCAAGGTATTTAATTTTCTCAGGCACTAAATTTAGCAGCAAAGTACCTAAAGAATAATAAAAATGAAACTCTCGAAAGCTCATGCAATATATGTGAAGACAGAATACAGTTCCTGTTTCAGGGCAAAGATACATCGTCAGAATCAGGACAGAGAAAAAGATAAGTTAAAATTGCAGTGTAGGGGTGTGGGCTGGAGGGACAGGAAAAAGTGAATATCTCTGATATTGCCATGGAGATAAATGAATGAATGAAAGGTAAATGTCATGCACAGAAGTACAAACACAAAATGGTGAGAAGCTCTGCAGGTCAAACAGTGTCCTTTATTCTTCTTTGGCTTGGCTTCGCGGACGAAGATTTATGGAGGGGGTAAAAGTCCACGTCAGCTGCAGGCTCGTTTGTGGCTGACAAGTCCGATGCGGGACAGGCAGACACGGTTGCAGCGGCTGCAGGGGAAAATTGGTTGGTTGGGGTTGGGTGTTGGGTTTTTCCTCCTTTGCCTTTTGTCAGTGAGGTGGGCTCTGCGGTCTTCTTCAAAGGAGGTTGCTGCCCGCCAAACTGTGAGGCGCCAAGATGCACGGTTTGAGGCGATATCAGCCCACTGGCGGTGGTCAATGTGGCAGGCACCAAGAGATTTCTTTAGGCAGTCCTTGTACCTCTTCTTTGGTGCACCTCTGTCACGGTGGCCAGTGGAGAGCTCGCCATATAACACGATCTTGGGAAGGCGATGGTCCTCCATTCTGGAGACGTGACCCACCCAGCGCAGCTGGATCTTCAGCAGCGTGGACTCGATGCTGTCGACCTCTGCCATCTCGAGTACTTCGACGTTAGGGATGAAAGCGCTCCAATGGATGTTGAGGATGGAGCGGAGACAACGCTGGTGGAAGCGTTCTAGGAGCCGTAGGTGATGCCAGTCGAGGACCCATGATTCGGAGCCGAACAGGAGTGTGGGTATGACAACGGCTCTGTTTACGCTTATCTTTGTGAGGTTTTTCAGTTGGTTGTTTTTCCAGACTCTTTTGTGTAGTCTTCCAAAGGCGCTATTTGCCTTGGCGAGTCTGTTGTCTATCTCATTGTCGATCCTGTCATCTGATGAAATGGTGCAGCCGAGATAGGTAAACTGGTTGACCGTTTTGAGTTTTGTTTGCCCGATGGAGATGTGGGGGGGCTGGTAGTCATGGTGGGGAGCTGGCTGATGGAGGACCTCAGTTTTCTTCAGGCTGACTTTCAGGCCAAACATTTTGGCAGTTTCCGCAAAGCAGGACGTCAAGCGCTGAAGAGCTGGCTCTGAATGGGCAACTAAAGCGCCATCGTCTGCAAAGAGTAGTTCACGGACAAGTTTCTCTTGTGTCTTGGTGTGAGCGTGCAGGCGCCTCAGATTGAAGAGACTGCCATCCGTGCGGTACCGGACGTAAACAGCGTCTTCATTGTTGGGGTCTTTCATGGCTTGGTTCAGCATCATGCTGAAGAAGATTGAAAAGAGGGTTGGTGCGAGAACACAGCCTTGCTTCACGCCATTGTTAATGGAGAAGGGTTCAGAGAGCTCATTGCTGTAAAGGGAAAAATACAGAACCAACGTTTCGGCTTGAGTCCTTCATCAAAGTATGAGAAAATGCCAGAGGCGTCTGAACAAAAGAGTAGGAAGGGGGAAGGGGAGGGGAAAGGCAGGAGATGATAGGTGGAGAAAGCAGGGATAAGACAGCAGCAATGAGGGGGAGGAGAAAGTAGGGCTGTGTGGGTGAAAGAACTGGAAGGACAGGAAAAGAGGGGAGGGGAAAGAAAGGGTGAGCAGGTTTAATGGAAGGCAGTAAAGTCAATCTTCATGCCATGAGGCTGGAGAGTTCTCAGACAGAAACTAAGGTGTTGTTCCTCCAATCTGCGGGTGGTCTGGGTGGGATAGTACATAAGGCCATGGACAGGCATGTGAGTCTGGAAGTGTGACCCAGAATTGAAATAGTTGGCCACTGGGTGGTCACTGTGGTTGCGAATGGAGCCGAGATGCTGAGTGAAGTGATCTCCCAGTCTGCGACTGGTCTCTCTGATGTAGAGAATGCCACAAAGGGTGCACTTGGATGTCCAAATCAAGTGTTGCTTCATGTGAAAGCCCTGTTTGGGTCCCCAAACCCCATGGTGAGGGAGGAGGTGTGGGTGCAAGTGTTGCACCTCCTGCGGGCACAGGGGAAGATGCCGAGGGTGTGATGGGTGGGGAAGGATGAGTGCATGAGGGAATCACAGAGAGAAGGGTCCTTGCAGAAGTCCGAGAAGGGAGGAGAGGAAAAAGTGTGCCTGGTAGTGGAATCATGTAGTAAATCCCAGAAATTCCAGTGGATGATGTGTTGGATGTGGAGGCTGGTGGGGTGGTAGGTGAGGACAAGGGGAATGTTGTGTTTGTTACGTCTGGGGGCAGAGGGAGCCAGGACAAATGAGCAGGAAATGAAGGAGATGCGGGCGAGGGCTGAGTTGATGGAGGGGAAGCCACATTTGTGGAAGAAGGCAGACATTTCAGAAGTTCTAGACTGGAAGACCTCATCCTGGGAACACATGGCGCAGATAGAGAAATTGAGAGAAGAGGATGGAATCCTTGTAGGGGACAGGGTGTGAGGAAGTGTATGTAGGAGTTGGAGAGTTTGTAATATCAGTCAGTGGAAAGTTTGTCTTCTGAGATGGAGTCAGAGAGATTCAGGCAGGGGATATTGACCAGGTGAGGTTGAGATCGGGGTGGAAGTTGGACATGAAGTGGATGAAGCTGACAACCTCATCGCAGATTGACGAGGCAGCCCTGATGTTGTCATCTATATACCAGATGAAGAATTGAGGGGGTCTTGCCTGTATAGGCTTGCAGCATGGATTGCTCCACAAAGTCTACCAACAGGCAGGCGTAGCTGAGACTCATGTGGGTACTCATGGCTACACCTTTGATTTGGAGGAAGTGGGATGAGTTGAAGGAGAAGTTATTTAGAGTGAAAACAAGTTCTGCCAGATGCAGGAGGCTGGTGGTAGAGGGTGACTCCTTGGGCCTTTGGACCATGAAGAAGCGAAGTGGGGGATAGAGGTATAAAGGGATTGGATACAGAAATACAATATACAGATGCAATGAAAGTTTTGCTGCAGCTTCTCAGGTACATTAGACACACAAACAACTATGATTAATGCACAAAATGTCACAGAGAAATATTTAGACTTAATCAAAATGAGAAAACTAAAATGTAAATAACTATTTACAGTTCGCTAGTAATGCAAACATGTGCTGCAGTAATGCAGACAGTTCTTTGATGGCCTTGTATTATATTTGGGTAGGGCAGGAAAATTCAAAAGCCTCTTAGTTGTGGCAGAAGTCACCCAGGCAATGGGGTGGTTGGGGTAGTTAGAGTGAGAGAAACTGAACAAAGATTAGAAGACAAGAGCAAGAGCAAGAATGTAAAGAAATGGAAGCGAGTCAAACCCCTGGAGCACAGTTCCATCAAGAATTGACGTGGACCTGCTACTCATCATTCAACCCATCTCACAACTATGAGTCTGATTATTTGGGAGAAGGCAGTCCTGTCCTCAGCCACTGTCTCACTCATGATCCAGTGGTGCAATGAGCTTAAGCCTAGTAAAGGAAAGGGTGTGTGGAGACAGCAGTAGGGCCCCCACAGTCAGGAAAGGGAAAATTTATAACTGGAAACCAAGAAATGGAAGAATAAACCATGAATTAACATGTTATTTTTCCCAGGTGGCAGGCAGTGGAGTGTGTGCATCAGTGCTTGGACCCATTGCTTTCCAATCTGAAACATAGATTTGGATGAGGGAACTAAACACAACACCTTTAATATTGCAGACAACACAAACTGGGCGGGGGGAGGGGGGAGTGGAAAGAAGAGATGGAGTTTGAACTGTCAAGAGGATGCACATTGACTACTGCAGTAAAGATAAGTTGGGCGAATGGGGTGCAGAGCAGATGCAGTCAGAAAGTAAGGAGCATGTTGAGCTTGGTTGCAAGAGGATTTGGGTATAGCAGCAAGGATTGCAACACAAGAGAGAGAGCAGATGCTGGAATCTGGAGCAAAGGAAAATCAAACCTTGGGAAGAAATTGGCAGATAAAGCAGCATTTATGAAGGCAAATGGATGGTTCATGTTTCAAGTTAAACCTTTGCATCAGGACAGGATGTTAACTGTCCCTCACTTCTCTAGATAATGATTGACCTGACGAGTTCTTTCAGCGGTTTGTTATTTGCTCCAGCAAACAGGATGTCTTACTGTAGTTGTACTGGACCTTGGTAAGACCCTGACTGGACCTCTGGTCTCTGTTCCTGAAGAAGGACATTCTTGCCTTGGAAGGAGTTGTTACAAGAGTGATTCCTTCGATGGAAGAACTAATCTACAAGGAAAGATTGGGGTTGATTCAGTCTATATTCATCAATGTTTAAAATAAGAGATCTCATAGAATCTTGTGAAATTGTAACAAACAAGATGCAAGGAACATGTTCATTGTGGTTGAAAAGTCCGGAATCAGGATGTACAATTTTTTAAAAAATCAGAAATGTTCTCAACAAGAGGATGGTGAACTTCAGAGACTCTTTACCACAGAAGGCCAAGTCCTTAAATATATTCAAGGTGGTTGATATTTTTATCACGATATGGGGAATGGGTGGGGACAAGATACTGGAGTGGGCAATTGACCAAGATCATGTTGAATGGTGGAGTGAGCATACAAGGCTGAATAGCCTACTCCTTCTTGGGGTTTCTTCACTGCAGAGAGACAGATTATATGGTACCTCCAGCATCGGATTGGCTGATGTGAGAAGTGCACTTCAAAGTTAGAAGGAATCAGGGATCTTTAGAAGTGAGGCAAGTCTAGGTAAATGTTTATTTATTTAACTTTATCTTCTAATTTCCAATATTTAAAGCATTTTCTTATTTAAAATATTCCCAATATTGCTTTAATAAACATTCATTCTGTTTGAACTATCAGACAGTTCAAAGGCCATTGTCAGTGGTGAGCTATCAAAGGTCATCGGGACATTGCAAAGACGGGGCCCGAGGAGATGCTACCCAATACCTTGTCACTTCCCGCCGAGGGCTCTACCTTGTGGGATGTGGCTTGGGTAAGGAGGATTAGATCCACTAGCTCTCTGCAACAGGCCACCACACAGGATGGGTGTCGTGAGCGACAAGTTTGGGCAATGGGCCAAGGAATGTCCAGGCCATGACTTAAATAAAATAATGATTAACTGGCATTTATGCAAACATCAGCACCTCATGAGAAAGGGCTCCGACGCTAACTTTCATTTGATCCTGGCAGTGTGTGTTAAACATCTACTTGAACTATTAACCTGAGTAATTTTCCAGCCTACACTGGTGTACTTTTCATTGCTTTGCTTTAAGCAATTTCACATCTTTTTTAGGCTGAACTTTGGCCTTGATAAATTCATTTCAGTGTCCACACAGAACACACATGATAATGTTAAGAGCAGTACTCACATTTTTTTTACAACTCATTCAATCAAGGAAGTCTCAGGGCCACTTCTGCTCTTCCTTGTTTTATCCTGGGTCAAGAGCTCACATGAATTTAACTATTCCTCATTCAACATTGCATTTGATTCAAAGGTCAAAGAGTTCACTGGCGCCTGTGACTGATGCCAGCAAATTATTCTTTTCACCATTATTGCTTATTCAGAGCCAAAATAAATCAATCTCCAGGTTAAAATGAATTAAATGGAAAGATTTAAAATGGAAGCATAATTTCATGAATCTTGCTGCTAAGATTTTGCTGATACTTTCAACACCAATTAGATAAATGTAACAAATGAGATTGCAGGCAAGCCTTAACCTCTGGATTTCACTCCCTGATCTTCAAGGAGCAGAGTTGTTCTTTCACTTCCAATCTGAACTCCTAATTGTCAGTCGACTGCTTCAGTTTTTTTTAAGCAAAGACCCATGACTCTAATCTCATTCCATCTCCGAACAAAAGGTCCATCAAGTACATTTATTCAAGTTGCACTGTTAATCCCAGAACCATGCATCTATTTGGATAATCAGCGCACAAGATAAATGTATAGAAAAGATATCTGTGCAATTTTTCAAATTTGCAGACCACAGGATCATGTTGGTTCATTGAGAACATAAACCAGTACAGCAGAGTACAGATCCTTCAGCCCTCGATGTTGTTTCAAACGAAATAAAATTACTCCTCAATCTAACCCTTACATCCCTAACATCCAAAACACCTTTTTCTTACATTAATGGGGCTTTCTGAGAGTCCTTTTAATATCCCTCCAACACCACCCTCAATAATGCATTTCAGGCATCCACCACTTTCTGCACAAAAAAACTTGCTTCTGATATCTCCCGTAAATGTTCTTCCACTCAACCTAAACATAAGAAATAAGAGAAGGACTAGGCTATCCATCCCATCGAGGCAGCTCTGCCATCCCATGATTTGACGGCTGATCTGATGATAGGCTCATCTCCACCTACCTGCCTTTTCCCCATAATCCCTTAATTACACTACTATGTAAAAGTCTATCCAACCTTGTCTTAAACATATTTACTGAGATAGCCTCCATGTCTCCAATTGGCAGCAAATTCCATAGATTCACCACCCTCTGGGAAAAGCAGTACTTTCTCATCTCTGTGCTAAATCTATAATCCCAAATCCTGAGGTTATGTCCCCTCTTTCTAGTTTTCCACCAGCAATGGAAACAACTTACTTACCTCTATCTTATCATAATTTTATACATTTCTATTAGATCCATCTTGTAAATTCCAGTGAATACAATCTCAGACACCTCAATCTCTCCTCATAAGGTAACCCCCTCATCTGTGGAATCAACCTGGTGGACCTCATCTGGACCGCCTCCAAAACTAGTTCATTCTTCCTCAAGTAATAACTGTATGCAGTACTCCAGATGCAGCCTCACCAGTGCCTTGTACAATTACAGCATAACCTCCCTGCTCCTGATCTGTCATTTTTCCTTCCAAAGTGCATAACCTCATCCAAAGTGGATAAACAGATGTCCTCTGTTATTGCCCATTGCTACTAGGGGACTAAAATTTACTTCTGTCAGAAGGTTCAAGAAACACACCAGATTTTCTTGAATACAAATGTTGCTATCCCAGTACAGAACTAAGGATATCTTTGGCTTGGCTTCGCGGACGAAGATTTATGGAGGGGGTAAATGTCCACGTCAGCTGCAGGCTACTAAGGATATACTATGCAGTCAAAGGTGTGTATCATTCAACATCAATAACTGTTGCCCCACCACTCCAAAAAAATATATATATTCACAGCTGGATCAGACAAACAACAAAGGTAATTTTTTGTAGAGTTCAGGCAAACAGTTTACCTCGCTCAATATCATTAATAATCAGATTGTTCATTCTTGCAGTTTGAGGGATCAGGCTGAACATAAATTACTTATATTTGCTTGACATTTTATTATGAGCAACATTTTTAAAATGAACTGTGTTCATACTTGCAACAAATAAACAGAAGGAATTCACAAACATAAACAGACAGGCAAAGACAGAGGGATAGAAACAGAGGGGTAGATGGCTTTGATGCGTTGCTGTCAACGAGCGAGTTTTCACTACGGCAGTAGTCAATAATATTGCTGTGATTCTCAGAAAATGACAATACCAGCGTGTATCTATGACATTCTTTTCTAGGGTTAGAAGCCCTGGACCCCTCTGTGGCCGATGTTCAGACCAATGGAGATAGATTGCTACCTGTAGCAACATGACCACCAAAATGTTTTCCATATCACTCCAAACCGAAGAGGGGAAACAGTCTAAATGTTCCATCAATGTCCATTCAATCCAAAACTCCAATTCAAGGCGTCCATGCTGTTCTGTCTGCGATGTGGCTATTTCTGTTGACTAAAATGTAGCAACAGCTTTCCATGAAAAGGCCGCTCAAAGGCTAAGCACGGTCTTAACTGTGATGCGTTTGAACAAATTCATAGTGAAGTCCAGATGCGCTTTTAAATTGCTTAATAATGAACACAAAGGACGCATAATGTGACGTGATTGTTTTACGAAATATGATAACGACTGTAATAACGTCCATGAAATGTGGTAACGGTCAACAGAAAATATCAGAGCCCTACTCATCCTCCTCATCATTATCCCACCATAATAGTCCATGCGGGCTAACGACTCTCAAATCATGTGAAACGCCGCGCCTGTGGCAATGACTGAAATGAATAGCGCATGCGCACCCACAGAAACAGAACGGTGCAGCCTCTGGACCCTGGAACGCTGCCAATGTCTGCAGCCAAACCAACAAGAATAAACACACCTTTGGCTCCTACAATCCCAATTTAAAGTTCAAGTTCCAATGCACTGATGGATTTATATCTTGAAAGGTTCTTGATCAAGATGCACAAAAGAACTGCTCCTGCAGAAATTTGAATTGTCAAGAAATGTCAAAATGGAAAATCTATTAAATACTTGCCAATTGTCCTGTATTTTCATTTCATGCATATTTCTGACTTGGCCATCAAATATTTGGGGAAAAAAAACTCAACTCTTTTCCCAGATATATATTTCATCAGGCAATATGGATCAATGGGAATTCTTTATAAAGAAAAGCAAAGGTGACCTCAAATGCGATCACCCTAACAGGAGAACGGATTGTGCGATTATGCAGCGTGAACACCCAATCTCTGCGAAACATGGTGCATTGGCACTGCATAGTGAATATTCATGTTATACAATGGACTGAAGTGTTTTATAACATAAGGACAATGCCTGAGTAAAGTATTTATTTTAGAAAGGTGGTAACCCTCTGGAATTACTCACACCCAGAGGGAGGAGAAAGCTAGATCTTTCAAGGTGTTAAAAAATGGAAATAGATGATTTTTTGAAGATTGGGAATTGAATGGCTGCAGGGACTCAGCATGGGAGTTGAGGCCTTTGGCAGATTAACCATGGTCATATTGAAAAATGGGCAGGCTCCAGGGACTAAAGCAACCCACTCTTAATTCTATTTTGGAGAAAGTAGCAGAGATGGGTATAAGTGAAACATTGAAAAGACATTTAGATATGGTAATATACTGTAGGTAGAAAGGAAAGGTAAAGAGGGATTTGGACAAGTTAGGTCAAAGGATATTTTCCTCTTTTGTAAATCTTACACTGGTATCTCATTGGCGGAACCGTCACCGTGACTGATCAGTCGCGGCAACTCGGGGGACAAAAAAATGGCTTGTGCTCTCACCAAGGCGACACCAGGGTGACGTCCGCGACGTCTCCAGACAAGGTGACAACCAATTCGCCTGGAAGTCGTGGGGGCATCGCTGCGACATCTCCGGTAGTCACGGCGACGTCTCGGAGATGTCTTCTCAGTTGCGGTGATGTCTCCGGCAGTCGCTGCGACGTCGCAGAAACTAATTTTGTCCGCGACTGGGGAGTCGTCTCTGCGACGTCGCCGCAATGTCTCCTCGGTCTCTCGCAGGTCTCGGAGACGTCGCGACAAAATTAGTCTCCGCAACGTCGCCACAACTGATGGAGACATCTCCAAGACCTGCTGGAGACTGGAAAAAGTCTCCAAACAAATCGAGCATGTTTGAATTTCCCGCAACTTCCCAGAGACCTGGCTAGTCTCCAGGAGACGTCGCGGAGATGTCTCCGCAATCAGTGGAGGCTCGAGTCACCACCAGTTCCTCACCTTGTCTCCAGACCAATGAGATGGGCTATTTTGTGGTGGATTTCATTTTAAAAATTGGGTTGTTTAAACATTCTGTCTATTCTCCCACCAATTTTCCTCCCAATTCTTAATAATAAATAATACTGCTGATTAGATAAACAAAATGAATAGATAACTGAATTAATTGATGTTAATAAAAGCACACCAAAATGCTGGAGGAACTCAGCTGGTCTTTCAGCATCCATAGGAAACAAAAATATATTGCCAATGTTTCAGGCCTGAGTCCTTCCTCAAGGAAAAAGCAGAATGTTCCAAAAACAGGAAATCTCAGAATTCAGACAATGCTGGCTGGGGGAGGAAGCCAGACCACGCCAGCAAAAGGTGTTTATTCAATACGATAAGGGGAGAAGTGAGAATTATCATGTCTGTGGAAAAAGAGACAGGGAAAAGTGAGAGACAAAGCTGGGGGAAAGCAACAGGGGAAGAAATGGTGGTGTGGGGTTAACAAAAAGCCAGAGTAGTCGATATTAAAGCCATCCAGTTGGATGGTCCCCAGTCGGAAGATGAGGGGTTGTGTTGTTCCTCCAATTGGTGGGTGGTCTCAGTCTGGCAGTGAATGAGACCATGGACAGATGGGTCAGCAAGGGAATGGGAAGGGAAACTGAAATGTGTGACCACTCGGATATCCTTGCTATTGTGGAGAGGTCAGAGCCGAGGTGCTCAATAAAGTGATTTTTCAGTCTGCGCCCAGTCTCTCAGACGTAGTGGAGTCCTCTGGATGCAGTAGATTACCCCTGCAGATTCACAAGTGAAATGTTGCTTCACTTTGAAAGACTGTTTTGGGGAACGAATGGTGGTGAGGGAGGAGCTAGATGCAAAATGTATGGATATCAAAATATATGATTTTTAATACTATCCTGTATAAAGGAATGGAAGTGCTAATGAATGAGGAAGTCTATAAAGTTGACAGGCAAGGCAGCAAACAAGACTGAATCATGCTATTATAGTGATTACTGTGGAGAAAAACACAAGAACTGCAGAACTTGGGGCCGTCAATGGTAGTATCTTGAGAATAGTCAATATTACAGCTGAGGTGCTTAAGGATCTGATGTGCATGAAGGTAGACAAATCTCCTGGGTCTGATCAGATATATCCAAGGACTCTATGGGAAGCTAGAGAGGAAATGGCAGATGCCCCAGCTGAGATTTTTGATTCATCATTAAGTACAGGTGAGGCCAGAAAACTGGGGGTGGGGGGGGTGGAGAGGCAAATGTTTTGCCTCCATTAAAGGAAAACAGTACATCTGTGGTTGGTAAGTTACTGGAGAGTATTTAAATTCAAGTTTATTTGATTGTTCACATACAACCTGATGAAACAGCGTCTCTCCAGACCATGGTGCACACGCAAAAATGCACAATACTCAGGGCATAATTATCACTTAAATAATCAAAATAAATATGTATCCATTTACTTTGGCATACAAGTCAAGTCATGAAACCCTAAAAGATTTCTCAAAAAGGTGGGGGCGGGGGGGGGGGGGGGATTGACTTATACACCAGATATACTTCTGAGACTTTAAATTCACCGAAAAAAAAACCAGATTGACATTAATCCAGCATACAAGTTGATGCTGGAAGCACCTCCCCACCGCCGCCACCCAACACCTCCCCATTGTTGGGCGTCACCATAACCGCTCCACCCTGGCACCCTGAGGTCACTGTCGCCGCTCCTGCCTGGTAGGCTGAGGCTCCTGCCAGTAAAGTTGACAAGGGAAGAACTGTAGACATTGTACATGTGGATTGCCACAAGGAATTAGATAAGGTTTTGCATCATAGGCTGTTCTTGTAAGTTAGATCACTTTGGGTCCAAGGTGAGACTGCACAATGGATAGAAAATTGGCTTTGTGGTAGAAAGCAAGGAGCCATGGTGGAAGGTTGCTTTTCAAACTCGAGACCTGTGACTAGTGGTGAGCCACAACGCTTTGTGCTGGGCCTTTTGCTGTTGGTCATCTATAATCAATGATTTAGCTGAAAATGTACATGGCATGATTTAGCAAGTTTGTAGAGTGTAAAGTGTTTGTAAAGTGTCTAGTATTTTAGACAATTGGCAAAGATTGCAGCAAGATCTCGATCAGTTGGGCAGATGAGCAGAGGAATGGCTGATGGTATTTAATGCAATGAAACATGAAAAGTTGTATTTTGGGAGGTCTAACATGGGTCAGACCTACACAGTGAATGGTCGGGATCTGGGGAGTGTTGTACAGTCAAAGAATCTCGGAGAACTGGCACATAATTTCTTGAAAGTAGTGTCACAGGTATGGTGATCAAAAAGGCTTTTGGCACATTGGCCTTCATCAGCCAGAGTATTGGGTATAGAAGTTGAAAGGTCATGTGGTATTTGGTAAGGCCCCATTTGGAGTATTATGTTCAGTTTTGGTAATCGTGCAACAGGAAAGATGTTGTCAAGCTGGAGAGGGTGAGGAATTTGCCAGGGTTCAAGGGTATGAGTTATGGAGAGGTTGAGAAGGATAGAGCTTTATTTCGAGGAGTGCAGGAGGATGAGGGGTGATTTAATGAAGGTATAAAAAATCATGAGTGGAATAGATCGAGTGAACTTTCACCCAGAGTAGGGGAATTGTTATGTTTAAGATGAGAAGGGGGGGGGATATTGAGCAGGAACTGGGTGGGGGGTGAGGGAGAGTAAACTTTTTTTTTACACAGAGAGTGGTAGGTGTATGGAATGTGTTGCGAGAGGAGGTAATTGAGACAGGGATTGTTGTAATTTTGAAGAAAACAATTGAACAGGTGCATGGATAGGATTGGTTTAGAGTGCTATGGGCCAAATGCAGGAAGGTGGGACTCGTGTGGATAGGACATTTTGGTTGGCATAGTCAAATTGGGTTGAAAGGCCTGTGTCTATGAATCTATAAATCTAATATTGCTAAAAATTCAAAATCAAGTGGCAAGATTTAAATAAGAATTCAGAGCATAATTTCAAATATTGGAGAAAAAATTAGAAATGAGCAAAAGATGCAATTGTTTTATTCTTATTAAAATCATTGCAAGTTTGCATTGAAATGTCTGGCATGGACAGTTTCTTTAGATTTTCAATCTCTCCCAAGTAAGATTTTGCAGTCTCCTTTTTGTGGTCTTTATGGCATCAAATCTAAATGAACTTTTGATCTATTCTCAGAATGTGAACATCACTGGCAATATCATCTTTTATTGCCCATCACTAATGGCACTCTGGAAGACCAAATTCACTGCTACTATATTGATGGGTCTGGAGTCATGCACAAGAGACTAGATACACACAGCAACATTTCTTCCTGAAGAATATTAGCAAAACGGTTGGGTTTTACATCAACTTGGCAGTTTCATCTTGACTGTCACTAAGAACTTGAAAAATAGGAGCAGGAGTTGGCCATCTGACCATCGAGCCTGCTCCTCCATTGACTGATGGCTGACTGGGCTCTCGACTCAGCTCTACCTACCTGCCATTTCCCCATAACCTTTAATCTCCATCTAACTTAATCTCTATCTAACTTAAATATACTTAATATGACAGCCTCCACTGACTCCTTGGGCAGAGAATTCACTACTCATCTCTGTCTACTCCCCTGAATCTTGAAGCTATGTTCTCTAATTCCAGTTCTAACGCTACTGACATTGACATTTTATTCCAGATGTATTTCAGTTATTGAAATTATGTTGCCTTGCTGTTGTGGTGAGATTTCCACTCGTATCTCCAGATCATCAGTCTGGACCCCTGGATATTAGTCCAGTAACTTTACCACTTTTACACCAAATTCTATTGAATGAGAAAGTTGGTGTGCTTTGCAAGTTCTCACTGGCAAGAGACAGGATGGAACAATTTATTTTGTCTCTATCCTCACTCTTTACGACTCCCAACGGTACAAACAAAAACAGCTTCTACCCCTCTGCCACCAGATTTCTAAACGGACAATGAACCACAGAAACAACCTCTCCTCTTCTTTTGCACCAATTTATTTATTTATTTTTAAATGTAATTTATAGCAATTTTGCACTGTAATGCTACCACAAAACAATGAATTTTGTGACATGTTCATGACAATAAATTCTGATTCTGATTCTCAGCTTCAGTCCAAGGTGAGAAGCAGGGTAAATGGTTTAGTTCAACCACTTCATTTACTCAAATTTGTCAGTCTACAGATTAGCATCCTAGTAGGACTGAAAGTTTGATTTCTTACTTGTTTGATTGATTTCTTACTTCCTAAAAAATCCTTTTTAGGATTTGTGTGATAAAATCACCCCCAGCTGCCTTTCCACACAGGGCAGTCCACACAGGGCAGACCCCTGAAATCCTGTTGTCATTTCCCTTCCTTAAATCCTGAACAATCTCCTTTCTACCTCTTTGCAGCAACAATCAACTTCCAGTTAAAAACACATGGCTCAGATAAGTGTTTGCTCACAAGCAGACAGCAATGAAATAAATCAATGAAATGATTAAACCTTCTGAGCTTTGAATGACTATTTGTAGCTCACATGCTTTTTACGACCAAGGCACCCTACCACTCCTTCATATGACTGCAGTTTGCAACTCTGGGTCCTCTCAGTAGTTCACCAGCTTTTTAAGCCCATCTTTGAGATCCTCTAGGATGACCTAGTTCCCAGTAAATCATGATCACCTTCAACCACTCTGTGTTCTGACCCAGGCGATCTCATGTGCTCATCACCATTTCTGGTTCATTCATGATTTTGTCAGTAACAAATTCTCTTTGCCATTCCTTTTAATTCAGTAGACCCAGCATAAATAAAGATATGGATACACTGTAATTTGTCTACCGTCTCCACAGTAGATGCAATATCATTGGTTTTGCACTTAGTTCTGGATCACCTAGACAATAATAACAGCACGTACATCTGGCTACTCTTCATCAACCACAGCTCAGCCTTCAACACCATTATACCCTCAGTGCTGGCCAACAAGCTCCAAACCCTGAGCCTATGCGCACCTCTCTACAACTGAATCCTTGACTTACCAATCAGTATGAATTAGAATCAACATCTTTTCCTCACTGATGACAAATATAGACACATCCCAAAGATGCATACTTAGCCCATTGCTCTACTCACTCTACACCCATGATTGTGGGGCTAGGCACAATTCAAATGCCATCTACCAATTTGCCGATGACCCATCATCATCGGAAGAATCACAGATGGCAATGAGGAAGCGCACAGGAGGGAGATAAATCAACTAGTCGAGTGGTGTCACAATACCTACCTTTCATTCAATGTTAGCAAAACTAACAAGCTGATTATGGGCTTCAGGAGGAAATATGGAGAACCCAAATCAGTCCTTATTGAGGGGTCAGCAATAAAGAGGGTTAAGAATTTCCAATTCCTGGGGGTCCACACTTCTGAATATCTGTCTTGGAGTATCCATGTTGCAACCATGAAGAAGACTCACCAGCAGCTATACTTCACGAGGAGTTTGAGAACAAAGTCTCTTGAAAATTCCTCCAGGTGGAAAGCATTCTGTTTAGTTGCATAACTGTCTGGTATGGAGGTGCTAATGCACAGGACAGGAAAAAAAACTCCAGAGTGTAGTTAACTTGGCCAACAACAAACATCATGGGCACCAGTCTTCAGTCCATCAAGAATATCTACAAGAGGTGGTGTCTTAAGAAAGTAGCTTTTATCCTCAAGGACCCTCACCACCCTATTCGCACTGCTACAATCAGGAAAAAGGTATAGGTGCCAGAAGACAAACGCTCAATGGTACAAAGACAGCTTCTTCCCCTCTGCCATCAGATTTCTGAATGGGCAATGAACCACAGACACGATCTCACTTTATCTTTATTTTTGAAATGTAATTTATAGCGAAATTTTCACAATAAAAACTGGTGCAAAACAAGAAAGACATTTTGTGAAACGTTCATGACAATAAATTATGATTCTGATTCTCTTCCCCACTTCCTCTCCTTGCTTTGCACTCCCCATCCTGGCCATGTGGTTTTGTCACCTCTCTTCCCCCCCCCCCCCCCCCCCCCACCTAATTCTATTACGACCAGGCCCAGCATATTGCAACGCTGGTCATAGTAATGCAGCTATCTTCTCAAGCAGCTCCAATGCTGCTCTGCTCCAGCTTTTCCATCTTATTCTGCATTTCTGTTCTACTGATATTTAACCTATTCAACCTAAACTCCAGCCCCAGGCTACTTTTCTTCCCCACCACAGTGTCACCACTGTCTTTCTAACTCTATATTAATTCCCCTGAGCTTCCACCTCATCCTATTTCCACACTATCCTCCTCTCTCACATATTATAAGTGTGACACCATCTTTTGCCCATATCAAAGCCAATTGACATTCTCAATTGATGTTCTATAAACGACTTTTCAGACATAGATTTAGTTTTTGTGAACAATCGATTGAGGATGAAACTGAGCTCACAACTGGGCAGTTTTGATGTCCCTTTAAATGCCAAATAAAATCAATAGCCTGTTTTCTTTTATTTACTGTTCAAACCTTGAATCATGAAATACAGTGTACGCTCTGCCTCTATTCTCAGATTCTCCTCTATTTAATTGGTTTGCCGTTCTATCATTGCTCTTCTGCTGTATGTCTTATGTGATGTCTCTTCTGATAAAATTGAAATGAATCACACATTTATTAGATCCAAAATCAACACTCAAGTAACAATGCCTGGCACTTCTTAAAAATTATTTGCTTATATCTTGCCATTTACATTCGCCTCCTTGTTATAAGTGCATTTTTCCACTGAGTGTCAGCAAGGCAAAGGGAGATTTAACAGGCAGGAAAGTAATGGAGAAAAAATGATTTCATTGCCAAAGAGAAATGTGAATTAAGATTTCACAAGATCATCAAAACGGCTGAGACGATCACTGAAGTCTGCCTTTCCTCTATTGATGACATTTACTGGGAGGGCTGCTAAATAGGGATCAAAGAATTACTGAGGACCCGTTCCATCCAGCGCACAGTATCTTTAACCCACTACCATCAGGAAGGAGGTACAGGAGCATCAAAATCAGGGGATTAGCTTCTTCCCACAGGCTGAGAGTTTGATGAACAGTATGGTATAAATGAGGAGATCATTCCAAAATATTTATATTTATTTTAAATTATATCTTTATATATGTGATTCTTATGTGTATATTATGTAGAGCTCTGGTTCTAGAGAAACATTGTTTCGTCTAGTTGCATATATAATCAAATGATAATAAACTTGGAACTTGAAAGAATGGTCAGGGATGAAAGTGGGAATTGACGGTGCGGGGTGGGGGGAGGAGGGTTTGCTGGGATTGCATGGAGATAGAGTGAAATGGATATGAAGGTAATGATCAAACTGAAAAGGAGAGTGGCAGAAGCAGGGCGTATGCTTTGGCACAGGGAAAAGGAACAAGATGCTTGTGAGTGGCAGAGAGGGCAGTGGGAACAATGATGGAGGGTGATGGCAGGGTTGACAGCTGGAAGGGTGAAGGAGGTTGAGGGCATCATCTAGGGGTATAGATAAAATGAAGGCTCACCATCTTTTTCCCGGGGTAAATGATTCGAGAACCAGAGGTCATAGATTTAAGGAGAGAAATGTTAGACGGGCCTGAGAGGAAACTTTTTCACTCAGAAAGTGGCCCATAACTGGATTGAACCACCAAAGGAAGACATTTGGGCAGTTTCATGGATAGGTGGGGCATAGAAGGATATGGACCAAATACAGGCAAATGGGATTAGCCCAGAATGCCAACTTGGTTGGCATGAACGAGTTGGGCTGAAGAGCCTGTTTGTTCTATGCTTTATCACTCTATCTCACAGTTCTTACCTGATTTAGAAGAAGTGTTCCCCATTTAAACTACAAAGTATGGGTGATAAGTTGAGTCTGTTCACAATGGAATAAAATCCATAAACTGAATCAAAAGCAGAGAAGAGAATATCTGAACTGAGACAAAAGCATTGGTTTAAATTTTGGGATCTGGCCTTTCGGTGGCATTACCGCTGATAATAAATTTGATTAATCTGATGAAAATCTGAAGTAGTCATTGCTCTGTCCTGAATCCTAAAGGCTCACTTGTAAATTCAATTTTGTTCCTGAGACAGCCTGTCCCCTTTGAATTGTAGCATGAATTATACACCTTGAGTATGAGAATTTGCTTTTCCTGCTGCCATGGAATTTTATCCTTGGTCTTATAGCAGAGAAACAGGTTCTGTAGCCCACCAAGTCTGTGACAACCACCAAGCACCCATTTACATTACCCCCTCCATAAATCTTCGTCCGCGAAGCCAAGCCAAAGAAAAAGAAATGCTAATCCTATTGACAATTTCCTCCACATCTCCATAGTCTCCTCCCTTATTCTACACTATGGAGGAGGAAACCAGAGTACCCAGAGGAATGTCACCTGGCTACACAAACAGTGGCGGAGGTCAGGAATGAACTTGGTCCACTGGAGCTATGATGCAACAGCTTCATGAGATGAGCCACAGTCTTCAATCACAACATAAAGGATGTAGCCTCTGCCTGCACAAGATATTCTAATGCATAGTCTCTGACAGTTTTCACAATAGGATCATTCTTGGGACATCAGATTTCCTCCGACTATACTGGGCTTGTCAAAAATCATTGATCCTTTATGTAACAGTGGAATGATGCAAATTCTCACAACCAAACCTGCTAAGTGTCAGCTCAAATCAGTGAGTCCTAACGAAAGGGTTCAGGGAACTTATCGAGTGCTAGTGTGAGAAAACATTTGACGATTTCCCCACATCAATGGGCTGCGAAGGCAGAAGCAAACAAAGCTCTGAATGCCAGGAAATCTGGAGGTGAGAGGCTTATAGACAGATGCCAAAAGCTTGTTCCAAAGCATTAATGTGGTTAAAAATGACAAGAGAGTAGCTAAGTGGCAGTAATTATAGACAGCATGAAAACAGGCCCTTTGGCCCACTGAGTCTGCACCAAACATCAATGACTCATTTGCATGAATCCTTTACTAATCCCATTTTAGTCTGCTGATGAATTCCCTCCAAGATTCTACCACTCATATATACATCAGGGGCAATTTGTACCTCCCAATTAACTCAACAATGGCATGTCTTTGGGGATGTGAAAGGAGACCGCAGCACCTGGAGAAAACCCGGTCACAGGAAGAACATGGAAGCTCCACACTGACTGCACTGCAGGGCTGCACTGAACCATGTTACTGGCACTGATGATGCACTGTACCATCCCCAAATGTATTATTTCTCCCTCAACTCATCCCATCTTCTCTTTACAAATAATACATTTCATTTTATGTTTGGTATTTGCCCAACTGCTTTTAGCAAAGGTCTCAATAATTGAAGGATCCATAAGGAAACGTAGATAGACCAAAAACTGGTCTAATGGTAGAACATAAAGAATAATGGCTGAGTGGTTGGCCTTATTCATTGGGTACGTTGCTTTTCTTTTTTTTTAATATTTTTTTATTTTTCACACTGTGAACCATATCAACCAAAATATGTACGAACGTATCTCATTAAATTTACACAGTGGTCTTTTCTCCCCTTTTTTTTGCCCACCTTTTCCTCCCTCCCCTCTACCCACCCCCCTCCAATACCCATAAATATTCAACATATACAATACAATAAAGCCATAAAACAATATTTTCACACAAAGGAAAATAAACAAGAAAAATGCGTCATCTATTCATTACACACTGAATCTAGTCATTTTGTCTTCTGATCATTTTCATTCTCATTTTAGGGGATGGAGGTCGTAGGCAAGCTCTCTCTGATATGTTCCATGTACGGTTCCCAAATTTGTTCAAACATTGTGACTTAATTTTTTTAATTATATGTTATTTTTCCCAATGGAATACATTTATTCATTTCCATATACCATTGATTTATACTCATGCTCTCTTACATTTTCCAAGTTGACATTATACATTTTTTTGCTATCGGTAATTCTATCGTAATGATTTTTTTTTGCCTTTATCCGATTTGAGACCTAATTCTCTACTTCTTATGTTACTTAAAAGAAATATCTCTGTTTTTTTGGTATGTTATTTTATGTAAATTTATTTAGTATCTAATTTAATTCTTCCCAAAATGTATTTACTTTTGTACATGCCCAAGTTGCATGTAATGTTGTTCCCATTTCCTTCTTACAGCGAAAACATCTATCCGATAATGTTGGATCCCATTTTTTTTAACTTTTGGGGCGTGATATATAATTATATCACCAATTATAATTAATTATACGGTATCATGCGTAACTTTGTGTTTATTATATTCTTCTTAGTTCCAGAGCATAACTTTTCCCATATTTCATTTTTTATCTTTATGTTTAGATCCTTTTCCCACTTCAGCTTAGGTTTATAGTTTATTTCATTTTCCTTATCTTGCAGCTTCATGTACATGTTGGTTATAAATTTTTGAATTATCATTGTGTCTGTAATCACGTATTCAAAGCTGCTTCCTTCAGGTAGTCTCAAGCTGTTTCCCAATTTATCCTTTAAATAAGCTTTCAATTGATGATATGTAAACATTGTACCATGAGTTATTCCATATTTGTACTTCAACTGTTCAAATGTTAATAAATTATTTCCCAAAAAACAGTTTTCTATTCTTTTGATTCCTTTTCTCTCCCAATCTCTAAAGGAAAGGTTGTCTATTGTAAAAGGGATTAGCGGATTTTGCATCAATAGTAATTTTGGTATTTGATATTTGTTTTGTTTTCCTTTCTAAGTGGATCTTCTTCCATGTATTAAGTAAATGATGCAGTACTGGTGAGTTTTTATATTGCACCAGCTTTTCATCCCACTTATAAAATATATGTTCCGGTACCTTTTCCCCTATTTTATCTAGTTCTATCTTAGTCCAGTCTGGTTTTTCCCTTGTCTGGTAAAAAACTTGATAAATACCTTAATTGTGCAGCTCTATAATAATTTTTAAAGTTTGGTAACTGCAAACCACCTTGGTTGTTCCGCTCTGTTAATTTATCTAATGCTACCCTTTGATTCCTCCCTTTCCACAAGAATTTCCTTATTATTCTCTTTAGTTCTTTAAATAATTTTTTTTGTTAAGGGAATTGGTAATGTTTGAAATAAGTATTGTATCCTTTGGAACATCATCATTCTAATGCAGTTTACCCACCCTATCAATGTTAGTGGTAATTCTTTTCATTGTTTTAAGTCTTCCTGCAATTTCTTTATTAGTGGCTGATAATTTAATTTGTACAAGTGGCTTAAGTTATTATCTAACCTGATCCATAGGTATCGGATTGCTTGTGCTTGCCATTTAAATGGTGATTCTTTTTTAAATTCTGTATAGTCTGGGTTACTCATTGGCATCACTTCACTTTTATTTGCATTGATCTTGTGCCCTGATATTTCTCCATATTCCTTCAATTTCTTATGTAATTCTTCTACTGATACCTCTGGTTCTGTTAGGTATACAATGATGTCATCTGCAAATAAGCTGATTTTATACTCCTTCTCCTTTATTTTTATCCCTTTTATTTTATTTTCTGTTCTTATCAGTTCTGCCAAAGGTTCTATTGCTAAGGCGAACAATGAGGAAGATAGTGGACATCCCTGTCTAGTTGACCTACTTAATTTAAAGTGACTCGATACATGTCCATTTACTGTTACCTTTGCCAATGGTCCATTATACAATGCTTTAATCCAATTTATGTATTTTTCTGGTAGTTTGAATTCCTGTAATATTTTAAATAAGTAATTCCACTCCACTCTGTCAAAGGCTTTTTCTGCGTCTAGAGCAACAGCCACTGTTGGTTTCTTATTTCCTTGAACTGCATGGATTAGATTAATAAGTTTACAGACATTGTCCGCTGTTCGTATTTTCTTAATAAATCCAGTTTGATTTTGTTTCACTATTTTAGGTACACAATCTGCCAATCTGTTTGCTAATAATTTTGCTATTATCTTATAGTCTGAGTTAAGTAGAGATATTGGTCTATATGATGCTGGTGTTAGTGGATCCTTCCCTGTCTTTGGTATTACTGTAATTATTGCTGTCTTACATGAATCTGGCAAGTTTTGTGTTTCTTCTATCTGGTTCATTACTTCCAGGAGAGGAGGAATTAATAACTCTTTAAATGTTTTATAAAATTCTATTGGAAATCCATCCTCTACTGGTGTTTTATTGTTCGGCAGATTTTTTAATATATCCTGTACTTCCTCTATTTCAAATGGTTTTATTAGTTTGTTTTGTTCCTCTTCTTGCAATTTTGGCAGTTCAATTTTAACTAAAAATTCCTCTATTTTATCATCTTTCCCCTCATTCTCAGTTTGATAAAATTGTTCATAAAATTCGTTAAAATTTTCATTAATCTCTGTTGGATTATATGTAATTTGTTTGTCCTTTTTCCTTGATGCCAGTATCATTCTTTTAGCTTGTTCTGTTTTAAGTTGCCAGGCTAATATTTTATGTATTTTTTCTCCCAGTTCGTAATACTTTTGCTTTGTTTTCATTATGTTCTTCTTACCTTGTACGTTTGTAATGTTCGTATTTAATTTTTTTGTCCACCAATTCTCTCCTTTTTGTTATATCATCCCTTTTTACTAATTTCTTTTCTGTACTTACTATCTCTCTTTCCAACTGCTCTATTTCCTGATTGTAATCCTTTTTCATCTTAGTCACATAACTTATTATCTGCCCTCTAATGAAGGCTTTCATTGCGTCCCATAATATAAATTTGTCTTTCACTGGTCCTGTGTTTATTTCAAAATATGTTTTCATTTGGTGTTCAATAAACTCCCTAAATTCCTGTCTTTTAAGTAGCATGGAGTTTAACCTCCATCTATATGTTCTTGATGAGATGTCCTCCAGTTCTATTGCTAAAAATAGGAGTAAATGATCTGATAGTAGTCTAGCTTTATATTCAGTTTTCCTAACTCTCCCTTGAATATGGGCTGACAACAAAAACATATCAATCCTTGAGTAAATTTTGTGCCTACTCAAATAATATCAAAATTCCTTCTCTCTTGGGTGTTGCCTCCTCCATTTCCTGCATTGATTTAACCATACATTTGGCTACTTTATTCTTTTTACTAATCTTTTATCCAGTTTTATCTAACATTGTGTCCAAATTAATCCCCTCCTTTCAATATATTTCCTTGTGAGTCTGCAATCTTCAAAAAAATATCCTGCATAAACTTTCGATCCTCCTCGTTAGGTGCATATATATTGAGCAAACTCCAAAATTCTGAGTATATCTGACACTTTATCATTGCATACCTCCCTGCCGGATCTATTATTTCCTCCTCTACTTTGATTGGTATATTTTTGTTAACTAGTATGGCTACACCTCTAGTTTTTGAATTATAGGATGCTACCGTTACGTGTCCTACCCATTCTCTGTTTAATTTGTTATGTTCCGCTTCAGTTAGATGCATTTCCTGCACAAATGCTATATATCTATTTTTTCCTTCTTCAATAAATTTAGTAGCCTCTTCCTTTTAATTTGGTTATGTATTCCATTAATGTTTAAAGTCATATAGTTCAACATGGCCATCTTATATCTTGTATACATATATTTTCTACCTCTTTGCCACGTCCATCCCCCTTTTCCCCATTTTCATCTCTTAGTTTTCTCTTATTACACTTAATATATGACAACACATTTAAGTCATAAAGTACCCCTGCAGTTCCCACATCCACTAATATCTTAAACCCAACAGTTCCCCCCCCCCTCTCTGAGTTGCACGATACTCCTTGCTGGGCAACCACAACTTCCCTTTTCATTTGGGTTGCAATCTTGTTTGCAGCATCAACTGATTTTGCAGTGATGGTTATTCCCCCTCCACCCAGCCCTCTCCAGAAAACACTTTTTTTAAAACACATATAACAAAGCTCTCTCTCTTCTTTTTTACCCCCTTACTCCCTTCCTTCCCTTCTCTTTTCCCTCTTTAGTTCTTTACATAAACTTTTTTTACATCTTTATATATACTTTATGCCATTCTTCATTCTTGTTACATCTCTTCATCTGTCCTGCAAACATTCTGTGAATTCTTATGCTTTCTCTGGATCCGAGAACAGTCTGTTTTGCTCCCCGGGTATAAATATTTTAAGCATAGCTTGATGTCTTAATATGAATTTGTAACCTCTTTTTCATAAAGTTGATTTCGCTGTCTTAAATTCCTTCCTCCTCTTTAAGAGTTCAAAACTTATGTCTGGGTAAAAAATTATTTTTTGACCCTTGTATTCCAATAGTTTATTATCTTCTCTAATTTTATTCCATGCCCATTCCAGTATATTTTCTCCTGTCGTGTATCTCAAAAATTTTACTAAGATGGATCTTAGGTTTTGATGTGCCTATGGTTTCAGAGCTAATGCTCAGTGTGCCCTTTCTAATTCCATTTCTTCCTACATTTCTGTCATTCCCAGGACCTTTGGGATCCATCCTTTATTAAATTCCTTCATATCTGTACCTTCTTCACCCTCCTTCAAGCCCACTATTTTTATGTTGTTTCTGCTACTATAATTTTCCAACATATCAATTTTATGAGATAACAACTCTTGTGTCTCTTTAATTTTTTTGTCACTTTCTTCCAATTTTTCTCTTAAGTCATTCACTTCCATTTCTACAGCCGTTTCCCGCTCTTCCACATTCTCTACTCTTTTCCCTATTTCTGTCATTACCAGTTCTAACCTTTGCATTTTATCTTCTGCTTTTTTCATTTTCCTTTTAATTGCATTAAACTAATGATAACCATTCTTTTAGTGATCTCATTTGTTCTTCAAAAAAGACTTTATCTATATTCTATGTTCATCAGTTTTACCTTTTATTTCTCTTTGTCCATCAGTTTTACCTTCTATTTCTCTGTGAAGATCTTGGTTTTCTTCCTCTTCTTCTGTGTCTGTATCTGTGTTTGTGTCTTCTTCTCTTCTTTGTGTCTGTGTCTCTTCTGTTTTTCCTGCTGAGCTGCTTGTATCTCTTTGTCGGGCTTCTTCTTGCTGGGCCTCTTGTTGCTGTTCCTCCCCTCTTGGGCTGCTCGTCTGTTGTGCTTCTTGACATTGGTCTTCTTGTCGATCTTCCCTCCGTCTGTCTTCCACGTCTGCTTTGTCGCACCCTCTTCTGCTGTCTTCCTTATCCTCCAGCTGAGAGCCCTGGTTTTGGGCATCTCTCAGCTGCTCGGTCTGTGACAGCTGAGCCCCCCCTCATGCCGGTGTCCTCTTTCTCCTCTGATTGTGCACTGTGCGATTCCTCACGCTTGCGCAGTTGCACACTTTTGTTTGGCTCCGAGAGCCATTTTTGTAGTGCACCGGCTGGTGGGTTGCGACTTTGTAGGGCAGGTACTGACCTCGAGGGTCAGGTGCTCCTCGTCACCACAGCGTCCTGTTCTTTCCTGCAGGTAAGGCCTTCTTCCTTCTTCTCCGGTGACTTTTTTTCCAGCTGTTCTTACTTTCTCCTTATTGGAAGCCATCTTCTTTCTCTTCTCTGTATCTTTATTTTCTATTTCTTGTACTCTATTTCTGTTATGCTTTGCTTTTTCCTAACTTTTTTTCCTATTTTCCTGGAGAGGGCTGGTTTTCCTGACCGGCCACTACTCCATCACGTGACTCCTCTCGGGTACCTTGCTTTTCAATGCATTTGGTTTTCACGGAATGTACCAAGGGGTTCCTTCGAAAAATATACAAAATCCCCCCGATTCCTTGGTTATTTGATTAATTCAGAAAATAACACAGGCCAAGAATACATTGGCATAAAGATGTTGCTAAAAGGGAGGAACGCAAATGGCTTTTCTTGCAAGGAGACTGAGAAACAATATTAGAAAGTTTCGAAATGGCTATGCCAGAATTTGGAAAAGTTAAATCAAGGTACTGCATGCAGTTGTGGGGCTCCTTTTCTAAGGAAAGATCTGAAAACTTAAACAGATTAATGCCTGGAAGGATGTGGCTCAGAGTATATTGCCATCAATCTGGCAATACTTCCACTATTTAATGCCGGGACCTGTGTGTCCAGTAGTTGGGAGAGTCTGGCCATTGATAGAGGGGTTTTATTCCATTCTGTCCAACATGGCTCAAGTGGCTGATACCACTTTGTGATGCCTCCCAAGATTTCTAATTGTCAAATTCATTTCAGTCTAAAAACATGAACAGCTCCACCAACATTCAATTTTATTTCAAACATTACAAGCACGATTAACTTTCTACAAAGCCATTATAAATAACCTATGATGACTAAATCATCGAGGATCACTGCAAATGCACAATCTCTCCTTCTCTGTGGTATTTTTATCCTATTAATCTTTCATTTTCCATCTATTGCAGCCTTGTAGTTTGACAGTTTAAACTAAGTAAAAATACCAAAACTTTAATTTTGTGCTTTTAATACGTCGAGACACCCAAGCAAGCCTTATTATCAAAGATGCTTTCTGCCAGCTACATATTGCTGTTTTGATTTTAAGGAACATGTGTTGACAAAGTGAAGTTAGAGAGGTGGAGAGGAGAGAGAGAAAGTGAGAGAGATATGTAAAGTGAGAGGTGTCGTGAAAGAGGGCAGGGAGAGGGTAGAGAGTGTGGTGATATGTAATTACACCACTAGGTCACCAGGGGTCATCCCTGTGACCTGGTATATAAAGCAGTCCAGAGCTACAGCTTAGCCTTCCAGGTTTGTCTTGCAGAGAGATAAGACGTCTTAGTGTACATATTAGCTTATTAAAGCTGTCTTATACTTGCATTGCTGTTGTGGTTATTGTCAGTACAATTTAATAAACTAATATAATAGCTACTAGGATGGAAGCTGCTTCTGCTCCAACATGCATTCCCGACCAGCTGGAGACTCTTCCTGAGGAATGGAATCAGGGGACAACTAGCACGCATGTGCTTCCGAGGACAGAGACGGCGAGGAACCGCTGTACTGAAATCGTGGTGGAATGCAGGGAAGACCACAGAAGTACGATAGGGCAGGTAAGAAATGGCCAAGAGCCCTGCCTGACCGTGGGTTCACCGGTATAGGTGCCGCAGAACCTAAACCCCAGTCTGATCAGAAAGGGGCCACTACAAGTGTGGGTGGAAGGATCTCCACAAGTCGTGCACCCGATCGCCACGTATGTGCAGAATTCCCAACCACTCCAGAGCCAGGAAAAGCAGACACCGCTATCATCACTCCCCCAGCAGCAGTTTCCCCAGTACCACGGAGACTTGACGCTACCGCTGGGACCCCCCTAAGCCAGCTGCAAAGATCCCAAAGCCAGAGACTCAACCAACAGCCCCAAGCACCCAGGTTACTCCTCCAGCAGACACAAGCACCACAGAGGCTCTACCAGAAGCTCCCAGTACCCCAGGGTCCACCCTTGCTACACCTAAGGGACCAGAGACTGCGGTTTAGCCATGTGCTGCGACCAGAGAGGCTGGAGCTTGACCCTAGAAATCCCATAGCTGGCACGCACTTCAGCCGCTGGCAGAGATGCTTTCTGAATTATGTGGAGGGTGCTGAGGCATCGGATAAAGAGCTATTAATGCTGCTGTTAGCCCAGCTGGGAGGCCACCCTTACTCCCTTATACAGGATGCCAGGTCCTACCAAGAGGCAATGAGCATTTTACAGAGGCATTACAGTAAGGGGCATAGTGAACTCCACTCCCGGTACAGACTCATGACCAGGTCACAAGTAGGGGAGTCTGCCAGAGACTTTATACTCTCTCTGAAAGACCTGGAGAGAGGCTGCAACTTTAAAGCAGTATCAGCTCAGGTGTATGCGGAGGACCTTATTAGGGACAGAACTGTTGCGGGCATATGGTCCACTGAGACGAGACATCGATTGCTGGAGAAAGGAATGGTGGGGCTAGATGAGGCAGGGACTATTGCAGAAGCTTTAGAAAGCACCAGGAAATAATTGGAGGGGTACTCACAGGACCTTGGGGTTTGGACAAACGTCACATTGCTGGACTCTCTAGCCCCACGAAAAGAAAAGCATGCTGCCTCACAGGAATTCACAGCAGCAGCACACCTTGAGGGTCCTAAGTGCTTTTTCTGTGGACAAAGAAAGCACCCCAGAGCCCTCTGCCCTGCCAGAGAAAATGTCTGTTCCAACTTTGGAAAACAAGGGCAATATGCAAAACTCTGCAGAAACCCCAAGACCACAGCCAAGGCCCATTCTCATGCTAATGAGAGGCAGGAAAGCTCTTCTTTCTCCATAGACAAACAGAAGAAGAAGAATGCCATGTGCAGCCAGCCATCTTGGACAAATGCTACAAAGCAGAGGACACATTCTTCAGGAGATGAATATGATGCCGAGTACTATCGGATGGAAGGACACGAAGGACATGCCAGACTTGCTTCCCTAAACATGAATCAGGCGAGTCCACACAATTTATCTGACGTCACTGTGTGCATCAAAATTAATGATTTGAGGGTAAATTGCTTAATAGATAGTGGAAGTACTGAAAGTTTTATTGACCAGGGGTTAGTCAACCGCCTTGCCCTCCCCACATGCCCGAGTGAGAACCAGATCCTGTTAGCAGCCAGCAGCCTTGCGGCTGAGGTAAAACAATTTTGCAGGGTTACTCTAGAAATCCAGGGCACAAAATACGAAGGGTTCAAATTACTAGTACTCCCTCACCTCTGTGCCCTGGTACTATTTGGGTTAGATTTTCAGTGCCAGTTAGAAAGCATTACAATAGTGCACAATGGGCCTCACCCCACCACCACATCTTACAAAGAAACAACAATGCAGCCTGTCTGTCCTGAACATAGAACCCCCTCCGCTGTTCACACACCTGACACCAGAATGCACACCAATAGCCACAAAGAGCAGGAGGTACAGCCCGAGGGATAGAGCCTTCATTAGGACAGAGATCTGCAGGCTACTACAGGAGGGCATCATTGAGCAGAGCACCAGCCTCTCTAGAGCCCAGGTGGTTGAAGTAAAATGAGGAGCAAAACTGCGCATGGTAGTGGATTACAGCCAGACAATCAACAAATTTACACAACTAGACACCTACCCCCTGCCACGCATAGCAGACATGGTCAACAACATTGCGCAGTGTAAGGTGTTTTCCACCATAGACCTGAAGGCAGCATACCACCAACTGCCCATTAGAAACAGCGATCGCATTTACATGGCATTTGAGGCAGACGGCAGGCTGTATCAATTTCTGTGACTTCCCTTCGGTGTCACCAATGGAGTGTCCCTGTTTCAGAGTGAAATGGACTGAATAGTAGATGAGTTCCAACTGAAAGCAGTGTTCTCCTACTTAGACAATGTGGCAATCTGTGGCCACACTCAGGAGGATCATGACACGAATTTAAAACGCTTCTTAAACATAGAAACATAGAAAATAGGTGTAGGAGTAAGCCATTTGGCCCTTCAAGCCTACACCGCCATTCATTTTGATCATGGCTGATCATCCACTCAGTACCCTGTTCCAGCTTTCTCTCCATACCACCTGATCCCCCTAGTCAGAAGTACTAAATCTAACTCTTTCTTAAATATAGCTATGGAACCAGCCTCAATCACTTCCTGTGGCAGAGAATTCCATAAATTCACCACCCCCTGAGTGAAAAAATTCTTCCTCATCTCAGTCCTAAAGCACTTCCCCTTTATCCTTAAACTGTGACCCCTGGTTAGACTTGCTCAACATTGGGAACAATCTTCCTGCATCTAGCCTGTCAAATCCCTTAAGAATTTTGAACGTTTCTATTAAATCTCCTCTTAATCGTCTAAATTCCAGCGAGTACAAACCCAGTCGTCCTAGCCTTTTTTCATATGCAAGTCCCGCCATCCCTGGTATCAATCTGGTAAACCTTTTCTGCACTCTCTCCATGGCAATGATGTCCTTCCTCAGATAAGGAGACCAAAACTGAACACAATACTCCAGGTGAGGTCTCACCAAGGCCCTATACAACTGCATCAATACCTCTCTGCTCCTGTACTCAAATCCTCTTGATATGAATGCCAACATTTGCCTTTTTTATTGCTTGCTGCACCTGCATGCCCACTTTTAATGACTGATGCACAGCGACACCCAGGTCTCTTTGCATCTCCCCTTTTCCTAATTGGATACCATTAAGATAGTACTCAGCCTTCCCATTCTTTCCTCCAAAGTGGATAACCACACATTTATCCACATTATATTGCATCTGCCATGCATTTGTCCACTCACCCAACCTGTCCAAGTCACCCTGCACACTCTTAACAGCCTCTACACAGCTCACAATCCCACCCAGCTTCGTGTCGTCTGCAAACTTGGAAATGCTGATTTCTATTTCCTCATCTAAATCATTAATATATTTCATAAATAACTGGGGTCCCAGCACTGAGCCTTGTGGTACCCCACTAGTAACTGACTGCCATTCCGAAAAGTACCCATTTATTCCTACTCTTTGCTTCCTATCTGTCAACCAATTCTCTATCCACCTCAATACCATATCCCCTATACTGTGTGCCTTAAGTTTGATTAGTAATCTCCTGTGTGGGACCTTATCAAAAGCCTTCTGAAAATCCAGATAAACCACATCCACTGGTTCTCCCCTATCCACTCTATTAGTTACATCCTCAAAAAATTCCAGGCAGCCAGGGAAAGGAACCTAACGCACAACAGGGACAAATCTGTCTTTAGTGCCAGGAAGTTGCCAATCCTGGGCTACATAGTGCAGAACGGGGAAATCAGCCCAGACCCAGCCCAGACCTCTCTCCTAGACCTCCCTGTGCCACACTAAAAAGGTGTTTGGGGCTGTTCGTTTACTACGCCTAATGGGTCCCCAACTACGCTGACACTTATAAAAGCCTCAGTTTTCCCACTGTGCCCAGCAGCCACCAGAGCATTCGGGGACATTAGGGACCATATCGCGAAAGCTACCATGGGGTCCATAGATTAGTTGATCCAGTTTCAAGTAGAAACGGATGCATCCGATGTGGCTCTGGCAGCTACCCTAAACCAAGACGGACGACCGGTGGCCTTTTTCTCGCGAACCCTACAGGGGTCAGAAGTAAGACACTCAGCAGTAGAGAAGGAAGCCCTAGCCATTGTGGAAGCAGTAAAGCACTGGCGACATTATCTGGCGTGCAAACACTTCACCCTCGTCATGGACCAACGGTCTGTGGCTTTTATGTTCGATGACCAAAACAGGGGGATAATTAAGAACAAAAAAATCCTGCACTGGTGGATAGAATTGTCTACATTTAACTACAACATTCTATACCGCCCTGGGAGACTCAACAAGCCCCCAGAAGCACTGTCCAGAGGCACTTGTGCCATCCTTAACCACACGTCCCAGTTGCAGAACTTGCACAATGAGCTGGGCCACCCAGGGGTCGCTAGACTGTTTCACTTCATTAAAACCCAAAACCTCCCATTTTCAGTAGAGGAAGTGAGGTCAGTGAACAAGAGCTGCCCCATCTGTGCGGAATGCAAACCGCAATTTTACTGGCCAGACAAAGCCACCCTGATAACAGCTACCAAACCTTTTGTGTGTCTCAGCCTCGATTTTAAAGGCCCGCTCTTATCCAATAATAGAAATGTCTATTTCCTAAATGTAATAGATGAATATTCCCATTTCCCCTTCGCATTCCGTGTTCTGATGTATCAGCAGCCACTGTTATAAAATGCCTCCAACCCATCTTCAGCATATTTGGGTACACACAGACAGGGGTGCTGCATTCATGAGCGCAGAAGTACAGTAGTACCTGCACAAGAAAGGGATTGCTAGCAGCCGCACTACAAGTTACAATCCCAGGGGGAATGGACAAGTCGAAAGGGAAAATGCCACTATCTGAAAAACGGTCCTCTTGACTTTAAAAGCAAAAGACCTGCCTGTTACTAGATGGCAAGAAGTGCTACCAGAAGCCCTACACTCTATACGTTCTTTGTTGTGTACTGCCACTAACATGACCCCACATGACCGTATCTTTTCTTTCACAAGGAAAGCCACGACGGGCACAGTGCTGCCTAAATGGATGATGACACCGGGTCCTGTTCTCCTCCAGAAGCACTGCAGACCCCACAAAGCGGACCCACTGGTGGATCAAGTGGAGTTGAGGCACACGAACCCTCAGTACACCTTAGTCACATTCCCAGATGGAAGAGAAGACTCGGTGGCCACCAGGGATCTTGCGCCGGCGGATGTGTGATCAACGTGGAGGAAACACAGATGTCTTCGGATCAACAAGGAGCGCAGCAGCAGTCACTAGAACAGTCGTCCGTCGAGTCACCCCAGAGGACTATACCACCCACCCAGGAAATCAGGACCCTGGGTACGCCCGCCCCACAAAATATCACCACCCTAGACTTGATGGCAGGACCTAATCCCATACAAGAGGATCCCCAGCCCACACGGCCACATGACCAACCAGTACTTCACACACCCACACCTCCACCAAGAAAGGCCGAAAGGCAGACCGCACTCCCCACCCCTAAACCACTACCAAGGAGGTCCAGAAGGCAATGGAAGCCACAAAAAATTTTGGACTTATGAACTTACAAACAAGGGAAGGAGGACAGGGTGGGGGGTGGGATTAACATTTTTTTAAGGGGGGGTGAATGTGGTGATATGTAATTACACCACTAGGTCACCAGGGGTCATCTTGGTGACCTTGTATATAAAGCAGTCCAGAGATACACTCCAGCCTTCCAGGTTTGTCTTGCAGAGAGACAAAACCTCTTAGTGTACATATTAGTTAATTAAAGCTGCCTTATACTCGCACTGCTGTTGTGGTTATTGTCAGTACAGAGAGAGAGAGATGGAGGAAGAGAGTGTGTGGAAAGTAGAGAGAGTAGAGAAAGAGGACAGGAAGAGATGAGAAAAAAATGAGGTATAGAGAGTACACAGAGAGAGTGCAGAGGGAGAGGAAGGTGTTGAGAAAGAGAGGTAAAGAGAGAAAGGGAGGTAAAGAGAGAAAGGAGGCATACAGAAAGAGTGGCGTAGACAGAGTGGTGTCGAGGTGTACAGAGAGTAATAATAGAGAGGTATTGAGGGAGTAGCAGAGGGGGAGAAATGCAGAGAGAGAAAGGAGCACAGGGAGAGATGGAGAGATTGAAATGTGGAGATAGGGAAGTGGAGAGGGAGAGAGAGAGATAGGAGCAGAAGGAGAGGTGTAGAGATTGAAATATGGAGATAGAGAGGTGGAGAGAGAGAGAAGTGGAGGTAGAATGGGGGAGAGTTGAGAGAGAGAGAGAGAGAGAGAACAAAAAATATAGAGAGACAGAAAGATCTAGAGAGGCCCAGAGTGTTGTTGAAGTAGAGGTGTAGAGAAAATATAGAGAGAAATGTTCTCAGTACATTTAATGTTTCAGGCAGAATACAAATATGAAAATGCAACCAAAATTAGATAAAACAATAATACTTCAAATAAGCATCTTTAAAATGTACAATCCAAAATGTTAATTAGCACAGAAATTAATTCAAGGCTGGAATTTAGCATTTGTCAGGAGTGAAGACATGGATGGAGTTTAATTACAGAGAAAAAAACAAACTAGTTGGTCTCATAAAACATTATCAGTAAGCAAAGAAACATTTTTAAAAATTGGAATAAAATATGTTAGTGTTTTCATGCAAGAATATGATCAATTGAAAACAGCTGCACTGCATAGATCTATTATAGAAGGTCAGGAGTGAACCTGCAATAAATAAAATGAAAAGGATTCTGTTTAATTATAACTAAAAATATCAGTCTGGCCATTTTTCATTCACACTTATTTGTAATTGTTTGTTACCATCATATCGGCCGTCAGCTTTTGTACAAAGTAGACTAATTTTCAAATTACCAGATGACAAGAAAATAATTGGAGAGTGATGATGAGGCTTTAAAGAGGCAGTGTTGTCCTGCTGGGGAGGATGAAGGGTTAGCAATTACACTAACAGCTAACAAAAGAGCAAGCAGTTACCTATAGCAACTGCAGGCTCCAACAAGAGGACAAAAGTGAAAGTCAAGCCGTGTTATTCTCACCAAAGCCATTTTACACATTTGTTTTGAGGGTAACGCATGCTCCTAAGCAAAGCTTAAATGCTTCAGAAATATCTAATTTAAGATTTGAAGGCAAAATTCATAGTGCAAGAATCTATAAACCATAACATGGAAGTTATCTGCTCATCTATGTAAATTTCCTCCCACCTTTCAAAAACGTGTGGTGTTTGTAGGTGGGATAGTGGGGCGGCATGGGCTCAAGGGCCAGGAGGGCCTGTTTCCATGCAGTATGTGAAAATTTAATTTTTTTTTAATTGGAAAATCTTTAAGAAATGTGGCAAATGGAGTGAAAGGTCAAAAACAATTGCATTGCTTCAACACATATTATCACAGATTTCATAAATTACACTCCCTCAAAACTTTACAATGGGCCACTTAACCCCATCTTCCATTACCTTCTTGATTATAATTGCACTAAAAACGAGCTTATCTGACCATTACCCCACAATCATTACACCTTGTTATATGCATCCCATCCTCACATCATTGTTCCCCTTTCAGGTCTGGACATCTTTTAAAAGAAAAGTTATTTGGCTTGTAAGTCATTGGAAAGTATCAGATTTTCAGACTTCAGATTTTTTTGTCGGAGTAAATACATGACATCTCATACCAACTTGAGATTCCTTTTTCCTGGGGATGTGGTAGTGCAAAAAAAAAACTGTACACACTGTAAACATAAACATACTGTAAACAGATAATGAATGTAAACAAACTGTGCAATACAGAGAGAACAAAAAGAAAATCAATAAAGTGCACGAGTAAGAGTCCTTAAATGAGTCACTGATGGAGTTTGAGGAGTCTGATGATGGAGGGGTAACAGCTGTTCCTGAACCTGGTGCCGAGAGTCTTGTGGCACCTATACCTCTTTCCAGATGACAGCAGTGAGAACAGAGAAATGTGCTGGGTGGTGTAGGTCTGTGATGTTTACTGCTGCTCTCCAATGGCAGTGTTCCCTGTAGAAGTGCTCAACAGATTTTTTTGGGGGGGGGGGCGGTGGTTTGCCTATGATATCCTCGGCTGAGTCCACTATCTTTTGGAGGGCTTTAAGTATTAGGGTCCCCTTACCAAACTGTGATGCAGCTGGTCAACACCCTTTCCACCACACCTCTCTGAAAATTTGCCAGGGTTTTTGCTGTCATAGCAAACCTCCACAACTCCTGAGGAAGTAGAGGGGCTGACATGCTTTCTTCATGATGACATTGGTGTGTTTGTTCCAGGAAAGATCCTTCAAGATAGTGTCTCCCAAGAAATTAAATTTGCTCAACTTCTCCACCTCTGATCCCCCAATGATCATGATTGCATACCTCTGGCTTTCCTTTCCTGAAGTCAACAATCAGCTCCTTTGTTTTGGTGACATTGAGTGTAAGGTAGTTGTTGGTGCACCATTCAGCCAAGTTTAAATCTCCAACCTGTAAGCTGACTCATCCCCTTCCTTTATACAACTCACTACCGTGCTATTGTGGGCAAATTTGTAGATGGTGTTATTGTCGTACTGAGCCACATAGTAGTAGGTGTAAAATAAGTAGAGCAGAGGACTCAGAATGCAAACCTGTGGTGCTCTAGTACTGATGGAGATTGAGGAGAAATTTTACCAATCATCCCTGATTGTGGTCAGTGAACAGAATAACAGCATTTCAACAATTAGCAATAAACATACACTTTAAAATAACATTGGAAAAATATTTTCTACCCTTGAATGTTTCAATCTGCCCCAGAATGCTGCAACAGAAGTATTGCACAGGAAAATAATGCTGCACAGGAAAATAATGCAATAAAATACCCTCATGCCCTGAATGATTGACATGGGGCATGAGGGTATAAGGTACTTTATTTTTTAAAATTTAGAAATACAGCATGGTAACAGGCCCTTCCAACCCACAAGCCCATGCCACCCAAATACACCCTATATGTCTTTGGAGCTTGGGAGGAAACAGGAGCACCTGCAGAAACAACAAGAACGTCCAAACTCATTGCAGTCAATGGCAGATTCGAATCTGCTGTAATAGGATTGCACTGACCACTATATTAACCTTGCTGCTTGTAGTCAGAAGCAGCTGGCTAAATTGCCAGAATGATATAAACAACCCAAAAATTGTAATTATTCCTCTTCACTCCAGAAAAACATAATTTTCCAACTGCATATGGATTGCAAGGGTCCAATATGTGCACAGTCCTTGGAAGCGCGTGGAATAATTAGTTATCCAAGTTCTTTGAAAACAATTTATAAAATATTGGACATAAACAATCCAGCAAGGCCATGGTCTTTAAAAAGCATGGGCTGTGCCAGACTGAATTCTTGCATCTGTTTTTGTCGTGCTTCCACCACAGCTGCAGGTACTGGAGGAGAAAGTCTCACCCTGCTTCAGACTAGAGTCAGGCAAGCCTGATCATACTAAGATAAGATGGCTGTGGGTGTCGATCATTGGCTTGGGGAAGTGGAGACTCTGTCTAATCAGCTCTCATGAGGTTTGCAACACGCTTGGATCAGCAATGAAAACAGAAAATGCTGGGAACAGCTCAGGAGGTCAGGCAGCATCAACGGACCACTGAGTAAAACGGATGGACTTTTCCTGCCCTTCAGTTTTATTGCTTTCACCATGCTAACTTGTAAATGGAAGAAGTGACTACATGTTTCTGGGAATGTATAATCAGTTGCGTATTTATTTAGTTATGCAGATTACATTAATCTTTGCTAAGATCAATGAGAGGTTTTCCCAAGACATCTGACTCCACTGAACATCCTCCTGCGTTGAACTTTCTGCCTTTGTTCTGTTTGTTCACTTCATTTATGTTGAACGCAAAGGAAGTCACAACTAGTTCCTTTAGACTCAATTATGGAACTTCTCCAAGATATGTGTCTGAAAAGACATCTAACTTCCTGTCCCTTTCTCTGTGTGGTTAAACAATTAGCTGAAGTGTGAAATATATTTCACATTGGATCAATGTTATTGTATTCTCTCAGCCAACAAATTGGATGGCCTTGTGAATAGATTGAGAAAGCTTCAAGCATGAGTGCATAATCAGCCACAAAATGTATTCTGGAAACTGGAATTTGTTTTTGGTTTTATTCCCAGTTGCTTTGATATTCAAATTCTTGGGGAATAATGTTTTTTTCATTGGAAATTGATCTTATGATGAGAAAATAAATCTGCATAAAATGCCCAAATGTGACAAAATTCTGAATTCCAAAGCAAAAACTATCTCAGGCAAAAAAAAATCTCATTGTCACAAATGAACAGCATCAGATAGATAAAATAGTTAAGTTGTTTTGTTATCATTCCCCATAGAACTGATTATATTTTGATCTTTCACTGAAAGTTGCACATTTCGTACATTGCAATTCTATGTTCAAAGTTCATATTTATTGTTAGAGTACATACAACACTGAGATTCTTTCTCCTGCAGGCCAGGCTAAGTAATTTCTACACCTGTTACTGTAAACTGTACTCATGAGGAACTGTAAATAAACGGACTATGCAAATGCAGATGTAGGATTAAATAATGAGCATACGAGTCCTTAAATTAGTCTCTTTTGAGAATCTAATAGTTAAGGGGTAGCATCTATTCCTGAACCTGGTTGTACAAGTCCTGTGGCTCCTGCATCTCCTTCCTCATGGCAGCAGTGAGAATTAATAGGCCAGTGAACCTCACGTCGTTAGCAGGGAAACTATTGGAGATGATGCTTAGGGTTGGGATTTACAAAACATGTTCATGTTTGGTGCAGATCTATGATGATTGCTGCTGCTCTCTGACAGCAACGCTCCACACAGATATTCTCAATGGTGCGGAGAGTGTTGCCTGCAATGAACTGGGTTGAGTCCACTACCTTTTGCAGGATTTTTCTCCCAGAATTATTAGTGTCCCCACATGAAGTCTTGATGCAGCCAGCTAGCATAACAAATCTGTAGAAGTTTGTCAAGGTTTCCGGTGACACACTGAACCTTTGCAGACTTATATTAACTGGCCAAACTACTGGACTGATGCAATGTTAATGTGCAAATATTAGCATATCTTAATCAATATCAGCAAACAATGATGAACCGGAGGAAATCAGCAGGTCAGGCAGCGTCCATAGATAGAAATGGTCAGTCAGCATTTCATGCCAGGATCCTTTACCGAAATGTTGACTGCCCATTTCTCTCCACGGATGCTGCCTGACCTGCTGAGTTCCACCACCTTCTTGTTGTTTGCTCACAATTCCAGCATCTGCAGTTTGGTACTCCTCTTGAATACTGATATATTTGAATATCACCCCACTGTTTCTGAATACATTATTGAACTTTCATAGATGCTGTACATCTTTTAATCCATCCATTAGAACCTGGAAGTAATCCACACAGAGCTAAACCAGGAATCTGCAGATGGTGAAGAACTAGATCAATGCACATAAGTGTTGGAGGAGCTCAGCAGGTCATGCAACATCTGTAGAAAGCAAATAGGCAGTCAATGTTTTGGGCCTGAGCCCTTCTTCAAGAAATCAGGAAACAGGGTTTGTGGAAATGGACCGCCAGTGATGGAACACTGGGCATATCCCACTGTATCCCATTTCATCTCATTGAGAAGAGACTCTGGTTACTTTCTTCTAGGTTAGAATCTGTTTTTTTTAAAGGAAAAAGCAGCTCCAGATTCTTTCTAGGATCTGATTTAACGTTCAAAGGAGTAAATCCTGGAAGTAGGCCATGGAGTCCTTCATGTACTGGTCAAAAAAATGCTGACCAATCCAAACACACAAGGGTTTTCTTTTATCCATTCGGGCACTTGCTCATATCTTGATGCAGGGCTCCAGCTCAAAACGTTGGATATGTACTGTATCTTTATCTTTGCTATATAAAGTATGCTGTTTGAGTTGCTGAGTTTATCCATATTTGTATTTTTACTTAAAAACACAAGGTTCTTGGTTCTTTAATTACACAAGTCTCAAATCTTTAATGGCACAACCTTTTTTAACTGCAGTAAAGATTTTTGCCTCCATTCCACACAGTGAGTTCCGGATCACTCCCATTCTTTAATTAAAACACCTCCTCATTTCTATCTCTATGACTCCAATCAATTACATTAAATCTCTGCCAACTGACTTTTGGCCCCTCTGCTGAGGGAAGATCACAAAATATAGGAGTAGAAGTAAGCCCATTGAATCGGCACCGCCAGTCTATCATGAGCTGATTCATCCACACCCAGCCCCAATCCCAGTAATCCTTGATGCCATGACTAATCAAATACCTGTCAATTTCTGCCTTCAATACATCCAACTTGCTCTTTCATATTTCCTCTTTCCAGATCCTTCATGGTTTTATTAGCCTATGCCAAATTTTCTCTTGGGCTTTGGCACAAAAGAAAGCAACACAATTTAACAATCTTGCTTCATAGCCAACAACCTTCCTGTTCAAATGAAGAAAAATTTGAAGACCATAAAGGTAAACCTTCCCAGGGCCTGATGGGATGTATCCCAGGTTATAGAAAGAAGCAAGAGAGGAGATTGCTGGAGCATTGCTGGAATTCTTTGTATCCTCACCAGGAAAGGGTGAGTGGCTAAGGTTGTTCCTTTGTTCAATAAGGGAAATAATGATGATCCAGGTAATTAATAGGCCAGCGAACCTCACGTCGTTAGCAGGGAAACTATTGGAGATGATGCTTAGGGTTGGGATTTACAAAAATTTGGAATAGTATGGTCAAATTAGGAACAGTTAAAATGGCTTTCTGCAGGGCAACAAATTTGATTGAACTTTTTGAGGAGTTAATAAAGGTGGTTGATGAGGGCATGGCAGTGGATGTTGTTTACATGGACTATAGTAAGGTGATTGACAAAGTCCCTCGTGGTAGGCTGCTCCAGAAGGTACAGATGCATGGGATCAAAAGTAAAATGATAGTGTGGACACAAAATTGGCTGGTCCATAGAAGACAGAGGGTAGTTACTCAGACAGTAGGCCTATGTCCAGTGGTGTTCCACAGGGACTTCTGTTGGACCTCTGTTGTTTGTGATTTATATCAATATCCTGAATGAAAAAGTAGGTGGTTGGGTGGTTACATTTGCAGGTGACACAAAGATTGGTGGAACTGTGAACAAGTAATGGAGAGTTATCAAAGAACACAACAGGATATAGATTTGTTACAGATACAGGCAGAGAAATGGCAGATAGGAGTTTAATCCTATTTATTTCTAATAGATTGGTACATGACTAACTGGGAACTAAAGAAAAATGTGACGTGCCAAACCTGGTTGATGAGAATGCATGACCATGGATCAACCATGAGAGGACTGACAGATGAAACCAAATTCCCCAAAGTGTTTAACTGCAGCAGCTGCCAAGCTATCACTGGCAGAGAAGTTAACCCAAAGTTTTTTTCTTAATTAGACTTGTCAGACTAAATAAAAGATTCACAGGCAGTACTTGGGGAAAAAAAAGTAATGGATCTATCACTGGTCTGGATGAATAATCATCAATCGTTCATGATCTCTCTCTTTCTTTGGCTTGGCTTCGCGGACGAAGATTTATGGAGGGGGTAAAAGTCCAAGTCAGCTGCAGGCTCGTTTGTGGCTGACAAGTCCGATGCGGGACAGGCAGGCACGGTTGCAGCGGCTGCAGGGGAAAATTGGTTGGTTGGGGTTGGGTGTTGGGTTTTTCCTCCTTTGCCTTTTGTCAGTGAGGTGGGCTCTGCGGTCTTCTTCAAAGGAGGTTGCTGCCCGCCAAACTGTGAGGCGCCAAGATGCACGGTTTGAGGCGATATCAGCCCACTGGCGGTGGTCAATGTGGCAGGCACCAAGAGATTTCTTTAGGCAGTCCTTGTACCTTTTCTTTGGTGCACCTCTGTCACGGTGGCCAGTGGAGAGCTCGCCATATAACACGATCTTGGAAAGGCGATGGTCCTCCATTCTGGAGACGTGACCCATCCAGCGCAGCTGGATCTTCAGCAGCGTGGACTCGATGCTGTCGTGATCACCCAAAGAAGTTCTAATTGTCTGGTCATCGTCACATTACAGTTTGAAGGGAACAGTATGGTCCCTTTTCCATGTTACATCAAAGTCCTAAAATACTTCAGGGCTGGTCAGGTAATTGAGTGTGATTAGACAGCGTGGGCCCATGGGCTGGAAGGACCTGTTACTGTGGTATATTTATCTCTAAAAAAAAATTAAAATTAATACATGAAATCCTTCCTGTGACAATGGAATATCAACCCTAATACACATTGTCCCCAAGATGACTGTGATGGGATGAGTCAGTCACCCAGCTATTTGCAGACTGTGAATTTGCTCAGAGTGTGTGGAAAATGATGTTATGGTTTATCCCCCAGCAACAGCATAACAGAGGACAAAGAATCTCAGGGGTATGTCTCATGTCAGTATGTACTCTGATTTACAGGCTGTTCCTGGGGACACAATCCGAGAGAGACAACCAGAGCTGCTGGAAGATCAACTCGGCGAAAGATGCCCATGGATCTGTTGTTCTTCATGCACATGGAGATGTCGCTGAGAGAATGTTGCCAACTGACACATTCCAGGCTGCAGAAGTATGTGCTGAGGGATGACTGAGGCTTGGCATAGCTAATGCAAGAGTTCTGTGGGGAAGGGCCACAGTCTAGGGTTCTTCTGCTACCGGACCTGAACCTGAAGGGCCACTAATGTCATATAATTAATAGCTAACACGACAATGTACAGTAACAAAATATAGATGGCAATGTGAGACCAAGAATGTAAAAAGACTTTGCTCTGTTTTCCTTCACATAATTGATTTTGTAAATAAGGTTGATTTTTGGAAAAATGTGACAAGCAACACAAAGCATTTGTGGGAAAGGACCATAGTCTCAGGGTCCTTCTGCCACTGGAGATTGAGGGGCGGAATCTGGAGTAAACACCTCTCATATTTGTAATATTCATGTCAACCAAGGAGGTCACATTAGTGGCTATGAGGCTGTGTATACAAAACCTGCTAACACATTTTTTATTACTTTTTTTTACAATGTACCTGTTCAGCAGTAGCGAGAATTTCAGTGCACATGCACATGTAAACTCAAACTCATGATCAACACAAACCCATTACCAATGAATGCATAGACTGACCGACATTATGAATGTGAAGAGGCTCTCTTCAGGCTGTATCAAATATGGGAACATGCCAAGGTATGTAAAAAAAAACAGCAAGGAAATGTAGGCCTTTCTTTTATCTTCTAACTGAGATTTAACAGCTTCCCACAGAATTAAGATCTAACGTGAGGATATAATGATGTTGTACTTTTCCTTCTTAAGCAGAAGTTACTGTTCAGAGACTGATGTAAACCTTTTGACTCATATCTAAACACATTTAAAATAAAAGAAAATTAAATGACCTCTTATTGTGTACTGTACTTCTGGGTGTCTGAAGATATTTCTAAAGAGACTTCGCTAAAAAGTGCTTCCAAATCCTATGTGATAAACATACCAAAAAAAATGTTGCCTGGCCTGTTGAGTCCCTCCAGCTTCTCAGTGTTTACACCAAATAAATAACGAACTGTCTACGACCATGAATAAGTAAAGCAAAAGTCATAAATGATGTCCTTAAGGACTTGGCATTTTTACCCTGGGAAAAAGATTCTGACTGTCAATCACATCAATGCCTCTTATTGTTGTAGAAACATCTATCAGATCGCCCCTAAGCTCCATTGCTCCAGAGAATACCACCCAAGTTTGCCCCACCACTTCTTGTAGCTCATACCCTTTAATCCAGACAGCAACCTGCTAATCTCTTCTGTACCCTTCCAAAGCCTCCACATTCTTCCTGTAATGAGGTGACCAGAATTGCACACAGTATTACAAATGAAGCCTAGCCAAATTTTTATATAGCTGGTAACATCGTTAGCATAGCAGTTAGTGCAACACTATTACAGCACCAATGAATCGGGTTAGAATCCTATACTGTCAAAAAGGAGTTTGTATATCTCCCCGAATCTGTCTGGGTTTTCTCCGAGTCCTCCAGTTTTCTCTCACCCTTCAAAATGTACAGGGGTTGTAGGTTAATTAAGGTATTTGGGTAGAATGGACTCAGGGGCCAGAAGGGCCTGTGATCATGCTATATGTCTAAATTTCAATTTAACACGATCTCCTTACTTTTGTACTCAATGCCCTGACTATTGAAGCTAAGCATATACCATACCTTCTTCTTTACTACCTTATCTATTTGCATGGCCTCTTTCAGAGAGCTGGAGACTTAGAACTCCAGATCCCTCTGACATTAATTCTGTTCAAGTTCAAGCTCATTTTCATTCAATTGTATAAGCACAATCCAGCAAAACAGCGTTCTCCTGTCCTCAGTATAAAACATACAAACATATCCATAGACATATGATACATATGCAATTTGTATATACTTTGCTTTTGAAAATGGTGGCACACGAGGTTGCAGTGGACCATATAATAGTAAAGGTCTCAACCCTACATGTAGATATTAAAGGTCCAACCAATAATTTGAGCTTTCTCCTACATTTTACCTCTCAAAATGCAACGCCTCATAGTTGCTCAGATTAAACTCCACCATTTCTCTGGCCATATTTCTAACTGATCTATTTCTTATTGCATTCTTTGAATGCAACTCTACCAGTTGTCAAATTGTCCACAACTCTACCAGTCTTTGTATCATCTGCAAACTTACTTCCCCACCTATCTTTTTCGTCCATGTCATTTATGTATATCTCACTCAACAGAGGTTCCAACATCGATCCCTGCCGAGCACCACTGGTCACAAACCTCCAGCAAGAAAAGCACCTTTCCACCATTACCCTCTGCCTTCAATGGGCCAGCTAATTCTGAATCAGAACTATCAAATCACTGTGGACACCATGCATTTGTGACTTCCAGGTCAGGCTACCACAAGGGACCTTGTTAAACACCTTACTAAAGTCCTTGTAAACAACATCCACTGCTATACCCTCATCAACCACCTTTGTTTACTCCTCAGAAAGTTCAATAAAATTTGTTGGACATGATAGGCCATGCAGAAAGCCACCCTGTCCCATTCTCATCCTGTGTTAGTCAAATTTCACCTGGGGTTATGAGACAAAGTCAAAGATAGAAAAGGAGCAATTAAAATTATTTTGCTTTGAATTATTATTTCAGTCCAATGATTTATACAATAAACACTACATAATGGGAGGAAGACTCGTTGATACATAATATCAGACTCTCAACCATTGTGGCCAGGACCCAAAATGTTGCTGTAAAAACAAAGGAACCAAAATCGAAGCAAAAGGTGATGGAATCCCAAGCATGAAACTGTTGAAATGTTCTTGTCAGAAGATCAAATGGGAAAAGGGGTCAGCCTCTTTATATTGTAGCTATAGCACATTGCAAATTAACCCAACAGTAATAGGAGGTACATTACAGAATTCACCATTCAATCAAATGCTGGGAAATTTACCAACACCAATATTTTCTTGAAATTGATATTTTTTTTATAATTTTTTTTATTTTTCACACTATGAACCATATTAACCAAAATACACACAAACATTTTCCTCTTGAATATAAACAGTGTCATTTTCTCCCCTTTTTCCCCCTCCCTTCCCTCCCTCCTTCCCACCCCCCCCCCCCACCTACCCATTCAACGTTCAACATATACAATCCATTAAACAATGTCATCACACAATGAAAATAAAAAAGAAAATTGTATCATTTACTTTTACACACTGGGTCAAAGTAATATAAGAAGTAAAGAATTAAGCCTTGAACTGGATGAAGCGCAAAAAAGTTTTATTATGATAGCCTTAGCTGTAGCAAAAAAAATGTATAATGTCAACTTGGAAATCAGAAGAGATCCTGAGAGTACAGCAATGGTACGTGGAAATGAATAAATGTATTCCATTGAAAAAAAAACATATAATTTAAAAAATAAAGTCACATTATTTGAACAAATTTTCAAACTGTACATGGAACACAACAGAGAGGGCCTCCACCCCCTAAAATGATAGCATGAGAAGATGAAATTGATATTCTTGAAATCTGCACTTATGAGAGCTAATTATTACCCCCCTCCCCCACCCCCTGTGGGAAGTGAAGAACCCACAACTGGGAAAAATGGGTAAAAATCTGCAACCAACTGTTTTCATGCAAGTTTGACGTGAGAATGCATTCACAATTTTACTTTTAACAGCAAACCATTTGCTGGACTCTGCATGTCTTATCAGAACAGGCTGCATCTGTTCAAACTCAAGTGCCACAAGCAGATGGATGAAGCTATTACCATGGTTACTTTCATGCACCCCACTAATGTTTATAATCACTGCCTTTCTTGCCTAATGGCACCTCAAAAAATGCAGATTGAACCAAATTAGGATTTTGCCTTAGCACAGGCCTACTCTGTGGCAATTGTGAAAAGAAGTTTACAGAAAAAACAGGGAAAAAAATATTAAATACCCATCGGTGGCAGTTTTATTTATATGCAGATCATCAGGAACAGAAACTAACTAAAAGGCAATTAAATTCCTAGCATGTTTATTACCCTTTGCAAAGTTTGCCCAGATTGTGGTATTGATACAGTTCACCTCAAGGAGAGCAAAAACAGGCAGCTCTTTTGTTCATTCCTGAAAAGGTGTATGTGCAACCTTTTCTTACAAAGGCCCACAGGCTATCTCTGTCCATCACACTCTAATTATCTGTCACCCTCTTACACACAGGTTGATCACTTGGGCGGAACAAGGGAAAGTGATTTGTAGAATTATAGAGTGATGCAGCATTGAAGGAAGCCCACAGCCCCTGTTCTGCCTCGCAACAGAGAGCCTTGCATTTCTTCTTCCCCTACTTCTTTTAAAAGAGAATGGGGGTCAGATGTTGCTGGTTGAAATCCACCATCTGCAGACTCAGCATGACTGTGCTGGATCCAAAGGGTTAATTTCAATGGGCCTCAAAGGATTCATGCAGCAAGATCTGGATAGAAACTGAGCCTCAGGTGGCCAAATCTTGAGACCATACCCAGGAGCATCCCTGACTGACTTTCAAAATAAGCTAAGGGTGAGGTAGAACTGTAAAACAACCTCTCACTCAATGTCACCAAAACATCCAGGAGCTGATTGTGGATTTTAGGAGGGGAAAAACAGCAGTGTACAATCCAGTGTCACTGGGTGATCAGAGGTGGAGAGGGTGAGCAAATTTAATTTCTTGGGAGTCACTTTCCTGGACCCAGCATACAAATGTCATCATGAAGAAAGCTTGTCAGCACCTCTACTTTCTCAGGAGTTTGCAGAGGTTTCTTATGAAATCAAAAACCCAAGCAAACTTCTACGAATGCGTAGTGGAAAGTGTTCTGACCAGCTGCATCGTGACCTGGTGTGGGGGCACCAATGCCTCTGAGTGGAATGCCCGGCAAAGGGTATTGGGCTCACTCCAGTACATCGCAGACAAAATTCTCTCAAACATCAAGAACATTTACATGGAACGCTGGCGTCGGACAGCAGCAGCAATCATCAAGGATCCACACCACAAAAGACACGCTCTGTTCTCCCTGCTGCCACCTGGAAAGAGTTACAGCTACCACAAAACACATACTATCAGGTTCAGTAGCTATTGCTGCCCCTCCCCCATCAGACTGCCAAACAACAAACTCAAACAGTGACTCATTTAAAGACTTTTATTTTGCACGTTATTTATTGTTAAATATTTGTTTTCTGTATTGAATAGCCAGTTTGCACTTTTCTTTGTTTACATTTCTCTCTTTTGTATGCATGTCTTTCCTTGAGCACAGTTTTTTGTTGTACTACTGATAAGTCGAAATTCTGCCTGGCCTGCAGGAAAAAGAAGCTCAGGGTTGTATTGGATTCATATACTCTGACAATAAATCTAAACTTTGAACTTTAATTACATTAAACCAGTGACTTCAGGTCACATGTACTTCTGCTCGTATAAATTAGAAATTTGTCAGTAGCTTCAAATGCTTCATTAAGAATAGCCCAAATGTTGTTCTTTGGCTTGGCTTCGCGGACGAAGATTTATGGAGGGGGTAAAAAGTCCACGTCAGCTGCAGGCTCGTTTGTGGCTGACCAGTCCGATGCGGGACAGGCAGACACGATTGCAGCGGTTGCAAGGGAAAATTGGTTGGTTGGGGTTGGGTGTTGGGTTTTTCCTCCTTTGCCTTTTGTCAGTGAGGTGGGCTCTGCGGTCTTCTTCAAAGGAGGCTGCTGCCCGCCAAACTGTGAGGCGCCAAGATGCACGGTTTGAGGCGTTATCAGCCCACTGGCGGTGGTCAATGTGGCAGGCACCAAGAGATTTCTTTAGGCAGTCCTTGTACCTTTTCTTTGGTGCACCTCTGTCACGGTGGCCAGTGGAGAGCTCGCCATATAATACGATCTTGGGAAGGCGATGGTCCTCCATTCTGGAGATGTGACCCATCCAGCGCAGCTGGATCTTCAGCAGCGTGGACTCGATGCTGTCGACCTCTGCCATCTCGAGTACCTCGACGTTAGGGGTGTGAGCGCTCCAATGGATGTTGAGGATGGAGCGGAGACAACGCTGGTGGAAGCGTTCTAGGAGCCGTAGGTGGTGCCGGTAGAGGACCCATGATTCGGAGCCGAACAGGAGTGTGGGTATGACAACGGCTCTGTATACGCTTATCTTTGTGAGGTTTTTCAGTTGGTTGTTTTTCCAGACTCTTTTGTGTAGTCTTCCAAAGGCGCTATTTGCCTTGGCGAGTCTGTTGTCTATCTCATTGTCGATCCTTGCATCTGATGAAATGGTGCAGCCGAGATAGGTAAACTGGTTGACCGTTTTGAGTTTTGTGTGCCCGATGGAGATGTGGGGGGGCTGGTAGTCATGGTGGGGAGCTGGCTGATGGAGGACCTCAGTTTTCTTCAGGCTGACTTCCAGGCCAAACATTTTGGCAGTTTCCGCAATGCAGGACGTCAAGCGCTGAAGAGCTGGCTCTGAATGGGCAACTAAAGCGGCATCATCTGCAAAGAGTAGTTCACGGACAAGTTTCTCTTGTGTCTTGGTGTGAGCTTGCAGGCGCCTCAGATTGAAGAGACTGCCAACCGCTCAGTCCAAGATTCCGCCCTGCTCCAGCTCCCTCAACAGCCCCTAAGGCTAGAGCTGGATGAGGTTCCCACCCTGGATGAGACATATATGGCAATCGAACAACTGAAAAGTGGCAAAGCAGCAGGTATGGATGGAATCCCCCCAGAAGTCTGGAAGGCTGGCGGCAAAACTCTGCATGCCAAACTGCATGAGTTTTTCAAGCTTTGTTGGGACCAAGGTAAACTGCCTCAGGATCTTCGTGATGCCACCATCATCACCCTGTACAAAAACAAAGGCGAGAAATCAGACTGCTCAAACTACAGGGGAATCACGTTGCTCTCCATTGCAGGCAAAATCTTCGCTAGGATTCTACTAAATAGAATAATACCTAGTGTCGCTGAGAATATTCTCCCAGAATCACAGTGCGGCTTTCGCGCTAACAGAGGAACCACTGACATGGTCTTTGCCCTCAGACAGCTCCAAGAAAAGTGTAGAGAACAAAACAAAGGACTCTACATCACCTTTGTTGACCTCACCAAAGCCTTCGACACCGTGAGCAGGAAAGGGCTTTGGCAAATACTAGAGCGCATCGGATGTCCCCCAAAGTTCCTCAACATGATTATCCAACTGCACGAAAACCAACAAGGTCGGGTCAGATACAGCAATGAGCTCTCTGAACCCTTCTCCATTAACAATGGCGTGAAGCAAGGCTGTGTTCTCGCACCAACCCTCTTTTCAATCTTCTTCAGCATGATGCTGAACCAAGCCATGAAAGACCCCAAATGTTGTGGTGCTCCACCAATTAGGGGAGAATTTCACAGCACTTTTTGTCTACCCAATCCACATACTTCAAGGCATTTTTTTAAAAACTACTTTTATTAAATCTCTCCCCTTACCCTTAGTCTTTGCTTAAATGAAAAATAGTCCCAACATCAGCTGTCACAACTTAATTTAACTCTGCACCCTTGCTGCTGTTTTAGGGTGGAATATCCCTCTTTTCCTCCAGTTCCCCACCTCCTTCCATTCCTTCTCCCATCAGAGAACGGCCCTACTTCGCACTCGGCCCTCTTCCCCATCGCTTCTTAGCTTCTTTCTCCTCTACCCTCCCACCTGTGTCCACCTCTTACCACTTAGCTGTCAGCTTACATTGCTCCCTCTGACCCCCTCCTCTCCTCCTCCCTTTTTATTTGGGCACCTGTCTTATTCCTTACGAATGGCTCAGGCTTGGAACATTGGTTATCTTTCACTTCCAATGGATGATGCGTGACCCGCTGAGCTTCCGGAACGTTTGTTTATCTTATACCACCAAGTGCCATTCACAAGTGAGCGCCCAGAGGAAAATATTGGACTTCATCATCCACAAGTCCAAGTTCAGTGTTCCTTGTGTTCACTTTGAAGCAGCATAGGAGGGAGGAGAGTGGAAGGTGGATGGGAGGAGATGATCTACAAATAGAGGAATGGTGATTTGTAAATTATTCATATGTTATTCTAATTGTTTGGGCACCAAATCTTTAGGCCATCATATAAAATGCCATTTATTCCCTTGCCAACTTTATCAGATTTGGACAACAATAATACTGTGAATGAGAGGGGCTACAATGTCACATTTTCTTAAAAGACGACATCTTAATAAGACAATTACTGCTGAAACTTGTTATTCTATCGACTCAAGCTATTTGGTACATGTGATCAAAAGAACAGTTTGTGACAACATTCACACGCAGGCACCTTCTGTGCCACTGAGCTGCACTTACACGGAGCACATTCAATCCTTTTGAAGAAACAATCCATCGACAAGTCTTGTAAATACTCTCTCGGGATGCCTTTCCGTTTTTTCATTTTCTATGCGTCCTCATGGGCATTTATTTCCCAGGTAATCACAACCTGTTGCTATTACCTCTCTCCATCCAGTAGCTCAGCAGAACCTTATGGATCTGTGTGCTGGCTTCAAAAGCATCAGCAGTTATTGCATTTTTAGTGTGGTAGCCAAGATTAAACATGAGACTTCTCTGTTGCTTTTTGTGCCAGGGTGTCAATTCAATACGCTTCAAGTTCAAGAACTCAGCTGAATGCGGCCTCACTTGGAAAAAGTTTGTCTTTTGAGTTTCACCTAACACTGGACAACAAATTTTTCAAAAGGTTAGCTTCCTGAAAAAAAATGGGGATTATGATCGACAACTTCAAGATGAACACAAAGATAATTTCGGAGTTGCTGTATCAACTAGTAAGTTGAAGAAACATGCAATTTAGCATGTTTAATCACATAATGATGGTGGCAAAATATGTTAGTTCAACTGAAAATGTTTTGCTGCGGATTTTCATTTGTACTCAGCATCTGATGCCTCTTGTGTCAAACAATAGTTGGCCAACACTGATGGATTCCAGTTGCCCTGATACCGCTTTTCTATGGTTGAAATATCCTGGTGAAACTTTTCACCATGTTCATCACTGACTGCACCAAGATCAGCAGGGAAGACGACCAAGAGCAAATGCAGAAAATTAATTTTCAATGACATGCTGCACTTCATGGTTTTGGAGCTTGAAGTCGACTTAAAATATGACCAAAAAAAATCACAAAAAGCTATATCTAAAAAAAAAGTATATGATAGGAAATTTTAAGGTTATTTTCATGATCAGCTGTCCAAAATCCATAAAGTACACCCAAGATTGTTCTGGAAGCAAAATCTCCATTGTCCAGTGTAACCAGTTGAAGAACATCTCATATTTGCTCCTCAGCCCAAGTCATGTAATGCAGAAGAAAAGGCACTTCTCTTGCTGACCTCTATGTGCAGACACCTTCCAGGAAGAGCAAATGACAGGCGAGACTTATTGATTCCTGCCTCAGCCCAGGTACTGAGAACAAGTGCAAAAATGAAGTGTCTGGAACATGGGAGCAAATAATTTATCCAGCCAGTCGCACACCAGCACTTAAGTACATTCAGCAACTAAGTCACATCAAAGCTCAATTGCTCAAACAGTTATTATCCTTGTTGGCAAGAGGTATAGTTGAATAAAACCAATATAAATGTCTGTTGGAGCAACTGCATATCTGCCCTATAGAGCATGCTGTCACTTAAGCACAATTACTGAGATCTATTCAACATAGTTCATCATATTAAACAAGAGAACTGCATGATGAAACAATCCAATAAGCAGGTTTATCATTTAGCCGTTCAGAGACCAATCAATCTTAGATTCACTGAATGCTGATACAAGCAGGCTGCAAATTTGTCCTGTAATGGCACTGATTTACCCATACACTCACTTGTTTCTTTCAGCACAAAATGGAGTCGACATTCTTTTATTCTCTTTCAACACAACATTGCATTCTTCAACTTCGCAAACACCACCCAGCCAAACCCCTCTAACCTTTGCATTGGCTCATCGTCACATGGATGATCCAGATGCTCTCACCCTCCTCCTCCTGCATCTGTGATCCATCCCCCATATGCTGACTGCTTAACACACTCGTGCGTACACGTTATTAACCCCGCGTGTCGCCTCGGATACGTCATCAGCATCAACCGGCGCCATTCCTGACGCAGGTAAGTACGTGATCGTGACAGCCCCAACCCTCCCCCCACCCCCCCAACTCCCCAGTCTCCAAGCCATGCAAGGAGGCGAAGGAATGGAACTGTCCGGCTATGTAGCAGTCTAGAGGGCTGGCAGCTTAGCCCAACCTCATGATACTGCAAGCAGGTGATGCATGGTCCGACTGGCAGGAGTGGGACTGGTCCTCTGACTCTGGCTCCGATGCAGAACATAGACCGTCGATATATGTCGGCTTCAACCTGTCGATGGAAACCGTGTCAGCTTTTCCATTCGTGTCAATCACAAAAATCTTTGGGTAGCGTTGTAAGACCTGAAAAGGACCATCGTCAATGGGCTGAAGTGGTTTGTGAACAGCATCATGCCAGAGGAACACATGAATTCAGCGTTGTAAGTCATTCAGCACAAACACTTGTAGAAGACGCATGAGGCATAGGTGTTGGGCGGAGCAATGTGATGTTTTCCTGAAGACAACTCGTTGGATCATAGAGCATTGTCCCTGAACTGACGTGGATTCACAAACTCACCAGACAAGGTCAGCATAGTGCCATACACTAGCTCTGCTACTGAACATACAAGATCTGCCTTGATGGCACTATGCACGCCAAAGAGAACCATAGGCAAACGTTTGCTCCATGTGGATGCATCACCACCTGCTGGCAATGCTGTTTTCAACTGGCGATGGAGACACACAATGAGGCCTGGGGAGGGTAAGCCTTAGTGCAAATAAGGGTAGTGCCCAAAAGATCAATGAGAGGTCCGAACAACGCAGTCTTGAACTGAGACCCTCGGTCCGTTGTAATAGTGCTCGAAACACCGTAAGATGGAATCCAACAATCCACGAAAAAATGAACGATCGTCTCTGTAGAGATGTCAGTGACAAGAATGGCCTCCTGCGATACTGAATGAGATCAGTATCGGTGTGTTGTGCACGAGCCATGCCGGTGAAATCAATGGCAATATGTAAGGTGTAATGTCAAGTCTGGACAGGGTGTCAGCCGACAGCATTTGCTTTTCCTCGAACTTTCCCTATATCTGATGACAATTGTAGGATGAAGTCTAAGTGCTGAATTTCTCAGGGTGAGTAGAGATGTGTGCTTGTACTCGCAGTGTGCACAAAAGGCTGGTGGCTTGCATAAACGATGAAAGGACGATCTTACAATAAAAAGCAGATGTTTCACTGTAAGATAGACCGCAGAGCCCACCTCACTGACAAAAGACAAAGGAGGAAAAACCTAACACCCAATCCCAACCCACCAATTTTCCCCTGCAACCGCTGCAACCGTGCCTGCCTGTCCCGCATCGGACGTCAGCCACAAACGAGCCTGCAGCAGACATGGACATACCCCTCCATAAATCTTCATCCGCGAAGCCAAGCCAAAGAAGAAGAAGAAGAAGATGGCTAAGAATTCTCGACCAAACGTACTATACTTTGCCTGAGCCGGTGACAGCTGGGCTGATAAAACTGCCAGAGGTTCCAATTGCCCACAGACTCGTTGTTCTAACACTGCTTCCACGGCACTGACAGATGCATCCATGGTAAGAGAGAGCAAGGTGTTGGGCTTTTGCTGTACAAGCATCGTGGCATTTGTAAGACAGTCTTCACACACAGCTTCATCTCCCAAAGTCAATTGTCTTTTGGAAATGGACTTATAGGATCATTTTAGCTGCTCAGTAAGGGATTGTAGAGATGCTGTGGCATTCAGTAGGAAACAGAAATTCATCATGTCTAAAAAAACGTCCCAACTGCCCAAATGTTACGGGTGCAGGAAATTCTTGAATTTCTCGCACTTTACATTCATCAGCAAAATACCATGTTCTGTAACTCTATGCCCCAAAAATATAAGATCAGCAGTGCCAAAAATGCATTTACTGGGATCGATCACAATGCCAAATTCATCAAGCCGATGAAACAATGAGATCAGATGGCATTCGTGCTCCTCTTCATCCGCTTGCGTCAAGAATATCGCTGATGTAAACTAACATAAAATCGAGGGCAGTGAGTATGTGGTCCACAAACCACTGGAATGTCTGAGCTGCATTCCACAAACAGAATGGCAGAAACTCAAAAGTGTTGGAAGGGGTAATTACAGCTGTCTTGGTGACATCAGAAGGCTCAACCGGAATCTGATAGTAAGCACACACTAGATCTATTTTCGTAAATACACATATGCCATGAAAGTTCGCTGTGAAGTCTTGTAAATTGGGAATGTTGTATCAGTCAGGCTCGGTAGAATTGTTCAGGGCATAAAATAATCACTACAAGGCCGCCAAACCACATGAGCAGATTTTTTTTTGGAACCATATGCAATTGTGACGCCCAGCAGCTGTGAGACACCCAGCTCTTAAGATGATCCGGGGTAATCTACAAGCCCGCGCTACAACCGGAGGACCCCGAGTCTCTATATGGTAGGTTACTGCATGTTTAATGTCTGTGTGATGATCTGATGGGGGTCACTAGGTGAGGCAAACACATGAGCAAGGCTCAGAAAGGGCAAGAGCCAGGTTGAAGGCTCGCCTGGCGGGTGACAACACTGGAGGGACAACAAATAAGCTCCCTTGAACACAAGAGCTGTGGTCCAGAATACAGCGATTTTTCAAATCCACTAGAAATGAAAAATGTGACAAGAAATCCACTCCCAAAATGGAGCCAAATTTGCAACCATGAAAACTCACCAAACAGGTTTATTAAGACCAAAATCCAACGTGAGTGACCTCTGGCCATATACTTGAATATGAGAATCTTTTGCACCCTACAGAACACATGACATATTGGGGTGTGTTTTGTAAGTTGGAATCATGGTGGTCGAGGACGTGGTAGAGGTGACAGGTGCCATATTTGTTGGAAGTCACATTGCGACTTCTACAAATGGCAGATGGGAAACAACCAGGTCCGGCAGTAAAGGCAACTCAAGACCATTGACAATTTCTTGTCGATTTGAGTGCAGAGATTTCTGTGGTCCCTCCAATCACAGAGGAACACAGGCACCCCTGTGATTGGAGGGAGCACAGAAGTCTCTGCACTATCAAGTTTAAACTCGAAGGTGCTGTGAATTCTCATCAGGGTCACGACTTGTAATGGCACTGATTTACACAGTTTACACACAATTAAATAATATACTCACTCATTGCCTTCAGCACAAAATAGAGTTGGTTTTCTTTTATTCTCTTCAACTCATTAAACACAACCCAGCCAAATCCCTCTAACCATCTCCTCGGCTCACCGCCCCCACTCTCACTCTCCTCCTCCTGTGTCTGAAATCCATCCCCCATATGCTGACTGCTTAATGCGTCCGTGCATGCACACTATTACTCCTGCGTGTTGCTTTGGATCCATCATCAGTGGCGACTTGCACCGCTCCCAAGGCAGGTGAATGCATGACCGCGACAGTCCCTCAGCATCCCACTCCGATATAAGGCAGAATGATAAAGAAGAGGGAAGCAGCTGTCTTCGGAGGTTAACAGATTAAAAGAGTGCTGGCTTTGAACCAGTCCTGATCACTATAAACATGCATTGTTGATTCAGACAATAACCTGAACAAATGCTTGTTCTGTGCTGCAGCTCGCAATATATTGGCCAGATGCTAACTATTTCCCATTTTGGTTCCATTTCCTTGCTTCAACTTCCCACCTCATAAAGCCTGATTCATGACTTGGTTCCAGGTTCCCAAAGTTCATCCATCATTTTCCACTGCCTCCTCTTCATCAAAGTATCAAGTTGGCACATGAGGTCAAAGTTCCTCGTTTGACTGTCAGGTTACCCAAGAGCTGAGGGCAGTGGATAATAATGGAGCTGTCAGCTCACTTCTTGTGTTCTGACTAACAATATTACTTGACTTCCACGAACAAACCTTTGACAATTCTGGAAATCTGAAGTAAAAAACAAATGGAAATACTCCTTGAAGGAAAAGAAAACATCCAACACTGCAATCATTAACCTGAGACAGGAACTCTCTCTCCATCCGAACCAATTAAATTATTCAGCATTTTCTGTTACATTACAGCAACTTTGGTGCCTTCTCAAAGCATTACTTACAACTCAACATGAATTTTATTTATTTAGTTATTTGTTTTTATTTATTTAGAGATACAGCCTAGGAACAGACCCTTCCTGCCCATGACACCACACCATCCAAATGCGCCCACATGAGCATTTAACATACTAATCCTGTGCATTTTAGGAACCTGGAAGGAAACTGAAGCAGCTGGAGGCAACCCACTCAGACATGGAGAGAACGTACCAACTCCTTACAGACAGCACCAGATTCAAAACCTCGGTCACTGGTGCTGCATAGCTTTGCGCTTATCACTTTGCTAACTGTGACGCCTCAATGAAAGATTAATCCAGGTATTCCTGGATATGCAGTTCAGAAACAAATATAATGTACTCTTAAAACCATCCAACACAAAACTGGCCCTAGTCTGTGCTGAACTATTATTCCCAATGGCCTGCACCTGGAACATAGCCCTCTATACCTCTCCCATCCATGTATCAAACCAAATTTTTATTCTATGTTAAAATCAAACCTACATTCACCAGTTCAGCTGGCAGTTCATTCCACATTCCCACTAGTCTCTGCATGAAGAAGTCCCCCCTCATCTTACCCCTAAATGTCTCACATTTCACCCTTAACCCATGTCCTCTAGTTCTTGTCACACCTAACCTCAATGGGAAAAGACTGCTTGTATTACCTCTGTCTATACCTCTCATAATTTTAAATACGTCTGTCAAATATCTCCTCATTCTTCTGCACTCCAGGGAATAAAGTGCTAACCTATTTAACTTTTCCCTGTAACTCAGTTCCTGAAGTCTAGGCAACATCCTTGTACTGGTAACTTTGCACTCTTTCTATGTTATTGATCTTTCCTGTAGTTAGGTGACCAAAACTGCACACAATACTTCAAATTTGGCCTCACCAATGTCTTACACAACTTCACCATAACATCCCAACTCCCACACTCAATACTTTGATTTATGAAGTCCAATGTCTCTTTATGACCAAATCTACATGTAATGCCACTTTCAAGGAATTATGTACCTATACTCCCAGATCCCTTTGTTCTATTGCACTTCTAACACTTGTATGCATTACATTCCATCTGCATTTTGCTGCCCATTTTTTCTAATTGACCACATTATCAAGCAGATCATTGATGGAGATGACAAACACCAATCTCTGAGGCACACCACTAGTCACAGGCCTCCAGTCTGAGAGGCTATCATCTATGTTAAAATCAAACCTACATTCACCAGTTCAGCTGGCAGTTCGTTCCACATTCCCACTAGTCTCTGCATGAAGAAGTCACTCTCTGACTTCTCCCAGAAACCCAATGTTTTATGGAAGCACTTTCAATTATACATGCGAGTATGTGAGTGGGACACAGAACTGAAATGATTGGCTACTGGGAGGTCCCTGTCACTGGTGCGACCGAGCAAAATCATCTATTCAGAGTATAGTATAGGAAGGTGCTCAGCAAAACTATCTCCCAGTCTCTCCGATGTAGAGAAGGTCAAAAGGGAGAAGCTGATGCAGTAAATTAATCCTGTGGATATACAAGTATTCACTTGAAAGACCTATTTGGGGCTCCAGACTCTGGTAAGAAAGGAGGTGTGGATGCAAGTGTGGCATCCTGGTAGGGAGGGATGAGTGCACAAGGGAGTCAAGGAGGGAACAGTCTCTGGGGAAGGGGAGAAGAGGGGAAGATGTGCCATAAATTCCGGAGGCTGGCGAGGTGGTAGGCGAGGACGGAGAATCCTGTGTTTATTGCATCTGGGGGAAGAGGGGGCCAGGGCAGATGAGCGGGAAATGGCAGAGATGCTGGTGAGGGCTGAGTTTACGGTGGTGGAGGGCCACATTTGTGGAAGGAGAACATTTTAGAAGATCTGGACTAGAAGACCTCATCTTGGGAAGAGATGTGGCAGAGATGGAGAAATTGAGAGAAGGGAATAGAATCCTTGCAGGGGACAGGGTGAAAGTGTAGCCCCTCCATGACTTCCTTGTGCAAGTCCCCCCCCCCCCCCCCCCCGACCCCGGCACCTTCCACTGTGGCCGTAGGATGTGCTTCACATGCCCACACCTCCTCCCTTACCACAGTTCAGAGCCCAAAACAGGCCTTTCAAGTGAAGCAACTCTTCACTCATATATCCACAGGATTGATTTACTGCATGCAATGTTCCTGTGGCCTTGTCTACATCAGGGAGACTGGGCACAGATTGGGAGACTGCTTTGCTGAGTACCTTTGCTCTGTCCAGACAAGTGACTGGGACCTCCCAGTGGTCAACCATTTCAGTTCTGCATCCCTCTCCCATACACGGCCTCATGTACTATACCACCAAGACCACTCATAAATTGGAGGAAGAACACCTGATTTTCCGTTTGGTCACTCTCCATCTAGATGCCATTAACATCAACTTTTCTGTTTTCTGTTAACTGGCTCATCCTTACCCCTCTCCCTTCCATTCCCCCTGTCTTAATTCCCTCAGGTCTCCACCCCCTTCCCTCCCTATTCACCTAGCCATCCCTCCTCCCCATTCTTGCTGCTGTGCCCTCCCTCCCTCCTCCACCTATTACCTCCTGCCTTTGCTACCATGCTCCTCCCCACACATCCTTCCTTACCTTTATATTCAGACGCATGCCAATATTTTTCCATACTTTGATGAAGGGTTCAAGCCCAAAACATCGGTTATGTATTTTTATCTTTGCTCCATAAAAGACATTTGAATTTCTCCAGCATTGTGTTTTCACCTGAGACCCAATTTAGTCCACTAAGCTCTGGGCCATGTCTGCATGTGTGGTCTGGCACAGAATCCAACAGATATAATTTAAAAAAAAATTAGACACAGCATAGTAACTGCAATTTCAGCCCATTAGTCCATGTCGCCAAATTTACACCCCATTAACCTACACCCCCAGTACATTTTTAAAGGTGGGAGGAAACCGGAACCCCTGGAGAAAACCAATGCAGACACGGTGAGAACGTATAAACTTCTTACGGACAGACAAATTTGTCCAAATTTTGACCCAAAACACAATTAGTAGCAACTGGGAAGGCACTAACTGCTATTCAAAACAAAGAAAGGGAAAATTAACAAGCAGAAGTTGTGCTGTGTTTGGGGCTGTGGTGTGGTTAGCAGGTGAGAGCTGTTTTAATATCTTGTCAGAGGCTTTCCAGACAGATTTCATAGGTTAGTCTTTAAGATCAGATCAGAGTTGCTAACACTTAGTGAGAATTGTGAACATCCACTATTGGATAAATTCCTCTGTGAAGAAAACTTTTTTCGAAGCCATCCAGAAACTCCAAGGTTAAAATGAATCTCTGCGGTGATGCCGCCTGCACTAATTATACCACTTAAAGCCACTTTAGCTTCCACCCCCCAATTAATGAGCATTCATTGGAACTGCTCAGCTCTACAATGTACTTTCTACCAGTTCCTAAATATATTGGAGGTGAAGTCACTTTAGCTGAGAAAGTGTTGAATACCAAAGATTGCTGCAACTTCTCCCTGACAGTTTCAATGTCTCCAGAGGAGGGAAGAGAATCATTTTAAGAGTGTTACAGTTCACACACTCTCCACCCAAGTTTTCCATGAGCCCAAAGCTAAGAATCTGAAATGTGACATGACGTAGGAAGCACTGGGTGAGTGATATATCCTTCCGTTTACTCAATACATTTGGACTGCAAATAGAAACTCCAAATCTCTGCAACTAGCAGACAAATGACATGCTGTGAGACCATCCATCACAGGTTGCAACAATGAATCACATTTGTTGAGAAATAAAACTCGACAAAAATATCAAATTACAGCAGAGGGATGAATCACAGTCGTTCATTTAACTCAGTAAAACCTATCCTATAAAAACAATGAAATTCCTCACAGCAGCAACTCTGATGGTTCTCAGACGCTGCTCAGAATAAAGTTCATGAGGTGATATTTGTTCCTGATATTGGTTATTTAAGGACACATCTATCAGCTATATTGTATATACGCTTGTCATAGTCGAATTTTGTGGACCAATTTTTAGGGTAAAATTTAGAGGGGTGACAATTACATGCATACTACTTTTGATTGTGGTAAGTACCTGTGTCATTTGAGACTTTGGAAGCTTGGATCGATGGTCAGTGGGCCAGGATCGAGAGGTAAGTTTGCACTCGGGATATCTGGAGCTCAAATGGGTGGGAGGGAGGCTGGGACCACTGGGTGGTAAGTCTGCATTGGGGACATTGAGAGCTCAGATGGGTGGGCAGCTGGAGACTAGGCAAGAGTCTGCAGCCAGGGTATTGGGAGCTCTGGTGGGTGGCTGGCCAGGGCCAAAAATAAGGGGGTCGACTTTTGCACGTGCTATGTGAAAAATACCAGATTTTAGGGGCAAAAATAGGGGGTTGGTTTTTACATGGTATCGATTATTACACGAGTATATACAGTAACTCGTGTGTCTAGCAGTACAGATATTTGCTACAGTAATCTTGATGCAAGGTCATCAGTTATTCCTTGGTTTATTTCATTCGCCCAAGTTCAAAAGGGAAGCTCATTAACACTGGATAACAGTTTTTTTTCAAAAGGTTTGTTTTCTAAAAACAAAAAGGGATTATCACAGACAGCTTCAAGATGAACACAAAATTAATTTCAGCTTTGTTGTATAAAAAATGAAGGCGAAGTAATATGAGATGAACTTTTATTGAATTCATCATGTTTAACACAATTAACACATTAATGATGCTGACCTAAAAATGTTTTACCGCTGATTTTCATTTGTACTCAGCATCTGATTCCTCTCGTGTCAGAGTCCTACAATAGTCGGCTAGCACTAACGGATTCCCATTGCCCTGAAATCATTTTTTCATGATCGCAAAGTCCTGGTGAAATCTTTCACCATATTCATTACTAAATGGACCAAGATCAGCAGGGAATTCCAAGTGCAAACATAGAAAATGAATTTTCTGTTTTTCTATGACATTTTACACTAAATGCATTTTGTACGCTTGAAGTAGGCTTAACATATGACAGAAATCACAAAAAATATTTATATCTAAAAAATGGTATGTTATAGGAACATTTTAAGGTCATTTACATGATCAGCAGTCCAAAATCCATAAAATACACCCAGATATGTTCAGGAAGGAAAATATTTGTTGACCAGTGTAATTTGAACTGCCAATCACAAACAGAGCTTCGTGTTTGAGGCCTGTCAGAAATGATTTGAACCTGTGTGCCTGCTTGCTTTGGAATCCAATGATAATCAACACCACTGCATTTAAATGGATCCAATTGAGAAACTATCGATCTGACAGTTGCAAACATCACAACAGGACATGATCAAGTTAATAGCCAAGCCTTCTCCATTCCTCTAATTTGTCTGGGACACACAGCTTTTTCCAGCAGCATCCAGAGAAATACCTGGAGCAAGTGCAATGTAGAAGAAGTGCAATGCAAGGCTCAGTCCTGCCCATTGCTCCTGTGCCTTGCAGGACAGAAGAATTTAGTGAAAAGCTAGAAGAGTACCTGATACCTCTCCTGTGTCGGTGTCAGAAACCAAGAACAACTGTCCTAATGAAGGAGATGGCTGCACTTTGCCCATGTCTTTTGAACCAGCCATGGGTATTTAAATTAAATAATTGACTTCGCTAAAAAGTGCAAATCATTCTTTTTGTTTACCTTAATTTTCTAATGAATTCATAACACTTAAAGACAATGAGTAATTAAAAAAAAAATTTTCATGTTTTAAATACTTTAAAATGGCCCTCATCGGAATCAGAATTAAAAGCAGCTGAGAAAACTTTGCTAGCACTGAGTGAGCAAAAGGAAGTTTGGGTGCATGCCCTCAGGATCTGCCATCTGAGGCCAAGTCTTCATTTGTGGGTTATCCAGATCATACTGCCAGTATCCGGAGATGACATGCGTGCTGCCTTCAGGAGAAGTGAATCCAAGGAAAGCATCTGGTCTGGGCGGAGTACTCGACCGAGTACTGAAAAACTGTGTGACCAACTGGTCACTATACTCATGGATATCTTCAACATCTCACTCAGTCAGGCGTATGGTATCCGTCTGTTTCAAACAGGCCTCAATTGTACCAGTGCCCAAGAAGGGTGTGGTAACCTGCCTAAATGACTAATAACTACTTGACACTCACAGTGATGAAGTGTTTTGAGAGGCTGGTGATGAAGCATAACATGTCCTGCCTGAGCAGTGACATGGATCCATTCCAATTTGCCTACCACAACAACTGGCTCGACACAAAGTCCTGGAACCCCTAGACAGTAAAGATGCATACATCAGATGTTCTTTACTGACAACAGTTCGGCATTCAACACCATCGTCCCCTCAAAACGAATCAGCAAACGCCACAACCAGGGCCTCAATGCCCCATTGCATAATTAGATCCTGGATTTCCTCACCTCCAGTCCCCAATCAGCTTGGACTGGCAAGAACAGCTTCTCCATAATCTCCATTAGAACCGGAGTACCACAGGGCTGTGTAGTTAGCCCCCTGCTCTACTTACTCTGCAACAACAACACAATTTACAAATTTTCGGAAGATCCCAACATAGTGTGCTGAAGAGAAAGGGGTGATGAGTCAGAAAACTTGGATGAATGGAGTACCAGCAACAACCTACTTCCTACTCAAATGTCACAAAGACCAAGGAGCTGATTGTAGACTTTAATGGAGGAAAACCAGAGGTGTATGATCCAGTGATAATTGGAGGATCAAAGGTGAAGAGGGTGATAAAGTTTAAATTCCTAGGAGTCACTATCTTGGAGGAGCTTTCCTGGACCCATCATATCAATGTTATCATCAAGAAATCCCGGCACCCCCTCTACTTCCTCAGGAGTTTGCAGAGGTTCAGTATTTCATCAGAAACTTTGGCAAACTTCCACAAATGTATTGTGTAAAATGTGCTGACTGGCTGTATCATGGCCTGCTATATGGCCACCAATACCTCTGAGTGGAAAGCCCTGCAAAAGGTAGTGGATAAAGCCCAATACATCACAGGCAAAACCCTTCCCACCATCAAGAACATCTGCATAGAATGTTGCTGTCGGAGAGCAGCAATAACCATCAAAGATCCACTCCACACAGAACACTCTCTGTTCTCGCTGTTGCTGTCAGGAAAGAGGTACAGATGCCACAGGTCTTGTACCACCAGGTTCAAGAACAGTTGGCACCCCTCAACCATCATGCTTTTATCAGAGACTCATTTCAGGACCCTGGATTTGGACATTATTTATTACTGAATATTTTTTTTTAATGAGTTTGCAGTCTGTCTGTTTACTTTTCTTTCTTTACATTTCTCTCTTTTGTATATGTATCTTTTTCTTTAGTTTACTGTACTACTTAATTTTGAACTTTGTAGCTGCCAGAGCAAGACCTCCATGGCACTTGGATCTATAAAGTCACCAGAAGTGTGGGTGACTGAAGGTATAACACATGGAGTTTGTACAAGAACCAGGTCAGATCAAACTGAATTCTCCTTATACCATTATTAACATCGAACATAGAACAGCACAGTACACGGCTCATGATGTTGTGCTGACCTATGTAAACCTATTCCACCATCAATCTAACTCTTCCCAACTTTACAGCCTATAACTCTCTAGTTTTGTTACATCCATATGCCCATCTAAAAGTCTTTTATATGTCCCTATTGTATCAGTCTCCACCAGCACACCCTGCAATGTATACCATCTCTCTCTGTATAAAAAAAAAACCTCTGACATGTCCCTGAAACTTTTCTCCATTCATCTTAAGAAGACATCCCTGGTACTGCCCATTGCCACTTTGTGAAAAAAAGTGCTGACTGTCCATTATAATCTTACATACCTCTGTTTCGTCATCTCTCACCCTCCGATGCTCTAAAGAGAAAAGAGAAAAACCTTTCTTCTTAAGGCATATTCTCCATGCAGACAGCATCCTGGCAAATCTCCTCTCCAGAACTGAACTGAATACTTCAAATGTGATCTAACCAGAATTTTATAAAGACTGCTGGATGTTTGTCCTCAGGCTACTGTACCTTCTTCTTGATGGCATCCCCTGGGTGGTGAGGATCCTTGAGGACAGAAGCAACTCTCTTAAGACACCATCTTTTGTTGTTCTCGATGGCATGAAGACTGATGTCCATGATGGCGCTGGCTGAGTTCACAAGTCTTTCTAGTTATTTTCTGTCCTGTGCACCTCCATACCAGACAATGATGTAATCAGTCAGAATATTCTCCACGATACCCCTGTAGAAATTTGCAATCTTTGGTGACAAACCAAATCTCCTCAAACTCCTAAGCACATATAGCCACTGGGGACCCTTCTATGTAATTGCATTGACATGGAGTCCCCAGGATAGATCTTCAGATATGATGTCACTTAGGAATTTGAAGTTCTTAACCCTCTCCACTGCTGATCCCTCAATCAGGATTGGTTCATGTTCTCCTGATTTCCCCCTTCTAAAGTCAGCTCCTTGGGTTTGCTTATGTTGAGTGCAAGGTTGTTGTTAAAACACCACTCAACGAGCTGATCCATCTCCTCCTTTATGCTTCCTCATTGCCATCGGTGATTCAGCTAACAACTGTGGTGTCATCAGTAAATTTGCAGATGACATTTGAATTGTTCCTGGCCACACAGTCAAGGGTGTGGAGTGAAAGGAACATCCTTGAGGTGCATCTGTGTTGACTGTCAGTGAGGAGGAGACGTTGCTTCTGATTTGTACTGACTTTGGTCTTCCGATGAGGAAGTCAAGGATCCAGCTGTAGAGGAGCGTGCAGAGGCCCAAGGTTGGGAGCTCGTTGGCCAGCATTAAGGGTATGATGGCACTGAAAGCTAAGCTGTAGTCGATGAAGTGTTGCCTGATGTACATGTTGCTATTGTCTGGGCGATCCAGGGCTGAGTGAAGAGCCAGTGAGATTGCATCTGCTGTGGAGTGATTGTGACAGTAGGCTAATTACAGTCGGTACAGATCTTTACTTAGGTTTGAGTTATATGCACTCGTATATAGATGAGGCTCAATGCTAACCTTCCGTGATATTTGTGTGAAGCTTGCAAGTCCTGCCTCAGAGTTTCCTCTGGGTGCTCTGGTTTCCTTCCATGTGCCATTGACATGAGGGATGGTAGGTTAATAGCCACTGGTTAAATTGTCCTTGGTGGAAACAGGCATTGATGGTAATATCAGGAGGATGCGATACAGGGAAAATTAGTGGGGCCATGGATTTTCTCTGTGAGCTAGCATAGATCTGATGGAATGAATGGCCTCTTTTTAGCTATTTGAGAAGGTGGACATGCTGTATCAGGCAGCCACAACTAAACAGATTAATGCCACAGATATGGTAGATATTTGTCATCATGCTTTACAAAACTGAAACACATTACACAAAGTATTACCTAAAGTCAGTAGGGTCATCCATACAAAACCACATCTTTTCAAGGACAACCCATGCAGTTTTTGTGGTGGGGTGAATGGAGAGCTTGACATATCCAAACTGAGGGAGAGCCCAGAGTCCAAAGATAATCCCCCTGTGATATTATGAACAGCAGGAATTTGGGTGGTCTTTCCAAAGGAAGACATAGCCATAGGTTAACTCAGACTCATCGTTCTTAGAGGGGAGATCAGTGAAGGCGTCTGAAAGTGTGCATTTTAACAAACAGTCAGAAGGATTCAAGGTTTCTTTATTGGCATGTGCTAAAGATAGATGTCATATTACACAAAATTTGCATTAGTCTGCTCTAAGGCAAACAGATTGGTCATCAGTGGAAATTGCTGGGCAATGCATACTGTCAGAGAAAGAGACACAAAAGAGAGACAAATGCAAAAAACAAATTTTAAAATCAGCCACAATTCAGACAACTAACAGAGATTCAGATTTCAGATATTTTTGTCAGAGTACAAACATGACATCACATACCACACTGAGATTCCTTTTACCTGTGGGTGCAGCAGAATTACCAGTAATTGGTAGAGCAAAAAAATAAACTGTACACAGTGTAAAACATGTAAACAAAGAACTGTAAAAAGATAACAAATATAAACAAACTGACTGTGCATGCAGAGAGAAAAAGAAAATCATTAAAGTGCACAAGTAAGAGTCCTTAAATGAGTCTCCGATTGAGTTTGTCGTTGATGTCTGATGATGGAGTCTGATGATGGAGGGGCAGCAGCTGTTCCTGAACCTGGTGGTACGAGTCTTGTGGTATCTATACCTATTTTCTGATGGCAGCAGCAAGAACAGAACGTATGCTGAGTAGTTTGATGTTTTTGATGTTTCCCGCTGCACTCTGACAGTAGCGTTCCTTGAAGATGTTCTCAATAGTGGGGATGGTTTTGCCTGTGATGTCCTGGACATTACCTTTTTGAGGGCTTTACACTCAAGGATATTGGTGTTTCAATACAAGACCATGATTCAGCTGGTCAGCACACTTTCCACCCTACTTATGTTGAAATTTTCAAGTATTTCTGATGTCATAACAACCTCCACAAACTCCTGAGAAAGTAAAGGCACTGGCATGCTTTCTTCACGATGCGTTAGTTCCAGAAAGGGTCCTCTGAGATAGTGACCTGCAAGAACTTAAATTTACTCGCCTTCTCCACCTCTCATCCCTGGATTGTATACCTTTGTTTTCCCTTCCTGAAGTCAACAATCAGCTCCTTAGTTTTGGTGACACTGAGTGCAAGGTTATTGTTGGTGTACCATTCAGCCAAGTTTTCGATCTCTAACCTGTAGGCTGACTCATCCCCTCCCTTTATACAACCCACGACCGTGGTATCACTGGCAAATTTGTAGGTGGTATTATTGTCACACAGTTGTAAGGGTAAAGAGAGTAAGCAGGGGTCTAAGAACACAGCCCTGTGGGGCTTTCTGGTACTGATGGAGATTTTGAAGGAGATCTTCTTCACTGATTGTAGTCTGGAGGTGAGGAAATCCATGATTCAATTACACAGTGAGGTATTAACTTCCAGATTTTAGAGTTTGCTGATCAGTTTTGAGGGAATTATGGTGTTAAATGCTGATCTGTAGTCAATAAAGAACATCCTGAAGATTGCATCTTTGCTGTCCAGGTTTTCTAGGGCTTTGTGGAGAGCCCATGAGATGGCATCCACCATAGACCTGTTGCTATGATGGTGAACTGGAATGCATCCATGTCACTGCTCAGACAGGAGCTGATATGCTTCAACAGCAACCTTTCAAAACACTTTACTGTTGATGTAAGTGCTATTGGTCAATAGTCATTGAAGCAGGTTACTACACTCTGCTTGGTATGATCGACATCTGTTTGAAACAGGTGGGTACCATGCCCAGCTGGAGAGAGATATTGAAGATCTCCGTGAATACCTTGGTAAGTTGGTCAGCACAGATTTTTAATACGTGGCCAGGTACTTCCATCTGGGCTGGATGCTTTCCTTGGATTCACTCTCTTGAAAGCAGGATGCATGCCATCCAGAATCAAAACTGCAAGACTAAACATCCTAATACCTTGGAAAGTCAGCTCTTTCCTAAGCCAAGAGGTAGTCTTGTTCATTATTCTGGAGCGCATAATGGGATGCATTAATTGGTTTCAATTTCAGAGCACAGAGTTGGTGGGCTGAGATTGTGGCTCTGTTATTGCATTCATTGCCTGAAGTTGAAATCCCACAACATCTTGAGAAATTAAGTCAGGTTAAGTGCACTGAGAGGCTAGGATACACTTTAGCTGTCTGCACAATCAATTGAGAATAAGAGGTCAATGTGGAGCAGACAAGCTAAGGTCAGCACTCTCCTTCTCGAAAGAAAATTAGTGAACCATGTTATTTTCTTTTAAAGACTCATGAGTGCTCAAATATGGGGCAACAAACAATCTGTTGGAGGAACTCAGAGGGTCGAACCGCATTAGTGGGAGAGAAAGAATGGTTGACTTTTCGAGTCAGAACCCTTCATCATTAAAAGCTCCATCATCAAATTAAATTCGTTATTAAAACCTGCCAGTTCCATTATAATTGTAACTGATACTCACCTTTATTCCTCATTTAATTTTTATTTTTTAAATTTAGAGATACGGAAAGGTAATAGGCCCTTCCGGCCCATGAACCCCGACCACCCAAATACACTCATGTGACTAATTAATCTACTCACCATATACATATTTGACATGTGGGAGGAAACCGCAGCACCCGAGGAAACACATGAAGACACAGCAGGTTTGGAACCAGAATGAATGTTAGATGGGGACATTAGCATGTTAGAGGGGGGAACAGTGGGGGAGGGGGTTGCTGTTAACATCATCCACACCTCCAATGTACGTGATGAGAGCGCTACTTTTATTGTGTGAAATGTCATTAGACATTGACGCATGCTAGTAATGCCGGAGGGGATATGGGCAGGTCTGATGGCAAACAATAGATGTATGGAAGGCACAGCACCCCACTTGGGGGGCAATGCCTGTGGATCCCCCCTTTGATGCCGACCCTAAGACACAGGGATAATGTACAAATCAAGTTTATCATCATCTGATTGTACAAATAAAACCTGATAAAATAGTGTTCTCCGGTCCTCGTGCAAAATATGCAGACAGACAATCAGACATAACACACATACAGACAAACAATACATAAACAGGACAAGTATTTTTTTCTATAGAAATAAATGAATACTATTACAAGCCCAGAGGACCCCAAAACCCAGCTGCAATAGATATTCACCCAAACAAATGGTTACATAAAAAAGTTGCTTTTAATGATCTTTAAACATGAAAACAGGATCAAACTTTAAATTATTACTATTAACTTAACTAACTTAACTTAACCCCCTTCTAATTCTAAGTGCACATATATGTAATGTGTGTGTAAGTTCAGAAAAATTCTTTGGTTCACAGTCCAATCTCACTTCTCATTCCTCCATGTTCACTGGTTGCAGGCAAATCTTACACTGTGCACGAATTTAACATTTATGAAGTTCACCAGGCTTTGGTGCTTGAAAGGTAAATGGTTACCACTCAGGAAGGTTCTTGTCGGTTTTCAGAGAGAGATTTGTTGCTCGTTGGACAAGACTGATCCATTTTAATCAGCCACTTCAATGTCTTGTCGAAGAAATTGCCCCATCAGGGTTTTCCAGGTGATAACCTCTTTCTTTCAGGTCACCACAGAGTTTCTTTTTGTTTCTCTTATTTCAAGAGAAGCATTAGGCAGCCTGTCCTCTCCTCTTGTATGAACCACAAGGGCTTTGATCAGGCTGAACTAAACACTCACAACCCATCTTGCAAATGGGGTTTTTCCACAAGCTTGCCAGCTTGTCCTGTTCCAGTCGCAGCTGTTGCTGCTGACTATAAAACTGCAGAACTGAACTCGCTCTCTCTCTCTCAGAAAAAAAGCCTGTTTAGCTCTCTCTTCTTGCAAAAATCACATGACTTTCTTAGAACAGCAAGTTCCACTCCAGACAGCCTGCAGCTCCAAACTACTGCTCCGATCCCTTTCATATGTGGCTTTTTAAAACAACAATCCAGAGCTCCAATATTTTAAATGAGATCTGTTTTGAAGTGTTTGTATGTGACCTACACTAAAAAAATCTGCCCCAATTTATCTCCCAAAAACATGACTACAATACAAACACAGCATAATCTGTCACAATACGTACATTTTTTTGTACATTTGAGAGTCTCGTGTGAGAATTTCCTTTCATCGTTCAGCATTCTCCTGCCCAAGGGAAGGAGCTTTTCCTCATCCTGGTGGTGCTGGCTCTGATACTCCTGTATCTCTTTCTCAACAGGAGCAGCTGAAAGTTGCTGTGTGCAAGGTGAAAAGGGTCCTCAATGATTTTGCGTACCCTCTCAGACAATGATCCTGGTAGATCCAGTCGATGGAGAGGAGGGAGACTCCAGTGATCCTGTCTACTACTCATGATCCTGTGGATTGACCTCTGATCTATTTCACTGCAGCAACCAAACCCACACTGTGATGTTGCCAGCCAGGACATTCTCGATAGAGTTCCTATAGAAGTTTAACATAATGGTGGCCGGTATCCTTGCCCGTTTCAGTCTTCTCAGGAAGTACAGTTGCTCCTTGCAAACAGCACTGGATTCCAACCTGGATCTCTTGTGCTGCAATCGCATTGCACTAACCATGCCTTACAACCCAGTGCAACTTCCTCTTCCATTTCTCCAACCCAGGGCTTACACTGGGATCACATTGACATTCACCCCCCCCCCCCCACCCTCACAACCTGATCATAGGGGGATCCTAGCCTCACTTCCTTTCACATTGCTGTGCATCCAGGAGTTGTTGGACCCTGCATCAGATCCAGGGGCAGAGCAATAATCTTGCCTGCAGTCGAACATCCACACCTTCATACGTTGACAGCATTCTAGCTGCTGCTTGGAAAAGAAGGTCTGAATTAACCTTGTATTCAGATATCCAGCATAGAGTTTAGGGACTTCCAGCTGATGATGAATCTGATGTTGGGTCAGATACTTTTGCAGGAATCCCTGGCTACAAGTTCGACCCAAACATTAGCAAGGGCTTTAGATTATTGCCATGTCCAAAATTCGGTTATGTGTGCTATCCAGGCAATCCTGGGCTATTTAAAGAAGCTCCTCCTTGTCAAAATCCTACACTACAGTGAAACACTACCAGGTCTGTTCTTTTCGAGGTGTTTAAAAGTTGCTTGCTTTGAAATTACATGCACTGACTTGGGAGTAGGGAAAGCAGAGTAACCTGAGACTGCTGTGCCTCAATCATTGATAAAACAATGCCTCAGGCCTTTCAGATTAGGTTCCTGGCAGAATCCCATTCCTTCCTTTTATTCATCCCAAAAAAACATGGCAGGAACCTCCTTGGACAGCTAGTGTGCATGTGGTCAAGGTACGTTTACACTACATTGGAGACTTGGATGGCATTCAAGTTCTTGTTGGAGAGGAAAATGTTGTGAGCCCAGATCTGGAGGCAAATATTCTTCTGCGCCCTCAGTCAGGTGTCAGTGAATGTGCTCCACACCCCATTGTGAGCTCCAGGACTTTGAATAAGAAGGACTGACTCACCAACAACAGCTTTAACAACTATTGTGAATCAGGCAAATTTTACTGAATTCTGTTTGTTTTGTGGTTATTGGAACTGATCATAGTTTTGCTTCCAGCACAATTTTCCTCAATCGAACTAACCAAATTTAAACCCCTCTACCATTGGTTGGATCTGAACTGGTGCCTCCAGACCTATACTGGATCTGCACTCAGATTACAATGAATATGTATTATCTATCTTATTTATTTATTGCCTCTTTTAATTCAATTAGTTTACTATTATAGTACTCCATCGCCCATAAGGTTATATACTGGATCTATGGGTTATATGCTGGATATATACATGAATAGGAGGGGGTTGGAGGGTTATGGGCGGAGAATAGGTGGGGGATCTAGCGGAGTTGTTTGAGTGAACCGGCGTGGACTTGAAGGACCGAGATGGCCTGTTTGCATGCCATAAACGGTTAAATGGTTATATGGTTATATATCGGTGCAATCTACTGGGATCTAAGTCTGAAAGGGGCATGCAAAGTCATTAAGGACCCTTACCACCCTGCACACAGCACCTTTCAGCTCCTCCCATTGGGGAAGAGATACAGGTGTCTCAGAGCCAGCACCACCAGGCTGAGGAACAGCTTCTTCCCACGGGCAGTGAGAATGTTGAACAACCAAAGGAATTGTTCACACTAAACATCTGAGTCTCTCATATTCATGAAACAAGATTTATTTATTTATTTTATGTTTCGTCAGGATCTACTTGTGCAATCGGATGATAATAAACGTAAACTTTAACTTGTTTTCTGTACAAATACCTCTTTGGCTGCAGGAAGTATGAATGTTGGGCATATGTATATTGGACAATAACTCATTAGGATTGGACCCTCAGCTTGAAATGGTGAATGATGTGTCATCACCAACATGCCACATGCTAACTTTGGGTCCTCAGTCAGGTGTCAGTGAATGTGCTCCACACCCCATTGTGAACTCCAGGACTTTGAACACAATGGATTCTGACTCACCATCAACAGCTTTAACAATTATTGTTGCACAATAATTTGAAGTCTTGATATTGTTTTATGTTAATAATTGTTTTGTAATATTTTTATTTACCATCTTATTTCTGAAAGATGGGGAGGATTTAATTCCAACAGTTATGTCATCTTCTGCCAATACTCTTCAATGAATGATGCACATTAACTGAGCTATTTACTTCATTGCCAGATGTTGCTGCATTCTGCAGTAGCCCAGCACAGCCAATTAATTAACCGGCTGACTAGAGCCACTATCTATTTTTCTTTGATCATGAATAAAGTATCGGGATGAATTATAGCAGTTTCTAGGCAATAATTCAATTGAGTATAAAGATGCAAAACACTGCAGATGCTAGAAGGCTAAAAAAAATGGAAGTAGAAGATGCATTATAGCATGTCACCAAAACCCCTTGAAGAAGACTCCTCAAACACACAATCTCGAAGAAGAACAAAGACAGAAAGCACATAGACCACCACTGAGTTCCCCGCCAAATCAGATACAAATCATCCATCCTTCAATGTTACAAGACTAGTGTCCAGGTATTCTTTACCGAGCAGTGCTTGTTCGAATTCCTTCACGGCATTCAACTGTGCCAGTGGAACCACATCACATTTGCAAATAGGGATGGGCAAACCTTGACCTTATCAAAGATATCCACACTTCATGGACAATTAAGACAAACTATTGACTGAAGCAGCTACAAGAATACTGCTGAGGATACCAGCTTTAAGCTGACTGAGAGAAGAGCAAATTCTGCTCAGGCAGGTCTCTTCTCGGGCATGATAAAAGCAGCCACACACAGATCATGTGAAAACCTTCAGAACCAGCATAGTTCAGTCCATTTTCTAAGACTTGAGTAGAAAAATGTGCATTGGTACTTTGATACACAGAAACAAAGTCATGTTTTTTCAGGTGAACACAAGAGATTGCAAGACAAACATTTCGGAGAAGTGTGGTTTTCCTGGAGTCCTGGTCAAAAAATTATGATCTGGTTATTAGGCTTATACATTTTTCCCTTCTTTGTACACCCATGGCCAAGCACTGTAGACCACAACAGGAATTGGACCACCAAAACAGGACACACAGCCCACTCCACCTGTACATGTTATTTCAAAGAGCAATGCCACATCTATGAGCATTCTCTATTTTGTTCGATTATTTACTTTAGACATTTATTCAATTGTTCATGCAAGTCTGCAAATGCATAGCTATCCATGGCCTCCTTGTGCATTTTCAATTCTGACCGCGAGTTGCATTCAGAGCTTTTCAAAAAGGTGCTTCTCCTCATTTTCCTTGTCTGGTTATTTCCCCGTTCAGCCTCCATGAACAGTTTCCATTCAATTATTCCACTATAACTCATCAGGACTTTGAGCACTTAGAACCAATTTTTTTTTTTTTAACAGCCTTCTCTGGAGAGACTAGGACAACCCTAACCTTCTCAGTCTCATCTGCCAATCTGTGCATTTTATCACTGTGCCTCCCAACTGAGAGAAGCACATGCAAGCTGTCAGCTCCACACCAACCTAAAACTGAAATCAATACCAATTCATCTTGTTGCTATACTGAAATATAATGATTTGTTCAAACAAAAGCAGCTTATATTTTTAAACGTGAATAAAATATTGAACCAACTGTTGTTGGTGAGTCGATCCCTCTTATTCAAAGTCCTGGAGCTCACAATGGGGTATGGAGCACATTCACTGACACCTGACTGAGGGCCCAGAAGAATATTTTCCTCCAGATCTGGGCTCACAACATTTTCCTCTCCAACAAGAACTTGAATGCCATCCAAGTCTCCAATGTAGTGTAAACGTACCTTGACCACATGCACACTAGCTGTCCAAGGAGGTTCCTGCCACGTTTTTTGGGATGAATAAAAGGAAGGAATGGGATTCTGCCAGGAACCTAATCAGCACAAAACTTGCAGAGGGCCTTTGAATCTGCTGGTCTTGTAACTTCTGTATTACCACAACTGGAGACATCCTGAATTCACGGAAGAGTTAGGCACTCAAAAGATTCAGTTTCTTTTTAAATCACATTTCATTGCAGCCTCTGTACATTTGGGTTGGAGAGTGGACAACAGAAAACCTAATGATGCTGAAGCCTTGTATACTGCAATTCTCTGTCATGAAAATTGTGTCACCCAGCAGCCTTCTATCCACCTCCAACCCCCAACCTACTGTTGACACCACCTTGGCTTCTATACACCCAACTATTTAAGGAACACCTTCTCTTCATCACAAGAGAAGATTTGCACACAAATGTTTTGGCTCCAAATTTCAAACCAATGTTTGGGTGTGCTCAGAGAATAAGATCAGGCTTGCACTTTTCCTTCTGTCCCCACGCCATCTTCACCTGGAGATTTGCCAACTGATTTTTGGGGAATGTTGTAACATGCAAGTTTCAAAAGAACATAAAACAGTAGAGCACAGGGACAAGGCCCTTCAGTGCACATACCTGCACCGAACAGGTTGTCCAAATTAAACTACAACCTTGCTGCTTCCAACTAACCCTTGATCCCTTTGAATCATTCCTTGATCATTTAGACTGCTCCCAAGTTTCAGCCAAAGCATCTCATTTGGCATTAAGCACTGCCAACAGGATGTAGGCAATATCACAATCCACTGACTTGAAGACATAATCATACAGTCAGTGTTTATAGCCTGCTAATGGCCATAAGTTAAATCATGCCTGGGTCAGTTTCTCTTAGTATGTGCCAAAAGATCCTTTGTCATTATTGAGAACAAGAATATAGTCAGAGTTCTATGGAATGGAAACAGGCATTCTAACAATAGATAACACTCCATGTCAACCTAGTCAGTCCTATTTGCCTGCAAGCAGCCCATTTATCTCTAAACCTTTCCTGTCCATTTACCTTTCTAAATGCCCTTTAAATGTTAGAACTGTCCCTGCCTCCACCACTTCCTCTGACAGCCCATTCCAAACACCCACTACCCTCTGTGTTGAAGAGTTGCACCTTAGGTCCCTTTAAAATCTTTCCCCCTCACCTTAAATCTACTTTTGCTCAAAGAAATATCCTCTGGCTATTTCTGCCTCTCATGATTTTATAAACCTCCATAAAGTCACCCCTTGGCCTCCTACATTCCAGGGAGAAAAGTCCCAGCCTCTCCTTATAATTCAGGAGCTCCAGTCCCAGCAACATTCTGGGGAGACTTTAATGCACCCTTTTTAGCAGAACAATGTCTTTGCTATCACTGGGAGGCCAAATCAGCACACAATAGGAGTGAAACACAAAAATCTGCAGATGCTGTGATTTTAGTAAAAACACAAAATGCTGCAGGAACTCAGCAGGTCAAATTGTGTCTATTGAAGATTGTGGTGGTACACCACCGGCCTACTGCAGGGGGCAACGTCTGTAACTGCAGGAGTGTACCACCGGCCTACTGCAGGGGGCAACCTCTGTACCTGCAGGAGTGTACCGCCGGCCTACTGCAGGGGGCAACCTCTGAACCTGCAGGAGTGTACCGCCGGCCTACTGCAGGGGGAAACCTCTGTACCTGCAGGAGTGTACCGCCGGCCTACTGCAGGGGGCAACCTCTGAACCTGCAGGAGTGTACCGCCGGCCTACTGCAGGGGGCAACCTCTGTACCTGCAGGAGTGTACCGCCGGCCTACTGCAGGGGGCAACCTCTGTAACTGCAGGAGTGTACCGCCGGCCTACTGCAGGGGGCAACCTCTGTACCTGCAGGAGTGTACCGCCGGCCTACTGCAGGGGGAAACCTCTGTACCTGTAGGAGTGTACCGCCGGCCTACTGCAGGGGGCAACCTCTGAACCTGCAGGAGTGTACCGCCGGCCTACTGCAGGGGGCAACCTCTGTACCTGCAGGAGTGTACCGCCGGCCTACTGCAGGGGGCAACCTCTGTAACTGCAGGAGTGTACCACCGGCCTACTGCAGGGGGCAACCTCTGTACCTGCAGGAGTGTACCACCAGCCTACTGCAGGGGGCAACCTCTGTACCTGCAGCAGTGTAAGAGGACAGGACAACACCTAGCCGGCTGTCAATCGGTCGGCCTGAATGGATCAAGCCCCACCCTGTCAGGTGTCAATCACCCTCCGGGATATAAGCCTGTGGCAGCCTCCCAAAGTCTCACTCAGAGTTACTGCAGCTACAGCCAGCCTGGCTCTGTGGAAGTCTTTGTGGATTAAAGCCTGTTGTACAGTCTTTACCACAAAGGTAAAGCTATATTACTGACATTTTGGGTCTGGGCTCTTATTCAAGGTACGAGTTCAGTCTCAACAAAGTTTTGTGCAGTTGTAACAGGATGTCCTTGCTCCTGACTGACAAAGGCAAAGGCGCTGAAGGCCTTCTTCACCACCTCAATGAATCAATACACCGAGTCCCACCAAATCTCCTCATTCTGCAGTAATCTCTACAGTTCACCATGCAAGTCCTGTCTCAGTTTCACCTACCAAAGGGCAGCACCTCACAGTTGTCTGCATTAAATTCCTTGTTTGTGAGGTCTGACATTTAAAATAGAACCAGTGCTCCAAAAAAAACAAGATCATTTTCAGGTGGGATTAGTTTAATTTGGCATCAAGGTCAGCACAAACATTATGGGACAAATGGGCCATTCCTGTGCGGCAAAGTTTGATGATCGGATTATGGGAATGTGCTCTGCATGGATTTACTGCCACAGCTCCTGCAATGCAACAGTAAGTCCTCTTCATAGAAGGTACACAGTGGCCATTAAGCCATGTGCTGATGTTGGGAAAGCTATCTTATTAATGCAAGGCTTTTCTTCTTGCTCATAACATCAGTCACTCACAACACACTGTCATCTGACTGTAACTGAAGAGTACTTTTACACGTTAAATTACAATGCAGAGCAGGAGTCACCCGCAATACAAACAGTGCTTCAGGGCAAAAAAAAATTAAAGATACTTCCTGTTTTTCTCTCTCTTGATACCACTTTCCACGACTTGAATATCTTTTGGCATCAGAAAATGTTTCTCTTGTGTGTTTCCGTGAAGCTAACTTATTTCAATGGGCACGGACAAAACTTTTGGCCCACAGATTCTGGCATCATACTTTATATTTTTAATAAAACTGCAGTGCTTTTATGCTAGTATTTGATATTTTAATGTAGGTGTTTCTTATCTTTTTAAAAATACTTTATTTATAATTTTCTCTACACGGCATATTCTAAATTAATATGGTAATTCAAATTGCAAAAAATTTCAAGTTACATACCCCCCCCCGCCAATATACCTCCCTCTATAAATTCCCCTCAAAATAATCATAGTCAACATTAAAAATATAACATAGCTATGTGTATATATATATATATATATGTGTGTGTGTGTGTGTGCATATATATATATATATGTGTGTATGTGTATATATATATATATATATATATGTGTGTGTGTGTGTGTATATATATATATGTGTGCGTGTGTATATATATATATATATATATGTATATGTGTATATATATATATATGTATATGTGTGTGTGTGTAGAAAGAGAAAAAGGAAAAGAAAGAAAAAATTTCAGGATTACACAGAAAGATGTCATCTAACACACATAACTAAAATTCTTCATTAGAATGCAGAGGAGAATCTCACAGGTCTCGAGGGACAGAAAGAACATTATTACAAAATTAAGCCTAAAATTTGGGTATACGAGTGCCAAATTTGCACAAACATGGAGTATTCATTTCTCAAACTACTTGTATCGTTAACCTTTTCCAAAGGAATACAACTTTGAATTTCTGATCGTCATCTTGGCATGCCTAGAAATATGTTTGATTTCCAAGTAATTGTAATACATTTCCTCGCTACTGTTAATGCTATTTTAACAAATTTCAATTGATGGTTTTAATTTAGGTCTTGTTCCTTCAATATTTCCTAATAAAAATAAGTCCAGATTTTGTAGAAAATCAACTCCTGTAATTTGTTCCAAAAATATTTTGTAAATCTACCCAAAAAGATCTTACATTAGGACAAAGCCAAGCTCGCTATTACTCAACTAACTCTATCTAACAATGGATCTAAACAAAAACTGAAATCTCTACCTATTAAAATATTCTCATGTGCCTCTGTTAGATTAAGAGATGTTTCTTGTATAAACTTCTCACCATCAGTATTTGGAGCATACAGATTTTTAAAAGTCCACAATTCAGAAACTATTTGGCAGTGTTCCATTACATATCTCCCTGCTGGGTCTATCACAACATTTTGAATTTTAATTGGAAGATTCTTTCTTTTTAAATCAAAATTGCCTCTTGCCTTAGTATTAAATGAAGAAGACTACATATCCAACCCAAACTCTTTTTCATTTCAAATGTTCCTTTTCTGTTAAATGTGTTTCTTGAAGAAAGGTCACATCAACTTCCATTTTCTTAATATGTGTTGAATCTTCCTTTTTATTGTTCTATTTAACCCATTAACATTAAAATTTACAAACTTCATTACCTTGTTCATCTTGATAAAACATAATCAATACCCCTCATTCCCCTCCCCCATAAGTCTCCTCTAATTCCAATAAGTAACATTTCATTTAATGTGCCAATGCACATCTCCTCTAGCAATCCAGATAAAGGAAAGAATACAAGTAAAAATACATAAAATATATACTCCCATATTTATAACTATATTGATATAAATCAAAACCCTCCCAGCAAGTGTTGTTTCAAAATACCAAAGTCACAAAAACACACATAACCCTGCAGCGATCAGCACTCCCCACTTCTCCCAACTCCCTTGCTACACTTAATACATAAAATACAATTAATTAATTCTTTCTTTGGCTTGGCTTCGAGGACGAAGATTTATGGAGGGGGGGGGTAAAAGTCCACGTCAGCTGCAGGCTCGTTTGTGGCTGACAAGTCCGATGCGGGACAGGCAGACACGGTTGCAGCGGCTGCAGGGGAAAATTGGTTGGTTGGGGTTGGGTGTTGGGTTTTTCCTCCTTTGCCTTTTGTCAGTGAGGTGGGCTCTGCGGTCTTCTTCAAAGGAGGTTGCTGCCCGCCAAATTGTGAGGCGCCAAGATGCACGGTTTGAGGCGATATCAGCCCACTGGCGGTGGTCAATGTGGCAGGCACCAAGAGATTTATTTAGGCAGTCCTTGTACCTTTTCTTTGGTGCACCTCTGTCACGGTGGCCAGTGGAGAGCTCGCCATATAACACGATCTTGGGAAGGCGATGGTCCTCCATTCTGGAGACGTGACCCACCCAGCGCAGCTGGATCTTCAGCAGCGTGGACTCGATGCTGTCGACCTCTGCCATCTCGAGTACTTCGACGTTAGGGATGAAAGCGCTCCAATGGATGTTGAGGATGGAGCGGAGACAATGCTGGTGGAAGCATTCTAGGAGCCGTAGGTGATGCCGGTAGAGGACCCATGATTCGGAGCCGAACAGGAGTGTGGGTATGACAACGGCTCTGTATACGCTTATCTTTGTGAGGTTTTTCAGTTGGTTGTTTTTCCAGACTCTTTTGTGTAGTCTTCCAAAGGCGCTATTTGCCTTGGCGAGTCTGTTGTCTATCTCATTGTCGATCCTTGCATCTGATGAAATGGTGCAGCCGAGATAGGTAAACTGGTTGACCGTTTTGAGTTTTGTGTGCCCGATGGAGATGTGGGGGGGCTGGTAGTCATGGTGGGGAGCTGGCTGATGGAGCTTCCCGGAAATCAAAAAGGAAGGAAGAGAAAAAAAAGAATAGTTCTTATTATTTCTTCCATCTTTGAAAAAATAAATAGTTAATCCCAACAAAAATGCAGTTTCTTCTTGGAGTTGCGCTCCAGGGAGACTCTGAGTAAATTCTTCCGCTTGGACAAAGTTAGAAAAGCATCAGTGCCCCCTTTTCCTTCCAGAAGGCCAACTATTTTAATGTTATTTCTTCTGCTGAAATTTTCCAGTACAACCACTTTCTCCAAAAGCTTTTGATTCACTGTAATTAAATTCACTTTATTTTCCACATTTGATACGGTCTTCAACATGTTCCATATCATCCTGTATTTTTGTAATTTTCTCATCTACTTTCTCCAAACTCTTCTTCATTTTATTCACAATATATAACACTTTATTAGTTTCCTCTTTCATTTCTGCCTTCATTTCTTTCATTTCAACTTCACTCCTTTCATTTCATCTTTCATTAGTTTAAAATGATGCATTATAAATATAGTTAATTAATCTATTTTAAGCTGCAAAATTTTCTTATTCTCCTCCTCATCTAGAGCCCAACTCTTCAATGTCGGGCGCTGAAGTAGAGGTTCCCGACTTCTCAATACCTTGCTGCCAAAATCCCAGTAATGCTTTGTGTTTCCCACACCACGCATGTGCAAGGAGTCTCTCATGTGCGGCTCAGTTCTAGGTTCCTCTCCGATGCCATCTTTCTGTTGTTTCGAAAGGGAGACATCAGTAGAGGGCCCTTCTAAAGGATCGCTCGATTGGGGAGCAGGATGAGCGCTAGCTCCGTGGTTCACTTTCAAGTTGGCCTCAAATCTCTTTTCTTCTTATTGGACTCCAGAGACAGCTCTAGGTAATTTCTCTTTCTTTGGAGGCATTTTTGATACATATTTTAAAGATATTAAACAGTTTTAAAATATTTCTTAATTATCACATTTTTTAACTAATTTACCAAGGGAATCAGGACCATGGCATCACCTGATGTCCCCCCCAGGTGTTTTTATCAAGATCAATGGAAAACAGGTTTCTAATTTTGGGACTTGCAGAAAGAGAAACTAAGCCAATGTTTCTGGTCCAAGACCCTTGAATTAGAGGTGGGGATCAGAGAAAGCAAGTTAGTTTTCAGTGGCACAGAGGGTCAGGTGGTCAGGCAGCTGCTCAGAATCATGGGAAGGTTGGCAAAGGTGAATGTGGAAGATGCTTATCACAAAGACTAGCTGGGCCAGACGTGGGCTGAGCTCACAGACTGCTGATACTATGGCTAAAATAGGTGTACAGACCCTTACACCATGAGTTTGCAGTCAAGGAGCATGGACAGAGTTAATGCTCACAGTATTTTTCCCAGGGTGGATGATTCTAAAACAAGAGAGCATAGATTTACATTGAGAGAGGAGAGATCGGTGGGGCATCTTTTTCACTCATATCTAGATATGATTCATATCTAGAATGAGCTGCCAGAGGAATCTATAAAAGAGGACACAATTCTGACATTCAAAAGATATTTGGGTAGTTTATGGATACAAAGGAATAAGGACATGGACCAAATGTAGGGAAATGGGACTTGCGCACAATGCCAGCTGAATTGGCGTAGACAAATTGGGCTAAAGGCCTTGCTCCACGTTGTTTGACTTGGTTATCAGTGACAGAATATTGAACACAAGCATTGGTCATGGGAGACAAAGACAGCAGGGATACAAATTGGATTCATGGGGAACTGGATTCAAAACTTACCCCAATCTCATTATCTCCACCGGTACAAGTATTTCACCGCAAGCGGTGTAAAATTGAGATTGATGGTGCCTCTTGTTTGTGTATCACTGATTTTGTGTTCAAAATGATATTCAATGCTTAGACATGCCTACTGATGATACACCATGCTGAAGACACAAGAGAGAAGACACAACTCATTGCTCAACTTAGTTAATGGTCCTTTGAAATAGTTATAGCTCAATAGCTGGCAACGTGTGCAAACTGTGTCTGTGAGGCTAGGAACATCAAGTCCATGAGGCAAAAACAGAGCATGTTGATGAAGGGTGGATGCCTGGATCAGTACAGCTCATTGATGTCAGTGGTAATCTGAGACTTATAGTGCAAATGATAGCACATGCATGGCATTGAAACATTCATTCACTGAAGTGACCACTGTGACTGTCTGAGACCATTGAACTTTCTGCTCAGCACTACTTCCAGACTTTGAGTCTTACTCCTGCTACCAAGCTTCATAGCTATCAGTTCCCACAGCCTCCAGTGAGCAAGGCTAGAGGGCTTCTTTTTCCTCTATGTATTAAATGCAACTCTCCTATTTTCCTTATCCATCAGGATCAACAGCACCAAACTTCACCCAAAAGGTTTATGAATTTATGTGTTCCTATGCCATCCAATTCTTTGTTGAGTTCCTATTTAGATCCCCCTATTGTAGTGGAGACAATTCTGTTCTAGTTGCAATGCGCCTCCCTGTACGATTCAAGGTTGACTTCAACTTAGGATGACAAGGTATGAAAAAAGGTATCTTCCTTTTGTATATAGTCACCAGCACAGTAACTTAGCCTGCACGTTGAAAGCATTGATATGAACTGACAGCAAAGTTGGTGTGATTTGAGGTTGGTGACTCCTACATTACAAATTCAGCACCCATTTTGAAAGCTATTTATTTTTAATCTCTGTAAATGTCGCCTCGATGCACTATACTGTGAGCATATATAATGTAGTAAAATACAAATCACTCATGGGAAAAGAAAATATAAAAAATACTTGGCTGCCATTAGCAAATATGGCTTAGTAAGAAACACTAACTGCAAACAGAGGACAACATTCTTGCCTGTCTTGGAATAAGCTTTTCCAATCCTCTGGTTTCATCTTCCATCATGGCTCAGAAGATTTACTCACTCAACAAAGATCAATCACATACCACCATTCGGCTGAACAGAGCTGCAAATGTCTGCAATCCACTGAGCCAGAGTGGAAAAAGCACGCCAGGCTGATGAGTTGGATTGTGCACAGTCGTCCTTGCTGCTATGAATTAACCTTCCATCACTTAGGGTGAAGATACATGCATGCCTAATTCTTTGAAGGTGCCCAGTTTTATGCACCGACCCCAGAAAGTAATTAATGCTGTTTACAATAATGGTTTAATTAGTGAATGGTAACATCCACTTGAGGAACTCTCAACTGACTGACTGACATGGTACAAAGCCAAATTTTAACAAGGCTAAAACACATGAGAATCTGGGATTTGAATAAAATCAATAAGATCAAGGCAATGGCCGATAAAGGGACTTCGGCATGAAGATTTTAGTCACTGGTTCAAAAATGCATTGAGACACATCTTAAATACAGTTATCCAAAGAGGCACAGGATTTATACTGGACAGTACACAAACTATTCCTCCTGCTGAAATGCTAACCTCCTGCTACAGACTATGTGAAGGTTCAGTGTTGTTAGGAGATGCACCACATAATAGTCCCATCCAACTACACAGAGAGAGAGAGAGAGAGAGAGAGAGAGAGAGAGAGAGAGAGAGAGAGAGAGAGAGAGAGAGAGAGAGAGAGAGGAAGAAATAAAATGGTACATTCTATATTAAAAGCTGAATTACATATTGATCTCTCCATCCTATTCAAGCCACAGTGAGATACAAGAAAGCCATCAACATGTCCTTTTATCAGTAACAAACATAACTTTCGTCTATGAACTGGTTTCTAGAGTCCTTCTGATCTCCTTTCTAGTTTTGCTATTGAATCACACTGTTTGAAGGATACTGTTTGGAAAGCAGTATCTTGGAGAGGGCACCATTAGAGATGTGGCTGAATATCACTTGTGGGATTTTATGATCCATTATTGGAATAAATGGTGCCTTAATACAAATGCAATTTGATGGCCACTCTACCTCTGAAACCTGTCCCATCAATCATTATGATTACGCTAACCTCAACTCCTCTTCTATGCCGGTTCCCCATCACCTCAATTTTTCAAATATTTACACATCTCACTTTAGAGGGGCCTCCATAGAATCTCCTGAGACCACGATAGATAGAAGGTGGTCACAGGAAGCTGAAGAATGGTTACAGTACTTCCTCTGGTCAGTGGTTTGAGTGGTGTTCAAGGACTCAGCTAAGGATCTGAACAATTACACCAGAGCTGCCAAAGACTTTATCAAAGCAGCTGTGTAATGAGGGTGTCCCCACCAAATCCTTCTAGGTTTTCTTCATTCAGAAGCCCTGGATGAACAATGAAACCTGGAACTGGCTAGAGCCAAATCACAGGCATTTGAGTCCAGAGATCCAGATCAGAACAGGACCAGCAGCTATGACTGATGAAAAGCCATTTCCTGGGCAAAGTGGAGATTCAGGAGAAAATGAAAACAACGAAGGACACCCGACAGCTTCCTGAATGCATTCTTTCTCTATGTTCTACATTTATTTATGATTTTTTAAAAATTCAATTGTGGACCAAGTTTTATTACATGGATAAAATAATTATTCTTGTGCCCTTCTGCATCAATCCACACCAACATTCAATAGCCACAACATTTCAATCTCCAAAGGGGAACTCTAAATTTTAAATATTTTTTAAAATATTTTTTTCACTCAATACTGGTTTTCATTCCTAAATCTTTTTTTAACTCATTAGATTCTGTTACATCATCCTATATGTGGAAGGGTAAACACCCTCAACTAAATAAAGTTCATCTTCAAAAATCTAAAAGGGATGGGGGCATGGGACTATTTAATTTCCAATTTTATTACCGGGCGGCCAATATATGCAACCTTAAGTTTTGGTTATACTTTCATAACCGAATTGACTATCCATTATGTGTAGCAATGGAGTTGAATTCTGTTAAAAACTTTTCCACTCCAGATCTTGGTTCCTCTCTTCTTTCCTTATATAAAACAATTGATAATCCGGTTATCGGACATACTGTGAGAGTATGGGCTCAGTTCAGAAAACATTTTAGTTTTCATGGTTTTTCTCTTTCAAATCCTATTCTATCCAATCATCTCTCCCAACCTTCTTTACATGATTCTGCATTTCAGAAATAGTATTGAATGAGTATTGAGTCTTTTAAAAATATTTTTATTGATAATAGTTTTGCATCATTTGTACAACTTTCTGAAAAATTCAACCTGCCAAATATTCATTTTTTCAGATATTTACAAATTAGTCACTTTCTCCACTCTTCAGTTATCAAACTTCCCAGGGATACCTGGTACAAATACTGTTGATGTGTTTCTTAATACCTTCATGCAGAGGTTTAATATCCATTATCTATGATCAGTTGGCGGGTTTAAGACATACCACTCTTGATAAAATCAAAACTGCCTTGGAACAGGACTTAAACCTTTCACTGTCAGATGAGGTTTGGGATTCAATTTTTAAGTTGGTTAATTCTTCTTCTCTCAATTTGTCATGCATAGGGCTCATATGTCCAAAGTCAAATTATTTCTTATTTACTCAAATGTGGATTCCTGTTGTGATAAGTGTAGAAGAGATGAGATTTCCCTTAGTCACATGTTCTGGATGTGTCATAGCCTCATAATATACTGGAGGGATGTTTTCCAAACCTTGCCCCTAAACCTCAATTTAAATCTGGAACCCAACCCTTTAGTTGCCCTTTTTGGTATCACTGGAAAAGATGATGTTCATTTAACTTCAATTAAATATCACACTCTGTCCTTCACATTTCTTTTGGCGAGACATGAGATATTAATAAGATAGAAACATGCTGCCCCACCTACCCATACTTGGTGACTGAGGGATATTATGTCTTGTTTAAATATGGAAAAGATTTGCTATTTAGAAATACAAATAAAAAGTTTCAAATGGTGTGGGGACCTTTCCTGAATTATTTTCAGAACCTTAGTTAAACTAAGAACTATTTTTTTTCACTCATAATTTGTCTTTTCATTTTGTTTTGATCTCTTCTCTCAATATAAAACCAAACTTCTAGCAACTTATTGTATTATTCCAGGAATGAAACACACTTTTAAATAGAGATTTCTAGTTTATAGATGGAGTTAAAAAGGTGAGGGCTTTTTGGGATAAAATGACTAGATGTGCTTTTATAACATAGATGTGCTCTATAAGTTTGACAATTTTGCTGTGTTCTTTAATTTTTGACATGCGTGTGCTATAAATTTTCTTTATATGCTTTGCTTATTCTTGTAAAATTCATTAAAAAGTATTAACAAAGAGAAAAAAGGCATGGGTCAGCATACAGGATGGAGATTGAAAACTTGGCTGAAAGGTGCAGCAACAACAACCTTGAACTCAATGTCACCAAAACCAAGGAGCTGATTGTTGACTTCAGGAAGGGAAAACCAGAGGTATACGATGCAGTGATCATTTGGAAATCAGAGGTGGAGAGGGTGAGCAAATTTAAGTTTTTGGGAGTCACTATCTTGGATGATCTTTCCTGGACCCAACACACTAACGGCATCATGAAGAAAGCACATCAGTGTCTCTACTTCCTCAGGTGTTGGTGGAAGTTTGGTATGATAGTCTACAGATATGCTGACCTGCTGGGTCACCATCTGGTATGGGGACACCAATACTCCTGAAAGTAAAGCCCTGCCAAAGATAGTGGGCACAGCCCAGGACATCATAGGAAAACCCTCAATGATAAACTCATTCAGGGACTCTTACATTTCCACTTTATTTATTATTTTAATTCTCTCTGTTTTGTAGTGTTTGATTACATTTCTTTATCTGTTTATATATTTTTTTACATGTGCACATTATGTCCAGTTTTCTTTTGCATTACCAATAAGTAGTAATTCTGCCTCGCCTTCAGGAAAAAAGAATCACAAGGTTGTGTGCGATGTCATGTATTGACTCTGAAATCTTTGAAACACTTTAATGATCGAATCCAAAATCATATATTGTTGAGAAACAGGCCCAGTTCATGTCTGTTTACTCCCACTGTAACATGGGATCCTGAGATTCAATGCTGATGGATACATCACTGATGAGTCAACTTTATTATGATGTCAGGAAGGAAACCACAGAACCACTCTGATGTCCTGATCACACTGTGCGACAAAGACTGAGATTGTTTCCAGCAGATTTGTGGCCTAACCTCAAAGTTCAGAGAACAAGGCAGCCCATTTCATGTCAGGGATCCTTCATCTAAACAGAGATTTGTTATTTAATATTTCATATCTCTCCTTTGCTTCGTATTAAACTTTTGTTTGCTTTCATGTGTTGTGTGATTTATAACCTAGGAATCTGCAATAAGATTTTCATTGGATCTGTCTATATTGTACCTATGAATTTGTCAATAAAGTTAAGGTTGAACTTCATCGGAGATGTTCTGATGAAGAGTCTTTGACCTGAAACCTCAAATTTAATTTTAAAATCAAGTCAAAATTGGACAATAAACTAATTTTCCTTGCTCAAGAGGGATGTGCGTACTCTCTCTGCCACCAGGAAGAGTAAAAGCTTCTTTCCTGAAGAGATTAATTTGATTGATGAGCAGAGGAAATCCTTGATAAAGGCCGAGTTGCAGTTAAGGCACAAATAGATGACCAGCCTGAGATGGCACGGTTGGCGTAGCAGTTAGCAAAATGTGTTTACAGTCCTAGCGATTGGGACTGAAATTCGAATCCCACACTGTCTGTAAGGAGTTTGTACGATCTCCCTGTGTCTGTGTGGGTTTCCCCCAGGAGTTCCAGTTTCCTCCCTCTGTTTGAAATGTACCAGGGGTGTAAGTTAATTGGATGTAAATTGACAGCACAGATACGTGGGCTGAAATGGCCTGTTACTGTGCAGTATGTCTAAATAAAAAGAATAAGAAAGAATGCCCTCCTTGGCAGCCAAATCATTCTCACTCAAAAACCTGATCATCTCTGTATAACAACAGGGCCCTGAGGGTAGTGATGTTGAACAGGGAGACCTTGGGTTACAGGTACATAGTTCCCTGAAAGTGGTGACACTGGTAGACAGAATGGTGAAGGAGGAGGTCAGGGCATTCAGGGCAAAGGTTGGGACATCATGTTACAAATGTATATGACATTGGTAAGGCCACATTTGGAAAACTATGTGCTGTTCTTCTCGCCCACCAAGGGGAAGGATGTCATTAAACGAGAAAGGGTACTAAAAGATTCATAAAGATGTTACCTGGACTGGAGGACTTGACTTATAAGGACAGGTTGGATAAGATGGGGACTTTCTTTTTCTGGAACATCACAGCTGAGGAGTGGGGGGTGGTTCTTTGCAGAAGTCTATAGAATCATGAGTGGCACAGATAAGGTAAAAAGTCATAGTCTTTTCCCCAAGATTGGAGAGTCTAAAACTGAAGGACATAGGTTAAGGTGAGAGGAAAAAGATTTAGAAGAGACCTGAGGAACAACTTTTTTCACACACAGCAATGTATGTATGGAACAAGACGGGGAGAGCTACAATATTTAAAAGTAATTTGGATAGAAAGATGGATTGGAAACGGTTACAGGGATACTAGCCAAGCATAGGTGAATGGTATGAGCTCAGGTGGGCAATTTAATTGTCATGGACATGTTGGCCGAAGGGCCTGTTTCCTTGATATGCAACATCATATTCCACAATTAGCTGTATTAACTGGGTATGTAGTTGATTTATCCTCTGCACTGTCATGGAAAATCTTGTAATGCTGTCTTTTTAGAGATGTGCTACATTTGTTCTTTATTTAGAACATAGAACACTACAGCACAATGCAGGCCCTTCGGCCCTCGTAGTTGTGCCACTCCATATATATTCCTTAAAAAATATTACTCAAACCTCCCTGACCAGTAATCCTCTATTTTCCTTCCATCCATGTGCCTATCTAGGAGTCTCTTAAATGACCTTAATGTTTCAACCTCCAGCACCATCCCTGGCAAGGCATTCCAGGCACCCTCAATTCTGATGCCTCCTCTAAACTTCCCTCCCTTCACTTTGTACTCATGTCCTCTGGTGTTTTTTATTCCTGCCCTCGGAAACAGGTGCTTGCTGTCCACCCGATCTATGCCTCTCATTATTTGTAGACCTCAATTAAGTCTCCTCTAATCCTTCCAGGCTCCAAAAAAAATGTCCCATCTCTGTCTAACCTTGCCTCATAAGAATTATTTTCCAATCCAGTCCATATCCTGATAAATCTACTCTGCACCTTCTTCATAGCTTCCACATCCTCCCTGAAATGAGGTGATCAGAACTGAACACAGTACTCCAAGTGTGGTCTCACCAGAGATTTGTAGAGCTGCAACATGGCCTCTCTACCTTTGAACTCAATCTCCCTATTAATGAAGCCCAGCATTCCATAGGGCTTCTTAACTATCCTATCAACCTGTGTGGTGACCTTGAGGGATGTATGAATTTGGACCACAAGTAACTGACCATTAACCCTGTACTCAACTTTCTGATTTGTCCTTCCAAAATGCATCACCTCACACTTATCTGGATTGAACTCCAAATGCCACTTTTCCGCCCAACTCTGCATCCTGTCTATATCCTTATGTAACCTTGGACAACCTTCAGCTCCATCCACAAAACTCCTCTAACTTTTGTATCATCCGTAAACTTACTGATCTATACTTCCGCCTCTTCATCCAGGTTTATTTATAACAATTATAAAGAGCAGAGGTCCCAGAACAGATCCTTCTGGCACTCCACTTGTCACTGATCGCCAGGAAGAATAGTTTCCTTCCACTATTACTCTTTGCTTTCTACCTGAAAGCCCATTTTCTTTTTATATCCACACAGCCAAGATTCCATTGATCCCTTGCCTCAAGATTTTCTGAACAGGTCTTTCATGCTGAACCTTGTCAAATGTCTTACTAAAATCCACGTAGACCACATCTATCGCCCGACCCTCATCAATTTCATTTGTTACCTTCTCTAAAAACTCAATAAAGCCCATGAGGCACAACCTTCCCTTCACAAACCCATGCTGACTATCCTTGAGTAGACTGCACTTCTCCAAATGCTCATAGATCCTATCCTTAAGAATCCTTTCCATTAGTTTGCACACCACTGACATAAGACTCACTATAATTCCCAGGATTTTCCCTGTTATCTTTTTTTAAACAAGGGTACTATATTTGCCCTTTTCCAATCCTTCAACACTTCTGCTGTGGCCAGGATGTAAAGATCATCTCAAATGCCCTAGCTTTCTCTTCCCTCACTTCTCACAAAAACCTGGAGTATATCACCTCCAGCCACAGGGACCTATCTATCTTAAGGTTGTTAAGAAGATCTAGCACTTCATCTTATTTAATCTCAACACTGTCCAGCACACAAGCCTGTTCTATTCTGACCTCACCTTCATCAAGGTAATTTTCTCTTGTGAATACTGAAGCAAAGTATTAATTTAGGTCCTCCCCAACTGCCTCTGCTTCCAGGCACATGTTGCCTCTTTTATTCTTTAACAGCCCACCTGTATTCTCCTCATCCTTCTGCTCCACATAGGCATAGAATGTCTTGGGGTTCTCCTTCATCCTACAGGCCAAGTCCTTCTCATGCTCTCTTCAAGCTCTCCTAAGTCCTTTCTTAAGCTTCTTCCTGGCTACTATATACTTCTCATGAGCTCTTTCTGTTTCCTGCTGCCTGTATCTAATATATGCTTCCTTCTTGATTAATGGCCGCATCTGTTTCATCAGCCATGGTTCCATTTTCCTGCCATCTTTTCCTTGTTCCAGTGGGACAAAACTACTTCTACATTAGTTCAGTGCTTTCTCCATGAACATCTGTTTCCAATTTAATCTCACTAGTTCCTGTCTCATCCCATTGTAATTAGCCTATTCCCCAATTAAGACCTCATCCCTACTCCTACCTATGTCATTGGTCCCCACATGGATCACGACGTCTGGCTGCTCACCCTCCCTCTCCAGAATACTGTGAACTTGATCAGAGACATCCCAAAGCCTGGAATCTGGGAGCCAACATACCATCCAGGAGTCTCGATCTCATTCACCAAAACTCCTATCTGCTCTCCGAAACAATGAGTTCTCAATTACTATAGTTCTCCTCTTCTCTCCCCTTCCCTTTTGAGCCGAGGGGCTAGACTCTGTGTCAGAGATGTGACCACCATGACTTTTCTCTGGTAGATCGTTCCCCCCAACAGCATCCAAAGCAGTATACTCGTTGTTGAGAGGAATGGCCACAGGGGTGCTCTGCACTGTCTGCCCCTTCCCCTTCCATCCCCTAACAATCACCCAGTTACCTGTCTTCTGACTTTTTTGAGTGACTTTCTCCCTGAAGCTCCTCTCTCTCACTGCCTCTGCCTTCAAAATGATCCTGAATTAATCCAGCTCCAGTTCCAGTTCCTTAGCACAATCCCCCAGGAGCTGCAGCTGGATGCACTTCTTACAGGTGCAGTTATCAGGGACAGATTTCCCACATCCTGCAATCGAAGCATTCACCTGCTCTAGCTGCTATCTCCAATAGCCATGCCTAATTTAAATTCAAAGATCTTACCTTATTGGAATCAAGCTGGTCCTCAACTCACCAAAGCCTTGTGAACCAAAGTCTCTAAGTCCCACTCCTACGCTGAGCCATACACACATTAGCTGCTCTCCGCTGGCCACTCCACTTGAGCTATCCCTCTTTTTATTTTATATGTACCTGCCCTTTAACTTTATTACTCCACCCACCAATCACCATTCTGTTTAACCCTTAACTTGTCCTCTGCTCCCTTTTAAACTGCACCTACCTCCAGCTGGTTCCAGAAACCCACAGAACTCCTGAGTCCCTCACTCCTCCTCTTTCAGCGCCTCATGGTTGGTTACATATTCCATCTACAGTTGTGACTTCCTCTGGCATTTAAAAAGAAATAGATCAAGTCTCATGACAATGGTTTTAATTTCTCTTTGTCATGTGAATGCTCCAAGGAATATTTAAGGAATAAATTCAGAGTCTGAGCCATGCAACTGGATTTTAGGATGGGGAACCAAAAGCTGAGTTAGAATGAGAAGTTCTGTGATTTAAAGTGGAGGAGGGTTTAATGAAGGAATGATGAAGAGATGAGATGTTTATGGAGACCTTGGCACCAAGTCAGTTGCAGATACAGTAACACAAGCAAAGGATAACATTTAAAATCCAACCAAAACCTGAAAACAACTTGAAGGAAATTTGCTTGCTTTTCTAATGCTTCATTGTCCATTTAAAAATTAATACACAAAAGTGTTAGATAAACTCAGCAGGTCCATCGGAGGCAAAGATATAGAGATAATATTTGGGCTCAGGCCAGAAATGTTTGCCTCCAATAGACACTGAGAAATCTGCTGAGTTTCTCCAGCACTTTTTATGCATTAACTGCATCACAGAGACTACGGGCTTTCTTGTTCCACTCCAATGAAGTTTTTAAGATGTCTATATGGTGATGTCACCACGAAGCATAAAAAGTCAGAAAAAAATATTCTGAGAGTTACATATGACTTTCGTGTTCTTTGGTAATTCAAGCAAGTGGTCTTTCACTGCACCTGAATCCTGCTATTTCCCCTTTGCTTTTGCTCAGCTCGATAATTCCCACAAATTTCAAAGTAAAATCTAGAAGAAAGTAAGGATCATTTGTATGTGCCTTGGGCATCAGTAATGGTTTCTGACTAGAGATTTTTTTTCCAAAATCTCATCACTTTGAACACAGAACAAGACAGCACCAGGACAGATTCTTCAGCGCATGATGTCTGTGCTGAATACAATGCTAAATTAAAATTAAACTGTGCAACCCAAAAAAGTGCTGGAGAAACTCAGTAGGACATGCAGCAGCTATAAATAAAAAAAACCATCAATGTTTTGGGCCTAAGCCCTCTGTTGGGACGGTGGAAAAACAGGCATATACCTGAATAAAAAGAGGGGGGGGGGTGGAGGAGGAGGAGAGGTGAGGAGAATGGGCAAGAAGTACAGATTAACAGATGAGAGGTAATAGGTGGTTCGAGGTGGGAGGGTAGAAGAAGCATGTAATGGGGGAGAGGACAGAGGGCTAAGAAGGAAGGGAAGGGGTGGGGAGCTGGAGGAAGGGAGACAGAGGGAAATAAAGCAGCCATTTGCACATGATTGCTATTCCCTGCAAATTAAGAAGCCTCTTAAAAGCTACGAGCCACTACCACCACTATCCCTAGCAGACTGTTCCAGGCACCTATCGCTCACTCTGATTTGCCCTGCACATCTCTTTTAAACATCCCTGCCTCCCTCCCCAGATTAAATGTCCTTTCCTTGTGTCAATCGATGCAAACATTCACTGCTAAAAACAGAACTGCTTAAGAATGAGTTACAAAATTAGTTACTCCAGTAATTCAATGTCAAAATGAGAATATTTTGGCAATTAAACTAGATTAAAACATTAAGGTGACTTATCCTTTCAAACACAAACAATCTGACAGACAAAAGGTACATCAATCAACTACCCACTGTGCAAATGGATCACTTAAGTAGCTGTTGCAGTTGTTAAATCCCCAACAAATTCCCTGGCAAATGTTTGCAGTCAAGGTCTCTGTGTCACAAGGACTAATGGAAAAGTGGCTCTATCCTGCTGCAGGCTACATTGGACCTATCCTCAGAGACTCACAGAAGAATGGAAATTATGAAGAAATCATGTACTTAAGTGGAAGCAACAAAAGCGGCAAAGTGTTTGAAAGGGCAGCGTCAGCAAGGTTTATGAAGGGTAAACAACATTCCAATTTGACCACAGTAACAAGGAGGAACCATCTCTCTGCACCCTCCATGTTCCCTGATGATCCCATCCTGTCTGTATCTGAGAATGACGTGCATGCTGTCTTCAGGAGAGTGAATCTGAGGAAAGCATCCGGCCCAGATGGAGTACCTGGCCGAGTATTAAAAATATGTGTTGACCAACTTACCAAAGTATTCACGGATATCTTCAATATCTCTCTCCTGTTTCAAACAGGTGTCAAGGAAAGTGTCGCAACCTGCCTTAATGACTATTGGTCAGTTGCACTTACATCAACAGTGATGAAGTGTTTTGAAAGTGTGGTGGTACACCACCAGTCTACTGCAGGGGGCAACCTCTGTACCTGCAGGAGTATAAGAGGACAGGACAACACCTGGCCAGCTGCCAATCAGTCAGCCTGAATGAATCAAGCCCCACCTGGTAGGGTGTCAATCACCCTCCAGGATATAAGCTTGTGCCGGCCTCCCAAGGCATCACACTGAGTTGCTGCAGCCACAGCCAGCCTGGCTCTGTGGAGGGTTTTGTGGATTAAAGCCTGTTGTTCAGTCTTTACCTTGTGTGTGTTTGATTCTGTCTAACAGTGCACCACAGAAAGACTGGTGTTAAAGAAAATAAACTCCTGTTTGAGCTGTGACATTGATACATTCCAGTTTACCTATTGTAGCCATCTCACTGACTTTACTCAAAGCCCTGGATCACCTGGACAGTAAAGATGCATTCATCAGGATGCTCTCTATCAACTACAGTTTAGCCCTCAAAACTGATCAGCAAACTCCAAGGCCTGGGAGTTAACACCCCACTGTATAAGTAATTGGATCATGGATTTTCTCATCTCTAGACCACAATCAGTAAGGTTTGGCAAGAATATGAAATCTCCATCGGTACTGGCTGTGTTCTTAGCCACCCCTCCACCCCCACCCCCCCCTCCCCGCCCGGTCTACTCGCTTTAAACCTATGACTGTGTGGCTTGGAACGACAATAACACAATCTACAAATTTGCCAATAATACCATGGTAGTGAGTTGTAGAAAAAAAGGTGATGAGCCATGATACAGGAGGGAGATTGAAAACTTGGCCAAATTGTGCACCATCAACAACATTGTACTCAATGTCACCAAAACTAAATACTTGATTGTTGACTTCAGGAAGGGAAAAGCCAGAGGTGTACAATTCAATGATCATTGGCGAATCAGAGGGGGAAAAGGTGAGCAAATTTAAGTTCTTGGGAGTCCCTACCTCAGAGGATCTTTCCTGGAACTAACACACCAATGGCATCGTGAAGAAAGCACATTAGCCCCTCTACTTCCTCAGGAGTTTGCAGAGGTTTGGTATGATAACTGAAAATTTGGCAAATTTCTACAGATGTGTGGTGGAAAGTGTGCAGATCAGCTGCATCATGGTCTGGTATAGGGACACTGGAAAGTCCTGGAAAATGTAGTGGACACAGCTCAGGACATCACAGGCAAAACCCTCTGCCCCATCAAGAACATCTACAGGGAACGCTGCTGTCGGAAAGCAGCAGCAATCATCAAGGATCCACACCACCCAGCACACACTCTGTTCTTGCAGCTACCATCAGGAAAGAGGTCTAGATGCTACAAGACTCATACCACCAGGTTCAGGAACAGCTGCTACCCCTCCACCATCAGACTCCTCAACAACAAACTCAATCATGGACTCATTTAAGGACTCTTACTTGTGCACTTCATTGATTTTTTAATTCTCCCTGTAGTGCAGTCAGTTCGTTTACATTTCGTTATCTGTTTATGTTTTTTTTACGTGTGCATTATGTCCAGTTTTTTTTCCATTACCAATAAGTGGTAATGCAGAAAAAGAATCTCAGGGTGGCAAGTGATGTCATGTATGTACTCTGGAAATAAACCTGAAATCTGTATATTCAATAAAGGAATTACCCTCCGTCATCTACAAGGAAAAAAAGTATCAACTGTAATATTTGTGTATGGAAATTATTATCACACAATATACCTACTTCGAGCATTTTGCAATTTGTTAAGTAAGAATGATTGCATGCAGTTGTGTAAGTTGCGCTCCTCCAAGCAAGCTGGAGTATTGGTTATTTTGGAGATTGTATCCAGTGCCAGTGTTCTAATATTTGGCAGATGCCATTATTAATTGATGTCCATCAGCCAGGTATTTGTCAACATGCACTCAGCAGGTTTTAAGAGCATAACTTCTTCTATTAAAGGAGAGACCTCAGTTTCCAAATAGCGCACTGCCAAGATATGACACCATGGCTGAAACATGTTTAAGGCCAGATGCAAGTTATTCGTCATCACTTGGAAAATGTAGTCTAGTAATTCACATCAGCTGATGCTTTTGCAATTACAATGCTCTCTTTGAAATGCTGCAGATCACTGTGGAGTCCAATATCTGGAGACGGCCAGCATTGGCCATTCTTAGGATAAAAAGTCCGACTCTCCTAGTCCACAACAGAGCACTTGCAGGCAAGTGAACCACTTAACTAACCTCCTCACAATGACAACCCGATCCACAGAACCTCACACCACCAGTCAGACTAGAGGTGTTCCCCTGCTTACGATGGTCTGACTTGTGATTTTTCAAAGTTACAATGGTTCAAATCCATATTTTCAATTTAGAATTCCAATCTGTTCCCATGCTTATGACAATGCGGTATGCGAGTCTCTTGTGATGCTGGCTGATGGCAGCATCGTGTAAGAGTATCGTACAGCATACTTCATACATTCTTCATCCCCAGTGTGCTTTCAGCTGTGTACGTTAATGTTTCTTTTCAGTGCAGAATAAAGGTATTCAAAATTTAATCATAAAAAAAATGGTAGGTGCAGTATCGGCAACCTCATCGTAAGTTGAGGAGCACCTGTATCCAGAACCTCCTTGAATGACTCAATGGTATACTCTGCACCTGACTGCCAAACATTTTCCCCAATAAGCAGATGATCTCCTGTCCCACTAATGCCTAGGCTTGTCCAGGAATAATTACATGTTCAACTTTCTATCTTCTCTTTGCCACAAATAAAGATTGAGAAAACATAACCTGAAAGATGAAGCAAGATTTCCAAAATTATTTTTTTCATCTTTACCCAAATACTTTCAACAATTTGCTTCTAAGTAGCTACTTTCTGGTACCGTTTTCCCAGCAGAGGCAGATTGCTGCAATTTAAAATCCACGCCATGCATAATGTGTCTTCAACAAAGATGATAAACAAGGAAGTCTGCAGACACTGTGATTGTAGTTTAATCCAAAAAAAGTCCTGGAGAAACTCAGCAGGTCAAACATTATAACAAAGATACATAACCAATGTATTGGGACTGAGCCCTTCATCAAGGTATGAGCAAAGGCGCTTAAATCAAAGGGTAGGGGGAGGGGCAGGGGATGGAGCACAGAACCACAGACAAGCTATCATAGGTGGATATGTGTAGGAGGGCAGAAGAGAAAAAAAGTTGGGAAATGATAGGGAGAGGAGATAGTTCTCTGAATGCAAAGGTGAAGGGGTGGGGAGCTGGAAGAAAGCTCCTCAACCCATTCCCACACTGATATGACTGTCCATGACCTCATGCACTGCCAAACTGAGGCCACCCACAAATTGGAGGAACAATATCTGATATTCCATATGGGAACTCTCTAACCAGATGGCATTAACATCGACTTCTCCTGTTTCTGTCAAGGCCCTCCCCATCTCTCACTCTTTTTTCCTATCCTGCTATCTCTTATCTTTGTTACATAAAGAAGGCTAAGTGACCTGCTGAGTTTCTGCAGCAGTTTTGCAAATTATTCAAAAAAGATGTACCATCTTTCAATGAGTGCATCACAAGACTTTGATGTTGCGACAGCAATCCAGCAAATATGCTCTGCAGCCATCTGCTGTCCTGTAGTGGACAGGTTCCTGACTTTGAAAAGCCAAAAAGACAACGGAGAATCAAATCTTATCAAATTACCTGGTCAAATTACCTGGGGCACAATGCTGAATTAACCATATCCTTACAGAGCAAGTACTTAACTGTATTATGTAACTTTCAGTGTTGATTAAAGCTGCTTCCCATTCATCTAACCAAATGCAATGACTCCATTCCCAAATGGTTTTGAAATCTTTTGCCAAGAAATGGTTCAGGATTCACAGGAGCACCGTGGATGTAGCATGAGTGTTTTCAGCAAAATGAATTTCAAGATGTCATTGATGTGGTGATACACCACTAGCCTACTGCAGGAGGCAACCTGTGTACCTGCAGGACAAGACAAGACATTCAGCCAACCTGAATGGACCAAGCCCCACCCGGTCGGCTGCTAATCATCTGCCAAGATATAAGCCACATCTGGCCCCTCGAGGTCAGTCACACGGAGCCAGTGCAGCTAACCACAGCTAAATGCAGCAGGGACTTTAAGTGGAATAAAGCCTGTTGATGAGTCTTTGTCTTGAGTTTGCTTTCTGAATGACAGCACACCACAATTTATTTCACTTAAAATTTTAAGCTGCTATTGAGAAGCTCCTAAGCGCCAAGAACCTTGAAGTCGACCCATGTCACTCGGAAGTGCAATCACGCTTTGAAATCTGGAGGCACACGGTCGAAGCAATCATCGAGGCACATGCCAATGTCCTAGACTCCGACAGGAAAAAGCTCATCCTGCTCCATTCGAAGTTGGGTCTCCGAGCCTTACAGGTCCTCGAAGACTGCACTGAGTATTCGGAGGTGATGAACACCCTGGAAACTATGTAACAAACATGATCTTCGTCAGGAACCATCTAAGTATTTGTGCCCAGCAGCCTGTAGAGACAGCTGAGTCCTACCTGGGAGAACTGCATCAGTTGGCCCGACTGTGCATGGCAGGACCTGGGGTGACCGAAAAGGAGGTTGAAAGGTTAATCAGGGACACCTATATCTGAGGTCTGTGCTCGAGAGCCATCAAGCAGAAGCTGCTGGAGGACAATATTTACTCACTGGCCAAAACTATGGAGGTAGATCGAGCCCTGGTGGCAGCAGTCCTACATTCCGAAGCCTTCAACTCTAGACTCCCCCAGGTCTCCTCGTGGACAGCACAGACCGCAGCTGTGGCCCAAAACCAGCTGGTGAACGAGAGCATCGCTGCCGCGGACACCCCGTGTCCTTGTAAGTACCGTGGGTCCCAATGTGGGTCTGATCGACGGTTGCGACGAAATTGCCCGGCCTCAATCAATTCTGCTCAAAATGCGGCAAGAAATGTCACTACGCCAAGATATGCTTTTCTAAGCCTGCTGGCAGATCAGCATTCCTCTACAACCAACCCTCTTCCCTCCCGGACCCATCCATGTGCGATTGCCAGGTGGTGCCATTACCTCTGCAGCTACTTCCGGCCTCCCCAGACTCGGCAGCCCTACTTTTGGCCTCGCCGGCAATGATCGCCATGTGCTCACCAGACGTCCAGGCCAGCCCCCAGCCATGCTGGCACCTCTCTGCTAAGATGACAAGTCTTTGGACTACAATGACGTCACTTCCACCACCTGCAATAACAGCACCAGCATGGACAGACAACAGCATGATGTCACTTACTCTGGTGTAACCAGCGCAGCGAAAGAGAAAGTTCAGCCATGACACTGCCACACACCCCCACGCAGCACCTCCATCTTGTCCCGGGCGGGCACAGGCACCATAGCCACCCGGGGCCTCACAGGACTACACCATGCACACTGCTGACATTCCAGCACATATGACAATGTGGTCAACACGGGCGCTGACCAGGCCACCCTGCCGATGCACCCCACACCTGCAGAAGCCGCCGATCATCACCCACCACACCCCATGACACAGGAGAGCGCCACTGGCCAACACTCACCTCTCTCAACGCACCCCACGCCTGAAGAGGACGACACCGGCCACAACTTGTTTCCACCATCAGGGAATTGCGACTCGGACTCCAAGATGGTCCGAGCGGCCACCACACTAACCAGAGACATCCCTCTCAGCCTCGGGCACTGCATGATGAACGTTGGGATCAACGGGCAAGTAACAAAGTGCCTATTCGACAGTGGCAGCACCGGGAGCTTCCTTCACCTGAAAGTGGCCCACTCTCTGAAAGTTAAAATCCACCCCACCACCTTCTCTATCACCTTCTCCACCAAGGACTGAACAATTAACATCCTCGGGCACTGCTCTGCCAATCTGACAGTAGGGGGATAGACATACACTGGGTTCAGACTCCTGGTCATGCCCAAACTCTGCTCCCCAGTCCTCCTGGGCTTAGACTTCCAATGTCACCTGCAGAGCATCACCCTTGCCTTCGGGGGGCCCTACTCCACTCACGCTTCACAGCGTGCTGTCCAACCAGCCCTGTCCAACCAGCCCTGGCCAACCTGCGGCCTCTCCATGCTGCGCATTTCCCCTCCGCCCTTGCCACCACCTTTCCCCTCCCACCTGAGGAGCAGGCAGCCTTCACGTGCATGCCAAACTGCAAGCCAATAGTCGCCAGAAGTATACACTATTGTGCAGTGGATAGAGACTTTATCAAGGCAGAGGTGCAGCAGCTTCTGGCGAAAGGTGTCATAGAACCCAGCAAGAACCCATGGAGAGCCCATGTCCTGGTGGTCAAAGGGGGCTGTAAGTCGAGGATGGTCATAGATTACAGTCAGATCATCAACCGGTACACCCAGCTGGACGCCTACCCATTACCGAGGATAGCCGATATGGTCAATGAGATAGCCCACTCTAGAGTCTTCTCCACGATTGACTTGAAGTCGGCCTATTACCAACACCCCATCCACCTGCGGGACAAGACCTACACTGCCTTCAAGGCAGACGGGCACCTCTACCAGTTCCGCCGAGTTCCATTTGGGGTCACAAACGGGGTCTTCATCTTCCAGTGGGAAATGGGTCACATGGTAGACCGGCACAAATTAAAAGTGACCTTCCTGTACCTGGATAATGTCACCATCTGCGGCCATGACCAGCAGGACCACGATGCCAACCTGGAGAGATTTCTCTGGACAGCCGAGGAGCTGAACCTCATGTACAATAAAGAGAAGTGCGTGTTCAGCACCACCCGCCTCGCCATCCTGGGATAGATCATGGCACATGGTGTCATTGCCCGGATCCAGAATGGATGCGCCCATTAATGGACCTGCCCCTCCCCCCAGGCTCAAAGCCCTCCGCAGGTGCCTTGGCTTATTCTCTTACTACTCAGTCGGTTCCCCACTTCTCGGACAAGATCCACCCACTGGTCCAGGCCACCACCTTTCCCCTCCCACCTGAGGAGCAGGCAGCCTTCATGCGCATCAGGCAAGACATTGTGGATGCCACGATGCATGGCATGGACGAAGACTCCCCCTTCCAGGTGGAGAGTGATGCCTCCGATGTAGCCCTCATCGCTACCCTTAACCAGAAGGGGTGCCCTGTTGCCTTCTTCTCCAGAACCCTCCACGGTTCCGAGCTAGGGCAATCCACCATTGAAAAGGAGGCCCAGGCGATTGTGGAAGCTTTCCGCCACTGGCACCACTACCTGCCTGGCAGGAGATTCACCCTCCTCACCGACCAGTGGTGTTCACAAAGGCAAGATCAGAACGATAACACCTAGTGCTGGAGAGTCCAGCTACCAACGTACAGCTACGACATTTAGTAATGACCAGGGAAGTTCAATGACTCCCCCAACACCCTCTCCCGGACCTGCGTGTCGCTCCACAACGACCAGCTGCAGACCCTGCATGAGTTCCTCTGCCACCCAGGCATCACTCGCCTATATTCATATGTGTGAGTTCTTAGACAATATATAGATGAAGGAAAAGATTCTTTAAAGTTGCTGTAAACAGCACCATGACGCATGCTATTAGATTGCAAGCCTCCATTACAGATATTGCATACTGCGGTCTCTGTCTCTGTCAGCCCCCTGCTGGCAGCCAAGTCTAAATAAACAGGACCTATAATCAAGGCCTTGCTAGTGGCCATGCAAACATGATCACTACCATTACAGTCATCAACTTTTTTCTTTGACATCATTCTCCCCAATGTAAACCAGAAGTGCAGCATGTTCAAGGGAACACGTCACTTGCAAATTCCCCACTGAATCACACAGTACCCTAACCTGGAAATGTACTGTGGCTCTTTCATCCTTACACAACATCACAACTGTTCAGAAGGTAACTCCCTCCCCATCCCACCCCTTCTTAAGGGCAAGGAGGATGGGTGATAAATGCTCACCAGGCAAGATCCTTACATATAAATTAAACTAAATAAAGTCAACATCCCAAGATACTGCATTAAAAATCTGACATACACTCAAATTTCTGACACTTTGGAATTATTTGATTGCTTCTGTCCCCAAAATGGAAAAAAAGCTTTCAAACTAATCGCTATGCACTTGTTGAACCTTACAAATTTTGAATCTTCACAAGAGCACACTTCTAGAGCAGATATCTCATTCATTGGAATAGATGAGGACAAGAACCAAGGGTCAGGTAAGACAGTGAGTGAGTTAGTGAGGAGGTAATTTGGAGACCTGGACAAATGATCCAGAGTCAGGATCTGAAATCACAGTCTGCCGCGGAGTAAAATTACATTGAAATAAATTTGCAATGAAAAGTTGGCAAAGGTAACAGAATAGATTAAATTATTGATCCTTCATAAAAACCCATTAGGTTCTGGAGATCCTACAGAGAAGAGATTTTCCTGTTTTTGTACAGTCTGGCCTCCAACTAGGAGTGAAATGAGAGAACATTTATTATGCAAAAGGAAGTATTTCACCCCATCATGCTCTTTCTGACTGAAGAAGAAATCAACATTCAGTTTGATCAGAGAATGATGCGTCAAGAAGCATCAATGCATGTATATGGGCAGAAAGGAGTTGAGCACTGCACTTATTGACCGGTTTTAATAATTTACATGTCAGTGCAAGGTGCCTCTACATCACTCAATAACCCTCCAGTTGCCTTGATTATAGCTTTTCTAGCAAGTCACTCAATTCAAGGAGGGGTAGAGATGGGCATTCAATGCTGTTCTTAGCAATGAATGAATGAAGGAACTGGAACCTTCATAGGCACAGGTGACATTCAATAAAATTGTACCTATGTTGCTTAACTCTAAATATTCCCTCATGGGTCTATTATTCTTATAGAAACACAGAAAATAGTTGCAGGAGAAGGCCATTCAGCCATTCAAGTCTGTTCCACCATTCTACATGATCATAGCAGGTCACATGACTTCCTCACTCTGTTCCTGCTTTCTCTGCATACCCCTTCATCCCTTTAGCCATAAGGTCTATGTTCAACTGAATAAATTGAACAAACTGGCCTCAGCAACTTTCTGACTCTGAGTGAAGTTCTCCTCATTTCAGTCCTAAGTGGCTCAACCCTTTCCCTTAGTCTCAGACTCTTTGCTTTGGACATGCACAACATTGGGAACATAGCCTCAATTCAGATTCAAAGACAGTTTCCTTCCTGCAATTATCAGGATCTTAAGTGGATTTCTCACTGGTGAAAAATGATTACCTTGCACTGCTTCAACTGTTGTTTTCACCATACCTTACACTTTATCTTTGTAACCCTGCACTCCTAGACTCACTGTAACACGACATTCAGAACTTTTATTTATTTATTTCTCCATACCAGCCGTATGAGTTCATTTGACTATAAAGCACACAAAAAAACCTTTTTATTTTATCATCATTACAAATGCCTGATCGCCCCCCCCCCCCCCCCCCCATGAGCTTCCCACCATTACAGATGTCAAATTATCTCGTCCTGAGCTTCCCACTGCTACAGATGTAATCTTTAGGCCCCTTTAATTTACTCAATGCCAATAAATGGTTATGAAAAGCATATACAGAAGTGATGCACTTCTCAATCCTAGTTCCAATGCTGAAATCTGCGCCTCAGTACAAGGTGGAAATCCAGCCAAGTTGTGTGAGCTGGCCTCACTCTGGAATCTTCCCAATGACATGTAGAGGAGCTAGGCACTTCCCTTCTACAAAGAGAATATATTAAACCTGGCAATTTCCAGCACATGTTCCATCCCCAGCCAAGTAGTGGAAAGAGTTGTTAGAGCTAGCAAATCTTCTCCCTTGTCCTGACTCATTCAACTCATCTTCAGACCCCATTCAGCGCTGATCCAACCTTGGACACACATGACTGATTCTATCATCAAAGATTCCCAGTAAAAACTGAGCTTAATTGAGGTCTGGGGAAAAAAAAAGTATTCCATTGGCTGAATTATATCCAAAACAATGGGAAACTGACATTTGGAGGCCAGTGTCAGGAGTTATTCAAAGCTTTCTCCTTTGTTTCATTGTTAAGCTTATCTCTACTATAAGATCACAACTTGTGTTGTTTGTTACTATGGTAACTATGGTAAAGCCCATTCAGAGCCAGCTCTTCAGCGCTTGACGTCCTGCTTTGCGGAAACTGCCAAAGTGTTTGGCCTGGAAGTCAGCCTGAAGAAAACTGAGGTCCTCCATCAGCCAGCTCCCCACCATGACTACCAGCCCCCCCACATCTCCATCGGGCACACAAAACTCAAAACGGTCAACCAGTTTACCTATCTCGGCTGCACCATTTCATCAGATGCAAGGATCGACAATGAGATAGACAACAGACTCGCCAAGGCAAATAGCACCTTTGGAAGACTACACAAAAGAGTCTGGAAAAACAACCAACTGAAAAACCTCACAAAGATAAGCGTATACAGAGCCGTTGTCATACCCACACTCCTGTTCGGCTCCGAATCATGGGTCCTCTACCGGCATCACCTACGGCTCCTAGAACGCTTCCACCAGCGTTGTCTCCGCTCCATCCTCAACATCCATTGGAGCGCTTTCATCCCTAACGTCGAAGTACTCGAGATGGCAGAGGTCGACAGCATCGAGTCCACGCTGCTGAAGATCCATCTGCGCTGGGTGGGTCACGTCTCCAGAATGGAGGACCATCGCCTTCCCAAGATCGTGTTATATGGCGAGCTCTCCACTGACCACCGTGACAGAGGTGCACCAAAGATAAGGTACAAGGACTGCCTAAAGAAATCTCTTGGTGCCTGCCACATTGACCACCACCAGTGGGCTGATATCGCCTCAAACCGTGCATCTTGGGGCCTCACAGTTTGGCGGGCAGCAACCTCCTTTGAAGAAGACAGCAGAGCCCACCTCACTGACAAAAGGCAAAGGAGGAAAAACCCAACACCCAACCCCAACCAACCAATTTTCCCCTGCAGCCGCTGCAACCGCGTCTGCCTGTCCCGCATCGGACTTGTCAGCCACAAACAAGCCTGCAGCTGACGTGGACTTTTATCCCCTCCATAAATCTTCGTCCGCGAAGCCAAGCCAAAGAAGAATTTTATTCAACTCCATTTCAAGTCAAAACCAGCTCCCCACCATGACTACCAGCCCCCCCACATCTCCATCGGGCACACAGAACTCAAAACGGTCAACCAGTTTACCTATTTCGGCTGCACCATTTCATCAGATGCAAGGATCGACAACGAGATAGACAACAGACTCGCCAAGGCAAATAGTGCCTTTGGAAGACTACACAAAAGAGTCTGGAAAAACAACCAACTGAAAAACCTCACAAAGATTAGCGTATGCAGAGCCATTGTCATACCCACACTCCTGTTCGGCTCCGAATCATGTGTCCTCTACCGGCATCACCTACGGCTCCTAGAACGCTTCCACCAGCGTTGTCTCCGCTCCATCCTCAACATCCATTGGAGCGCTTTCATCCCTAACGTCGAAGTACTCGAGATGTCAGAGGTCGACAGCATCGAGTCCACGCTGCTGAAGATCCAACTGCGCTGGGTGGGTCACGTCTCCAGAATGGAGGACCATCTCCTTCCCAAGATCGTGTTATATGGCGAGCTCTCCACTGGCCACCGAGACAGAGGTGCACCAAAGAAGAGGTACAAGGACTGCCTAAAGAAATCTCTTGGTGTCTGCCACATTGACCACCGCCAGTGGGCTGATATCGCCTCAAACCGTGCATCTTGGCACCTCACAGTTCGGCGGGCAGCAACCTCCTTGGATGAAGACCGCAGAGCCCACCTCACTGACAAAAGACAAAGGAGAAAAAACCCAACACCCAACCCCAACCCACCAATTTTCCCTTGCAACCGCTGCAACCGTGTCTGCCTGTCCCGCATCGAACTTGTCAGCCACAAACGAGCCTGCAGCTGACGTGGACATTACCCCTCCATAAATCTTCATCCGCGAAGCCAAGCCAAAGAAAAAAAAAATTTTAAGCTGTATCCTGTACCTCTCGATTATCCACGAGAAGAACCACCTTCTCTACATTCACCATTGAGACTATATAAAATTTTACACCTTTCATTCAAGTCACTCTTAACTTCCCTAAATTCCCACAGATTATAAATTTAGCCAATCTAACATTTCTTCATTAGACAAACATTGTTTTGTAAAACTTTTCTGGAAGTAGATTAATGAAGTAACACCCTCCATGAAATAAGATGACCAATTTTGTACATGCACTTTCACCAATATTCAATCCAATCCCAACGACTTCTGTGTTCAGTTTCCAGAGCAAGAAACAACATCATTTGCTAGTTACTTGCTGCACCCTCAGTTCTATGGAAACAATTTATGTGAACACCCAGTTCTCTTTGCATTTGAGATAAAAATGGTTTTCTTTAGTATAGCCTTATTTTTTCTTCCCAAAATGGACTATTCCTCAGGAGTCTGCAAAGGTTCAGTATGTCATTTGAAACCTTGGCAAACTTCCACATATTCGTAATGGGAAAACATGCTGACCAACTGCATCACGGCCTGGTATGGGGGCACCAGTACCTCTGAGTGTAAAGCCCTGCAAAAGACAGTGGACACAGTTCAGTACATCACAATCAGCCAAAACTCTCCCCACCATCAAGATCTGCATTGAACTTTGCTGTCAGAAAGCAGCAATAATCCAGATCATCACCACCCAGAACATGTTCTGTCCTCATTGCTGCCATCAGGAAAGAGATATAGGTGACAAAGGAATTCATACCTCCAGGATTAGGAAGAGTTGCTACCCCTAAACCAATGGGTTCTCAACCTTTTGTTTTCCACTCACATACCACCTTAAGTAATCCCTTACTAACCACAGAGCACCTACAACTGAGGTTGCTACAGGTGCTCTATGGTTAGTAAGGGATTACTTACAGTGGTTTGTAATTTAAAAAAAGGATGAGAACTATTGACCTTGTCTTGAACAACACTCATTCAAAGATTCATTTAAGGGCTTGTTATGCTTATTCTTTCAAGAAGAACGGCTTTACATGGGTTTAACACTTAACCGACTATATTTTCCTTGAGCTGCTTCAACCAACTTCCAGTGAAAACACTCAGGACTCCTGTCATAATTAACTTCCAGTTTCTGCCCTATCAGGCAAATTGCATGCTGGGAAATGTAGTCCTTATTTACATGCATAGTAACAGATCTTTCCTTTATTAAAAAAAACAAAAACACAAATACAATACTATGTCTATAAAACAAAAGTAACTTTATTCTGTGGCCAGTCTATTTCCATTCAGAAGCTTTCAGTCAGTCTCTGAAGTGGTTTAATGGTCCTTTTTGTTTGTTCTGCAATGTGTTTCCACTGGTGTACTGCTTGCTGCATTGGTATTGTAGGTAAGGCATATTTCGCATGAATCTTATGTCTTGGTTCATTCTTGACCTATACATCACCACTCAACCTCTATGATGTCTTTGTGTATCTTCTGAAGCATTTCCTTGCATAGCAACACTGGAATCACAAAGCTGTTCCCTTTGAAGACCATATCTTTCATAACTGATAGTTCATCTCTGCATGCCCAGTAATCCTCAATACCCATTGGACAGTCATTCTTAGCTGCTGGCCATCCTTTCTGAAGTGTATCTTTGAGCTTTTTCCTTGTTTCATCTGCCTTTGTTGCTCTTTTTTTTCTGGTCAACTGCTCGAGGCAGTGCATCAGCTGCAAACATGCATTTTCCTGGTGTGTAGATCATTTTCCCATCATATTTCTGCAGCTTTATCAAAAAAAAGGCGAGTCCCTCTACTCCCAGTGCAACCTCCCCAGATTCAAAAGAAAAGGGGACAGACACCAGGGAATAGAGGGAGATAAAAAGAAAAACTTCACTCCCTGTTCAGATATGACATCTCCTATGAAGGTCTGTGTCTTTACAACAAACTCACATTTCTCTTTATTTAATTTCAAATTGACATTCCGTGTCACGTCTTAGTCATGTATCATGTTCATTCTTGCTGGACCCCCATACAATCATGGTCTCAACTCCAGATCTACTTTCAAAGATCAAGTGGATGGTATTATGGTTAACTTCTGGTGTGGACAAGACCCATATGGTAGCCGAAGAAAGTGGTATCTTCCTTGTGGAGTACTGAAAGTGCATAGTCTCAAATTTGGCCCATCGAGTTTCATCTACCAAAAACCCAATTACATGTTGATCTTGCTAAACCACTTGGCACTTGCAAACCGGGACATGATTTCCTCCTTTATTGGCAATTTAAAATGCTCTTTCTTGATGGCTTTATTGAGATCTCTTGGGTCCAGACATATACGCAATGCTCCATTTCTCTTTTGCACGATGAGCCAATCTGTGGGTTCTTCAATTTTTTGTATGACTTTCATCCAATCCATGTGTGCTAGTTCTTGTTTAAGTTTATCTCTAAATGGAAACAGAACTTTCCTGCATGGAAGAAAAACAGGACCCGCTGTCTCATCTGCGTGGATCTTGTATAGACCAGGTAAACATTCAAGCCCCTCAGAGACATCTGCAAACTCTTCCATGAGTGTTGAGTGCTTATCTTTAGTCTATGAAGCCATTATGAAAACTCTTTTCTCCAGGTCCGGCTTTTCACATGCACGCAGACCTAATATTGGCTGTAGTCACCTTTCTACAATCAGTAGCTATGACTTTAGATGCCACACTTTGTGCTTGAAGGTCACCATATAGCCCCCTTTTACTGAAGCATTCTCTCCAGTGTAGCCTGTTGCCTTTAATTTCAAAGATAAATTTTGCTCTTTTGGTTGAGGTTGTTGTAATTGTCCATAGATAACAGATTCAGCTTGGCTCTGGTGTCGAGCTTAAATGGAATTGCTGTCTCATTCACAGTCACTGGAACGATCCATTCCATTTTGCCAGCATCAGGTCCATAGTGAATCCAGGAAGAATTCCTCCATTTCTTCATCCACTGTGTATACCTTTCTTTTGATAGCCCCTGCTTTGTAGCACCTCACAAAATAATAATTCTTCCCACATTTATAGCATTTATAGGTAGGATGCATCTTTGGAATATGTCTATCTCTGCATCTGTTGCTTTTGCTGTTTGCATTTACCTCTTTGCTTTGTTGTTGCTTTGGGAAACTCCCAGTGCTCTGCTTGTCTGTTTTCACCGGATGCACTGTTGTATCTCTCCTGTGCAGCTCCTTAACTGTTGTGTACATCTTGTGCAGCTCCTTAACTTGTGTTCATGTGGTCTTTGCTGCCCTACACATATTCACAACTTTTTCCAGAGTCAAATATTTTTCATGCAATATTTTTCTTTTTCTAAGTCCATTATCTTGAATTTTGCAAGCTATTCTGTCTTTAATGAGCAATTTTTTCAAATCTCCAAGTTCATAGGACTTCTTCCATGTGTGAAGTTCAGCTAAGTTTTGTCATCAGAATGTCCAATCAATTTGAAAACTGTTATAGATGTCCAAGGCATCTTTACCCATCATGTGCAGAAGCATAGAGGATTTCCATTTTCCATCCGTCTCTCCCATTCCACCAGCTTCTAAACAAATGTTGAATCACAGTTTGAAATGTTTCCAATTATTGGCTAGATTGCTAGTAAATTACATCAGTGTGGGAGGACTAAACTTATCCATGCTTAAGAACTATTGTCTTCTCTTATTCAGACATCTATGACACCATGTTATGCTTGTTCTTTCAAGAAGAACGACTTTATGTGGGCTTAATACTTAACTGACTTTATTTTCCTTGAACTGCTTCAATCGACTTCCAGCAACAACGCCTGCAACTCCCATTATTTTCCACTTCTGGTTTCTGCCCAAGTGTGTGCATTGCATGCTGGGAAATGCAGTTCTTATTTCCACACATAATAACCCAGGACTCTTACTTTGCTCATTATTATTTACTGAATATTTATACTACTATGTGTTCAGTCTGTTTATTTTTTTTTAATATACATTTCTTTCTTATTGAGTACAGTTTGCAGTTACTGGTAATTTAGAAATTCTACCAGGCCTGCAGGACAAAGGATTTCAGGGTTGTATGTGATGTACTCTGACAATAAATTTGAACTTTGAACACTTTGCCTTTTCCCACACTCCTCCCCATTTATTTGGTCTTTTCCCACTTTACAGATTGAAGCACCTTTGTAGTATCCTTGCATCCTTCTCATAACCTATGCTCCTTCCCATCTTTGTGTCATCCCCAAATTTAGCAAACAGACCTTCAATGCTTTCATCCAACTCATTATATAGATTAGTCATAGAGTCACTCAAGCCAGAAGAAGCCCTTCAATTCACCATGCCCATTCTAATTAAGTATCCATTTGTACTAATCTACTTGATTCATCTGTAAAGATTGAGGCCTCAGCACTATTTCCTGTGGCACAACATTCACTCTATCTTTCCAACCATTAAAAAATCCATTTAGGCCTTCTCTTTCATCCCAATTAGCTAGCCAGACTTCTATCCACACCTGTATGTTATCTCCCATGAGATTATATGCTAAAGAAGGAATGAGGTGAAACTCATGGTGCAAGGTGCCTGTTGAAATCAAGTTCTAACAACAGTGGATCCAACATTCAGAGGTGGTGTATTCACTTCCATCAAAAAGAGAAGTCGCATAAATGCCATGCATTAAGGAGCAGACCATGATCATGCCTGTTCTCAATTGAGAGGGCCAAAGCTGAACTTCCCATAGCATCCTTCACTTCTCCAAATGTGGGATACATTAAGGGCAGAAATGTCAGGAGTAAGGGATGGTTACAACTTCAATTGCAGTCAAGGAGGAAGAGAGCATCCAGAAGGAACCCCAAATATTCATTCACGACACCATTTCAAATGTTGTCCCTCCATTCCAGGACCAGTTGTGTCACATGCCCCCATCATATGCATTACATACAGATGGGGAGCAGAAAAATTCTCCGGTGGAAATTCCCAACCTGCAGCCTCCAGCACCCAAGGAGGGCAGGGGATATCATATCATCATATCTGGGTTACCCCAAGAAATAGAGTCTGAGAGACTTGCACAAAGAACAGAGGACTACAGGCCTACCTTGTCTGTGCTGACATCTCATATCATCTTACCCAGAACATTTACAACTATTGTGTCAACATTGGAGAGTCACAATTCTGGAACTTAATACATATCGTGGAAGTGTTCTTCACCACGTGAACTGCTTCTGTTTAAGAAAGCAGCCACAAAGCCACCTTCACAAGGGAATCCAAGAGTGGACTACCATTGCTGACATTATCAGCAGTCCTCAAGTTCCATGAATGAATATCAAATGTATCTGGAAAAACCCAATCAGGAAAAATTTCTGCCATGTCTTAGAACCAGATGACATAAACGGTTGGGCATTGAAGGATTGCGCAGGCCAAATTGATGGACATCTTCACTGACATCTTCAACATCTCACTACAGCAGTCCATGTTTATGCAGGGTTTGAGATAGCCACCAGCAAGAGGGTTTCAATAACAGGCCTCAATGACTACCACCCTGTGGCACTGACCTCCACCATTATGCAATGCTTCAAGCATCTGGTGATGGAACGCATCAAAGAACATCTTCCAGAGATGCTGGACCCATTTCAATTTACCTATAGAAGAAAGCATTTCACTTGCCTCATCCTGACCCACCAGGAGAACAACACCTCATGCGCCAGACTGTTCATTGACTTCAGCTCAACATTTAATACAATCGTTCCCCAGAGCCTGATGGAAAAGTTGTCCTCACTAAGACTCAACACCCTTCTCTGCAACTGGATCCTGGACTTCCTAATGAAAAGACCACACTGGGTTGGTAGTAGAACATTGAATACCACAGGGCTGTGTGCTCAGCCCACCCCTGTTCACGCTATGACTGCATCACCCGCTCCAGCTCTAGTAATGTCATCAAGTTTTCAGATGACACAACAGTTCTTGGCCACATCAGCAACAAAGATGAGTCGCTCTACAGAGAGAGGTGAAAAATCTTGTGATATGGTGTGAAAGTAACAACTTGAGCTTCATTGTGGATAAGACAAAGGAGACGAATATTGACTTCCATTATACATCAACAACTCTGTAGTAGATAGAGGAGAGAGCACCAACTTTCATGGTGATCACTTAACTAGTGACCTATCATAGACATACAACATCTCCTCACTTGTCAGGAAGGCTCCAGCAGCTTCTGCACTTCTTGAAAAGACTGAAGTGGGCGAGGCTACCGGCCACCATTATGTCAACCTTCTATAGGAGCTCTATCTATAGCGTCCCTGGCCGGCTGCATCACAGTGCAGTACAGTTGCTGCAGAGAAATGGATCAGTGGTCAATCCACAGGACCATAAGAGTTGCAGAGAGGATCACTGGAGTCTCCCTCTCTCCTCCTAATCAATGCGATCTGCCATGATCATTGTCTGAAGAGGGTGTGCAAAATCATTGAGAACCCCTTTTATGTTGCACAAAGCATCTTCCAGCTGCTCCCATCATGAGAGAGATACAGGAGTATCAGAGCAGCACCAATAGGTTGAGAAGCACCTTCTTTCCATGGGCAGTGAGAATGCTGAATGACCAAAAGAACAGCTCACACTAACCATCTGTGACTCTCAAATTGTTGAAACAATATTTATTGATTTGTATGGATGCATACTTGTTCTGTGTAGGTATTGTTTGTCTGTATGTGTTAAGTCTGGTTGTGGGCCTGCATGTTTATCATGGAGGACCAGAGAATGCTGTTTTGTCGGGTTGTACTTGTGCAATCAGATGACAATAAAATTGTCTTGACTTGAAATATTTCTTCATAAATCATTTCTTCCCGTTGATAATTTTAGAGCTATTTTATGATGTTGATAATCTAAGTGATCAATTTATCAGTTACGTTCTCCAGCTTACAACCACAGACTCAGAGATATTGTTACTCCTGCTTATCAAGAAACCTATTAAATGATGTCAAAGGCAGCATGAGACAGTTGAAGGTAATTTTAATCTCAAACATTACATTTGGCAGTTTTGAAAGAGGAACGTTAATGGGACTAATATGCATGAAGATGCTATTTTGGAATAAGTCATAAAATATGCTTTAAAATAAAAATCTTCAGAGAACTTGGTTGTTGCTTCTCTGATGCCTTTGCAGTCATGAGAGACAGAATGATATCTTTCCAATCAACCATTCTCCTTCCTCTGCAACGGTTGGACTTGAATTCCAGCACATTCACCAAAGACAATTCTTCAGTTCGTTTGCAGAAAGTTGAGGGATTACTTCCATGGCAAAGGGAGCCTGCTCCATCCCTTCGCAGAAGCATTCAGTGGTCGATCACGGGGGATGCAACTGGCAGCTTGATATTCTCTGGTGCAGGGACAATTAAGTTTCCTAGCTTCCCCAGCTGCTACCAAACACAGGTACCCCTCAAGTCTTTGGCACTCAGCATCATGCCAATAATCTATCACTCAACTGTGGTCTAAATGTCCACCTTGCAGATAAACAGACACTGATGCACAATTCATTAGAGCAGAAAACATCTCACCAGTCATTGCCACAATAGCACTGATAAATGACAGATTTAATAGGAATACTAATGAATCTCCAGGCTAAACCATGCTGCTGAGTTAAACCATGTTCCTGCTTTGGGAGAAGTGCTCAGTGGTGTTCAGATGAAGAGAACAGTGCAACAGCTATTGCTGTACAGGCAAATTTTGGGGAGTTGGAAGTTTAAACCACTTTAATGGATGGATGGAGTCAGAGTAGGATGTTAAAATGATAAAATATACAAAACCTTACTCTGAATGCATCTACTCCTATTTCAGCAGGCAACTGATTTTTACAGGAAGGTGAAGGAGCAACTCCCCTTGAGTTAAACAGCTTTCAAAATGACTCATGCTTCCAGAACTCCACACAAAGAACCAATTACTTTGGATTAAAACCATATTCCGAATCCTGGGACGTGGTTGGAATTTCAGCCATTTCTCAGTTTAAAGGTGTTAAGGGAGAAGCTAAATCAGAAAGCTACTGGATAACCGAGTCCCTGCATTGAGGACAGTCAGCTGTCTCACATCATGCCCACTCCTTTTCGCTGAACACAGAAAACACAGGGTCCATCAGAAGGCTGTGCAAGGGAAAGAAAAGTTTCTGCCAAATGGTGGGCCTTGCGTTGCAGTGGAGGAGCAGCATTGTAAATGGAAGGCAAGTTCTATTGGGAATGGCCGTTCTAGGTGCTGTGCTTGGGGTCCGTGCCTAGGCCTTAACAAGGGAGACTTCAGAGAGGAGGCAGAGTGGAGACAAAGTCAGTCCTTTCCTTCTTTTAAGACTGCAGTATGAAGGGTAGAAATGGCAGCAAAAAGGAGTGCTCCTCTTGCGAGACATGGGAAATCTGGGAGAAGTCAGGTGCAGCTCATCTCAATCTACATGGATCAATGAGGAGCAGGCAGGAGGCAGAGAGGGTCATAGACAGGGGTTTCACAGGAATGGTCACACTGCAAGTTCAGTCAGGAACAATTGGTGACAAGAAGGGCAGGCTATTAGTGCAGGAGTTGCCTGTGGCTAAGCCCCTCGTCAACAGGTAATCATTTTGATGGTGAACAGCAGTGTGATAGTACAGATTCTATCACCAATGTGTATATGTACATATGTACAGATGGTAGTGTTGGATGACTCCTAGGATTGCTCCTGGCCAGACCAGGTCATTCTGGACTGGTCGACCTACTTGTGATATGCACCAGTCTTTTAGTTAATAAAAGCCTTGGTTTGGATCAACAAGTCTTTGGTTCTTTCGACGCGAATTACAAGCAGCAGCAGCCAGATAAGTGGGGCCACAACAGAATCTGACATACAGCAGTTCAGGCAAGCAGCAGTGATGGGAGAAGCTACAATCATGGGCACTGAAGGGTACGTCGGTGGCTGCGAGTGAGATGCAGGGTTGTGTGTTGCCTCCCTCACTCCAATTTCTGACAGGGTACAAGATATTGTAAACTTTGTCAAAAAGAAAAAGAAAAGCATGTGAAAAAGTCAGGCTTTGGAAGCTGAATTTGGACAAGGAACTTTAGGAATGTAAGTAACCAGAAAAGATACTTAACAATAAATTTGTGGCTGGGAGGGGGTTTGGAGAACGGGGGGAATAGAAGGTGCCATGAAATGTCCTTGGCAAATAGGCAAACCACACAGACACGAGGAACAATAGATAGGTGGGGAAAGTGTAGATTCACTCTCGGACAAAGGAGGTCATTGTGGACCCAGAACAAGTGGAAAAGGTCCTGGATGAATTGGTTGCATTGGTATTCACCAAGCAGAAGGAAGTGGATGATGATGAAATGAGGAAGGAGTTTTTTGATTTCCCAGGGCACAATGATTTTGAGGAGATGTTGGGTGAGGGATATTGACATGGGGCAGAGACCTCTGTATCCCCTTTGGCCATAAGTGAGGTACCAGAAGACTGGAGCAGAGCCAACATTGTTTCTTTGTTTAAGAAGGGCAACAATAACACATAGACCACTGAGCATATTAAAGATTACTATGGAAAGTCAGCATGGCTTTGTATGGGGGAAGGTCCTGCCTTACAAATTGGATTGAGCCTCTTGAGACTATGAAGATGACTGATGAGGGTAGGGCAATGAACATGGTGTTACACAGACTTTAATGAAGTATTTGATTGTATCGGCATGGTAGACTGATAAAATGAGATTGGTTAATTGGATTCAAAATTGGCTTGGTCATCGAAGATAAGGAGTAATGGTAGAGGGATGTTCACTTGGCTGGTGGGATCAGTGCTGGGTCCTCCGTTTCAAATATATATTCATGATTTAGTTGAAAATATAAGTGACCTGATTAGCTGGTTTGCAGATTACATGAAAAATACTGGAGCTGTGTTTAGTGATGGCTGCCAAATTATACAGCAGGATATAAATCAACTGGAAGTGGCAGAGGGAGTTTAATCCTGACAAGTGTAAGGTGTTGCATTTGGAAAGACAAAAATAAGAGCGTACAGAACAAATCTCAGGACCCTTGATGTACAGAGGGATCTTGGGCTGCAAGTCTATAACAAGCCTTTCCAGCTCAGAAGCCCAAATACACCCTTTTCAAATACTATCCCCGTATGTCATTAGATATGGGGATAGTGCCGGAGGATTGGCGCATTGCGCATGTGGTTCCGTTATTTAAAAAGGGTTCAAGGAGGAAGCCTGGCAACTATCGGCCTGTAAGTTTGACGTCTGTGGTAGGTAAATTAATGGAGAAAATTCTTAGAGATAGTACTTATAAACATCTGGATAGACAGGGTCTGATCAGGAGCACTCATCATGGATTTGTGGGAGGAAGGTCATGTTTGACCAATCTGATTGAATTTTTTGAAGAGGTGACTAGGAATGTGGATGAGGGTAGCGCAGTGGATGTTGTCTATATGGACTTCAGTAAGGCCTTCGATAAGGTACCACATGGAAGGTTAGTTAGGAAGGTGCAGTCTTTAGGTATAAATTTTGAGAGAGTCAAATGGATTGAACATTGGCTGAAAGGGAGAGGCCAGAGAGTGGTAGTGGATAATTGTCTGTCAGGTTGGAGGCCGGTGACCAGTGGTGTGCCTCAAAGATCTGTATTGGGCCCATTGTTGTTCATTATATACATTAATGATCTAGATGATGGGGTGGTGAATTGGATTAGTAAATATGCAGATGATACTAAGATAGGTGGAATAGTGGATAATGAAGAAGGTTTTCAAGGATTGCAGAGGGATTTGGGCTGCTTAGAAAAGTGGGCTGAAAAATGGCAGATGGAATTTAATGCTGATAAGTGTGAGGTGCTTCATTTTGGTAAGAAGAATCAGAATAGGACATATGTGGTAAATGGGAGAGCATTGAGGAATACAGAAGAGCAGAAAGATTTAGGAGTGACGGTACATCGTTCCCTGAAGGTAGAAACTCACGTGAATAGGGTGGTGAAGAAGGCTTTTAGTATGCTGGCCTTTATCAATCATTGCATGGAATATAGGAGTTGGGAGGTGATGTTGAGATTGTATAAGACGTTGGTGCAGCCTAATTTGGAGTTCTGTGTGCAGTTCTGGTCGCCTAATTATAGGAAGGATATAAACAGAGTGGAGAGAGTGCAGAGAAGGTTTACCAGAATGTTGCCTGGGTTTAAGCATCTGGAGTTTGGGGAGAGATTGGACAGATTGGGTCTTTATTCTTTGGAGCGTAGAAGGTTGAGAGGGGATTTGATAGAAGTATTTAAGATTATGAAAGGGATAGACAGAATGGATGTGGATAGACTATTTCCGTTAAGAGGAGGAAGGTTTAAAACAAGAGGACATGAGTTAAGAATTAAGGGGCAGAGGTTCAGAGGTAACATGAGGGGGAACTTCTTTACTCAGAGAGTGGTAGCTGTGTGGAATGATCTTCCGGGAGAAATAGTGGCGGTGGAGTCAATTGTATTATTTAAGAAAAGGTTGGACAGGTATATGGATGAGAGGAAGATGGAGGGTTATGGGCATTGTGCAGGGAGGTGGGATTAGAAAGGGGTGTTTGGTTCGGTGCGGACTAGAAGGGCCTAATGGCCTGTTTCAGTGCTGTAATTGTTATATATGTTATATATGTTATATATGTTATGTATTTGAAACATGGGAGGAAACTGGGTTCCCGGAAGAAGTACACATGGTAACAGGGAAAATATATACAACTCCTTACAGACAGCGCTAGAATCAAACCTGGGTCACTGGCGCCATAATATCATTGAGCCAACTGCTACATTAACCGTAGCACCCAAGTTCTGACTCATTGGCAAGAGTGCCAACCGCAGAACCATGGTCGACCTTACTGTGGCACTTCAGCAACATCTAAGTCTGTATGTAGAGTCCTGATAAAGTGTCTAAAGAAGGTGCACAACATCTTACCTTCACTAGTACAGGCATTGAGCAAAGGAGAAGGGAAGTTATGATGCAGTGAAATAAAACATTAATTAGGCCACATTTGGAGCATATCATGCAGTTCTGGTCACTAGGCTACAGGAAAGATCTGGAGGTTTTGGAGAAGGGTGCAGAAGAAGTCCACCAGAACATTGTCTAGATTGGAGGGTGTTAAATAAAACAAGGTTGGACAAATGGATTGTTTTCTTTTGAGCAGCAAAGGTTTTGGGATTGGATGTGGGGTGGGGGGAAAGGGAGGGAAGGGAAACTGGTAGCAATTAAGAAAAATTGTGGGAGGCACAAAAAGGGAAATAGAGCTCTTTTCCCAGATATAAATTATAAGTAAAAGAGGGCATAGATTTAAGGTGAGCGGGGAGAAGTTCATTTGTGAGTGATGTCTTTCCGTACCCCCGCCATCACTCACAGAGCAGTACCACTATCAGGGGAGATGTCAGAAGCATTTAAGAGGCATTTAGACAGATGCGTGAACAGGTAGAGAAAGAATACAGGAATACAGTCCACAATCAGACAGATAAGATGAATTTAATTTGGTGCAAAGTTCAGCCCAGACATTGTGAGCTGAATGGCCTGTTCCTGGGGTGCACAATCCAATGTTCCCGAGTTTTATCATCTTTCAGAACTGCTTGCTAGCCAATAAAGCACTTTTGAGGTGTAGCCTCTTTTGGCCGTATGCAAAACATGGCTCTACAAACTGCAATTTTATCATGTAAAAGTAAAACACAAAAGTCTGCAGATTTTGTGGTTGAAGTAAAAACACAATGCTGGAGAAACTCATCAGGTCAAACAGTTCAATTTTATAATGGTCAGGTTATCTTTTGCATATTTTTTTAAAGTGTTGTTTATGTTGTCATTATTGGCCAGGGGTATGGCCCTATTGGTGTTTGACCAAATGACACAAGATCTTTTACATCTGAAAGGTGTCATACCCAGAATTCCCTTAGTGCCCATGAGAGGACCAGTGTGGATTATTTTGCACAAGTTTCTAGACATAGGAATTATAATTCCAAATACACCATTTTTAAATACTAACCCCGGATGTATTTGAAACATGGGAGGAAACTGGGTTCCCGGAAGAAGTCCACATGGTAACAGGGAAAATATATACAACTCTTTACAGACAGCGCTAGAATCAAACCTGGGTCACTGGCGCCATAATATCATTGAGCCAACTGCTACATTAACCGTAGCACCCAAGTTCTGACTCATTGGCAAGAGTGCCAACTGCAGAACCATGGTCGACCTTACTGTGGCACTTCAGCAACATCTAAGTCTGTATGTAGAGTCCTGATAAAGGCATGCATTCCAACACCACGCTCAGAGATTGATGAAGGGTTCAAGGAGCCACAGTGGGAGCCAGCTGCCCTAATATTTACAAACATCAATGCAAAGTCAGTTCTTGTGTCACAGCCAGCTCGGGGCTCACTTTGTCACGTGAGAACAACGTACAGTACCTTCCTGTTTCTTGGCTTATGCTGAACTTAGTCTCATAGAAATTAAACTAATGGCTTTGAAATGGGTCTTTGTGTGCAAGATCGACATTATCTGTCAAGTTGAATGGGGTTGGTAAAAGATGGAAGGAAATTCTATACACCATTATATTATTGCCATTAATCTGGACAAAGTTTCTTGCCTTTTCCATTAACTTTCCAATGATTACACTCCTCTTTGAACACAGAAACACAATGATCAATCTTATTGAGAAGGACATAAACAGCAATAAAGACTGTCATGGTCTGCATGCCCACTTGATGGTAGGAAGAGTAACAAGAGGAAGTCAATAACAATTACGTGGAGAGAGCTGCCTTCTTGCAGGTTAATTAGACAACCATTTAAATGAAACCTATTAATGGTTATTACAAGTGTCTTTCTTTTTTTAATCCACATTTACATTGCCAATAATTTAGCATACATTTTAAAAGTTAAACATTCATAACCTCTACTATTCTTCTTGCTAGACCTGCCTCCCCAATACAAGGGAAACCAATCCTACACTGTCTTGGCTTGTTCAGATTTGCTATCAAGCTAAGGGATATACATTTATTTTTTTCAATTCTATTTATAAAACTGGTTAAACTGATACATTATTTTATATCAGATGTTCAGTGGGAAATGAGACAATGATAATATTATCTGAAGAGTACAAAAATTATTGCAAAGCCATTAACCAAAAATATTGCACAGAGAGCATGAAACACTGTCCTCCATTGTTCTTTGCCAGATACTTTATCTTCAGGAAGGAAATAAAAGGAGGAGTTAGAGGAAGTTGTGCAGAAACATGGATCCAAATACATATTCCTGCACACATAATCACGAAGAAAACACAGTCCCAATCTAACGTGGACATGACACTGGCAAAGAGAGATGAACACAGCCGGCCTGGTCACGTTGTCTTCCTGGAAGTGAAATAATTTGGTTAGTTGCCAAAAAATGTATGATATATTTTTATTCTGTAATATTATTGTTTATTATCTCTGTATTAATTCATTACTTACTATGAATTTTTTAATATCTCTTTGAACTGTATGTGTTTATAAATAAGCGTATACAGAGCCGTTGTCATACCCACACTCCTGTTCGGCTCCGAATCATGGGTCCTCTACCGGCACCACCTACGGCTCCTAGAACGCTTCCACCAGCGTTGTCTCCGCTCCATCCTCAACATCCATTGGAGTGCTTTCATCCCTAACGTCGAAGTACTTGAGATGGCAGAGGTCGACAGCATCGAGTCCACGCTGCTGAAGATCCAGCTGCGCTGGATGGGTCACGTCTCCAGAATGGAGGACCATCGCCTTCCCAAGATCGTGTTATATGGCGAGCTCTCCACTGGCCACCGTGACAGAGGTGCACCAAAGAAAAGGTACAAGGACTGCCTAAAGAAATCTCTTGGTGCCTGCCACATTGACCACCGCCAGTGGGCTGATAACGCCTCAAACCGTGCATCTTGGCGCCTCACAGTTTGGCGGGCAGCAACCTCCTTTGAAGAAGACCGCAGAGCCCACCTCACTGACAAAAGGCAAAGGAGGAAAAACCCAAAACCCAATCCCAACCAACCAATTTTCCCCTGCAACCGCTGCAACCGTGTCTGCCTGTCCCGCATCGTATTTGTCAGCCACAAACGAGCCTGCAGCCTCCATAAATCTTCGTCCGCGAAGCCAAGCCAAAGAAAGAAGATGTATTTTTTTATATCTCTTTGAACTGTATGTGTTTATAAATTATAATAATAATAAAAAGATTGAAAAAGAAAGAAAGAAAAAATGTCATTTTAAGCAAAAATTCCTCTGGTCCCTAAAAATATAGAGGCATCATAAATCTATAAATGGCCGATCAAATTATTATTGAAACATGTACCTCAACTATCCTTTGAGAAAAATGAACAGGAAATCTTTGCAAATACGCTTGAAAGCTCAGGGAATTTGAACATTTATTTAATTAAAAGGTCTTTCTTTGGGATTTTCTGGATGGGTGATTCCACTTGTTTGTCAAGAATTAGCAATTGCAGGAATATCTCTCCAAATTGGCAATCCTTCTGGAATTATTCATAGCTTCTTGTAAAATGATTTTTAATGATTTCTCCAAAGTTGAAAACATTGGAAATATTCCTGACATATCAATATTAACTGCAGGTGTTGGAAATATGAAAGAAAACATAGAAAATGTTGGAAACACTTAGCAGGTCAAGCAGGATCAGTAAAAGGAGGAAACAGATTCAGTTCAGGAACCTTTTGGTCAGGCCTGGGAAATTGGGATAAAAATCAAGGTAACTTTTAAGTTGCAAAGAAGGTAGGGGAGGAATGGATACGACAAAGGAAATATCTGTGTTCGGGTGAGACTGGGTCTAATAGATTAATGGGGAAATTGAGAGTTTTGATGCTTCCTTGTTTGTGGTATGTGTTGCAAATAGCTGGGAGATGGAACATGTTCATCAGTCAGGTTGTTCCAATGCAGAGAGAAAACCTGAGTCAAAAACGCAGGTGAATAACTTGCTGCAGAAGTAACCAGTTCTTAAACACAGAAAGAGAGAACAGCCTAAAGTTGAACCAATCTGTTCCCAGTCTGGAAAGTTGTCCCACGAGCAGAAAGAAGTTGAAGTCCTCCTTGTGTTTGCATTGGGGTTCAGATAGATAGGTCTGAGTGGTAGTGGGGAATTAAATCAGAAGATCCCATGGACTGAATGGAGGCAACTCAGCTGTAATGTGGATTGTGGAGGATCATGTGACCTCTCCATCTAGAACCTGCTCAGAATTTGGATTATGAAGGGTCATATGGCCTCTCTGGCTGGAACCTGGTTGGAAATCACATGCCAATCAAGGGTTATATCTGCCCACCTATGAGGCTGATGTGTGATTGGCCCTTGCAGTTGATGTGTGATTAGTCCCCCAGGTGCCAATCAGTGGTTAGATCTGCCCATGAACGATTGGTCCTCATAGGTCATGTGGACAGACCCTGCATTGTAAAAGCCTAGTATGTGGAGTCTTGCTCTCTCTCTCTCTCTCTCTCTCTCTCTCTCTCTCTCTCTCTCTCTCGTGGCTTTCTCGAGATCATCACTGAAGTCCATATAGACCCATCCCAGATCCTGAGCTGTGGTCGATACTGGAAACCAGGTTCATTTGATATACTTGTTAGTTGTAATTAATTTACTGTTTTATGTTCCATGTCTGTGGGTGGTTGGGTATTGTGTCTTAACCCTTGCATTCCCAATCTGGAGTTGAGAATGTTTAGCAGGGGGCACGGCCACGCAAAGGACTTAGACAGATGTACTTTGGAAGAATATTAAATAGATGGTCAAAACTTGAAAATCAATATTTTCTTCATCAAAAATGGATAAAACTAGCACGAAGAAGTGAAGGCAGCCAAGAACAAAGATTGAAGAAGCTCCTATTCAACCGGGAACATTGGGTGAAAGTCCGAAAGGGAGTGGTACAAAAATGGCGACGGGACCGGCAGAACCAGGTAAAAGTGGGGAGTCAGGTCAAGTATTGAGTTTCATCCTGGAAAAAAAAGAGAATTTGAGTAACCGATTCATAAGTGTTAAAATGGTGATGATATAATGGAGAAAATTACCAAAATAAAAGAGATTGTTGAAGACCTAATTGAAAAAATGAATCAAGCTGAGTTGACAAAAATGCATGAAAAGCTCAAGGCTTTTGGAAAAAAAAGCCAAAGAATGGGACGTCTGCTTGACAAAATTGACCATATTGGAGAATTTCAGTTGATGGAACAATGTCCGAATTATTGGACTAAAGGAAGGAATCGAGGGAAGAGATCCACTAAACATTTTTACAAAAATAGATCCCACAAGTGTTGGGAGAAGACGAATTTAGAGAAAAACTGTGTTTTGACAGAGCTCACCGAATACTCTGACCCAGAAGAGCTGGTGACCAGGACCAGTTCTGGTGAGACTTTTAAGCAACCAAGAATGGGAGATAATTCTGGGAGCTGCATATGATTACTCTAAGCCAGTGGTTCTCAACCTTTTTCTTTCCACTCACATACCATTTTGAGAATTTTTAACAAATGTTGAACTTCCTACACTCGAAGAGAGGGATAAAAGATGATTTAGATGCACCTTTTACAAGGGAAGAAATAGAGAAAGCTCTTGGTACTTTATAAGTTAACAAGTCCCCGGGAGAAGATGGGTTCCTTCCTGAGTTCTATAGACAATTTAAATATTTGTTGATGCCTCTGTTGATGGATGTGTTAGACCCAAACCCTCCCGGAAACTATTTCAATTGCTGAAATTGCAGTGTAACCGAAAAAAGGTAAAAGACCCATTAAAAACCTCATTATACAGATCAATGTCACTCCTGAATACAGATTATAAAATTCTAACAAAGGCTCCAGCGAACAGACTGGGTGAGTATTTACCAAAATTAATACATCCAAATCAGGTGGAATTTGTTAAAGGAAGATGTTCTTCAAATAGTTTAGGTAGATTATTCAATAGAATACATATGGCAAAGTCCAAACATAAGTATTTCTTTAGATACGGAAAAGGCATTTGCCCAACTGGCATATAAAATATTGGAAATATTTGATGCAGGTAGAAAATTTATAAATTGGATAAAAACACTTTATCGTAAGCCACAAGCTAAAATTATATCTAATAACCAAATGTCATCTATTTTTCCCTTGAGAAGACAATCACCACATCATTCATCCAAACTATTGAACCTCTGGTGTAGATTATAAGGAGAGATCTGGATATTAAAGGCTTCAAAGTTGGACAGGAAGAACACAAAATCAGTTTACTTGCTGATGATGTGCTACTATTTATGTCTGACCGTGATGAATCACTGATAAGATTATAAACAATATTAGAAAAAAATATGGAAGAATATCAGGATATAAAATAAATATGGATAAAAGGGAGATAATGTCATTGCAAAATTTTGATTATTACCAAAAGAGTAGTAGATTTAAATGGAAGAAAGATGGAATTAAATATTTAGGAATAATGACAGATAATAATTTACAGAATTTAAATAAGCTAATTATACCCCTCTATTAGAAAAAGAAAAGATTTGCCGATTACATTAATAGTAAGGGTAAAATGAATAAAAATGAAGGGAATGCCAAGACTACAGGTATCTCTTTCAAACGCTGCCTATTGTACTAACTAAAAAATTATTTATATTATTACATAATTGTATAAGACCATTCCTATGGAATAGCAAAGTACCAAGAATTGCACTGGAAAAGTTACCATGGGACTACAAATTGGGAAGACTCCTGGATTTTAAGAAGTATTATCTATCAGCACCAACAAGATTTCTATCATCTTTCTTTGAAGAAAGCTGTCCCCCTTCGTGGATTTGAACGGGCCAGAATTCAATAAAAGAGGAGACAATGAAGAACTTTATTTATAAGTGGAATGCTAAGTCAATTACAAAAAAAAAATGGACAATCCTATATTATTTTCAGTGCCAACTACTCAGTCCAAGATTCCGCCCTGCTCCAGCTCCCTCAACAGCCCCAAAGGCTAGAGCTGGATGAGGTCCTCACCCGGGATGAGACATATAAGGCAATTGAACAACTGAAAAGTGGCAAAGCTGCAGGTATGGATGGAATCCCCCCAGAGGTCTGGAAGGCTGGTGGCAAAACTCTGCATGTCAAACTGCATGAGTTTTTCATGCTCTGCTGGGACCAAGGAAAACTGCCTCAGGACCTTCGTGATGCCATCATCATCACCCTGTACAAAAACAAAGGCGAGAAATCAGACTGCTCAAACTACAGGGGAATCACGATGCTCTCCACTGCAGGCAAAATCTTCGCTAGGATTCTCCTAAATAGAATAATACCTAGTGTCACCGAGAATATGCTCCCAGAATCACAGTGCGGCTTTCGCGCAAACAGAGGAACTACTGACATGGTCTTTGCCCTCAGACAGCTCCAAGAAAAGTGCAGAGAACAAAACAAAGGACTCTACATCATCTTTGTTGACCTCACCAAAGCCTTCGACATCGTGAGCAGGAAAGGGCTTTGGCAAATACTAGAGCGCATCGGATGCCCCCTAAAGTTCCTCAACATGGTTATCCAACTGCATGAAAACCAACAAGGTCGGGTCAGATACAGCAATGAGCTCTCTGAACCCTTCTCCATTAACAATGGTGTGAAGCAAGGCTGCGTTCTTGCACCAACCCTCTTTTCAATCTTCTTCAGCATGATGATGAACCAAGCCATGAAAGACCTCAACAATGAAGACGCTGTTTACATCCGGTACCGCACGGATGGCAGTCTCTTCAATCTGAGGCGCCTGCAAGCTCACACCAAGACACAAGAGAAACTTGTCCGTGAACTACTCTTTGCAGACGATGCCGCTTTAGTTGCCCATTCAGAGCCAGCTTTTCAGAGCTTGACGTCCTGTTTTGCGGAAACTGCCAAAATGTTTGGCCTGGAAGTCAGCCTGAAGAAAACTGAGGTCCTCCATCAGCCAGCTCCCCACCATGACTACCAGCCCCCCCACATCTCCGTCGGGCACACAAAACTTAAAACGGTCAACTAGTTTACCTATCTCGGCTGCACCATTTCATCTGATGCAAGGATCAACAACGAGATAGACAACAGACTCGCCAAGGCAGACAGCGCCTTTGGAAGACTACACAAAAGAGTCTGGAAAAACAACCAACTGAAAAACCTCACAAAGATAAGCGTATACAGAGCCGTTGTCATACCCACACTCCTGTTCGGCTCCGAATCATGGGTCCTCTACCGGCATCACCTACGGCTCCTAGAACGCTTCCACCAGCGTTGTCTCCGCTCCATCCTCAACATTCATTGGAGCTACTTCATCCCTAACATCGAAGTACTCGAGATGGCAGAGGCCGACAGCATCGAGTCCACGCTGATGAAGATCCAGCTGCGCTGGGTGGGTCATGTCTCCAGAATGGAGGACCATCGCCTTCCCAAGATCGTGTTATATGGCGAGCTCTCCACTGGCCACCGTGACGGAGGTGCACCAAAGAAGAGGTACAAGGACTGCCTAAAGAAATCTCTTGGTGCCTGCCACATTGACCACCGCCAGTGGGCTGATATCGCCTTAAACCGTACATCTTGGCGCCTCACAGTTCGGCGGACAGCAACCTCCTTTGAAGAAGACCGCAGAGCCCACCTCACTGACAAAAGACAAAGGAGGAAAAACCAATCACCCAAACCCAACCAACCAATTTTCCCCTGCAATCGCTGCAACCGTGTCTGCCTGTCCCGCATCGGACTTGTCAGCCACAAACGAGCCTGCAGCTGACGTGGACATTTACCCCCTCCATAAATCTTCGTCCGCGAAGCCAAGCCAAAAGAAAAAAGAATATCACTGAGGACACCTTTATGTAAAAATGTACTACTGCCTTTGAATCTGGGAAACAAAATATTGAATTCATGGTATGACAAAGGAGTAAGATATCTTGATGATTGTTACGTGGAGGGATTTCATGTCTTTTGAACAATTAAGAAATAAGTATGGAGTAACTCATGGGACGTTCTTTTGCTTTCTCCTGTTAAGATCATTCTTAAGAGAAAGATGGGCACCAAACTTGGCCCCACCTGAAATTAGTGAGATGGAACGAATGATTTGGCTGGGGAACACACCTAAATTTATATCTAAAATGTACTTTTTTTTCCAAAATAAAAGTGAAAAACCAGGTTTACAGAGATCAAGTGAGAGATGGGAGTCAGATTTAGGAGTTTCAAAATGGGAAGATGTTGTTCTGATTGGTGTTTGGATAGCATGACATCAATTATAAATGCAAGATACAGATTAGTGCAATATAGTTTTCTACACCAATTATATCTCACCACAGAAATTACATAAATCAAAATCAGAAATATCAGAGATGTGTTTTAGATGTGAGATAGAAATAGGAATGTTTGTACATGCTATGTGGTTGTGTGTGAAGGTGAGACCTTTCTGGCAGCATATTACTGAAATAATAACGAGGGTAACAAGAGTTGCTTTCACAGATGACCCGGAGCTTTATCTTTTGGGCAATTTTTTTGAAATAAGTAATAAACTGATCAAATTTGAAATTTCATTTGTTAAAAAATGTATTACGATTACTTGGAAGTTTGACTCCCCTCTACAGATAGCACGATGGAAGATAGAGATGAACAGTTATATATAATCTAAAGAACAAATATGATGTATTTATAAAAATATGAAAACCATACTTGGACTAAATAGGGGCCCAAATACAATAATTAACAAAAGGTGCTACTGTAACAAAAATATAAATGACCTTCCCAATGAAGACCTTTTTAAAAAAAACGCAACTGTAAGCCCTGACCGTGAGTGAGGGTGTGGGAGGGAAGGGGTTGTTGTGTTTTGTTTTGTATCCAAAAGTGATTTTTATTTATTTATAAATAGATATAAAATGGAAAATGTTGATATGCATATGTATGGAAAAAAAACAAAAATAAAATATTCAAAAAAAAAGAGAATGTTTAGCAATGAAATATTTGCACCAGATGTGTAGTTATTTGTGTATTATTCCGGCTAGTCTGTAAGTGTGTGCCCTTTTGTGAGTTCCCCTGAACGTGAATAAAGACCACTGTTTGTTGATAACACATATCAAACCTTGATTTTCTTTGGACCCATTGAACCTATTCTGAATACAAAAGCAAACAATCCAATGTTGAGAAGACTACACTGAAAACTGAGTGAAATGCAAGTGAATCTTTGATGTGAAGGGATTTCCAGCTTTAGTAAAATATTCCCAGTATCACAAAGGCCTTCCTTTCAGAACTTCATGGGATCTTTCCCTTCTCAACTCCCTGGTTCAACTTCCACTAGTCATTCCCTGTATTATGACATTTCCCCATGCAATCACATGAAATACAACACTCACTCTTTCACCTTTACATTTCCAGAAGGTTACTGAGAGAAAAAAAATAACAGAAGAACCGGGGCAGCACAGTTAGCGTGACAGATACAATGCCAACGACCCAGTTTCGAAACTGGCGCTGTCTATAAGGAGTTTGTATATTCTCACCCCCCCCCCCCCACCCCCATCTGCGAGGGTTTCCTCCAGGTGCTCTTGTTTCTCCCACCTTCCAAATATGTTCAGGCTTTGTCGATTAATTGGTGTATTTGAGTGGCATGGGATCATGGGCCAGAAGGGGCTGTATCTCTAATTTAAAATTTTTAAAAAGTAGGCCTCTCCATATTCAGCACATTATTTGAGCATTCACTGTAAAAAGCTTTCAAGGAGAAGGCTGCCTGATGGTTAAAAAGACTCTTGTGCCTGAAGTCACATGCTCTATTGAGTGACCTTCCCCCGATTTCAACTAGCCAGCACAATTCCAACATGAAAGGAATACTCAAATATACACCAACCACGCATTTCCCTTGTAACAAATACAATCTGTCCTTCAGCATTCATTGACAGTTTTGAATGCGTTGTTTAGGTTGCTGCTTTCTCTGTATTTCCATTATGATTCGCTGGAGAAGAAGATTCAGGTCATGTGCATGCTTCCCCAACATGACAATTTCACATGCTCAGCTTGACAAATTGCGACAGAATTAGCATGTGATCAGCTAGTCCTGTCTTGCCAATGCATTTAGATTTACATTTGCAATCTTTCAATGAATTCTACACACCTGACACAGTTCATGGCATTTTTACTTTACTTTATGATACACAATACATGTGGAGCAAGGGCTCCGACATTGATTAATGTCAGAATGAAAAGTTGTAGCCATGACTGAATCAGAACAGTGTTAGCATCACACATGGTCCAATCATGGGCGCATTACATTGAGGCCAATGCTAGTCTCATTCTGCTTGGAAAGATGGACTTTTACATGGAGCGCGAAGCCAAGCCAAAGAAAAGAGTTACAGGTCAGATATGAATCAAGTAGAAATAGGTCATACTGCATCATCATTTACCCAGCAGGTTTTTGCACTGCACTAGACTCCATAGCACCTTTTTATCCTAGTGAATCTGTGCTGATGGATGGATTAGGGCCTGGAATGGGAACACCAGTATCTATGATCAAAAAGTCCTACAAAGTGCTCTTGAGTATTCTATTCAGCGCTAATTGTCAGTTGAAATCAACCAATGCTTGTCGTGATACTAGATTTCCAGGCTTGTACACTTTGTGGATTTATTTTTCCCTCCATAGTTTGGACCTTAATTGCCATGTCCATAAAACTGCTGCAGCTCACATCAGTTAACTTAATAAAGAAATAATTGTACATCTGATGCTTCAAATTAATTGCAACACTAATCACTGGTGTAGCTTGTACTCAGATCACAGAAAAACAAGTAACATTGCTCATAATTTTGAATCGAAATATTAGCAAGGTGATACACCCCAGTAAATCACAGGCAAAACTCTCCCCACCACTGAGAACGACTCAGTGGTTTTCAAACTGCCCTTCTAAATTCACATACCACTTTAAGTAATCCCTATGCATAGATGCTCTGTGATTAGTAAGGGATTGCTTAAAGTGGTATATGAGTGGGAAAGGAAGGTTGAGAATCACTGCTCTTGACCCAATTGTTATTGAAATATTTTCCTTGAAAAAAATTGTCATTGTCCCATTTCCTTTGGAGTTATGAAACCATTCACATAATGAGTCAGTTAGGTACAATTAAAATAGTGGTTTTCAAACATTTTCTTCCCACTCACAGACCACCTTAAGCAATCCTTTACTAATCACAGAGCACTTATGGCATAGGGATTGCTTAAGGTCAATGTGAGTTTAGGGCGGCAGCATGAAAACCATTGATCTACATGGAACGTTGCCATCAGAGAGCAGTAACAATCACCAAGAACCAACAACACCAAGGGCACGGTCTGTTCTTGCTGCTGCCATAAGCGGTACAAGTGACACAGGACTTGTACCACCAGATTCAAGAATAGTTGCCACCCCTCAATTATTAGACTCCTGAACAACAGACTAATTCAGAGACTCATTTAAGGACTCGCATTTTGGTCATTATTTATAATTATATTTTTTATACATTTGGATTTGAACTGTCAGTTTTTTTGAAAATTTTATTTTTCATTTGCATCAATACATACATACACATAACAATACGGTGTAATAAAAATTTTATATATTTTTTTAACTTCCCCCTCCCTGCTCCCTCCCCCAAATGAAAAAGATAGAAAAAAGAAACACCTGAATTTATTTATCATTCACTATTGTACATTCCTAACATATTATTCTAACCTGTACATATTAATTGAGAGGAGTGGGTGTTGTGGACAATGTGGATGGACCCTTACTAATGAAATGCATATATGGTTTCTAAATCATATAAAAATTCTCAGGTTGATTCCTTAAATTATAAGTAATCTTTTCCAATGGTATACAATTTTGAATTTCCGTATGCCATCTATCCAACCTTATAATATTAGCTGACTTCCATGTCACTGCCATACATTTCCGCGGCATCGCTATTGCTACACTCAAAAATTTTGTTGATGTTTGTCAAACTTCGATTTAGTATCAGTGTTATATAAATCATCAAGCAAAAACATTCTGGGATCTTTTGGTATCTGTATCTTCATAATTTGTCCCAATAATATATTGAAATCTTCCCAAAATTTTCCCACTTTTTCACAAAACTAAACTGCATGCAACAAAGTTCATGTTTCTTTGTTACATCTGAAACATTGTCAGAACAATTTGAATTAAGCCCATGTAATTTATCCGGAGTGTATATAAAGCCCACCTCACTGACAAAAGGAAAAGGAGGAAAAACCCAACACCCAACCCCAACCAACCAATTTTCCCTTGCAACCGCTGCAATCGTGTCTGCCTGTCCCGCATCGGACTGGTCAGCCACAAACGAGCCTGCAGCTGACGTGGACTTTTTACCCCCTCCATAAATCTTCGTCCGCGAAGCCAAGCCAAAGAAAAAAAAAGTATAATTAGTGAAAAAAATTATATTGTAACATTTGATATCTAACAATAATTGTATTAATTACACTCTCCTAGCACAATCTTGAGCAGGCCTCATCATGAATTTGTATATTTAAATATTTTTCTCATTTTTTTTACTTAAATAGTTCCTTTTTTCTGCATTGTGTCTCGTAATTGTATATACATATTAGTAATAAACTTCTTAGACAATGTATGAATTATTAAATACTCAAATAGGCTCTGTTCTGCAAGTCTAAAATTCAGGCCTAATTTATTTTTTAAATCATATTTAAGCTGATAGTATGAAAAATAGTTTTATTTGGTATATTGTACTTCTCTTTCATTTGTTCAAAAGTCAAGAAAAAAAGAACCTAAGAAATTATCTTTTATCCTCTTTATCCCATTATTGTGCCAGATATCAAAGAAAGCATTATTTAAAGTGAAAGGAATAAGTGGATTCTGCTTTAACATAATTCCTCTTTCTATATGAATTCCATTCCATATCTTGAATAAATGTTTTAAAATTGGTACTCCTTTCAAAAGTTTCTTGTTCCATTTATACAAAAAAAATTTCTGGATTAGTTTATCCTTTGTTATTCATTTCAGTATGTACCCACACTGTCTTCTCCCCAATTTGATAACAGGAGGATAGAAATCTTAATTGATTGAAATGCCAGGTTGTTTACAGTTCTTTCTTTGAGTACTGGTCATTAGAAATTGTGCCTGGATCACAGAAAAAGAATCTCAGGCTTGTATCTGATGCCACGACAATACATTTGAAATTTAAATTTGAACTCTGAACTTTGAAAGGCATGATATGCTCAAAGGACAAAATTACTACCCTTGTTTCTGCTTTCCTTTGGAGAAATTAGATGACAAGGTTCAACAGGGTGAAGCTGGACAGGTGCTCGCATTGTCAATTACCAAACAAACAACCCTATTATCTGGTCTGGACAAAGTGGATGTCTCATGCCCTGTCAGAACAAAAACAAAGACATGGAAAATTCAAGGCATTCAAGTTCCCAGCAAGCTCCCACATCAAGTCCTTGCTGCAAGTGGGTGGAAAACAGAACATATCCATTGTTCAGTGGGAGGAGAGAGCTGCAGTCACACACCTGATTGCAACCCTGGAAGCAAGTTGGCCTGGTAGGGAGAGGTACAAGTACCACAGGGAGAGTTTATTTGTACCGAGCATTAGGGATCTATAATAGAGGGAACAAGGTCAGATTTGTGTGGTTTGATTGGTGTTCAATGCCTTAGGATCTGGGTATTTGGATGGGGGATGGTAGCTAGGAATATCAGGGTTTGAAGGGTTTGGGAAGTCATGCCAGAGAACAGTGATTAGGGTCAAAGGTGAACATGGGACACCTTCCAGAGTCCCTAATGCAAACAACAAGGGGCACCCAATAGCTGTGGCAGGGCCTAAATGCCATAACCTGCAACAAAACCAAAGCCAGTGAATAAGCAGATATCAAAGCTTTGGTCTCAAAGGAAATCAATGCCTTCAACACTCAATTTGGTGACAGTAACAGCAAAGAACTACCCATCCACACCCCCACGTCCCCTGTCTGTATCAAGAGAGTGAATCTGAGGAAAGCATCTGGCCCGGATGGAGTACCTGGCTGAGTATTAAAAATCTATGCTGACCAACTTACCAATGTATTCATAGATATCTTCAATATCTCACTCCAGCAGGGTGTGGCACCCACCTGTTTCAAACAGGCATCAATCATACTGCTGCCCAAGGAGAGTGTGGTAACCTGCCTTAATGACTATTGACCAGTAGCACTCACATCAACATTGATGAAGTATTTTGAAAGGATGGTGTTGAAGCAGATCAGCTCCTTTCTGAGGGGTGACATGGATACATTCCAGTTCACCTATCAAAGAAAAAGATCTATGGTGGATGCCATCTCACTGGCTCGACATAAAGATGCATACATCAGAATGCTCTTTATCGACTACAGTTCGGCATTTAACACCATCATCACCTCAAAACTGATCAGCAAACTCCAAGACCTGGGACTCAGCACTTCACTGTGTAATTGAATCATGCATTCCTTCACCTCCAGACCACAATCAGTGAAGATTGGTAAAAGACATCTCCTCTATAATTTCCATTAGTGCTGGAGCACCACATAGCAGTGTTCTTAGCCCCCTGCTCTACTCACTTTACACCTATAACTGTGTGGCTTGGTCTGACAATAATGCCATCTACAAATTTGTCAATGATATCATGGTAGTAGTTTGTATAAAGAAAGGTGGGAGGGAGATTAAAAATCTGGCTGAATAATGCACCAATATTAACCTTGCACTCAACGTCACCAAAACTAAGGACCTGATTGTTGACTTCAGGAAGGGAAAAACAAAATTTATACCATCCAGTGATTATTGTGGAATCAGAGGTGGAGAAGGTGAGCAAATTTAAGTTCTCGGGAGTCACTATCTCGGAGGAACTTTCCTGGACCAAACACATTAATGGCATCGTGAAGAAAGCACGTCAGTGCCTCAACTTCCTCAGGAGTTTGCGGAGGTTTGGTATGAGGCCAGAAACCCTGGCAAATTTATGTAGATGTGTGGTGGGAAGTGTGTTGACTGGCTGCATCATGGTTTGGTATGAGGGCCCTGAGCATAAAGCCTCAAAAAGGGAGTGGACAAAGCCCAGGACATCACAGGAAAAACCCTCCCCTCTATTGAGAACATCGACAGGAAATGCTACCGTTGGAGAGAAGCAGCAATCATTGAGGATCCACCCCACCCAGCACACACTCTGTTCTCACTGCTGCCATCAGGAAAGAGGTGTAGTTGCCATAAGACTCACATCACCAGGTTCAGGAACAGCTGCTACCCCTCCACCATCAGACTCCTCAATAACAAACTCATGTAGGAACTCTACTTGTTCACTTTATTGATTTTTAAATTCTCTTTGTATTGCACAGATTGTTTAGATTCATTATCAGTTCTTCATTTGTTTACATGTATACTCTGTGTACGGTTTATTTGCACTACCAATTCTAATTCCGCCGGGCCCGCAGGAGAAAGAATCTTAGGGTTGTATGTATATGCTCTGACAATAAATCTGATCCAGCACTGCTTTATTAACTCCAAGTTATTGCATGTATAAGAAGTGACCATCACTCCCAGAGCTAACTTGTCCAACATCCTGTGCCTAGCTCCAAAAGGAGCCACAAGAGGAATGACAGATGTATGATGATATTTTGAGAGTTTCTGAAACTGAAAAATGGCAACATTTTCTTGTTAAAAAGGTGAAAACCAAAGGGAAAGTGGCATTTTCTGTCAACACACATGCACACACACACCCCCGCACACGCCTTATGTAGATGAAGCCTGATCCTGAATGGAATACTTTATCTGTACTGCCTCTTGGTGTTCAATGTGTGCAACCAACCCACTGTGCGTCTTCCCCCAGTGCAGTCTCTGCATGGTGCGGGTAATGCACTGTTACTCAGGACCAAATTAAACTTAAGGATCCACTTTTCCTGAATACAGTGTTTAATCCTCAACCATCCCAGACCAAAATTGGCATGTCTTTTCCTTTAACTCAGACTGAAAGAACAATTAAAATGGTTTAAATCACAAATGCCTTAAAAATATTGCTCATTATTATCACAACTTCTATGTTCTTAAACAAGAGGATTCATTACTCTTGGCAACGATGTGACTTAATTAGCTGTTAAATTGTGTCATAGTCAGTTTGAATAGCAGCGATTATGAAACCTCACTGGTGGCTCATGTTGTGCTTCAACTACATCATATGATTTAATCATAATCTGGAATTTGGCAGCATGCACTGAGAATTAGCTGTCTCAACTGAATACAACAGAATGATGATCAACTCTGCTTCATGCTCTGTTGAATGAGCTAAATATTGGAACCTGACTCACAACTATGATCTAATGAAGTGCACTGTTTGTGAAACAGTGCTATTACATAACTTGAAGATTACAACTAAATTGCCCAACTGCAACTTTCAGGACGTCAGATTCCACTCCATTGATTCAAACCTTCGTGAGCAGTCTCTGCTTATTCATTTGTGAGGCCTGGTATTGCTGGCAAGGGTTGTATTTCTTGCTCGTTCATAACTACCACGAAGTGGGTGGTAAGTTCCTTGTTGAATTACTGGAGGCCTTGAAGTTAAAACAAAGTTGGTCAAGGGACATCTGACTGAGCTATTCAACTAAATGAGAGGCGCAGGAAAGCTTTGCCCTTCAGTAGAGTTGTCTGAAAACAGAGAGCATAGGTTTCAGGTACAAGGGAGGAGGTTCAGAGGGGATCAAAAGGTGGTTGAAATTGGGAATGCATGGCCTGGCAAAGTCTTCCACAACACTTACGGAATGTAGTACAAATCTGATAATTTGCGGCCTGACTACTCAGAACCCCATTTGGTTTGCTGCAAAACTTTTCAACTCACCAGTTCTCACACTCCCTTTCAAATGCACTCGGGTTTTTTTATAAAACTGCCAAACATCTAAAAAAGAGTGAATTTAGTGTCTTGAGGTATTAATAGGTATAGCAATAGTCTATAAAAATGACCAGTCCAACACCACAGTTAGTTCAGACTTGGTCCATCAAATGGTCTGTCACTTGACTATACAACGCTGTGACAGTAAAATGCTCTGACTGAACTACTGGCACGGAGTTCCAGGACTTTGTTCCAGAGTGGCAAGTGATGAGCAAGGAAAATTCCAGGTGGTGTTTTTCCCTGATGCATGGTGCTCTCATCTCAGGGGTTAAGGGGAAACTTCATGTAATAATGAGGGTGGTAAGGCATCCATGTGGATCTGGATAAAGGGTCCTGACCCAAAATGCTGACTGACCATTTCTATCCAGGGGTGGTGGAAAGATCCAAGAGAGCAGTGAGCAAAAAGAGGGTGGACAGGAGGCAGTGAGGAATAAGGGGGCATTCTGTAGCTTCAGTCTTGTTATTATTCAGTCTGCTGCAAAGTTTAATGAAAAAGCCAGTGCAGTAATTTTCTGGCCAGACTCTGGGCAGCAGTAGTGAGCAAAATAAACAGCGACATGGCGTTCTCGCGAGGGCTGGTCTCGGTGTCTGCACTACCATCACTACCATCCTGCTCAGTGCCTATACTAAACCACCCCCCCCCCTCCACCCACCACCTACCCTGAGCAATTTTATTTGGGGGGGGCACACTCTGGATGTGTCCTGGAGACCAGAGGGGTGCCAGCCCGAACAAGTTTGGGAACCACTGCTCTAACAGTGTGTTGTCTGCTCAAAATTCAAAGGTTGCTCTTCATTGATTCATTTAGTTTTGGAAAGATAATTTTAAAACTCTATCAATGATGCTGGTTATTCAATTACAACCTAAACCCTCAACTGGTCTTTTTGGAATTACAGATGCAGGTTATTTACCATCTTCTGCATATCGAGTTATAGCTTTTTCTACACTATTAGCTAGAAGAGCCGTTTTACTTAAAAGGAAAGTCTCTGATTCTCCTCATTATTTCAATGGTTTTCTCTTGTTATGTCTTTCCTAAATCTAGAAAAAAAATCATACGTTGTACTTTAGATACAATTACTAAATTTGAAGAAACATGGAAACCATTTATTGATTACTTTCACAGAATATAACTGGCATTATTCTATGAATTAACTCTTCCTTTCCTGACATAATATAATTCTTGTTGGTTTTGTTATTTGTTGGTATTGACCAGAGCTGTTTTAAACCATTCAACAAGTCCTTGGGATAGGGCACTCAGTGGGTTTTTTAATTTTATTTTAGTAGATTAGTTGGGGTTATTTTATACATAAATTTATAATTATTTCTTTATATCTGTTTTCTTTGTTAGGAGAATTATCACATTTTCACTATTTGGAATTTATATGTTGTGGCGGCGCACATCACTTGTGGCTAACCGGCCCCACTTGTATCGCCGCACCGGCAGGGCAGCCGCGAGAAGATAACACCGTCAGGGGACCTCCGTGCCTCGTGGCTAAGGCCAAAGTGGGCGTGAAGTTTGAATAAACAGTTCATTTGAAACCCCCACCGTGTTAGTGGTGTTTTTCATTCTGTGTAGCAGTCGCTACAATATGATATTTATACTACATAGACTTGAATATGCCATTTTAATCATGTTATTTCTATTCTCTTTATTCTGTGTAAATTAATAAAAAAGATTGGAAAAGAAAGAAAGTTCTGGAAATCATATTTCAGAATGAGCGATCTGAGAAAGACATTATATCTTTTCCACCAGATTTAGTTGCAACCACATTTGTTGCCCACTCCTCCCCACCAATGGACGAAGTGACCCGACCATTTCAGAGGAAGTTGGACAAATCTGCAGTCACCATGAAGGAAGGATGGCAGGCAAATTTCCTTCTCCAGAAATGCATTAGTAAATCAGATAGGATTTTAGAACAATTTGGCCGTTTCAAGGTTTCAATTTTTTCATTTCTGAATTACCTCATTCATCCAATTTGAATCCCCAGTTGCATCTCTGTATCTCATGGATCCAGAACTTGACCAACTTCCTGATCAAGTAACAAAGTGTTAGGAGCCTTAGTACTTTGAGAGCTAATACAGTTGGAATTTTATTATGAACAATTAAAGCTAACCCTGACGGATCTTTCACTGGAATTAGCAGCTCTGTTCACACTGCTGAGTTCCAGGAAATGAGGCCTGAGGCTATCTTAAATAATTCTACAAATCACTTTGTATAGTGCTCTGAAAAATCAAATGTTAATTGAAAGAATGAGAGATAACTTTATTTTGCTGTAATTACACTTAAAGCAATATCCTGAAATGATTCTGCTTCCCCCATTTCAGTCAGCTGTTGAAATAAATCAACTGACTATGTGAAATGATCTCCTTTGAAAGACCAAGTGAAGCCAATTCAAATGCATAATAGCAAAATACTCCAGATGCTGAAAACCTGAAATAAAAATAGATAATGCTGGAAGTTCTCAGCAGGTTGACATACAGGGGAGAAATCAGAATTTCCACTAATTTTCCTCAAAGTGCCAGCAACCTGGGTTCGCATCTGGCCCTCTTTGGAGGTTGCATGTTCTCCCCGTGATCTGCATAGGATTTCCCTGGGTTCTCCCATTTTCCTCCCACCCTCTAAAACATATGAGGTTGGTTGTAACAGGGTTTCATGGATCAGGATATGACAGCTACCGTCATTGCTAAAAAAATGAATTTCCTGATCACAAGTTCTACATGAACACTCCAGAACTCCTTACTGGAAATTCCAAATTTAGCATGTGTGACATCCTATGACAGAGGGATATCAAAGATTACAGGGCAGAGGGGAAGTGTGAGAGGGCGTGAGAGATGTATATGAGATTGCACAGGGCTTTATTGAAATAATTTGTCTGAAGAGAAAAAACAAATTGAATGCTTTCAACAGCTGAAAATTCTGGAATAACCCTAACTGCTTAAAAGCAACTGAGTGAGGCATTTATGATGGAGGAGAATGTGGGTGTGCATGTATTTAAGAGTTTCAGCCCTTAGCAAATTGAGGACATCTTCAGAGCAGGCATCAAAACAAAAGCAAAACACATTGGAAATCTAAAACAAGATATAATGGGAAAAACACTCAGTGGATCATTCAGCATCTGTGGAAACAGGAATAGAGTTGATGATCCACATCAGTCACCGTTGTCACAATGCCTCCATGGCCAACTCAGCAACTCTCTGGCTTGATTGTCAAAGAGAAGCAATGTTCTCTTTCAGCCAAATTAAGGGATAAATTAGGTAATTCATGGTGTTTACACGTCTTAGCTTGTAATGTCTTCCCATTTTCAGGCATATAGTGCAAGAACCAATTGCTCCCAGGTCAGGTATGAAAGGAAAGCAAAGCGCCAATGATCTAACCAAATTGTACCTCTGCGTCTAAGAGATGATAAAAAAAAAGAGTATTTTCTTCTTTCAAGCATACAATGCTACCACCAATTGGTACCCAGTCAAGAAAGAAAGAAAAGTCTTCTGACTAAAAATCACCTTTGTCCTTTAGTCACAAAACCATTACCACATGACAGTGTAAGATTTTCATCTTTCCATAGCAGTTGAACTCTGAACTTAGAGTTCCAGACAATTATTTTAGTGTCACCCAACAGAAAATATTACCTGCCGTAACTTGAGAACAATTGAAAAGAGGTCCACAGTTCAACAAAGTGCAGTGCATTTGAAAGTGTACAGTAGATTGCTGCAAGATGAGTAACGTTGTGGTAAAATAGCATCCAGCAAGCTCCTAATAAAGATTAGTGTGACGATCATCTGTAATAATTTTTTATGTAGCATGGCCAATGGGCAATGTTGTCTCAGAAATTTTTTTAAGCCAACATAGTTTGGTTGTTAATATGCATTAAAAAGTGTAAGGATGCAAGGACTGGAGATTTCTTAAAATAAAAATAGAATCTGCGATGCAAGTAAAAGTTACATGCACAAGAGACTATGCTGTCCTTTTTTGTCTTAATGGTATTGGGTATTTTTTTTGTCTGAGCAGTTACAATCTGGCTACTAAGGGATGAGTATCATTAAATTATACAAAACTGCAATATGGATCAAATATCATAAACCTTCCTCTGCCACAATGTGCATTCTCCTTCCACAGAGACCTGCTTCCAAATCCTGCTACCTGCTACCTTCAGGTTGCAACACCACTTGTCTAATATTCTCCAAGACTGTGCAATCTACTCTCTTTTATGTCTAGCTAACTGGGCAGACAGGCACCTGATCCAAAGCATGCCCTCGAAGGTTATATCACACCCTCACTGCTGCACTTTCTTCTCACTTCTCATCAGTTTTATCCAATTAAATGGGATAAGTCCCTTCATAGCTTGATTGAGGATACTCAAACGAGCAAGTTAATCCTGAAAAAATGAACATGGGGAAGAAAGCTCCTGCCTGGGTAATACATGCTCATGTCTCAGATTCCCTTTCATAAGAAAAAATATTTTAAGAAAACTCCTTAGAGTGTATCATCCTTTAATGCTCCTTATACAAACATATACTCTTAAAAGCATATACTTTTCATGAGCCCTTCCTGTTTCCTGCTTCCTATATTTAATGTACGCTTCCTTCTTCCTCTCGACTAGCTGCCTCACCTGTTTCGTCAACCACAGTTCCCTTTTCCTACCATATTTTCCTTGACCCAATGAAACAAACCTATCTTGAACCTAGCAAAACTTCTCCCACATTACTTCTGTGCTTTGACCCTTGAACATCTGTTTCCAATTTACTCTCGCCAGTTCCTGCCTCATCCTATTGTAATTAGCCCTTCCCAAATTAAATACTTTACAGTTTTGTCTGCTTTTATCCTTATCCATAGCTATGCTAAAGCTCAGGGGGTTGTGGTCATGCTAACCAGAATATTCACCCACTGAGAGGTCTGCCACCTGACCAGGTTCATTATCCAGAATTAGATGCAGTATAGCCTCTCCTCTCATCGGCTGGTCCATATGCTGTGTCAGGATTCCTTCTTAAACACAGTTGACAAATTCAGCCCCATCTATCTCTCGCAGTCAGTAGGTGCCAGTCAATATTAGGGAAGCTGAAATCACCCATAACTACAACCCTGTACTTCCTGCACCATTCCAAAATCTGCTTGCTTATCTGCTTCTTGGTGTCCAGAGGTCTACTTGGGGGCCTATCGACTATTGCTAGTATAACGATAGCTCCTTTCCCATATCTGACTTCCACCCACACTGTCTCAGTAGACAGTCCCTCAGCAGCATCATCCCTTTCTATAACTGTGCAACGATCCATGATCTGTAATCCCTGACTCTTTCCCCCAAACTTACCTCTCATCCTATTCCTTTTAAAACACCTGAACCTCAGTACCTGCATCAGCTAATCCTCTTCCTCCAGTCAAGTCTCTCTCATGGCCGTAACATCACAGTTCCACATTCTGATCCATGCTCTAAGTTCATCTGCTTTATTCCTAATATTTCTTGCATTGAAATAGGCACATTTCAGGCCCTCTAAATGACTACACTTATGTTTTGGACCTTGCCCGTCCTTCCTCACAAACTCGAAACACCACAGCATTATGCTTTTGACCTTCTGCCCTAATCTTTGCACTCATATTCTCTTTCCAACCCCTCTGCCAAACTAGTTTAAACCTACCCCAACAGCTCTAGTAAACTCACCTGCCAAGATATTGGTCCCTTTCCAGTTCAGGTGTAGCTGTGCTTTTTGTACAGATCAGACCTTCCCCAGAAGAGATCCCAATGATCCACAAATCTGAACCCCTGCCCCCTGCACCAACTCTTCAGCCTTGCATTCATCTGCCAGAACTTCCTATTCCTACCCTCCCTACCGCATGGCACAGGCAGCAATGCTGAGATTACTACCCTTGAGGTCCTGTTTTAACTTCTTTCATAACTCCTTATATTCCCTCTTCAGGACTTTACCCCACATGGACCTCAACGTCTGGCTGCATCCCCTCCAGAACACTGTGAACTTGCTCCAAGATGCCCCTGACCTTGACACCTGGGAGGCAACAGACCATCCAGAAGCCTCCATCTTATTCATAGAACCTCCTATCTGTTTGCCTATGGATCAAGTCCCCAATCATCCTAGCTTTCCTCTTCTTCCCCCTTCTCTTCTGAGCCGAGTGGCCATTCTCAGAGATGTGACATCTACAAATTGTTGGTGGTAGATTGTTCCCTCCAACAGTAACCAAATGGTATACTTATTGTTGAGAGAAGTGGTCACATGGGTGCTCTGCTAATTCCCCTTCCCTCTCCTAACAGTCACCCAGCTACTTGTCCCCCCCCAAAGCTCCTCTCTATCACTACCTCTGCCTCCCAAATAATCTGGTGCTCATTGAGCTCCAGCTTCCCTAACTTGGTTTCCCAAGAGCTGCAGCTGGATACACCTCTTGCAGGTGTAGTCATCAGGGACAATTATACAGTCCCAGATTTCCCACATGCTGCATCCGGACCATTCCACTGGCCTAGCTGCTGTCTCCATTAACTATTGCTAGTTGAAATACAAAAATCTTACATGGCTCAACTTACTGGAAACAAGCTCATCCTCAGCTCACCAAAGTCTCGTAAGCCAAAGCCTCAAGACCCACTCCTACCCTGAGCCACACACACTGGACGCCCCTGATCTGTAGTACTCACTCCCACCAATCACTGTCCTGTTTAACCCTTAAATTTCCCTCTGATTCCTTTTTAAATACGCTCACCAAAGCTGGTTCCCGACACTCACAGCTCTCCCATGTCCCTCGCTACTCCTCTTCCAGCCACGGACCCAAAATTACAATAGCTTTCTTGTCTTCTCTAGATCTCTTCAGCAAGCTCCTAACTCTCTGATGGAGGTTTCATACACATTGTCAGACAGATGCTACTCTCATCTCTGTCTGTGTGCACAGAACAGAGATTCAAAGATCATCATACATAGTTTATGGTACACAGATATAGTTTCCTTATGCAAGGAAATATACTTGTCCAAGAAAATATTCAGCAAGGTTTCACTAGATTGAATTCGGAATTTACTGGCTAATATTCCCAAGAGGGCAGAAGGAAAAAGGAGGATCCCACTGAAATACAATGCTCTTGTTTCACTTACTGGGCTGATACTGAGAACTTGTGTAATTTTAACCAAAGTCTTTAGAATGATTATTGACTTCACAGAATGAAGGGTTGTTCATTTTGGGGATGAGAAGATAACATTTCTTCATGCAAATAAGTATTTGTGTATAAAGCTTTGAAAAATTGACTGCGGAAGTTTATGAATGTGTAATCATTGAGTAAATTCAAAATGGAGATTTTGGGTACAAGAGGAGTCAAAGGATGCAAGGATAATTGAGGAAGATGCAGAGGTTAACTATATCTTATTTATTTATCTAATTAAATAATTGATCATCGTTGAAGGACAATGGCCAATTCTGATCCATTTATTATACCTCTATATTTAATAAATCCACTCTGGAGGTCAGCTGTCTGATCAAACAATCATAATTTCAAAAACTGATGATACAGTATCTGAATCAAATAAATCATTCTCCAACCCGCTGCAGAGCTGGTGATCAAATCCAACGTATTTCATTCAAATTAAGATTCTATGTACTTTCTGAGTTCTGATTGTTCAAGTTCGTTTCTTATCATCTGACTGTACATATGAAACCTGACGAATCAGCATTTCTCTGGACTACTAACGATTGAGAAAGGGTCCTTGATCAACTCAGCTGAAAATAGTTGTGCATTGTGGAACAATGATCCAAGTGAGTCATTTCATCCTGATTTTATATCCACCTGAGGAGGAAGTGGGGTCCAATGTTCCTGCAAAACTGCAGGATGCCAGTGCTGAAGTCTACAAGTGTAGGTGAAAGCACATCTTCTGGCAAAAGGTGAGAATATCACTAACAAAACCAATTCACCCATGGAGAAAACATCTTGTTACTCAATGCATGACATGGAGTTTGTATTGTTGTATAAAAATCAAGAGGATCAGATTCTTGTTTCCACAGATATCCTCAAAATACTGGAGCAAATCAAACAACATTCAAAATGTTCAATTGTCAGGACAAAGCCAAACTTATTACACACAGTTCAACTGCTGCTCAGCTATTGCTTTTGTACCTGTAGACATTACAACTGTGCACAACCATTTTACAAATTTTCTCAAATCAGCATAATTTATTTTGAATCCACTTGCACTGGCAAAACAAACTAAATCAGAGGAGACCTACATGCGGTGATAGGAACTGCTTCAAGCCTTTCACCATGTACAAGTATTGTTAGGTCTGCTTTGTTCATGAATGAGTGAGACAAACACCAGACTGAGTCGAAATCAGGGTTCTTTGTTCTTTATTACCGGATTGTAACACTTGCAACTAACCATGTTAGTCAGAGAATGCATTCTGCCGTTATCAGCAAAATGGTGATTTTTTATACCCTTGGATACGTGCTTAGAACATCATCATATCATTACTTGTCCAATGACTAAAACTGTTGCTATCCTTTCCCTGCTAGCTTCCTGCCTCTCAATCCATCAATGTCTCTCTTATCTTGTAAGTACAAGGATGCATTCACATCTTGTTACAGCCCTGTACAGGGTAACTCCTTACACATTCCCATCTCATGATGTTTTACCTTACAGTATATGAAAAAAACATCATTCACTGAAATAACAAACATTGAAGAAGAATGATCAGATTTTAGGTTCTGTTTCTTCACAAATATGTTGTTCTGTTTTCAATTTAAGCTTGCGCATTATTTGGGTCAGTTATGCAAAAGTTGTTTTAACTTTGAATTGTTGTCTTTCAGCTTTTGATTAAATCCATGAGATAAAGGCAAGATTCAGGAAGTCAACTTCACATTACTTGCTGAAGGATTAAAATTAACATGGGTCAATGGCATTTTTACAAGTTAAAAAGCAAACTGAATCCTAAATAGCCTGTGATATTTATTACTTTTGAGCTTATCAGAATGAGTAATGCCAGTGTTGAATGACAGATTTTTATTTTCTATTTTGACATTTTGGTGTATGCATCAGATATTCCTGGATCAAAGGACCAGGGAGGAAATCCACAGGAATCCCAATTTTACTCTCTCCTCAGTCAAGCTCACTGGCCCTCAATACCCAAAACCTCGAGCAAGAGGTGCTGGTAAGCCACATCTCCTCCTCCTGATCCTCTGTTTCCAGCAACTGGCTTTTCACACCCTCCCCTCGTTCCACTTAAATCATGGACCATTCTGACACCATAAGGAGACTGCCTGCACTATAGCTGTACCACTTTATTCTTGCACTATGGTAACTATGAATATTTATTATCTGTCTTTTGTATTTAATATCTCTTTTCAATTTAATTTAATGTATGCAATTGCAGTTGTTTCTTTTTCAAGGTATCAGTTCAGCTGCAGCAAGTAAGAATTCCATTGCTCAGGTACATTCGACAATGACAATAAACTTGTAATCATTCTCACGGAACTATCAAATATTAGGTTCCTTCTCTAAAGCAATGTGAGGTTCTTCAACCAATTTCCCTCTTCTGATTTTTAATAGCCATGTTTTGAAGCTCAGCATATCATTGCAATGCAGTCAAAATCCAAGACCTCCACCCCCTGTATGACATACCCTGAGATTGTCTGATCTCGGAAGCTAAGCAGTCTCGGGACTGGTCAGTGCTTGGAGGGGAGACTGCCTAGGAAAACCAGGTGCTCCTCATTGAGAAGGAGAAGCAGAGCTGTCCCTATAGGGAAAGTGACCACAGCAGAGGACCAGCGAGGGGTTCAGTGGCTGAGGGTCCCACACAGGCTGCAAGTGATTTGCGGTCAGATGACTCTCACGGGCTGAGGGCTGCTGGAGATTGCCTCATGGGAACCAGGCATTGTGGTCGGGGGATTCGAGAGGGCAAGAAAACCTTCCCGAAGGTCCTCGGGGGCAGAAGGGCTCCTGATCGTGCTGTATTGCTGATGAGTCTGTCTGGATGCTGAGGCTGCAATGTGAATGCATGGACACTCAGGGTCTCTGAAGGGACTCTCTTTTGCTTTATTTCTCTCTCAGTGTGAGAGGTGCCGGCGAATATGAATAGCAACTCTTTGTCTGCCTTACCACAGGCAGAAGTCAATTTTGTGTCATATTACATCTTCTGTACTATTACATGAGCATAAAAGAATCTTGAATCATGAAAAACATGATATGTTAGAATCATGAATAAAGTTAATTTGCGCAGTTGTTTGTAAGCATCTTAAGATGCTTCACTTGAGGAAATAGACTCAATGAAGAGTAATAGAGTAACGTTAAGCAACTGTTCAGTAAACTAAAATGTTCACCACAGAGGATAATGGGTGTACTTCCCAGAGTCGGAGTCTGGACCCTCGAACATTGCAGCAGTCCCTTAGAGTGGTTAAGGTCGAAACGCCTACTGTTCCTCATGAGGTCCAAGTCCGAAGGTTTGTTACATTTGTACTTTTCCACTCACAATTCCACAGAAGACACAGTGTCCTGTGTGGCGTTCTGACCAAAAGAAATCCATGCCATCTCTTACAAGAAAAAGCTTAGCCATTTTGTCTCAGCAGTGCAATAGCCTAATCTGCCATGAATATCCATGGGATGTCATAAAATAGACAAGCTACATATATAATGTGGTGACTAAAACATGTCAGAGGATGGGTATCCACCTGCTGTCTCCTCAAAACCTTACCACAATCTCTAGGAGCATAAACCAGAAAAGTGGTGGAAGATATACTTTCTGAATGGGAATAGTTTAACAGCATTCAGAAAAATCTAAGACAATCTGGGTCTGCCTAATTCTGATACTTTTCCACCATCTTCAACATTCCCATTCCTAGTTGCACTACAGAAGGTGGTTTACGTAGCCACCAGCCCAGTGCACTCTCAACAGCAGCACTCCAAAAACTCATCAAGGATTCTTGCAAAGCACAACCACCAAACCTCAACTTTATTCACCCAAATATTGCAAGACCAAGAGGACAGAGGATTAGAATGTGGGGGAAGTTGGCTTGTGGAATTAATTGATTGCACTTTCAAAGAGCTAACAGACAGGTCAATGATGGAAAAATTTGCATCTCATTATTTTCTGCAATCCTATGCCCTGTGGTTTCACGCTGAAATTTGCTGAAATACCACTCAGAAGGGGCAATGGATGTCCCAACTTTTTTCCTTCCCTGCCCATTGGAAAAGCATCTTATTTTTAAAGATGTGATTTGAATGGGTTCATTTTTTTAACCCAGAGACTTGTGACCTCTACCTCCTGCTGATGTCAACTCCATTGTTGGGTTGCAAGAATACTGGCTTTTGGAAGAGATATTAACCTTGTTTACTCTCCCAGGTGTCTGTCAAGATTTCAGATGTTATCTTGAAAAAGAGCCCTGCCTAAAATCTCCCAATATGGCCACAAATCTGAATGTCTCGTCACTTTTGCATTGGTGCCAGTAGTATTTTTTGGGCTCCAAATATTTTGGTGTTCTGGAGCAGGGAAAAGTATTAAATTCAAGACTTTCTTAAAAAAAATTAACAGACCTGAAGAGCAATTTTATTCACACAAAGGTTGCTGGATATTTGGAATGAGCTGCCAGAGGAGGTGGTAGAGGGGGGTTATAATTAGAACATTTAAAATACATTTAGATTTAGGAATCAAATGTTAGCAAATAGGACCAGCTCAGGAATGCAACTATGCATATGTTGGGCTGAAGGGCCTTTCTCCTTCCATGCTGTTTATCTCTGAGTTCCTCATAACTTTAGTGGGATATGCAGTGAACCTCTGGATGAAGAGTTACTGGCCATGGAGTAAGCTGGTAATGGTGTACAGCAGAAAATTCAAACTCAACTCTTTCAGGGTGCACACAGAAGCAATTGTTTTTTACATTATGCAATTAACACTCTGGGCACTCCAGTTATTTTCAATCCAGGAATTTCACTCCACTAAATATCACCCTCACAAAGACAGGAATGATCTTCAGCAAATAAAATCTCGCAAGACAAGATTATTTTCTGAATTCATTCACCGTATATGGGTATTAACCAGGGGAGAATTTAACGCCCGCCCCATGAGATTCATTTCCTCCCCACAGCCATTGCCTCCAACAATTACTTTTAGAAATAATCTAGTAGCACCTTCTAAACCTGCAACTTTTACCATGAAAGCAAGAGCCATCAGAATCCTAACAACTCTTCCAAATTCTATGCCATCCAGTCTTGGAAATATACCACAGTCCTTCACTGACACCGGTATAAATCCTGGAACTCCTTGCCCAAAAGAAAATACTTCATCCAAAGTCCTCGAGCAGTTGAAGAAGATGGCTCACTATTAAATTTTAAAGGACAGTTTAATGGTTGCCTAAAAATGCCAGCCTGATCAGCAATTCACAGATTCTTTCAAAATTATTTTTTTAAATTCCTTTGAGACAAAAGACACAGAGGATGATAGACTCAGCTGCCTCAAGTGTGAATCTGCAGGCCGAAAACTCATGTACCTTATAACTGTGCCAGTGAGCACCATAAGGTAAGAAGCAAAAAAGATTAGAGGTTCATGGGAGCTGAAGTGAGCAGTGGGATGAAATGTAAATAAATGCAGATTCAGACTCCTACAATTCAACAACAGAGAACACTGCTTCAAAAATATTTAATTTGGCTTTTGCTGTTAAATATTTTGCACAAATCACAGATGACAATTAAATTTTTTTGCTTTAATCACACTGTTAAACCACAACACAATATTAATAACATCATTTAAATAAATTGTTTAGTTAATTCCTCGACGTATTTTACTTAATTTAACCAATATTTTAGAAATGTTGATAGTTTAATTACCAACATAGAAATCTACAGCACCCTCATCCTTCGTCACTCCAAGTACACTCAACCTATCCAATAAGGCATACTCTCCAATCCAGGCAATATCCTTGTAAATCCCCTCTTCATCCACATAATTCCTGCAATGAGGTGACCAGAACAGAACACAATATTCCAAGTGGGGACTAACATTAGCTCATGGCTCTTGAACTTGATCCCAAGGTTAATGAAGTCCAACACGCCGTCTGCCTTCTTACAAAACTATCAACCTGTGCAGCAGTTTAAGTGTCCTACAAGATCTTTCAGATCTTTGACACTGCTCAGAGTCCTCCCATTAATATTTTATTCTGCCTACTGAAATTAACCACTGGGAGAAGTTCCATCTGTCACTTCTCAGCACAGCTATGCATCCTATTAACATCCTTTTTTAGCCCCCCAGACTATCCACAATGCAACTGGCTTTCATGTCATCCACAAACTTATGAATCTACCCTTTTACTGCCTCATCCAAGTAATTTATGAAAATCACAAAGAAAAAGGATTCCAGAACTGATCCTTGCCAATCACCAATGGTCACAAACCTCTGTGCAGAATAAGAACCATCCTCAACCACCTTATCTGGGCAAGCCCATTCTGATTCCACAAAGCAAGACCTCCATGCCTACTTACTTTCTGAATAGGCCTTGGATGGGGAACCTTATCAAATGCCTTACTGAAATTCATCCATCATTCTACCTTCATCAATGTTCTGTGTTACATCCTCAAAAAATGCAATCAGGCTTGTGAGACACAATCTTCCCCTGACGAAGCCATGCTCATGATCCCTACTCAGGTTATGCAGTTACAAATGCTTGTAAATCCTGTCTCTCAGGATCTTCTTCAACAACTTACCCACCACTGAAATAAGAATCACTGGTCCATGATATCCTGGGTTATGTCTATTCCCTTTCTTGAACAGGGAAATAAGATTTACAACCCTCCAATCCTTCAGTACGTCTCCTGTCCCCAATGACAATGCAAAGATCAGCAATCTCCTCCATCCCTTCCCACAGTAGCCTTGGGTAAATCACATCTGGTCTTGGTGACATACCAAACATCATGCTTTTCAAAACCTCCAACACTGCCTCTTTTTTAATGTCAATATGCTCAAGCATTTCAATCTGCCCTAAGTTATTTTCTCACAATTGCCAAGTCCTTTTCACTGGTGAATACTGAAGCGAAGTAACATTAAGGGTCTCCGCTGTCTCCTATGACACCTTGCACATGCTTTCACTATCACCCTTGATTGTCCTGTTCTCACACGACTCATCATCTTCTTCTTCACGTCCTCATAGAATGCTTTAGGGTTTTCCTTAATCCTGCACTCCAAGGCCTTCTCATGGCCCCTTGAAACTCTTCTAAATCCTTTCTTAAGCTCTTTACTGGCAATCGTGCAATTCTCTCGAGCTCTTAAATCTCTTGTAAGCTTTTCTTTTCTTCTTAACTAGATTTCCTACACCACTTGTAAACCATGGTTCTTTCACCTTACCATCGTTCCTTGCCTCAGTGGAATATATTTGCATAGAGCGAAAAGCAAACATTCTTGAGCATTTGCCACATTTCTCAAAGTACATCAGCTCCCAATTTATGCTCCCAAGCTCCTGCCTAATAGCATCATATTTCCCCCAGCTGATTAAATGCTTTCTCAAATTGTCTATTTTTGTCCTTCTCCAGCGAGTTGTAATCACTTTCTCCAAAATGTTCCCCCACTGAGAGATCTGACGCTCGACCTGGTTAATTTCCCAATACCAGGTTAAGTATAGCCTATCTTCTAGTGGCCTATTCACATTTATGTCAGGAAGTCTTCCTAAACACATCAAATTCCACTCCATCCAAACCCTTCACTCTAAAATGGAGCTAATCAATGAGGAAAGTTAAAATTACCCATCAATACAACCTTATTATTTTTGCACCTTTCAAGAATATGCCTTCCTAAATGCTCCTCGATGTCTATGTTCCTATTAGGGGCCTATAATATGCACCCAATAAGGGTATTTCCCCCTTCCTGTTCCTAACTTGTACCCACACTTACACACTGACTCGTCTGAGTACTACTGATTCCATGTAACCCAGTACTACCTGTTGTTTGGTTGGCGACTAAACCAGTTCCCCCACCAGGCTTGCCTGGTGAGGAGGGTGGCGAGACACCTTGCAGGATGAAAGACAAGACCTGTCAAAGGGCAGACGAACCATCTCGAAGGGTCAACAGCCATCTAGCAAACATTTCACCTTTACTCTCTTTCCACATAACTACAATGGGGTGATTTGTAGTAGCCATGTAACTTCCCTTAACAGAAACAGAATTTATTGTCATGACAAGTCACCAAATCTGTTTTGCGGCGACATCACAGTGCAGACATTCATATTGCAACAATAAAAATAATAGTGCACAAAAAGGAAGGCAGTGCCTTTGGTTCATTGATTATCTGATTGTAGCAGGGAAGAAGCTGTCCTTGTGCTGCTGAGTGCCTGTCTTTAGGCTCCTTTACCTTTTTCCTGATGGTGATAGAGTGAAGAGGGGTGTGACCTGGATGGTGGGGTATTCTGCTTCTTTAAGACACCGTCTCTTGTAGATGTCCTCAATGGAGTGAAATCTGGAGCCTGCAATGCCGCAGACTGAGTTAACCACTCTGGAGTTTTTTCTTGTCCTGAGAGTTGGTGCCTCCATCTCAGGCAGTGATGCAACCAGCCAGAAAGCTCTCCACGGTACATCTGTAGAAGTTTTTAGTGACCTACCAAATCTCAAACATCTCACAGTGTATAGCTGTGGCGAGCCTCCTTCTGAGTAAGTACCATTGCCTAAAGAGGGCGCACAAAATCAGTGAACCGGTGTGGACTCGAAAAGCCAACATGGCCTGTTTCCGCTCCGTAAATGGTTATATGTGCTGTGAAGCATGGAAAGGGCATCCTTTCTGGCCATTCACTAGAAAAGAACTTCTCCCAGCTGTCTTGGACCTCAACATGCCACTGGATCTGAGAGGGGATGTCGAGAGGATGGGTCTGGACCTGTGCAACCCCTTACTCACCTAAAATCCATTCATGAACACGCTGTTTCTTTCCAAGGAGTGGGGTATCCTCAACACACCCGAGTCCTGTAGCAATGGACAAGTGGTGAAGCGGTAGGCTTGACCAGCTGGGAGCCATAGTCACAAGTCTGCATGCAGGTGGCAGATGGATTACAGCAGCGATCCGGTGAGGCAGCACCCTCTGCATCCAAGCAGCCCTGTTTAGGGAGGCGCTGCTCACACTATGATAAGGGAAGGGCCTAGAAAAGGTGGCTCAAATAAAGCCCGCTCATATCAACCTGGCCAGTCTTCCGGGTCGTCCAACACTAGCAGTAAAAATCACAAGCAGAATCTGATTGTGACCTCATGGAATATACAAACTCTATTGGACAATGCTGTTTCTGATCGTCCAGACATACTGCACTTGTCGCTCACGTGCTCAAGGACTACAGCATGAACATTGTGGCTCTCCAGGAGGGTGGGCTGTGTGAAGAGAAAGGAGGATACACATTCTTCTGGTCTGGTAGGCCAAAAGAGGAAAAAAGAGAATCTGGTGTGTGCTTGGCCATCAAGAACTGCCTCGCAGCAAAGCTACCAACCCTGCCTGTTGCTGTAAATGATCGAATCTAGATCTTACAAATACTTCTGCAAGCAAAGCATCACCTCACCATAGTCAACATTTATGCCCCAATTCTGTCAAGGAGACATTTTATAGTGACCTGAAAATCTCCATCAGTAGCGTGGCAACTTCTGATAAGCTGCTGTTGTTAGGAGACATTAATGCTCGGGTTGGCAAGGAGTCCACTGTGTGAACTATTGTGATTGGATGCCAAGGGATTGGCCACAGTAATGGTAACGGTCTACTGTTTCTCTCGATGTGGACAGAATTGAAACTGTGCATTACTAATACACTGTTCAGATTGCCAAACAAGCTGAAATGCACACGGATGGATCCACGATCTAAAAGCTGGTATCTCATTGACTATGTCATCACCCGACAACAAGACATCTCTGATGTTCTTATCGCCAGAGTTAAGCGTGGATCCGAGTGCTCAACAGATCATCAAATGGTGTGGACGCATCTATGTTTAGCAGTCATACCTCCCCACCCAGAATGATTGCTGAACACCACCAAATTGAAACACCATAAGTGCACTGATGTCTTGAAATCCTCCATTGAAACTACACTAAGCAGACTGGTTGAGAATTCACCAGTCGATATTACAGACCATTAGAATGCTTTCAAAGAAACGGTCTACAGCACTGCCCAGGACACCTTGGGGAAAGTCAAGAACAATCATCAAGACTGGTTTGATGAGAACAACCAATCTGTGCAAGATCTTCTAAGAGCTAAGGCAGTTGCACACCAAGCTCTTCTTTGACACCCAAACTCAAGTTCCAAAAAATTTACCTTTTTGAGTGCAAAATCAACTTTGCAGGGGCAGCTCAGAACTATGAAAGAACAAGGTCAAAGAGTTACAAGCCTTTGATGACTGTAATGACTCGAAAAGTTCTATGAAGCAATCAAGGTTGTGTATGGTCCATCAAATTAAGGTACCTCACAACTCCTGAGCAAAGACACTGAGAAGTCAGAGCACATGAAAAGATGGCAAGAAAACTTTTATGAGCTGTTGAATAGACCAGGAGACATCACCAATGAAACACTGGGCAGAGTACATCCTTGACACATATTGTTTGAACTAGATGCTCCCCCTACTCTTCACGAGGCAATTAAACAGCTAAAACCCAACAAAAAAAGCACCAGAGCTTAACAGTATTGCAGCCGAGATCTACCAGAATGGTGGTAACACACTGACATCATGCCTGCACCAGCTGTTCACAAAGTTGTGAGAAGCTGCAAAACTACCACAAGACTTCAAAGACACATCAATCGTGACCATCTACAAGAACAAGGGAGACAGGTGCAGGAAAATGCCTCGCGAAGATCATCGTTAAATGTTTGGTGTCCAACATCAATGAATACATCCTTCCAGAAAGCCAGTGTGGTTTTCGAACAGGCCGTAGAATAGAGGATGTGATCTTCTCATTGAGAAATGTGCTGAGTGGCAGAGAAGTCTCTGTGTCACATTTATTGATCTAACCAAAGTGTTTGACACTGGTGGTAGAGATGGCCTGTGGAAGCTCTTACCAAAATTCGGTTGGCCCCCACGCCTAACCACGTAATCCATCGGTTGCACGAAGGTGTGGAAGGCCACATCAATACGTGTGGTGAGTTGTCAGACCCATTTCCTATCAGCAACGGCATAAAACAGGGTTGTGTTTTGACTCTTTTGTGCTTGGACTATTCTTCGCTTCTGTTCTTCAGGATGCCACATCAGACCTGAAGTTAAGGTCTTCCTACAAATGAGGGCTCCTCAACATTGCAAAATTGAGAGCCAAAACAAAGATTTTGAGGCGCACAAAGTACAGTTTGCTGATATTTTTGCACTGATTGCCCACTCTCTCAAAGACCTACAGATCACCAGTCCCTTTGCCAGTGCTGCTAAGAGCTACAATTAACAATCGGTCTGAAAAAGCCAGAAGTTTTGTACCAACCGGCCATGGACAAGCTATGAAGAATTAACTGTCCTCATTGATGACACTTATCTCAATGCTGCCAACAAGTGTTGCTACCTGGACAGCACAATAACATCCTCAGCTTCTCGAGATGTAGAGATTGAGTCAAGAATCATAATGGCTTGCTTTGCCTTTAGTCGGCCAAAAGATCAGGTTTGGTCCCAGAACATCAGGTTGGCCACCAAATGCAAGGTGCACAGGGACATTGTCATATCAGCCTTGCTATATGGATGTGAGATGTGATGCCCATATCAGAGTCACTTACGTTAGCTTGGCCAACTGCAGAAGCGTCACCTAATGAAGATCATATGGCAAGACAAGGTCTCCAATATTGAAGTCCTTTCTCGAGCCAGAATGGCAGCAGTTTCAACCTTGGTGATGTCAGCCCAACTGCACTGGGCAGGATAGGTTGTCAGAATGCCTGACGGAAGACTGCCCAAAGACATCTTGTATTGTCAACTGTCCAGTGGTACCCAAACACAAAGAGGCCAGTGACTATGATACAAGGATGTTCTGAACATGATCCTCAAGAAAGCTGACACTGCCCCATCAACATGGGAGGATCTGGCTCAAGGTCGCTGTCGGTGGAGGGATGCTATCAGAAAAGGTGTGGTCGCTGCTGAGGAAAAGCTCAGAGGCAACAGAGGAAAGGCACAGGAAGCGTCCTTCCCTGCTGCCCCTCCAGGCCTCACCTGTCAAGTATGTGGCAAGCAGTGACTGTCAAGGATCGGCCTGTACAGTCACTCCAGGACACTCATATCAAACGGACTGAAAGGAATCATCATCATCCTATGGGATGGATAGCCTGAGTGAGAAGAGATAAACCCTCCACTACTTCCACCTTTTCTGCAGCTGTGACAGTATCCCTGATCAGCAATGCTTTTGACACCATGCTCCTTCATTCTCCCACCATTTTATTCGGGTGCCTGCCTACATTTCTTCATACCTCGATAAAGGGCTCAAGCCTGAAACGTTGGTTATGTATCTTTATCCTTTCTCGATAAAGTATACTTGCTATACAAAATACACTGTTTGACCAGCTGAGTGTCTTGAGCATTGTGTTTTTACTTCATTCATGGTGTCTGGAGACTTTCGTGTTTTACTAATGCCATTCCTTACCTCTTTACCTCACTCCCTGTCTAAAAGCCTGACATATTTCTTCAATCCTTCCTTCCCCTGAGACAGCCAAGTCTCAGTAATGGCTACACTGTTATTGTTAATGTATTGGCCCATGCTCAAAGTTAATCTACTCTAATTCGAATACATTTTGCATTAAAGTAAACACATTTCAACCCAACCAACCTACTGCATGATGTTCCATCCATTGTCTGTCTTTCCTCACAGTCTCACTACACATACAATGTATCATTTCACCAACTGCTCCATCATCTGACCTAACTCTCTGGTTTCCATACCACAGTGTCAATAGTTAAACCCTTCCCAACAGCTGCCCACAGAGGAATTGATCCCACTCCTGTTCAGGCGCAACCTATCCTTATTGTACAGGCGATACCTTCCCCAGAGGAGATCCCAATAATAGACAGATCTGAACCCTTACCCCTGTCTAACTCTTCAGCCACAAATTCCTATTCCTACCCTCACTACCAGGTGACACCAGCAGCAATTCAGAGATTACCACCCTAAAGTCCTGCTCTTCAGCTTGCTTCCTAACTTCATGTATTCACCCTTCAAAACATCATCCCTTTTCTTATCTATGTTTTTGGTATCAATGTACATCACGACATCTGGCTGCTCACCCTCCCAGTCAAGAATTCTATGGACTCATTCAGGGACATCTCTGATCCTGGGACCTAGGAGGCAACATATGATCCAAGAATCTTGATTCCTTCCACAGAATTTTTCTGTTTGTTCTCTTTATCAAAAAATCCCCTATCACTTTTGGACTCCTCCTTTCTTCCCTTCTTTTCTCAGCCACAGAGCCAGATTCTGTACCAGGAACCTGGCTGCTGTGGCTTTTCCCTAGTAGGTCACTCCCCCCATCAGTTTAGAAATCAGTGGATGTTATTGAGGGTAACAGTCACAAGGGTACCCTGTACTGACTGCTAATTCCCTTTCTCTCTCCTGACAGCTGGCAGCTTCCTGCCTCCCTGAGCCTTCCAGGTCCAGTTCTCTAACTCAGTCTGTGCAGAGCTGCAGCTGAATGCACTTCCCGGAGGTGTCATTAGCAGGGACACTTGTGAAGTCTCAGATTTCACACATCTTGCAGGAGGAGCTCTTGCTGCCATTCCAAATCCTCTGTACAATAGTTAAAGGCCTTACCTGAACTTACCTGCTCTTAACTGTTCCTTTTACTTTGAGGGCTACTGACCCTTGTGCCCCTACCTCAGTCTCTGCTCGGTGAAGCCACGCTTACACTGGCGACTTCCACAGTGGTCACTCCACTCAAGCTCCCTTTCCTTTTATTGAGTACTAGATAATAATAAACTATTAAGCACCTACCATTCCCGATGCTTTTTAATGGTCCTGCTCTCGCTCTAACTCTTGTTCTCACCACTGCTGTGGAAGTATTCTGTGGGGAGAGTTAATTTCCCCTTTGTGGGCTGTGTATTGTTCTGCCCCACACACACACACACACACACACACACACACACACACACACACACACACACACACACACACACACACACACACACACACACACACACACACACACACTCAAACAATTATACACAAGCCTTCTTTGTGACTATGTGCTTTAATATGCCAATGTGTTAATAGCTGGATAATTGATAATTGACTGTCCTGGTGCAAAGGCACATCCTTTCCAAAATGAATCCCATCAAAGAGCAAGGAAAAGTAAACACAAAATCAAAACTAATGAACAAATGCAGAAACTGCAAAATAAAATCTGTTTATTAAACAGCCGTTTTGGTATTTTAAACATCCAATGAAAAGAAAAATGGTGAAATAATGGACAATTTAGAATGGACTGCACCTCATTTCAAGTGTGCTGTAATCATGTATTTATCTGTTATAGATCCTGCAGTTTCAATAAATCCCTTCAACAATGGAGAAAAATGAGAGAAAACAGCAATGCAAGTCTTTGCTGGAGATGTAATTTGAGATTTCATTACCTGTAATATGGTTAGTCAAAAGATCAGAGAGAATAGAGATAGAAGAACAAAACAGGTTGGTTATTTGAAATCAAAGAATGATTTTCCACTTTGAAATCAGCAAAGAATGTTAGTTCAGCAGCTTGAAAATGGAATTGAAACATCTGAAGGATTGTAAAACCTTGAGTTCACTTTGTACCCAGTACAATATAAAGTATTTAAGTAACTGGGTTTGATCTAAGATCAGTGTATTTCAGTCATATTTTAACATTGGAATAAAGAACGAGAGATTGATTAATGAACAGGTAGCATCAGACAAAGAAACAGACAGAAAGCCACAGGCGAAAGGAAAGGCGTGGTAGCCCAGATACAAAGGACAAGTAACTACAGTCGATGAAGTGTCATGAAAACCTAGACAATCCACCACTAACAGAGAACGGAACAGAACAACATGATATTAGCATCCCAGCTGTACAACTCAGAGTTGCAAGACTATCAGTTAATTATTTAATTCTTATGAGTTAGCTGGGCATCAGAAAGCAGGTGAGTAGCAAACTTCTCCAGAGCTACTGAGTATCCACTCTGGGAACTGAGCTAGCAGTGAGGAAGAAATCTTGTCCTGAAGTTACAACAATGGAGAATTCTCTCAAAGGAAAATTCAACACTTGTTTGCTGCAAAAGAGGTCTCATCTTTACCACCTCCATCTAACCTCTTATCTCCACCCCATCATCTCAACAATCCCATCTCTAATTCCCCTTCCTGGCCCAACTTTCACATCATTTTTGTCACCAACACCACCCATCCCCCTCTTTCAAACTTAATTTTCAACCATTTTATACCCTGACTTCTTACGTTCGGATGAGGGGTGGGGGGGTGGGGTGGGGGGGGGGGGGGGGAAGAATTCTTCCAAATCATTGCAGCCAAATCTATCCAGAAGCAATTGCATTTGGTATGGCCTCCTCCACACTGGAGAGACCAAACACTGTTAGGGTGACTGCTTCAATTAACATCAACATCGTTTGTGCATTCCACTTAGAACTCTCAATGGCCAACCATTTCAATTCTTCACACTATTCCCACACAGACATGTCTGTTTCTTGCCATTGTGAGGCTGAATGTACACTTGAGGAACATCACGTCAATATTCATCTTGGATAGAGCTCCAGAATCAGGAAAAAACACCCCTCCCTACCCCATTGAGAAGGTGACGCAGAGGAGATGATCCTACAAGGGCGGTCAGTGACCACGGCAGCAAACCAGTGAGGGACTCGGGCTGAAGAACCCTCACCTGCTGCTGGAAAGGGGCTCATTGGAACCAGTTATTGGAACTGGGATTCAAAAAAGGGCTGAGACCAAGAAGGGCTCCTGAGAGTCTTGGAAATTGAGGACCTCTTAATCATATTGGAGGCTTGGATTTGGAGCTTGGATTTGTCATTGATTTGAACTGGAATCTGTGTGGCTGCAGAGGCTGTTGGATGAGCTGGAGGCAGACATTTCTCATCTCAAAAGTATCTGAACATTGTAAAATTCACAACTGTTCACAGCTTGAAATAACCTCTAGACTTTCTCCTTATCCTTGCTCTCACTAAGTTTCAGAGCAGTCATTAAAATGAAGTCATCCTTGCATTGGGAGTTACATAGTAAATTAAAGTTCTTTTTATCGTTACTGCATCAAACAACTTAGCTGCCTGTGATAACATCACCTGCCCAGCGTGAAGGAAAATAAATAATTAGCAACAAAGCCCTACAACAAGGGAGCATGTCAAGGTTGGAAGAAAGGCTCATACTGGGCCAAATGAGCTGAGGTGGGCCACTTCGCATGGCTGAGAGACTATTATATAGCAAGGTCATAAAAGGCAGCAGGTTGGCCTTTTTAAGCTCCATTACAAAGACTGCACTGAGAGGAAGGTGCCAGAGAAGTCTAGTGTAGGGAGGATGAAGAAGGGCACCTCACCACAATAGAATTCAACAGTACGAAACCCTGGCACCTCCACTGATCCTACCTGTGAGGACAACATTCTATTATCAATTCTACTCATTCTCAGTTACAAATATCTGTTGTTTTTGTTTTTCGTTTGTCTGTCTTCCAGCTATTGCTTGATTGCTTCTGTGATTCTGGAAGTGGAAGACCTGCAAGAGGGTTAATGGCTATAGGACCCTCACAGGATGCTGGCAATGAGGCTGAAGGAGCCACACAGGCTGTGAACTGCTGGAGACTGGCTCCTCGAGGTATCAGAGCCAGGATTTGAAAAGGCGATGAGGGCAAGAAGAACTCCTGAAGTGCCTTGAGCCTTGAAGGCTTCCTGATTGTATCGGAGGTTTCGATCTTGGGTTGCCAACGGTTTTAACATGAGTTAATGTGGCTGCAGTAGTGCTGGAGTTGAATTCACAGACAGTCAGTGACTCTGAAGAGACTCACGTTTGCTTCTCTTTCTCTTAATGTGAGGGATGCCGGGCAATGCTCAAGGCAGCTCTTTGCCTTATGACAGACAAAAGTTGGTATATCATGAATGTAATATTTTTATGCATTATTACATGATAACAAAAGGAACTTTGAACCTTATCTCAATAAAGCTTTTATTAAAGAGTTATAAAACTAAATATATACAAGGACACAATAACATGCTTTTTTATTCTAGTTTCCATCAGCCAAGACTGATGAAAGTCAGCTCCAACTTTCTATAGATTTTGTGGTTTCACTTAAGACCAGGATTAAAGTGAGAATGACATGCCTTACTGGAAAACATTATTACATTGGACATAGAAGATTTTGTGTATGTTATGGATTTTGGGCTGCTCATCACGAAAATTACCTTAGAATTTTCCTATCATATACCATTTTTCAGATATAACCTTTTTTTTAAATTTCCTATTATCTACTTCAAGCATGTCACTGAAAATTCATTTTCTGCATTTGCACTTGGACTTCTTCCCTATTGTTCTGGGTGCAGTCAGTGACAAATGTGGTGAAAGGTTACACTAGGACACCGCGACCACGGTATCAGGGCAAATGGAATCCGTCAATGCTGGCCGACTATTGATGGACACTGACGTGGGAGGCATCAGATGCTGAGTACAAATGAAAATCAGCAGGTTAAAACATTATTAGGTCAGTTGAACTAACGCAATGTGTCATCATCATTATGTGATTAAATATGCCAAATTCAATAAAAATTAACTTAATATTTCTCCAACTTCCTTCAGTACACAGCAAATCTGAAATTATCTTTCTGTTCAACTTGAAGCTGTCTATCATGTTCCTTTTTTTTCCAGGAAACAACCCTTCTGAAAAAAAATGTTGTCCAGATATTCGAATGGGTCATGTAAAAATAAGCTATTATGTTTTTTAAATGAGCAGAACAAATCCAACACTTGGAGCAATGTACAATTACAGTCTTTTTTTTAGTCTGTCCCCTGTTCATGCATTCAAACTTAATGCTGTTAAGATTGTGCAAAATTCTACCGAGATCATCTTCAAATAAATACATGGTTCTGTAAAGAACATCTTTATTTCTTTGGACTTGAACTCGAGATCAAATCAGAAGCTTGCAATTCACTGCCTATGCATCCAGGAGGGCTGCTTTTCTGCCAAGACTGTCAGTAACAGCTGAGGAGCAGTAATTAAGTAACTAGAGTCATGTCAGTTGTTGACAACAGGACCATGGAGCCCCTGCTGATATCCTCAGTGGGCATTATCTCACCATCATCACAAAATAAGGGCTTACAGCAAAAAATTCAACTCCCAGCCAAAGAGGGGAGGGTATAATTATCCAGCATGAGCACCAGAGGGAAAAAGAACGCCACAAACATATTTGATTCCAGAGGCCTCTGCTCAATAATGTGTTAAAACAGACAAAAATAGAATCTGGAGGCTTTCTAATCCAAAGACAATAGGTCTTTGAGTCCTGATCCATACCCTTAGACTTCTTCAGTGACAGAGTACACACTGCTATTAGGGGCTGGTTCTTGGTCCCTGTGGCTCTTTAACAAGCCACAACATCCTGGAACACAGAAGGCCTGTTTATATCATCGACGTAGAAGCCTGGACTAAAATACAAACATTGGCTTTCCAAATATTATATCTGCATTCAGATCCAAGTGAAAGGGTGAGAGTCATGGACTCATCAAACATGGAAACATGCCATTTGGCAGGTCATGTCTCTGTTGATATTAAGGAACCACTGACACTAATCTCCTCTAACTCCATTTAATCTCCCAGATTGCCTTCAAATCCTCCCAGATTTTATTGCTCTCCTACATGCTCAACAAATTAAACAACCCACACATCAATCGAAAGTAGGAGGAATGGGGAGAAATAGGAAGAAAACAGGGAGCAAATTGAAAATTTCCAAATTCAAAGGGTCTTGGGATTCTTCGTGCAGGATACCCTGAAGGTGAACATGCAGGTTGAATCAGTGGTGAAGAAAGAAAATGCGACGCTGGCATGAGTTTCAAGTGGACTAGAATGCAAGAACAGGGATGTGATGATGAGGCTTTACAAGGCACTGATGAGACCTCACAGAGAACTGTGAGCAGTTTGGGGTCCTCATTAAAAAAAAGCTCAGTGCCCTCCATAATGTGGCGACAAAGACACTCTTTTTCCTTCATTTGACCTTGTGCTCTACAGTTTTAAATTTGTATTCAAACAATCCACATGATTAAAGTGCACATTCTAGATTTTATTAAACAATATTTGTGTCCATTTTGGTTTGACCATGTAGAAATTACACATCTTTAGACATATTCCCTTCATTTCAGGAAACCATAATATTTGGTATGTATTTTAAAGTAGTCAGATTTAATACTTTGTTGCCTATCCCCTGCATGCAATGACTAGTTGGTGTCTATGATTCATAGACATCACCAGGTATTGAGTATCTTCTCTGATGATGCACTGCCAGGCCTCTACTGTGACCATCTTCAGCTCCTGCTTGTTTTGGGGGCTTGTCCCCTTAATTTTTCCCTTCTGCGTATAGAAGATAGGCTCAATTAGATTCAGATCAGGTGACTGATGTGGCCATTCAAGAATTTTAGAGTTTTTAGCTTTGAAAAATTCCTTTGTGCTTTAGCAGTATGCTTGGGATCATTGTCTTGCTGTAGGAGGAAGCACAATCCAATGAGCAGATAAGATGCTTCTATACACCTCAGGTTCATTTTGCTTCTGCCATCAGTAGTTACACTGTCATTGAAGACAAGTACGTCAGTACCTGTGGCAGTCATACATTGGCACGCCATATCACCCCCACCACGATGTTTCACAAATGAGATGCTGTGCTTTGGATCTTGGTCTGTTCCTTTTTGCCTCCACACTTTGCTCCTGGTCTCCTGGTCTCAGCTGTCCACAAGACATTTTTCTAACATTCTGCAGGATTTTAAAAATACTTCTTGGCAAATTGTAATCTGGCCATCTTGTTTCTGTGCTAACTAGTGGTTTGCATCTTGCGATGTCACCTCTGTATTTCTGTCATGAAGTCTTCTACAGGTAGGAGTCATTGACACATTCACACCGACCTCTTGAAGAGTGTTTCTGATCTGTCGGACAGGTGTTTGAGGATTTTCCTTCAATATGATGAGAATTATTCTGTCATCAACAGTGGAGATCATCCTTAGCCTACCAATTTTTTTGCAATTACTGAACTCCCCAGTATGCTCTTTCTTCTTAATGATGTTCCAAACTGTTGATTTTGGTCATCCTCAAGTTTGGGTGATGTCTCTTATGTTTTATTCTTGTTTTTCACCCTCATAATGGCTTTTTTGACTTTCTTTGGCACAACTCTGGTCCTCATGTTGAAAAATGGCAACTACAGTCACCAAAGGTGATCAAAAGCTTAGAAGCAAGACTAGCTCTCTTCTACCTGCACCAATAAAACAATTAAACATACTCGAGTAATCACAAACACCTGTGTACCAAAATGTCCCTAACAATATGGTGCCCTGAAATGAGGGGACTATGTATAAAAAGTGCTGTAATTCTTACATGGTCAAACCAAACTGTGTACAAACACCTTGAGTAAAATGTAGAATGCGCACTTTAATCACATGTATATTGTTTGGTTACATATTTCAAACTGTGAAGCACAGGGGGAAATAAAGGAAAAAGTGTATTTTTCCCAAATGTTATGGAGGGCACTGTATAACATTGTGAAACATCTTGGTAAGTTTCAAGCAGAAAGATTCAGACAAGAGACTAGAACTAGAACTAGAGGACAGAGCCTCAAAATTCAGGGGAGTAGATTTAAGACAGAGATGAGGAGGAACTGCTTCTCCCAGAGAGTAGTTAATCTGCAAAATTCACTGTGCCTCATGAAACGTATTTAGGTCACAGATAGATTGATTTTTGAGAATGGGGAAATTAAGGAATATGGAGAACTTATGACTAGGTGGAGCTGCAATTTCCACCAACTGCAATATGATCCCAACACCAGACACATCTCTGCCTTGTGATGACAGGAAGTGCCACACTTGCACCCACACCTCCTCCCTCACCACCATTTAAATAGCCCTTTCAACTGAAGCCACACTACACTTGTGAATCTTCAGGGATCATCTACTTCATCTGGTGTTCCCTTGGTGGCCTGCTCTTCATCCGAGAGACTGGACGCAGACTGGGAGATTGCCTTGTTGACCACCTTTGCTTGTGCGCTGTAATAGTGAACTGCCGGTGGTAACCCATTTAATTTCCTTGCTCCATTCCCATGCCAACATGTCTGTCCAATGTCTCGTGCACTGCACCAATGAGACCATCTGCAAATTGAAGGAGCAATATGACAGACACCGTCTATCCAACCAGATGGCATTAAAATCGACTACTCCAGTTTCTGCTAGGCCTACATCCACCTCCCCTAACTCTCTCCTTCCCTATCCCTCTGTATCATTACCTCCACCTGTGCATTCAACCTCTCCTGATCAATATCACCTTTCAAGTCCTCATATCCTTTTAGCCTGTGCTCCTCCCCCTGCACCTTCATCCCTTTTACTCCAACCTTTGTATTCATAAACCTGGTTGCTTTTTGCTCATGCCTCAGGCCCGAAACATTGGTTACATACTTTGGTGTATTTACTATCGTCAACAATGCTGCCTTTCGGTTGGGCAGTTAAACCAAGATCCTGACATTCTCACAGGTGGATAATAAATGACCTAATACCATAAATTTAAAGAAAAGAAGTGGTTTCCAGGTATCCTGATCAATGTTTATCTCTAAAATGGATCATCTAATCTGTATCATATTGGTGTTTGTGTCATTTAACCATATTGAATTTTTTGTGGCATTTCCTAGATTACAAAATTAACTACACATCAAAGCTCTCCTGCTGCTTGTAAAGTTTTTTTTAAAGACATTTTGAAAAAAGCCAATTCAAAATATGCAAAAGGATTACAAATCTCTATTTTTAATAGCTTTCAAGCAGTCAAATGACTTATTTCTTGATTCTGTTTTAAAATGTGTCAAGTGGCAACCTGGGAACATCTTTTCCCTTTTAAAGGTCTTATAGAAAAGCCTGTTGATGTTGAGGTGTACAGAGATTGCAACGCTCAGCTAGAATTATCAGTCGGGATCTCACTTCTGCCTGTTGGAAGCTGGAAACTGGGATGACAGCAAGGTTGGATATGGATCGCCATCTCCTTAAACAGACAAGTGGATCAGAAAGAAAAAAAGTCTGCTCAGTGGACCAACATAAAATATCTATTCTTTTCTCTCAAGAAAATGCATCCATGGTGTTTGCAGAATGCAAATGGCACGGTTGGCGTAGCGGTTAGCACAATGTCTTTACAGCAACAACCATCAGAACGGGAGTTTGAATCCTGAGCTGCCTTAAGGAGTTTTTACTTTCTCCCCATGACTGCGTGGGTTTTCCCCAGGGGCTCTAATTTTTTCACATTTCAAAATGGACCGGGGATGTAGATTAATTGGGTGTAAATTGGGCGGCACAGACTCATGGGTCAAAATGGCCTGTTACCGTACTGTATGTCTAAATTTTAAAAAAAATAAAGAATAGTGAAATTTACCAGATAGCTTGATTTGCAAAGCCAGTGGCATTTGCTTCAAAATTATGTCTTTAATATTGTCATGCCAACAATTTATAAGCTGTTAATTTTTCTATTAAAGTTCCTTTGTTTGCTATGTCAATACCACTGCCACATATTTTGTTTTGAAATTCATTAATTCTGAGTCCCAGTGCCAAAACAGATGAAATTTCATCCCCTGTATATTTTTAGTTTTCATTGCATTATATTCTTGTTACCTGCTTCCGAGCCAATACTGCAGTACTTAAAAAGAAACGGAGGTTAACACAATGTATTTCCTGTTTCAAAACCCATTCCATTAGCTGCTGGGTAGCGGAGGTATTTTTAATTGGCTGGCCCTCACACCATCATATTTGGTCCAACTGCTTTTGTACAAATGCTTGATTCGGGAGGCGTTTGAATTGTTGTTTACATGCACACTTTGGAATGATTAAAATTCAGACAGGAATCGAAATTGAACCAACTCTTGAGAATTAAATAATAACACAATACCGATTTCCTTTATCAAACCTAAAACAGAGTCTGTGCTTTGGACAACAAATTAATTCATTCCAAAAGCAAAATACTGCAGGTGCTAGAAACCTCAATGAGAGCTAAATTGATTTACTGTAAAACCCTGGCATTCGGAATTCAAGCAACTGACAGCCTCAAACAACCGGGGAAAAAAAAAATCAAAGAAACTAAGAAATAAGAATAAAATAATAGGTTAAAAATATGCGTTTAAAATTGTACATGTATGTGTTCTGTGAAGTTACTCATAAACCTTTGGTGAAGATTGGAGCAAGTATTCAGTGTCTTAGTCATAGCAATTATTTGAATAAAGTTGTGTGAAATGGCATCACTCAGGATGAAGAGCTAGTTGATGTTGTATGCTGTTGAAGTGGCTCTCTTAGTGTCCCCTCATCCATTGAACCATAGAACATTACAGGATAGAAAACAGCCTTACAACCCTTCTAGTCCGTGCCGAAAAATTCTTCTGCCCAGTCCCACTGACCTGCGCCCAGTCCTTAGCCCTCCATACCTATCCCATCCATTATCTATCAGAACTTTATTCTTAAATGTGAAAATTGAGCCTGTATCTACCACTTCAGCTGGCAGCTCATTCCACATTCCCACTGCTCTCTGTGTGAAGAAGTCCCCCCCTAAGCTTTTCCCCTTTCACCCTTAAACCATGTCCTCTTGTTTGTATCTCACCTAACCAGAGTGGAAAAAGCCTACTTGCAGTTACTCTATCTATACCCTGCATAATTTTGTATATTGTACCTCTATCAAATCTCCTCTCATTCTTCTATGCTCCAAGGAATAAAGTCTTCATGTGTTTAACCTTTCCCTGTCAGGTTGCCAATTCCAAATATTTTATCGGGGCAGAGTTTCCACCAGATAGCATTAACGTCGACTTCTCCAATTTCTATTGAACCCCTCCCCCGACTTTCTCTCTCCATTCCTCTGTCTCCTTTCCACCAGCTCCCACCCCCTTCCTTTTCCTCTTCCCTCTCCCCTATCACCTGAGATTTTTTTATCTTCTACCCTCCCACATACACCCTATGACCCCTTACTTATTAGCCTGTGCTCCTCCCCTGCCCTTTGCTCTCCTCACTGCACCACCCCCCCCCTCCCCCACCAACCTTCCCACCTTTTACTCAGGTTCCTGTCTGCTTCTTGCTCATACCTTGATGAAGGGATCAACCCTGAAACATTGCTGGCCCTTTACTTCCTATAGGTGCTGCGTGACCTGCTGAGTTTCTCCAGCACTATGTATTGCACTACAGTCACGGTGTCTGCAGACTTTCATGTTTAACTTCACCCAGGTTGTGACTGGTAATTGAAACATGCTAATGAATAATGAATTTATTGCCCAACACATTGAACAATGTATGTTTGCACTAAAATTCTTACATGCTGTAGCTGAACAGGTATATTGTAGAAAAAACCCCAACTCCAATGGTTGTCTTTTTGGTACAATAAAAAGTAATTGTGGCAAATTGCAGAAGTTAGATCGGGAGATGAGGAAGATAGCGCAGACAGCAAAATGGGAAAATTCTAATGTGTGGAATATGCTTAGAAGTGTTGGGAAAATGGCCTGTTTTATGTAGTCTGTGCTCTTGTTTACCCATTCTCATTGGTGATCCTAGAGGACAAGAGGTTCAGCAAGCTACATAGCAGTCCATTCATGGAGATATCCTGTGCTTCACACACATTTTCTGGTGTGGGTCAGATCAACAAGAACAAGGTAGAATTTTCACTTTTGTCGTTTTTGCTATCCTTGGTCTTCAAATCAACAATACCTCAACATTAAGTACTACCATTTAGCTCAGAGTGGAAAAAAAAACACTCGGCTTCTAAACCTTTGATGTCTGAGTGAAGCTTACAACAAAGCATTAAATGATCAGTTGGGGCCTTTTTATCACAGTGTGAGAAGGTAATAGGTTCAGAGAATAGCAGAAAAATATAGCCCCATTGATACGATGACATCTTCTATTAAGATAATAAACAAATGTAGTGTTTGTTCTCTGAGGTGAACTTGGGATCCTTCAAGAATGTATTACAAAGAAGAACAGAGAAGTCATCCCCAGTATCTGGGCCAATATTCATCCTCAAGCAACTTTGCCAAAATGGATGATCTGGTTATTATCTCATTCCTACTTGTAAGAGCTCGCAGAGGGGGGAAAAAATTGGTTGATGCACTTCCTATGTTATAGAATTAACAAAATTTCAAACATGCTTCAGTGGTTAGAGAGCACATTGAGAGGAAGAAAGATATTCGGGAAATCCAAGTCTTTCTCTTAACTATTCTGCGCCAACATGAAAAATACAAAATTGCAGAAGCAGCAGAAACCAGCAGAACCTGCTTGGACAGTTTTTGGAAAAGGTAACACATATTATGTGTTATATTGTGCCTCTTGTGGCTGTGAAAGACTCATCAAGTTCTTGGAGAGGCATCAGTTGATGAGCGTTTTCCTGGAATGGCACAGTTCACATTGCAGTTAGCATGACACCATGACAGTGCCAACGATCCGGGTTCAAAGCACCCACCATCTGTGAGTTTGTACGTTCTCCCTGTGATTTTTTGAGCCGTCTGAAATCCTCCCACATATTTGGGCTGCGCAGGCTCATGGGTTGGTAAGGGTTTGTTGCTCTTCTGTATGTCTAAATTAATTTTTTTTTAAATAACAATTTTCATCAAATCTTGTGTAATGCTGGGTACCAGTTTGGCACTACTGTGCATGCCAAACTAATTTGGTGCTATTTTTGATTGGTGTAGTAAGGCTTGAAATCAAAAATTTATGGGTAAATCTTGGTTCATTTCTAGAAGTTCAATGGCATGTACACTCAGAAATGGAATGTGCCAGGAATGTGATTACTGGTGGGGTGGTGGAAGCAGATACAATAGCAGCATTTAAGAGATATTTAGATGCTTGAACAGGCAAAGAACAGAGGGATATGAACCACATACAGGCAGTTGGGATTGGTTTAATTTGGCTTTGTGGTTGGCTGAAGCTCTGTCCCTGTTGTCTGCTGTATGGCTTTGCAATAGCCCAACTGGTACTAAGGCACCATTGCATGATTGTGTCTGTGATCACACATCTTTCAAAATCCCCTTGGATTAGCAAGCAGAAAGGCTGCAGCAGATCCGGAGAGAATGGAAACACAAAAGAACACTTCTGCACCAGATGGGTCAAGGTTTGGTGTCAGGTGGGCGAAGGTGGCAGGTTTGTGCTGGACTCAACATTGCTTGCATTCTCAGCCTTGGTTTGAACATAGAAGTGACAGAGAATGAGGCAAATTATGTAAGATTATGAAGTGTATAGATAGGATGGACAGCCAGCCTCTTTTTCCCATGGCAGAAGTGGCCCAAAACAGAGGGCATCTGTTTCAAGTGAGTGGTGGAAAATTTAGGGGAGATGTCAGAGGTAGCTTTTTTCATTGACACAGAGAGTGGTGGGTGCCAGTAGCACATTGACGGGGGAGGTAGTGGAAACCGGTACCACCGGAACATCAAAAAAGGCTCTTAAACAGGGATGTAGATGTAAGAAAAATAGGTTATGGACTGTGAGGGAGGAAAGGATGGAATAGGTTTGCGTAGGTCATCCAAACATCGTTGGCTGAAGGGGTTGTACTGGGCTGTAATGTTCTATGTTCTAGGATGACAAATGAACAGTTTAGCCTGAAGTTGGATGACATAGGGGAAAATTGTAAGAGAACAATTTTGTATTTTGTACAATACAAAATCAAAACTATGGCTTAGTGGGCAATAATTGTCAGCAGAGAGAGCTGAGCAGTTAGACTTAGATGACAAAGAAATCACATGTCACTCATAGTTGCCTTTAGATGTGTGGGTGGTGGAAGGAAAAGAGGAATTTGAGAAGACCACTATTATGGATAAAGCTTGTTTTGCTCTCTTTAAACTAAGAGAACATTTACATCCAGTTGGGAGAACAGCTGGAGTCTTGTATCAGATTCTGCAGTTTTGTTTGTTTGGCAGGGCAGCCTGCTTGATTGGCACCCCATGCAACATTCACTCCCTCCACTGTTTATGTGGTGTCTCTGCAGTTTATAACATTCACAAGATTCATTGCAGCATTTTGCTGAGGCATCGGCCCAGGAACCTCCAAAATGCACAACTTTCATTAACCTTATGGAGTAGAACAAACTGAAGGACAAGAGCAGAAGAAACGGCAGAGCACCACCATCTCCAAGTTGTGCACCATCAATGTCATCGATAAAAATTCCTTAATTCCAATCTTACCAGGAGTGTGCAAAGCAGAACCAAATGGCAGTCCATAAAAGCAGGTCACCACTCAACAGCCTTTGACATTTGAAGATGAGGAATAAGTTTGGTCAGGCCCATCGTAAATGAATGAGAAAAGAAAAACAGGAACAATTTAAACTTTTCATAATCAAAGATTGTTGCCAAGGTAATGTTCAGGCAGAGATCAGCTGTGTTTGCAAAGTTCCCTCTGTAAAAATTCCCCATCCTTCTTTCCACTACACCATGCTATTATCAAATCTTCTCATCACTTCTCCAACATTTGTTGTTACTTTCAGAAAGTGCCTTGGGACAGCCATTGTTTCAGATTAAGTGTACTGAAAAAAAGCCAAGCTGCTGCATGCACAACCGAGACAAACCTCATCAGCATTTCCAAGCAGAGGCTGCAAGTAATCACTTCTGCACAGTTCTTATTCTGAAAAAATTGCTAATTGCAAATTCAGATCTGAAGAGCTGAGTCACTATGGGCTCAGTCAGAGCTAATTTATTTGTCGGCTAATGCATCAATTAAATCCAGTCTTGTATTCATTTTCCAAGTAATGGAGCTTGAAAGTAACCCTCTGAATGTCTAACTCTAGGGGTGGCACAGTGCTGCAGCCTTGCTGTCTTTATGGAGTTTGCATATTCTCCCAGTGATCAACCAACTGCTCTAATTTCCTGCCTCTGTCATGCTTCACCTCTCCTGGTTTCACCAACCCCACCGAGGGCCCTGTCCTACCCCATCCACGCTCTTCTCTTAGTCCTGACAAAAGGTTCCGATCCTAAATATTGACTGCTCTTTATCTCCCACTGAAGCTGCTCTACCTGCTGGGTTGCTCCAGCAGATTGTGTTTTACTCAGCTCACTTCCAAAGCTGTGCGGATTGGTAGGTAAATTGTCCCTTGTGTGTGAGTGAGTGGTAGAAACAGGGGAGGTGGTGGGGGCAGGAATTGATAAGAAAATAGAGAGAATAGAAAAACAAAACATGGGTGTAAAGCAGTAGTGGATGGTTAGCACAGACTTCGAAGCCTATGTTGTACAACTGTAAAACTCAATGTTGTAATAATCATTGCTGCTTCATTGGACAGTGAATTTGTAAACCAAGCGAGTGTGAATGCAGGCTGGTTTTGGATTTGATCAGGGAGAATAGGCATTAATAAGTTTGCAGAGGACCCAGCAAGTGCTCCCTGAAGGATGCGGAAAGGTAAAAAAAGTCAGGGTGCAAATTCTATCAATACAACAGAGATAATCTGATACACTTTTATTTTTGGCAGATTACCAATTTTTCTAGATGACTGGCCATTGTTCATAGATCCCAACCCATTCTTTTTTTTAAAAAAAGTATGCTACCCAACTTTTTAATAAATTTCTCAGCAACCCAGTATAGTTAAAAGGAAATAGGCCCCTGGACATTTGAGGGAGATTGTGCAAACTGGAGCCATAATAAATTGAATAGGAGTGTGAGACCAAGGATTCTAGTACCTTGGAAGGGAGCACGGGAACCGGGGCCCAGTTGTGTTAGAAGGAAGAATAGCAAACCTGACTTGGTGAACCAGGCGATGATTAGTTATTGGGAGTGAAGATTGGTCGGAGAGCAGAGTATCCAAATCTTACTACACTTTGATTTATTCATGAGGTGCGAATGCCATCCATGGACTGTAGAAAATCAACCACATCAGTGTGCCTCAACTCACATCAATCACCAGCTTGGGTATGGATTGCAGACTTCCTTCCCTGAACAATGCTAACAAGTAGAATTCTTTTATCAAAGTTACAATGATAATGAGTTTATTGTCCAATACATTATCCAGTGTATAAAGGGGACAAAATTCTCATTTACTACAGGTGATCATGTACTTTGGAAAAAAAACTACAATTATAAACAAGTACACGTGATTGCACAATTAGCGCAGCCGTTAGTGCAATGTTATTGCAGCACCAGCGATGTGTTAGGAGATTGCACATTTTCCCTTTGTCTGTGTGGGTTTCCTCCTGGTGTTCAGGTTTCCTCCCACCCTTCAAAACATATGAAGGTTGTAGGTGACATGGTTTATTTGGGTTAACTGGTGTATTTGGGAGGGACCGGCTTGCGGGCTGGAAGGACCTATACCATGTCTAAATGAGGGAATTAGAAAGAAATAATTAATGCAAAAGATTGATAGATAATAAATATTCACAGTTATCTGAGTGTGAAAATAGTGACAGACAGTCCGCTTGTGGAAACAGAACAGTATATGATTAGTATAACAAGGGGATGTTCAAGAGCCTAATAGCTGTTGGAAAAGAACTGTTCTTGGATATAGGCAGTGCCTCACATAGATGTCTTCAATGAATGGGAGGTTAGAAGCTGTGACAGACCTGGCTACATTTCCAACCTTCTGTGTTCCTGGGCACTTAAGTTGCCAAAGCAGGCTGTGATACAACCAGTTGGTATATTTTTTATGGTGATGCTAAAGAAGTTTGATAGAATATTTGACAACTTGCCAAAGGGCGGCAGTAAGTAGGATACTATTACAGCGCGGAGTCAAAACCAGTGTTGTTTATAAGGAGCATGTACATTCTCCCCGTATCTATATATGTTTTCCCCAGGTATCCCAGTTTTCTCCCACCTTCCAAATTGTACCCGGTTGTAGGCTAATTTGGATGGCACAGGTTTAAATAGCCAGAATCAGCCATGCAGTAAACAGCATTTAAAAAGTCTCATCAGATTTCTTAGAAAGTAGAGGTGTTGATGTGCCTTCTTCACAGTTGCCTCGATGTGCTGGCTACAGGAGAGGTCTTCTGAAAAATGGACTCCCAGGAACTGGAAGGTTCTAATCCTCTCCATGCTCCCCATAAATGCAGACAGGCTCAACTCACAAAATCAACAATCAGCTCCTCGGGCTTGGTGACATCGCTTGTGGTTTTGACGTCATCCAACCTTCTCCTTTTATTCTGACTCATCATTTCCAGTTATATGGCCAACGACAGTGGTGTCATCTGCAGATTTGTAGATTTGGTTGGAACTGAACTTGACTTCATCATGAGCATGCAAAGAAAAGAGCTGGAGAATAAACCTGCAGCCTATCCAGCCAATTCATGGTTATTATTAACTAAGATCAGATTTTTGTTTTAAATTCAATAACTAAAATAATATGGAATGCAGGTGTTATGAGGAGAATCGAAGCTCCTGAATTGTGGATGCTTGTCCTGTATCTAGGTCAGCACATTTATGTTCAACTGCGTACAAAAATAAATATTAGTGAAAATGAAGACCAGTACTTAATGCAGAACAGTATAATGAGAAATGATGCACTGATATCAGTCTGCATACATGACACTTTGTAGATCCTGCCTCTCTTCAGCAAGTTTTTCTTGGATAACCAACACTAAGTGCTGAATGGACAATATGTTTGAAGTGTCACAGACTTACTTAATGTTGAGAAAACCTCTGACTGGAGAATGGCATTAATTAACAGGGGACTGCTGTCCTCTATGCTGTTCAGCTGGTTTTCTCCTGCTGCACAGTTCCAGTTAACTGGCTCCTGCCCTGATCTCCCACGCTCTGGCATTTAATTCTCTGGGCTTCTCGTATTTGCGCCCACATCCCAAAGACGCTGGATGATTGGCCACTGGGAATTGCCCCAGTGCTGGATAGACATATGAAGGGGATATAGGGATAGCTATCAGGTGCAAGCAGCTGAGGTTCAGTTTGATTTGACTAGCACATGAAGATGTTGCGGTGATCAAACACTACACAGCCAGAGCAAATCAGAAACCATGGCTACATGTGGATGTTGGGCTATTACTCAGAACCCGTGATGCTTCTTTCAGGTTGGGAGACAAGATGGCATGAAAAAACACAAAGGTTGAAATCTTCCTAAATATTTTGTTTTTAGGAAGGTTTGGAGCCCTTAGTTGTATTATATGGATTTAAAATTTTAAAGATCTGGACCTTCATGTGGCAGGATACCCCCATCACATGATGATTAGTTACTGGGTTATTTTTGGTTATTTCTCCTCAACATTCTTTTTTTTTCCCTTCCTTTTTCTTTTAGGGGTTAGTTGGGCTTTTAGAGGTTAAGGGTTGGGATGTTGGGAGAGGGGGGATTAGTATAAGGGGTTGGGGAGGTGTGGGGGGGTATTTCCTTTCTTTTTTCTCTATTATATTAACCATGTTTATTTTGAAGATATATTTTGTATGATCATGGTTGTGAAACTTTAAATAAAATATTCAATAAAAAAGGTTGAACTTTCCCGTGCAACCAGGAAGGGCAAAGCAAGGGTACACACAGAGAATACACAGACACCTGTGAGAGACCAACAACACGAGGTGAATGAGGCAGGGTATTCATACCATAACTGACGACAAGAATATCTCCCTTCCTGACAGGTTGACTACATTCTTTTCTGATGAGAAAAACGATGTGACACCAAAGACTGCCCTGCTCCCCCTGTATAGGCATGGCTGACACGAGGAGGATCCTATCCAGGGTTAACCCACACAAAGCAGCAGGACCAGACAATATATCTAGTCGGGTGCTGAAGGACTGTGCAACACAGCAAACAGCCTCACATCAACATCTCACTGCAGCAGTCCATTCCTTTCGCAGAATTCAAGGCAGCCACTATAATCCCAGGGTACAAGAGATCAACGGTAACTGAACTAAATAACTACCATCCAGTGGCACTGACCTCTATGATCATGAAGTGCTTTGCGCAACTGAGAATGGAACACATTAAATCGCACCTTTCAATGATATTGGACCCCTCCAGTTTGCCTACCATCCAAACTGATCCACAGATTATGTCAGAGCCTTGACCTTCTACTCCTGCCTGATCCATCTAGAAGATGATGCCTCATGCACCAGGCAGTTTAGCTTGGCATTCAACACAATAATACCTCAGAGGCTGAGTATTCCCCAACTGTCCTTGCTGGGACTCAACACCATTCTACAAATGGATACTGGACTTGACCAGGAGAGCAGTGGGCTGGCGCAGTGTACCAAAAACAGGGAGAAAAGCATTGAGGAGAAGCAGAGGAGATGACCCAACAGTGGTGGATTAGAGAGGGGCTCATCGGCCGAGGGACTCACACAGTCTGCGGGCGACTTGCGGTCCAGAGACCCACAGAGGCTGCGGGGTGCTGGAGACTGGCTCATGGGAACCAGGTCTCAGAAGTGTGTTTCGAGAGGGTACTGATGGCAAGAAGGGCTCCCGAAGGACCATGGGTGCTGAAGGCTTCCTGACTGTGTCAGTGGGTTGCATCTGGAGCTCAGGTTGCTGATAGTTTGTACTAAAGTCTGTGAGGCTGCAAAGGGTACAGGAACACAGGAGGTGATTCTACAGACACTGAATGGCTCTGATGGGACTCTCTTTTGCTTCTCTTTCTTTCATTCTGTAAGGACCGCCAGGTGACACTAATGGTAACTCTGTCTGCCTTACAGCAGACAGAAGGCAATTTTGTGTAATATTACATGTTCTGTATTACATGACAATAAAGGAGTATTGAATCTTAAAAGGCTACAGTCAGTCCGAGTTGGTAGCGAAATCTTAAGTCCTGTCAAGATGAGCACTGGTGCACCTCAAGGTGTGTGCTCAGCCCATTTCATGCTGGTGACTCACGGCCACACTGCCAGATTCAATTCTAACAGAATCATTAAATTTACAGATGATACTACAGTAGATGGCCTATTCAACAACAATAATAAGTCAGCTTACAGAGAGACATTTGGAAGGCTCATAAAATGGTGTGAGAACAACAACCTCAGCCTGAATGTGGAAAAGATAAAGGATATGATTGAAGGTTGACCATTCTCCATTACACATCAATGTTCTGTCGTGGAGAGAGTGGAGAGCTCAAAGTTCCTTGGTGCGTATGTCAGTCAGGAAGGCACAGGAGCGTCTACACTTCCTAAGAACATTGCGGAGGGCAAGGATACCAGCCCCCATCTTGACAACTTTTCATTGGAGCACAATTGAGTCTGGCTGCTTTACGATAGCTGCAAAGCAACAGTCCGAGTGTTTATACAGAAGATCATCAAAGTGGCCAAGAAAGGGTGGGGGAAGCACAGGCTGATGGGTAGTATGTTGTCTATGTTCTAAAAACTGTAAATGCATTTGTGAAACGGTTCAGAATATCATTTGCTCTGTGCTTTTCTTGCCATCAACAACAGGATCACTCATTCAAAGTGGCAGGGAAAGACCTTGAGCAAGAGTGAAGAAGAAAATTCACTCTGGTTTTGTAAAGAAGAACTGCTGGTATGATGCCATCCTGCTTCCTGGTCGTTGGGAACACCAAATCACTACAGATTCTTGAGAGTGAAAACATGAAGAGACAGTTGAAAGAGTCCTGGGTCACTGTGCAACATACCAATTCACAACATTCAAAGTGTCCATTTAGCCTGCTGCTGCCATCACACTGTGACTGTGCCAGAAGCTGAGCAATTCCTGTCACGATGAAAATAGTCAATGAGGGATCACCATAATTGCACTATGTTTCACCTCTGCTGCAACAGCAAAATAAAAGAACAGGGCTGAGTTGTTATCCGAGATGTTAACCTACTCCAACTACACTGCTGGCAAGGGAGTGAAGGTAAAGTGAACTCCCGCCACCCCGGGTTTGTGTTTGCTGCTTGGACTTCTATCCCATTCTTGGTTGCACTGAACTGAGACATTTCTGAGGGACTCAAATCACATGCAAAAGGCAACAGATTTCCCTGCTTACAGTACAAAATGTTTTATTAGCTGATAAAAATCAATCTGCTGGATGAATTCAGCGGTCGAGCAGCATCAGTGGATGGCCGGTGAATCATTGACGTTTCAGGTCGAAACACTTTGCCCTGACTTTGAAGAGGTTTCTCTTCAAATTCAAAGATCTGCAGTCTTGTGCTCCAGGCTGATTTTCATTACACCCAATGGAGTTAATTCAAGATTCAATTTATTGTCATAGTAATAAAACAGTGTCCTATTACATGAAATTCCTCTTGGCCTGCTGCAAGGCAGACAGATTTGCCACCAGCAGGAATTGTCTGAGCGCCACTTACAATCAGAGAGAGTAAAGCAAAAGAGAGTCCCTGGAGTCACCGAGTGTCCGTAGATTTGCCTCCAGCGCTTCTGAAGCCCCTGCAGCCACACAGAGTCCAGTCCAAACTATTGGCAACCCGAGCTCCAGATCCGAACCTCCGACACAGTCAGGAACCCTTCAGCCCCTCAGTACCTCCTCGCATCCCGGTTCTGATACATGGTGCCCATCCAGCCAGCTTGAGCCAGTCTCCAGCAGTCCACAGCCCAGAGTGAATCTCCTGACAGCAGTCTCCAGCGGTCCACTGCTTCCATGGGTTCCTTGCCAGAAGCCTGACGCATGCACTGGTCCCTCAGCCGCAGAGCACCACCGTGGTCACAGTCCCGTAGGTCGACTCCTCCATTTCTCCTTCTGAGAAGGGGTGTGATCTTTCTGTCCTCAGGTGACTTGCTCCAGTCCTCCATTTCCCCGGAGTCTGCAGCCCCTTGTGGGTGCTGCCGATTAATAGGCGCCGCCACCTTGGACGCAAACTCACAGTTGTAGAATTTCAGCTAAAACCACTGTCGGCTTCATCAATGGGCCATTCAAAGCCCGTGCAGAGCCGATGGCAATTGACTGGGCAACTGGACACCGCGGGAGTACTGCTACTACAGCAGTTCCGGCAGCACTGTCAACTTTAGAACAAAAAACATTATACCATAGTACGGGCTCTTCTTCCCACTACATTGTGCTGGTCGATACAAACCTACTCCACATCAATCTGTCCATTCCTTCCTTCAAAACCCTTAAGGTCATGTCCCAGTCTTGATCCCCCAACTTGGAACATCTGGTGATCAGGAGTCACCCATTGTACCTGCTGAGGGAGTTCACCGTCAACATCCAGGTTGCAGTGTACATTCTGCCCCAGGCTAACATCAGGCTGGCACTGGAGGGACTGAGCACTGTGATAAACAGCCACGAGTCAGCACATTCCTGATGCCTTCCCAATCATTGTGGGAGAATTCAATCAGACCAACCTGACAAACTACTACCACACATCACATGCGAGACCAGGTGAAACAACAGACTTGCACACTTGACCACTGCAACACCATCATGAATATCACATACTGAGCCATACTATGACTGCACTTTGGCAACCTGATCACTTGGCTGTAATTCTATTCCTGGCGTACAAGCGGAGACTGAAAACCACAGCTCCAGTCGTGAAGATGGTGAAGGTGTGGACTGCTTTGAATCCGTGGACTGGATCATATTCAAGAACATCCATAGACTTGAATGAATATGCAGCAAATGTCACGGACTTCCTCAAGACCAGCGTGGATGAGTGTGTGCCCACACTCACATACGAGGTGTTCCCCAACCAGAAGCCCTGGATGAATCAGAGAATCCGCAGCCTGCTGAGGGTGAGAATAAGGGTGTTTACGGCTGGAGATCGGGATCTTTACAAGAGATCCAAATGTGACCTGCGGAAGGTCATGTCCAAAGCAAAGTGGCAATTCTGAAGGAAACTAGAGCCAGAGCTAGATGTTCGCCAGTTATGGGAGGGATTGCAGGACATTACAGCCTACAAAATGAAGGCAAACACTACAGACAGCTGTGATGCTTCACTACCCGATGAGCTGAACACCTTCTATGCCCATTTTGAGAAGAAGAATCAAACAGTGCCAACTAGAATCCCTGTAAAGGCTGGGGACCCTGTGATATCCGTCTCTGAGGCTGATGTCAGGACATCATTCAAGAGCATGAACCCTCGAAAGGAGTTAGGCCCTGATGGCGTACCTGGCAGGGGACTGAAAATCTGCACCAACTAACTAACTAGAAAGTTCATGGTTCAACCTCTCATTGCTACAGTCAGAGGTTCCCACCTGCTTCAAAAGGGCATCAATCATCCATGCAGAGTAGCGAGAGCTGCTTCAACGACTACCACCCAGTAACACTAATTTCTACTGTGTCGAAATGCTTCAAGAGGTTGGTCATGGCCAGAATTAACATACCTAAGTAAAGATCTGGACCCTCTGCCATTCGCCTATCTTCACAATTGCACCACAGCAAATGTAGTATCGTTGGCTCCTCACTTAGTTCTGGATCACCACGAAAACAACAATTCATACATACAAATGCTCTTCAAGGACTACAGCTCAGCCTTCAATACCATTATTCCCTCAGGGTTGGTGAAGAAGCTACAAACTCGAGGCCTCTGTACAATCAACCCTGCCCCACCCCACTCCGCAAATGGAACCTTGACTTTCTCATTGGTAGATCACAGTCAGTAAAAATTGGAAACAACAAGTCCTCCTCACTAATCATCAACACAGGTGCACCCCAAGGATGTGTGCTTAGCCCACTGCTCTACTTGTTATACACTCATGACTCTGTGGCCAGGCACAATACCAATGCCATCTACAAGTTTGCCGATGACACCACAGTTGTTGGCAGAATCACAAAAAACAATGAGGAAGTGTACAGGAGAGAGATAAATCAGCTTGCTGGCTATCCATCATATCTATGCCTCTCATAATCCTATATACCTCCATAAAGTCACATCTTAACTGTACCCTCTCCAAAGCTTTCACATCCTTCAATGAAGCGATCAGAATTGAACACCATATTCCAAGTCTAGTCTATCCACAGTCTTTTAGAGCTACAACATTACCTCACAGTTCTTGATCTCAATTCCTGACTAATAAAGGCCAGCACACCATTCACCTTCTTTAGCACCCTATCAACTTGCATGGCAAACTTGAGAGATCCAAGGAATTGGAGCTTGAGATCTTTATACTGCTCAGAATCCTGTTATGAACCACACACTCTGCCTTCAAGCCTGACCTTCCAAAGTGTAGCATTTTGCACTTATCCAGATTAAACATCATCTGCCATTTTTCCACCCCACCCTGCATCCTGTCTTTATCTCTTGTAGTCTATGACAAACTTCTGCACTGTCCACAATACCACTACTTTCACATCATCTGCAGACTTACTGACTCACCCCTCCAATTCCTTGTGATCATAATTTATAAAAACCACATTGAGCAGGAGTCCGAGAACAGCTCTCTGTGGAAAACCATTAGTCGCTGATCTTCATGTGTTCCATTTGACTACCATCCTCTGCCTTCTGCAGGGAAGCCAATTCTGGATCCATGCAGCCAGGTTTCCATGATGCTATCATGGGGAATCTATTTAAATGTTCTGTCCATAATGGCCATCCTGAGTTCCTGATTGCACACCATTTTTACTCCCTTTTCCTTCCTACACTGGCCTGCCTGTCCTGGCCTTCTCCACTGCCAGAGTGAGACTCAATGACAATGACAACAATAACACCTCATATTCTGCCTGGGCAGTTTACAGCTCAATGGTATGAAGATAGAAATGTCTATTTCAGGTCATCTCCACTCTCTCTTCTTTTGTACCCCTTCTGCTCTTCCTCACTTTTTTTTGACCCCTTTACCACCACCCGTCACTCATTTTCATATGCCACCTCTTTGGTTCCAAACCCTTCCTCCCCAACTCCCCACTGGATTCTTCCATTCTCCCACCATCCCAAAAACCTCTGTTCCATCTGGTTTCTCTTTATACCATCATTATCACTTTCTCATCAGATTCAAGCACTGGTAGTCTTTGTCTCATCACCCACTCCACTCTGTTTGCCTTCTCCTTCTACCTGACCCCTTTGGCATCTGTCAAACCTCTGCCTCTGTCCATCATGTTTCACTTCCACCTGGTTCACTAATCCCATGTGGGTCCCTGTCCCACTCCTCCCACTCTATCCTCTTTACACTCGGTTCTCCACTACATTTCTCCAGTCTTGATAAAGGGATCTAGCCTGAAACATTAACCATGCTTTCTCTCCACTGAAGCTGCTTGACCTGGTGAGTTCCTCAGCTGTTTGCCTTTAGCTTCAGATTCCATTGACTGTGTGTCTCCCCTTGTTAGATCTTGGCTTTTCAGTTCTAATTTCTGCTCTTGATTTCTGTGTGTGAAAAGAACCCAGAACAATAATTCTTCACTCAGAGGGTGGTGAGCATATGGAACACACTGCCAGACAGCACCAGAAATAGGTACATTTTCCCCTTCAAGAAAAACTTGTATAACAGCATGAATCGAATGTATGTATCCCCAATGCTAAGGTAGGATGTGAATGCATATATTCAGCAACAAAACCAAAAGTCAATCGCAGCTTTAAATGCACTTGTCCAACACCAAGATTACACTACCAAAATATAATTAATGTTTCTTATCATACAACCACATGAAAAGCTCGATGGAATTTATTTTTCATAAAAGATAACTACATTGGTAGCTACATGGACTGCCTTGGATCCTACAGAATTAAGATCCTGCCAGTTGTGACTCAGTAGGTAACACTCCCATCTCCACATTGGAAGAATGTGCTTCAAGTACCAATTCACAGATCTAGGCACAACAATCTGCCCAGCAGTGCACTATTGTCAGACTCTGTATAACTGGAGGTACGGACTTTCAAGAGAAATGATGAATTGAGGTTCTCTCCATTTAAATATCTCAATTTACTATTGTGAAGAAGAGCAGGAGAATCATTCAATGTTCAATGTTCTTTCCAAAAAACTCTCTTGAATAACCCAGGAATACTATAGTGAGACATGTAGCTCACATGAACTGCTTGCTATGGGATTTCCAATGCTGAAAGATTCTGTTATCCCACCTTCAGAAATTAATTTTCAGAAATTAATATTTGGCAACTACTTCTGTCCTTTTGCACTTAACCAATAGTGTAACCCTCCTCGTGTAGGCTCATATCTACCCTCTCCACTAAACGTTTCCAACTCTTTCAGCTCCTTTTTTTCTATGCTTTGGTTTCCTTCCTGGGTGTTTTATAGGAATACCACATACAATTTAAAGTACATTACCTGATGTGCACAGGAAGCAAGTCAAGCCTTTAGAATATTAGCACATTCACACATTAATGCATCATTTCTGCTTTCTGGTCTGAGTCACATTTACTGTCTCTCAAATACAAACAGAAGATGAATGAATTGGAAGAGCTCTATCACTATGAGCATGTAAGTGGTAACCTTTTCCATGCGTGCACCTTCAGCCGCAGGTAATTTTAAGAATAGTGTGCAGAGAGAACAAACCTCCTCAAAGTTTTAGACTGCTTGGAGAGACCAAATGGAACAAACAGCAGGACAGACCAGTGTCGGAGCACCTCACTTCAAGACTGTTGACAAAGGTGAACATGGAGTGAGATGATTGGAATGCCCTCATAAAGAACATAGAATATGGAAGCCTTTTTAATAATAAACAGACATAAATTCCACCCTTAGCTAACTGTATGGGTGTGAGCTATAACAGATTACCCAGCAGATACTGAACATCACAAAATTTTGCAGTTGCCCTTGCTTCTTCTCTGAGGCAGAATGGCTGGACCTCTCTCTAAATCGGGCTTGACCTAACAAGACATAGATTTAGGATGAAACCAAGCAGCATCTTTGGGGGTGTGGAGTGGGATGAATTGTCAACGTTTTGGATCAACACCCTGCATGAAAACCGAGAGTAGAGAGTGACAATAACTGGCAAAGACACTGTAGGATGGAATGGAAGGGGAAGGGTGAACTAGGGGCCAGTTGGTGATGGGTGGGTCAAGGAGAGATGAGGAATAATGGGTAGATGAAGCCAATTGGGGTAGGGGTGGGGATTGGAGTGGGGTGGGGGGGGGGGGGGAGAAGCAGGAGGTGGTACCTGCTCCATGTCCTAGCAGACCAGAAAAGGGCAAATAGATCCAGTTGGATGGGGAGGGAAAAGTGAAGGTGGAGACAGCTACTGGACAGGTACACAAAAGTCTCCAAGTGCTGCAAACTGTCAAGTAAAGATGGTGATATTGAGAACTGTTCCAGAAAGGTTGATCCAGTGGGTGAACTGCATGGATCATAGTTTTCATGCTATATTCAATATCACATGGCTTCAAAAAGCAGGTGTTTGATCTGAAAGTTCTGGAGCCTTGTGTTTCATAAAATGTGCACTCTCCACCTGACTCAGAACATTGGGAGTGATGGAAAATTAAAAAAACCTCAGCATCCGGATGAGGGATTTCCTCTCCAAGCTAGCATGATAATAAGCTTCGTCTTCAGTTACTGAACCCTTGGAGCATTGGTCTCAGAAGGCAATCATCTTTCATTGAGGATCTCGTGTTTTGTGCTGGTGTCCTTCCACTCTCTGACTTCTTGCAATACGTCCATTTTCTTGATCTCACCACAGCCCTGACACAAGGCCAGTGTACCTACTGACTCCAAGAAATAGCAATGACTGATATATGTAACAGAGACGACATGATTGCAAAATCTTTCTTCTGTCCTTTCACTTCCCAAGATGAAAGCAAAATACCAAGTCGACTTTACTCTTTCTGCTCCCAACTTATTAAAAATTAAATATCGGCGAACTTGCAGAGAAAAACTTGAATCCTCTAAAGCAATCAGTAGTTTTTCCACAGTTAAACTCATGTTGCCCTGCTGCTTCAAATGGCAAATGACCTACTTATCAATCAGAGGGCTCTTTATTGCTTGCTGCCTCTGACTTCCCACCAGTTAAGGCTTGTTGCCAACATCATTCCTTTTCAACCAGAGCCATTTAAACAGTGTTGACGCATGGAACTTGAATCTTTAAAAAGTGCATTCTTGCATGTTAACAAGGTACAGCAAAAGGCAAACGTCATTCAGCTCTGTCACTGCTCCCAATTATCAGCAACTTACATTCCCCCAAATGACCTTTGTTATCAATGATGTAAGTTAGAAATACCAATGACAATGGTCCTTTAACAGGACCCAACAGTGATCTGCTACAATCTTCCTTTCGTAAAGCAGATGGCATTGCAACATCTTTGTTTGTGCCTCCCACCAACCTCAAGTGGATTTTTCACCCTTAACCTCAGTCCGCCAGTGAAAGTTCACCAATTTTTGATCTCCAGCAATTTAGGCCAATCAAGCACTCTGGGTAACCATCAGCAACAATGCCATCTTGTGATGGCATGAGTGGTAGTCACCTCCGTGTTCTTCCCATCGATTCTTACAATGTTCCCAAGGCCTGAATGAATTGGCCTGGCTGCCACAATATGGCTACACCAATATTTCATCCAGTTCTGAATCAACATGAACATTCCAGTGTTTAGCTTAACTTCTGACTGGTTTCAAGTGATTTTGGTTTGCAAAATTCTTGGGAAATCTCTAAAATTATTGTTTTCTAACAATTCATACTTCAGGTTTCAGTTTAAGCAAATAACTCAAAGAAGAATACATTTTTTTTTGACAATGTGATCTCCATTTATGGTAATATGATGCATGTTGTAGCTTAAGAGTGGGTATTCATAATGGGAAGGAAACATCACTTCAGAGAAGGAGTACCCCAGCTGATTCCAACTTCTGAAAAGTACTGAGCACTTGGTTGGTTTGGTACGGGAACTGCTCTGCTCTAACCAACCTCCACTCCATTGATTCCATCTACGTTCCCCACCGATGCCCTTCCAATGTTTTAAATGAACTTTTCTCTGCAGCAGTGGATGCTACAATTTCACTTTGCATTGCCTGTTGTACTCAAGGATAGATTAACCTGACAAAGTTTTTCAATGAATTTTGGTACGCATTACAATAAACAATTCAATCAATACTAAAGGGAGATACCAAGCTGAAGATGTATCTAGAACTGAGTATCAGTCCTTTCTCCACCCTGAAAGAAGCTGTTTGTTACTTAACTAACAAACAAACTCAGAGACTTCAGGGAACAGCAGCACGTTAGCGCAATTCTATTACAACGCCAGTGACTAAAAAGTTTGTACGTTTTCCGCATGTCAGCATTAGGTTTCCTCCAATGTTCCAAAGCTATGCGGGGTTAATTAAGACACATGGGAGCAATTAGGTGGCACAGGCTCATGGGCAGGAGAGGCCTGTTCCTGTGCTGCATGCCTATGAAACTATGCAACAACTCCCAGAGGACATTAGCTGGAGACTGGCTACCGACATGGATTGTCATGACTTTGTTGAGAAACAGAAGCTCTGCAGAGCCAGTCGGTGGCATTATCATTTGATAAGGTTATTGAGAGTTACTGTTCAATAGTCTGGATTGAAAAGTGTCTATGCCACTTCTGGTTAGTGTGAGAGCTAGACAGAGTTCCTCAGACCAAGGAAAACTGATGGATAACTCCTGAGGAAGAGAAATGCTATTGAAACTGAATTAGTGGCATGAAACAATGCATGATTTTCAAAGTTCACACCAAGTTGAATACTTCAGTCTAAGAGTCCTATCAAGGTAAAGAAAGTTCTATCTCTTGATATTGTTAGAAAGGCTGATGAGCTTGGGGCATGGATTGACATGTTGGATTACGAAATTATTACTATTAGTGAGACAGTTGCAGGAGAGCCAGGCCTGGCAGCTTAATGTTCCGGGATTCTGTTGCTTCAAATGTGACAGAGGGGGAGGGATGAAAGGGTGAGGAGTGGCATTGATAATCAGGGAAAATATCTCAGCTGTTCGAAGTCATGACAGCTAGGAGGGTTTGTCTACAGAGGCCATATGGTGGAGTTGAGGAATGGGAAAGCTGTGAGAACACTGATAGGGTTTTATTATAGACTGTCCAATAGTCCGAGAGAATTGGAGGAGCAAATCTGCAGAGAGATAGCAAACCGATATAAGAAACAGTAAGTTGTGATGGTGGGAGATTTTAACTTTACACATATTGACTGGGGCTCCCAAACCGTGAAAGGGCTAGATGGCTTGGAGGTTGTGAAATGTGTTCAGGGAAGTTTTCTGAATTAATATATAGAGGACCCAATGAGAGAGGATGCAGTACTTGATCTCCTATGAGGGAAAAAGACAGGAATGAGCTTTTGGATGAAGTGGTGGAGGCAGGAATGAGCTTTTGGATGAAGTGGTGGAGGCAGGAATGAGCTTTTGGATGAAGTGGTGGAGGCAGGAATGAGCTTTTGGATGAAGTGGTGGAGGGAGGCTCTATATTAGCATTTAAGGAGAGGTTGGATATGTATGTGAACGAGAAAGGAATGGAGGGTTACAGGTTTTTTTTGTTTTTTTTAAATTTTTTATTTTTCACACCATAAATCACATTAACCATGATACACACTTTTTCCTTTTCACACATATACAGTGCCATTTTCTCCCCCCCCTCCCTCCTCCCATCCTACCCTCCCTACCTCCCCCCTCCCGTCCATTTAAGGTACAAAATCTAGGATACATTAAACCAGTCAGACAATGTTGTCATTCAATAAAAATACACCAGAAATTCCACTGAGTCCATTCTTTTCATTTCCTTTTCCTTCCGTTAACTTAGGTAGTGATTGTCCCCGGTAGGTTTTCGCTATTGTGTTTCATGTAAGGATCCCATATTTGTTCGAATATTTCAATATTATTTCTTAAACTATATGTTATTTTTTCTAATGGAATACATTTATTCATTTCTATATACCATTGTTGTATTTTCAAATTATCTTCCAATTTACAGGTTGACATAATATATTTTTTTGCTATGGCTAGAGCTATCTTAACAAATCTTTTTTGTGCATCCTCCAAATCAATTCCAAATTCTTTGTTTTATTTAACTTAGGAGGAAGATCTCTGGATTCTTTGGTATATTGTTTTCTGTTATTTTATTTAATATCTGATTTAGATCTTCCCAAACTTTTTCTACTTTCTCACATGTCCAGATTGCATGAATTGTTGTTCCCATTTCTTTTTTACATCGAAAACATCTATCAGATACTGTTGGGTCCCATTTATTTAACTTTTGAGGTGTAATGTATAGCCTGTGTATCCAGTTATATTGTATCATACGTAACCTCGTATTTATTGTATTTCTCATCGTTCCAGAGCATAACTTCTCCCATGTTTCCATTTTATCTTTATATTTAAATCTTGTTCCCATTTTTGTTTAGTTTTACCATTTGTTTCCTCATTCTCCTTTTCTTGCAGTTTAATATACATATTTGTTATAAATCTTTTGATTATCATTGTATCTGTAATCACATATTCAAAGTTACTTCCCTCTGGCAAACTCAAACTGCTTCCTAATTTATCCTTCATATAGGATCTCAATTGGTAATATGCCAGTGCTGTATCTTGAGTTATATTGTATTTATCTTTCATTTGTTCAAAGGATAATAATCTATTTCCTGAAAAACAATTTTCTATTCTTTTAATCCCTTTTTTCTCCCATTCTCTAAAGGAAAGGTTATCTATTGTAAAAGGGAGTAACTTGTTTTGTGTCAATATTAGTTTTGGTAATTGATCATTTGTTTTATTTCTTTCTACATGAATCTTCTTCCAAATATTGAGTAGATGATGTAATACTGGAGAACTTCTATGTTGTACCAACTTTTCATCCCATTTATATAATATGTGTTCAGGTATCTTTTCCCCTATTTTATCTAATTCTAATCTAGTCCAATCTGGCTTTTCCCTTGTTTAATAAAAATCTGATAGGTATCTTAATTGTGCGGCTCTATAATAATTTTTAAAGTTTGGCAGTTGTAAGCCTCCTTGTTTATACCATTCTGTTAATTTATCTAGTGCTATCCTCGGTTTCCCCCCTTTCCATAAAAATTTCCTTATTATTTTCTTTAACTCTTTGAAGAATTTCTCTGTCAGTTGTATTGGCAATGCCTGAAATAGGTATAATATCCTTGGAAAAATGTTCATTTTAATACAGTTTATCCTTCCTATTAGTGTTAGTGGTAAATCTTTCCAATGCTCTAAATCGTCCTCTAATTTTTTCATTAGTGGATAATAATTGAGTTTATATAGTTGGCCGAGATTTTTATTTATTTGTACACCTAGGTATCTTATTGCTTGCATTTGCCATCTAAATGGTGATTCCTTCTTAAATTTTGAGAAATCCGCATTATTCATAGGCATTGCTTCACTTTTATTTACGTTGATCTTGTAACCCGACACTTCTCCATATTCCTTCAATTTCTTATATAATTCTTTTATTGATAGTTCTGGTTCTGTTAAATATACTATAACATCATCCGCAAATGAACTAATTTTATATTCCTTGTCTTTTATTTTTATCCCTTTTATATTACTTTCTGTTCTTATCAATTCTGCTAGTGGTTCTATAGCTAACGCAAACAATAAAGGTGATAGTGGGCATCCCTGCCGTGTTGACCTGCTTAAGTTAAATTGCTTTGATACATGTCCATTTACTGTCACTTTCGCTAATGGTCCCTTATATAATGCTTTAATCCAATTAATATACTTCTCCGGTAAACTGAATTTTTGCAATACTTTGAACAAATAATTCCATTCTACTCTGTCAAAGGCCTTCTCTGTGTCTAAAGCAACTGCTACTGTTGGTGCTTTATTCCCTTCTACTGCATGAATTAAGTTAATAAATTTACAAATATTGTCTGTTGTGCGTCTTTTTTTGATAAATCCAGTTTGGTCTAGATTTACCATTTTCGGTACATACTCTGCTAATCTGTTTGCTAATAGTTTAGCTATTATCTTATAATCTGTGTTAAGTAAAGATATTGGTCTATATGACGCTGGTGTGAGTGGATCTTTCCCTTGCTTTAGTATTACTGTAATTATTGCTGTTTTACATGAATCTGGTAAGCTTTGTGTTTTATCAATCTGGTTCATTACTTCCAGGAGGGGCGGCATTAATAAGTCTTTAAATGTTTTATAGAATTCTATTGGGAATCCATCCTCTCCTTGTGTCTTATTATTTGGTAATTTTTTTATTATCTCTTGTATTTCTACTATTCCAAATGGCTCTGTTAATTTATTTTGTTCCTCTATTTGTAGTTTTGGTAGTTCAATTTTAGTTAGAAATTCATCTATTTTCCCTTCTTTCCCTTCGTTTTCAGCTCGGTATAATTGTTCATAGAATTCTCTAAAGTTTTCCTTAATTTCTTTTGGATTATATGTAATTTGTTTGTCTTTTTTCCTTGATGCCAATACCATTTTCTTAGCTTGTTCTGTCTTAAGCTGCCATGCTAGGATTTTGTGCGTTTTTTCACTTAGTTCATAATATTTCTGTTTTGTCTTCATTATATTCTTCTCCACCTTATATGTTTGTAGTGTTTCATATTTTATTTTTTTTATCCGCCAATTCTCTTCTTTTAGTTGTATCTTCCTTCATTGCTAATTCTTTTTCTATATTTACTATTTCCCTTTCCAACTGCTCTGTTTCCTGATTATAGTCCTTTTTCATCTTGGTTACATAACTTATTATTTGCCCTCTAATGAATGCTTTCATTGCATCCCATAGTATAAACTTATCTTTCACTGATTTCGTATTTATTTCAAAATACATTTTAATTTGTCTTTCAATAAATTCTCTAAAATCCTGCCTTTTAAGTAACATGGGATTTAATCTCCATCTATACATTCTTGGAAGGATGTCCTCTAACTTTACTGTCAATATTAAGGGTGAATGGTCCGATAGTATTCTAGCTTTATATTCTGTTTTTCTTACTCTATCTTGCATACGAGCTGATAACAAAAATAGGTCTATTCTTGAGTATGTTTTATGTCTAGCCGAGTAATATGAATATTCCTTTTCCTTTGGGTGTTGTTTCCTCCATATATCCAAAAGTTGCATTTCTTCCATCGATTTAATTATAAATTTGGTTACTTTGTTCTTTCTGTTAATTTTTTTCCCAGTTTTGTCCATATTTGAATCCAAATTCAGGATGAAATCCCCTCCTATTAATATGTTCCCTTGCGTATCTGCTATCTTCAAAAAGATATCTTGCATAAACTTTTGATCTTCTTCGTTAGGTGAATATACATTGAGTAGATTCCAAAACTCCGAATATATCTGACATTTTATCATTACATATCTCCCTGCTGGATCTATTATTTCCTCTTCTATTTTAAATGGCACATTTTTACTACTTAATATAGCTACTCCTCTTGCTTTTGAATTATACGATGCTGCTGTTACGTGTCCTACCCAATCTCTCTTTAATTTCTTGTGCTCCAATTCAGTTAAATGTGTTTCTTGCACAAATGCTATGTCAATTTTTTCTTTTTTCAGTAAATTTAGCAGTTTCTTCCTTTTAATTTGGTTATGTATTCCATTAATATTTAAAGTCATATAGTTCAACGTAGCCATTTTATACTTTGTTTATCTTCCCTTTCCGTTTCTCCATCATTACCTTTCCTTCTTATCCATTTCTGTTTTCTTGTTTTGAACCCTTTATAAGACAACATTCCTAAAACATCAAACATTTTCCTTATTCTCCTATTTAAAACTTCTTTAGCCCCAATCTCCCCTTCCCCTCCTGAGTTGTCCTTTATCCCTTGTCGGACAACCACATCTCCCCTCTCCATTTGGATTTGCGAATTCACTCGCAAGCGTCAGCTGATTTTGCAGTGACCGTAACTCCTCCCCACCTAGCCCCCCCCAGAAAAGATTTCACTTTTCATATGTAACAAAGGTCACTCTTTTAATTCCCTCCTTATTCCCTCTATTCCATTTCCTTCCCTTATTAATTCTTGTCTATACTCTCTATATTTTCCTCTAAATACGGATACATTCATGTATGCACACTATACATATACACACATATACCTCTTTACCCACATACATATAAATCATGGTCTTTTTTACTCTTATTACATGTCTTCATCTTTCTGTTTGTTTTGTAGTTGTTCTGCAAATTTCCTTGCTTCCTCTGGATCCGAGAATAGTTTTTTTCCATAAGATCGTTTTCGCTGTATTGAACTCCTTCCTCTTCTTCAGGAGTTCAAAATTTATGTGTCTTTTTAGTTCGCAGACTTTTGTACTCTCGTTACACGTCTTCATCTCTCAGTCTATTTTGTAATTGTTCTGCAAATTTTCGTGCTTCCTCTGGATCCGAGAATAGTCTGTTTTGCTGTCCTGGAATAAATATTTTCAATACCGCTGGATGCTTTAGTATAAATTTATACCCTTTCTTCCATAAAATCGCCTTTGCTGTATTGAACTCCTTTCTCTTCTTCAGGAGTTCAAAACTTATATCTGGATAAATGAAGATTTTTCGCCCTTCGTACTCCAGTGGCTTGTTGTCCACTCTTACTTTTTCCATTGTTTTCTCCAGTACCTTTTCTCTTGTAGTATATCTTAGGAATTTTACTAAAATAGATCTTGGCTTTTGTTGTGGTTGTGGTTTAAAGGCCAATGTTCTATGTGCCCTTTCTATTTCTATTTCTTGCTGTAGTTCTGGACATCCTAGGATCCTAGGGATCCAATCTTTTATAAACTCTCTCATATTCTTGCCTTCTTCATCTTCCTTAAGGCCCACTATCTTTATGTTATTTCTTCTGTTATAATTTTCCATTATATCTATTTTCTGAGCTAACAGCTCTTGTGTCTCTTTAACTTTTTTTATTAGATTCCTCTAATTTCTTTTTTAAGTCCTCTACCTCCATTTCTACTGCTGCTTCTCGTTCTTCCACCTTGTCCATTCTTTTTCCCATTTCTGATAAGGTCATATCTATTTTATTCATTTTCTCTTCTGTATTGTTTATTCTTCTTCTTAAATCATTAAATTCTTGCGCTTGCCATTCTTTAAATGACTCCATGTATTCTTTAATAAGAGAATGTATATCCTTTGTCTTGCCTTTCCCTTCTTCTTCTATTTCACTGTATTCTTCCTCTTCCTCTTCTTCTTCCTCTGGGTTGGCCATCTGTTGTTTCTTTGTTGTCCTTTTCTTCTCTTCTTTCTTGTTCTCGTTGTCTTCTATGTTCTCCTCTTGCTGCAGCTGTTCTGCAGCTGTCATTGCCGGCTGTGGAGATCAACTCCCCAGCTAGTCACCCCTCCCGTCGGTGTGTTTTTTTGCATGCGCGGTTGCGCACTTTTACTCGGCTCAGCGAGCCATTTTTGTAGTCCACTTTCTACCGACCTGAGGGAGCGGGTTTCTCTCTCCACCGCGGGCCTCTTCGAACAGGTAAGGCCTTCTCTTTCTTCTTCCGTTGTCTTCTCTTCCTCTCTTCTTACCGTTGGTTTCGATTTTTCTTTTTTCGTCGCCATCTTCTTTCCACCTTTATACTCACTTTACTTTAATTTTTATTTTTGTGCCTTTGTGTTTTCCTTTGTTTTTTCCGACTTTTCTGGAGAGGGCTGGAGTTCACTGTCCGGCCACTACTCCATCACTTGACTCCTCCCAGAGTTACAGGTTGAGTGTAGGTCAGTAGGGTGAGGTGGGAGAATGTGTTCGGCATGAACTGGAAAGACCAATTTGGCCTGTTTCTGTGCTGTAAATGTCATATGATAGGTGGCAGCTGTATGTGTAGGTGAACATTTTGTGTCCAGTGACCATAATGTCATTAGCTTCAAATTAATTATGTAAAAGGTTAAGTCTGGTCTTCATGTTGGGATTCTAAATTAGAGGAAGGCAAATTTTGTGGAAATGAGAAAGGATCTAGAAGGAGTAGATTGGGATATGTTGCTTTCTGGCAAGGGTATGTTAAGTAAATGGAGGCCTTCAAAGGCAAAATTTTGAGAGTGCAGAGTTTGCATGTTCCTGTCAGGATTAAGGGCAAAGTTAACCAGTATAGGGAACCTTCATTTTCAAGGATATTGGTGATCTGGTTAAGAAGAACAGGAAGGTGAATAGTAAGTATAGGCAACAAGGAGCTAATAAGGCACTTGAAGAGAACAAAAAATGCAAGAAAATACTCAAGAAGGAAATCAAGAAGGGCAAAAAGAAGACATGAGGTTGCTTTGGTCGATAATGTGAAGGTAAGCCCGAAAAGTTTCTACAAGTTATTAAGAGCAAAAAACAAAACTGGTCCCCAAAATGATCAGAGTTGCCAACTATGTGTGGAGCCTCACATAATGGTGGAGATCTTAAGCAGTTTCTTTGAATCAATATTTACTCAGGAAACTGGCATAGTATATAAGGAAGGAAGGGAAACAAACAAACATATGGAGATTAAGGAGGAGGAGGTGCTTGCTGCCTTACAATGAATAAAGGTAGAGAAATCCCCCAGGCCAGATATGATATTTCCTCAGGCCGTGAGGAACACTAGTGTAAAAATTGCTGTGGCCCTGGCAGAAATATTTAAAACATTCTTAGCCGTGGATGCGGTGACAAAGGATTGGCAGATAACTTGTTGTTTAAAAAAGGCTCCAAAAATAACCCAGCTAATTATAGGCTGGTGAGGCTGACACCAATAGTAGGTAAATTAATGGAAGGAGTTCTGAGAGATAGGCTGATTAAGGGCAGTCAGCATGGCTTTGTGCATGGTATGTCATGTTTAAAGAATCTTGTTGAGTTTTTTGAGGAGGTTACCAAGAAGATGGATAAAAGAAAGGCTGTGAATGTTGTCCACATGGACTTTAGTAAAGCTTTTGACAAAGTGCTATAGTGTTAGTTCAGAAGGTTCAGACACTAGGTATCCATGGAAAGGTTGTAAACTGGATTCAAAATGGGCTGTGTGGGAGAAAACAGAGTGGTAGAGAGAGTGGTAAAGGATGGTGACTTCTCAGACTGGAGGCCTGTGACTAGTGGTGTGCATCAAGGATCTGTGTTGGGACCATTGTTGTTTGTTGTCTGTATCAATGATCTGGATAATAATGTAGCAAATTGGTGTGGTGTGCTGTCGTACAGAAAAGCAGACACAAAACTTAAAGACTGATCAACAGCCTTTATTCCACTTAAAGAACCTGCTGCAGTTAGCTGTAGCTCCAAGAGACTGACCTCGAGGAGTCGGATGAGTTTATATCCCGGCGGATGATTGGCAGCCGACCAGGTGGGGCTTGGTCCATTCAGGTTGGCTGATTGACAGCCAGACAGGTGTGGTCTTGTCCTCCAGTGCTCTTCCTGCAGGTACACAGTTCACCCCCTGCATTGTGTATCACCACAATGGAATCAGCAAATTTGATGATGACACAAAGATAGGAGGTGTAAGCTTGCAGAGGGATCTGGACCAACTGGCAGAATGTGCCAGTAAATGGCAGATGGAATTTATGCAGACAGATGTGAGGTTTTGCATTTTGGAAGGGAAACCAAGGTAGGGCAAACACAGTCAATGGTAGGGCACTGAGGAGTGCAGAGAGGCAAAGTGAATACAGATCCACTGTTCCCTGAAGGTAGCATCGCAGGTGGTCAGTGTTGTAAAGAATGGTTTTGGCTTCTTAGCCTTTATAAATCAAAGTATTGAATATAGGAGTTGGGATGTTATGCTGAAGTTGTTTAAAACATTGGTGAGGCCAAATTTGGAGTATTGTGTGGAGTTTTGGTCACCTAACTGCAGGAAGGATATCAATAAGATTGAAAGAGAGTAGAGAGAATTTACTAGGATGTTGCCGGTTCTTCAGGAGTTAAGTTACAGGGAATGATTAAAAAGGTTAGGACTTTATACCTTGGAGCTAAGAAGAATGAGGGGAGATTTGATAGAGGTTTACAAGATTATGAGGCATAGACAGGGTGGATGCAAATAGGCCTTTTCCACTTAGATTGGATGAGATAACTATGGGAGGTCATCGTTTTAAGCTGAAAGAGGAAAGTTCTTCACTCAGAGAGTGGTGGAAGTGTGCTATGGACTTCCATTTGATGTGGTGAAGGGGGTTTTGATCTTTAGTTTTAAGAATAGATTGGATAGATACATTGTTGTGAGAGGTATAAAGGGTTATGGAATGGGAGCAGGTCGATTGGATGAGCAGAGTCAAGATCGGAATAGACTATAAGGGCCAAATGGCCTGTTTTCTGTACTGTAGCATTCTATGGGTTCTATGGATACCCTTAAACAACCTGAATGGAAAAGAAATTTGAGCACAATGTAAAATGAACAGTGATAAATACTACCTGTGGAAAATAACTTCACTCTTTGCTTTTCCTCTTGAAATCTGGATGATTAATACCAAAAGGCAAAGGAAAATGTGTAAAGAATTTACTTCATTTACTGTCAAGCTGGCTTCATGGGTTAATTTACTCTCCGCGCCCATCTTTGTTGTTATGCACGTGCGCGGTTTGGCAGTTTTAAATTGAATATTAAACATGGCAGGAACTTAGAAACAGAGTGAGTGAGATCACCATAACTTTAGTTGACCATTAGCACTAACATTACTCTGTATTCATGGAGCATCAGTGTAGATGTTCTTTATGAATATTTTATGTCTAAATTAAAGAATATGATTTCAAATTTATGTTTTAAATAAAAGATGAAAATACATCTTGACTTGTATTGAAACTAATTGAAAACGTGTCACTAATAAGTGTCTCACAGCCTTCAAATAATTATTATTGGATCAAAGTTGCTATATTTAGTCAACTAGTTTATAGTTTGGAACAGAAAACTGATGGAGAGAAGAAAGAAGAAACTCTCTGCACTTTGGATTGATATTGAAAGTTATATGTCAGCCATCTTGGAAATGCTTCGAGTCAGGGGGCAGTTTGTAATCCACATCTATCCTCTATCAGTATTGGCCAGAGAGTGACTTAAAGTCTCTAATCTAATAGCAAAGTGTCTTCTAATCAAGTTGGTGAAGCCATTTCTTGAAAATCAGTGATATTATTGATGGATGCTGCTGTGGAAACTCATTTGTTAATATCAGCATATTACGTAAGGAGGTGTCAACGTAAGTCTTTGGATAGAAGATTTGAAAGAGCGAAGTATTTACAAGAGAGGAGTCTGATTGCTTTAGCATATATGGATAAGGCTCTTAAATCGTCATCAATAAAACCAAATTATGCAAAGGCTTTACAAGAATACACTCTCTTTTTAAGAGGATGTTGTAATGCCATGGAAGATATCAACAATATTTGTGATCTTGAAATGCCTGGAAATATGCAAATCATCTTGGATAAATTACCCTTTCAGATATGGGACAGATGGAGAAGAATTGCTTGTGAATTCCAGGAAAAGTATGATCAAAGAAGTGCCTTAGACCATTTGGTGGATTTCCTAGAACGGTAGGTGTACCTTGAAACAGATCCAATATATGGAAATACCAGAGATATTTCAATGGAACAAAGATGTAAAGAAAAGAGATCTAACTCACAGTCTAGTCCAAAATTATAAAGGAGTACTTTTGATACTTCTGTGTCAGTTATAAGTAAAGAAAAAAGATAAAGTAACTAAGGAAAAGGAGAATTTACCCACTGAGATTAAAATACATCTGAACTTGTATTGAAATTAACTTAAAATGCATCACTAATAAGTGTTTCACTTAGCCTTCAAGCTATTATTTATTGAATCGAAGTCACTGTAGGCACCAAATTGGCCTGCAGGAAGAAAATCAAATGATAGACTGTTGCATATAAACTCCTGGAATTTATTGATGGCTTAGAGTTGGTGACCCAAAACTTCTGAGATGGCTTGGCAAACTGTTGAGAAATGTGCCTCATTTATGGTATCAGGACAGGGCTTTACAACTTTCTTCATACAAGATTTGGTTGCAATGTATACATAGAATTTTTTTTTTAATTTCAGCATACAGGTGCTTCCGGCCCACGAGATTGCTGCCCGGATATACCAATTAAACTTTCAAACTCACTCTATTTTTGAGGGTGGGAGAAAACTGGAGCACGCAGATGAAACCCATGCGGACACAGGGAGAACGTACAAACTCCTAGCAGACAGCGTCGGATTCGAAACTGGGTCGCAGGTGCTCTATCAGCGCTGTGGTAAATATACACATTTAAAGTCAGCATCACAACCAAGGTGCTTTAATCAATAAACTCAAGACATCAGATTCATTTGAATATCAAGTGATTTGTGACTTAATCTCCAGAGTCATGTTCATAGTTCAATTTATGTCTAAATTAAAGAATATGATTAAAGCACTGTCTTTCCAACATAACTATACAATGCCAAAGGATAACACTAAAATTACCAGAACAATTTTGTAAATTAAAATAACTGAAATAAATCTGAGCCAAGTTCAAGTGATGATAAGGATAAATTATCTCTGTAATAATGATGTGGCCTGTGCTTTATAACTAACAGTAACTGAACCATGAATTGCTGACACACATCCTTTCCTAATGATATACATTAGCTGCTTGTCAACTTCAAGAGAACAAAGGTTGACCACTCTCTGTTACATTCCATTAATGGTTCTGTTTTGGAGAGGGAGGAGGGCACAAAGTTATCTACTGTGCATATAAAGGTCAGCCTATTCTAGGCCCGCAACACCTCATGAGTTCGCAAGGCACAGTGGCGCCTTCACTTCCTAAGGAAACTGAGGAGGGCAAGTCTACCAGTCCTCATCTTGGAAACATCTTATAGGACCACAACTGAGAGTGTCCTGTCTGTTTGCATCATTGTGTGGCATGGTAGCAGCAAGGCATCGAACTGAAAGTCAATGCAGAGGATGATCAAAACAGCCAGAAGATCACTGGGGTCTCCCTTTCCTTTACTGACAACATTTACCAAGAGTGCTGCTTAATTAATTAGGGCTCAAAGAATTATTGAAGACCCTTTTCATCCAGCACACAGGATCTTTGACCAACTACCAGCACATCAAAATCAGGATGCCAGGCTGGGAAATTGCTTCTTTCCACAGGCTGTGAGATTGATGAACAGTATCCTGTAACTGAGTATATAATCTCAAAATATTATATATAAATATATTTTAAATCACATTTTTTTATTTAAGAGATCATTATATGCTGTGTATTGTGTATGTTTGTGTGTGCATGGTGATCCAGAGAGTTACTCTTTCTTCTCATTGTACGTGTAGTCAGAAGGTAGTAAACCTGCAATTGCTGTTTGAACATTACTATCATCCAATAGGTTTTCAAGCACGTTCCTGCTTCAGTTTACCAACCCAACATCCAACTGCATTCATAATATGTTTCTGTAGATAATATGAATCTGCAAGTACCAATCTTCCAAGCAGCATTAAACTGCAGCCAGCCACACACACACACACACACACACACACACACACACACACACACACACACACACACACACACACACACACACACACACACACACACACACACACCCAGAGTACAGGTGGTGTTCAGATTAAATAAATTATCATTTTGAATGGCACAATAAATTGACCAGGAGACTGCTTAAGTATGGATTGAAACAATGAAATCACTCATCTTTTAATTTCTTACCATTCTAATTTGTATTCTAATCAAAACATATGCAGTGGCTTTTAAATTTAAAGTGTTATTTTGGCAGAGCAACAGCGGGCACAATGGTGGTGCACAATACAAGGCAATAAATAGAAGCTTAGGAATGAGGAGCAGGTGGAGGTCACTGCTCTTCCTGTCTCTTCTGCTGCTCCTATGATCACAGTTGAGCATTCAAATTAAGTATCGTGGTCTCCTGCCTAAATGCCTACCAACTAATGGCACTCACATCTACAATGATGAAGTGTTTTGAGAGGCTGATGTTGAAGGACATCAGCTCCAGCCTGAGTAGTGACATGAATCCATTACAATTTGCCTATGCAGCAACAGGTCTAGGGAAGGTGCCATCTTAATAGCTCTACACAAAACCCTGGAACACCCAGACAGTAAAGATGCATACATCAGAAGCGATATTTATTGACTACAGTTCAGCATTTAACACCATCGTCCCCTCAAAATGAATCAACGAACTCCAAGACCTGGGCCTCAATAACCCACTGTGCAATTGGATCCTGGGTTTCCTCACCTCCAGAGCCCAATCAGTTTGGATTGGGAAAAACATCTCCTTCACAATCTCTACCACACCGAGCACCACAGGGCTGAATACTTAGCCCCCTGTTCCACTCGCTTTACACATATCTCTAGCCTCCTTCAAACTTGCATCCCACTAAATTGGCCATTCAGTGTCCTGGAATAGGAATGGGGGGTGGGGGGGGGGGGGGGTTTGGGTTTTCATACTTGACCACTCCTGTGAAATGTTAAATGGGTGTAATTGGGTGGCATGGGTTTCAATGGCCAGAATTGGCTTCTACCCTGTTGTATCATTAAAATAACTAAGAGATAGCAGTAGTCCTATACTGAAGACCAAGGCATTGGTAAGGGACACTGATTGGGTAAGTGTGCTGTAGAGTTGTGCCAGGATGTTGTGCAGGTGGTGACCGATCAAGGGGTTGGGACCAAATTCAGAATGTCGAAGGTGATTATGCTGTGATGTGAATGGAGTGAAGTATGAGACTCCATTTACACACACACCAATCCTACGTAATGTTGTAAGGACATGTCTGTCCCAGGAACGCCCAGTGATGATCACTCCTGGCCAGCAAGGTCTAATTTTCATGTGGAGTTTGACAACAGCTTTGCAGTGTATTCCCTTGTAAATATTATTGAAGTTATATCAGGCACTAAATGACGAAGTTTCCAAAAATGGATAACTCAATTTCTGAAGCAATGCAGATTGATTCCATGAAAATAAAAATGAATTTTTATTTGTAGAGCCTAAAAAAATGCTATTTTCTCAAATGTCCAGGCTGATATATTTTTACTTGGAAAATGATGATTTTAAAACCACGTGCCTTGAATTGCAGCATTCCAGATTCATGGAAGCTCGGCAAAAACTGAATGTCATGAAGTTGAGGTTTTCAGAGAAAAGCCATAAAAATCTTGCAGCTTCATTTAATAAACAGCAAACAAACAATAAAAGCCCATTTTCAGCTGCATTTTCATTTCGAGGCTGGGGAGGTTTTCTGGCTGAGATTTGCTTTCTTGCTTCCCTGCCAAAAGATGTGCCTTCTGTTGCAATGGGCCTCATGATTGTCTACCCACCTTAACGTTTTAAATGGGAATGAAGACAGCCAGGAAAATAATGAATATTTTTCAGCCAATGCTCACAGAGCGATGCAGCTGATGTGGGAATTTTGTTGCACAAGTACAGAGTAGAATTTTACATCCTGTTTAGGTTTGAAATACCATGTGTCTGTCATGGTACTGAATTTAAACTCAGGCTGCTGAAAATACTCAGCAGTTTTGGCAGTGTCTGTGAAGAAAGAAACACCTTTTTATTGAATGGTAAATCACAGGAGGGGTGGGGTAGTATCGGAGCAAACAGAAGGAATACCTATCACTGTGAGAATGATACCAAGAGAAATTAAATGGCACAAGTGGTGGTGCCGGCTGAGAGAAGGTGGTGATTTGCCGCAACTCCATCACATGCAGAAAGAGTCGGAGCCAGAGAAATACAGCTAATAAATAATCTGGAGTTCTGAAATACAAAATAATGCAAATTACTGGAAATTTGATATAAAAGAAAACTGTGGAAAAAACCAGCAGGCCCAACAGCTTCTGAGAAGAGAGAAAAACTCATTTATGTTCCAACAAAGAACTTGCAGCAGAAACTCCACGGGAGAAAAAGAACGGTTGGCTTTGCAGGTGGGAACCCTTCGTTGAAATGTCAACCATTCTTTTACTCCCATGGATGCTGCTCGATCTGCTGAGATCCTCCAGCAGGTTGTTTGTTGCTCTGGATTCCAGCATCTGCAGTCATTCATGTGCCTCTAAATTAATACTTCAAAGTGATAACCTTCCTGATAGAATGAAATTGATGAAGTCCTGTCAACTACAACAGGCTAGCCTGAAGTTCAGAAGGTGCTCCTTGAGTAAAAGCAGAAAATCCTGAAAGTACGGAGAGGCTGCGTCTGATGAAAGAGAGACATTATAAATGTTTCTGATCCCACACATGCAGCTTGACAAACCAGGTATTACCAACATTTTCTGTTTCTATTTTAGAACTCCAGCTTCTGTAGTTTTTTCAGATTTCCTTTTACTGTTCTTTGAGCTTGTGTTGGGATATTATAGAAGAGTGAAAGAGGATAAAGGCAGGAAGTTAATGTAAGCATGGGGCTGGAAAATTAAAATAAAAGGTAACGACTACCATCCAGAAGCACTAACTTCTACTGTGATGAAATGCTTCGAGAGGCTGGTCACAGCCAGAATTAACATGAACCTGTTAAGATGTGGACCCACTGCAATTTGCATATTATCAGAATCACTCCACAGCAAATGCAATATCTCTGGCTCTCCACTCAGTTCTGGATCACCTCGAAAACAGCAATTCATACATACAGCTGCTCTTCATAGACTACAGTTCAGCCTTCAACACCATTATTCCCTCAGGGCTGGTCAAGAAGCTACAAACCCTTTGCCTCTCTACCTAATTCTGCAACTGGATCCTTGACTTTCTCGATGGAAGACCAAATTGGAAACAGCATCTCCTCCTCACTGATCATCAACACAGGTGAACCCCAAGGATGCGTACTTAGCCCACTGCTCTACTTGTTATACACCAAGACTGTGTGGTCGGGCACAATTCCAAGGTCATCTACAAGTTTGCCAATGACACCACAATTGTCAGCAAAATCACAAACGGCAATGAGGAAGCGTCCAGGAGGGAGATAGATCAGCTCATTGAATGGTGTAATGACAACAGCTTTGTGATCAACGTCAGCAAAACCAAGGAGATGATTGTGGACTTCAGGAGGAAGTCAGGGGAACATGACCCAGCCTTCATCAAGGGCTCAGTAGTGGAGAGGATCAAGAACTTCAAATTCCTGGGTGTCAACATCTCCGAGGATCTGTCCTGAAGCCTCCACATTGATGTAATCACAAAGAAGGCTCATCAGCTTTATGAGGTGTCTGAGGCTGTTTGGTATGTCACCAAAGACTCGCGTAAACATCTACAGGTGCACTGTGGAAAACATTCTGGCTGGTTGCATCACTGCCTGGTATGGAGGCACCAATTCTCAGGACAAAAATAAACTCCAGAGGGTTGTTAACTTGGCCTGCAACATCACAGGCACCAGTCTTCACTCCATTGAGGACATCTAAATGAGGTTGTGTCTTAATAAAGCAGCCTCTATCCTCAAAAAACTCCCACCACTCAGGTCATACCCTTTTCACTCTGCTACCATCGAGAAAAAGATACAGCAGCCTAAAGCACAAGGACAGCTTCTTCCCCACTGCCATCAGATTCCTGAATAATCAATGAACCAAAAACATGCTCTATTATTGTTATTTTTTTTATATATAGTAATGTCATGAGATGGTTATATTTATGTTTGCACTGTGATGCTGCCGGAAAACACCAAATTTCATGACTTGTTCATGACAAATCCTGATTCTGAACTGGATATTTGGCTTCACCATTGTGGCCAGCCTGGGAGAAGGTTGTGGGGGGGGGGGCAGGGGGAGTTCAATCTGTGTTTGGTTTCTCAGGAAACATTGTGAGCACTGTGTCCTAAAATGGAAGGAGTTCAAGTTAATTGCTGCAGTTTGTTTGTGGATGTGTTAGCTCCCCTGTGATAGCATGAGAAATGCTGTGAGAAGGGCAATGGTTGTTGGTAGAGACAAAAAGCAGGGGTCTAAGTTGGACTAATAGTCGTTTTACTGAGAAGATAACACGAGTTGCAACTTCCTGAGCCTCCAGTGGATTTTTCTCTATAGACATTACAGTTTAAAAAAAAACTAACTCTTGTGTGCAGTTTGCTTGGTTTTGCTCAATGATTCAGTAGAATATTTGGAATTTTTCAAATAGTTCACACCTAAAAATATTGAAGACACAGACCTCACAGGTCTATACTGATTTTCTGTAGTCCAACATCTCAGATCTGAAACCCTCACTCTAAGCTTGGGATCTTAAAGTTGACCATGGTTTCAACTCCATGATTTTGCCCAAGATGGCTCTTTCCTAAGATAGCATCATTGCTACTGGACATTTCACTCCTGTTCACTATTAGTTTTTCACTAAGATAAAATTTCTCAGCCTCCATTCTTCATACCCAACATGACAAAGTGTCTTCCTATGTATACAAAGCAGAAATGCAATAGAGTGTTTTTTATATTTTTCAGTTTCAAAGTCACAATTTAGCCTGTTCCAGTGCTCCAAAATAGATTGACTGAAGCACTGAATATGTTTGCAGCCCACTCTAATGGAAATCTCAAGAGTTTTTGTTCAGGTCTCATTTTTGCAAAGACAGTTTGAAGCTGGGAGAAGAACCAGCAGAGAATTATTTGTATTTAATTTTCTTCCTTCCCAATTTGCTACTCGGTCTAGTTTGCAGAATGATGATATTGCATATGGAGATCTGGGCCATTGATCCAAAGACACAAGTTCAAATCTCACCATAATTACTTTAAGAAAAAGATTTGTTTTGAAAAAAGTACAGTGTTGCTAAGTACAAAACATGAATTTCCATGAAAATCCAATCAGTTTAGTAATGTCGTTTAGGAAACAAAATCTGTCATCCTTTCTCTATTGTAACAATTTTCCAGATAAACAAATGTGAATGCCTTTTGGCTGCTTCCTCTGTTTGTCGGCAAAGAGTAATGGTCAACAATTCCTGCCATTGCCAGTAAAGACCGCATCCAATGAACAAATAAATAAAGCGTGGACAAATTGTTCCAATTTTGCCTGAACATAAATCCTTGGCATAGGATTCCAAGCAAAATGTCTCTTTTTAATGTATGGGCGCATCAATGTCAATCCACCTGGTTGAGTTTGGCTGACTTAACAAGAATGAGAGATAATTCAGTGTTTCTTTCTCAGCATCATTTGCATTGTTAATAGTCAAGATATAATCGGAAGAAAAGACAACTCTCTGGATTTGCTAGAATCCTGAAAAATAAAAGCATTATTTGATTCTGAAATACGAGAAAAGATTACCCAACTATCACAGTTCTATTGATTATATTTTCTAAGTTGCTATGGTAACATATAAAACAGTTGAAATAAAATGTGAAGCAGTCTACAACTACTCAAAACTACTCATTCCACAGACCACCCATAATCTTCCCTCTTAACACTGACTCAACCCATTTAATCCCTTCGGAAAACAATGCATGCAGACAACTTGAACTGAAAATGTTCTCACACTGAAATGGAATATTCCTTCTTCAACTTTTGGACTGCGAACAATGCCCTCTCATCATCCCTTCCTTCACTGGTTCTGGAATGTAACAAGAATTGTCAGCACCCAAGTCTGCAACCATCCCTGTTTCAAAATGTCAGCTGCTAATTCACCAAATTCCAAGATATTTCAATCAAAAGAGGTAGTGTTTGGAGAGGGTGTGGAATAATGGTAGAAAGTACAAGAATAATCTTTAAAGAAAGATTAGACTGTCCAGTCATGTGCTGGCATGATTTGAGCAGAAAAAAGGCAGACTCCACCATATGCAAATTCTGATTATGATGTCAAGCTGAGATGTTGCTGAACCAAGCCATGAAAGACCTCAACAATGAAGACGCTGTTTACATCCGGTACCGCACGGATGGCAGTCTCTTCAATCTGAAGCGCCTGCAAGCTCACACCAAGACACAAGCAATTTGTCCGTGAACTAATCTTTGCAGACAATGCCGCTTTAATTGCCCATTCAGAGCCAGCTCTTCAGCGCTTGACGTCCTGTTTTGCGGAAACTGCCAAAATGTTTGGCCTGGAAGTCAGCCTGAAGAAAACTGAGGTCCTCCATCAGCCAGCTCCCCACCATGACTACCAGCCCCCCCACATCTCCATCGGGCACACAAAACTCAAAACGGTCAACCAGTTTACCTATCTTGGCTGCACCATTTCATCGGATGCAAGGATCGACAACGAGATAAACAGACTCGCCAAGGCAAATAGCGCCTTTGGAAGACTACACAAAAGAGTCTGGAAAAACCAACTGAAAAACTCACAAAGATTAGCATATACAGAGCCGTTGTCATACCCAGACTCCTGTTCGGCTCTGAATCATGGGTCCTCTACCGGCTCCTAGAACGCTTCCACCAGCGTTGTCTCCGCTCCATCCTCAACATTCATTGGAGCGACTTCATCCCCAACATCGAAGTACTCGAGATGGCAGAGGCCGACAGCATTGAATCCACGCTGCTGAAGATCCAACTGCGCTAGGCAGGTCACGTCTCCAGAATGGAGGTCCATTGCTTTCCCAAAATCGTGTTATATGGCGAACTCTCCACTGGCCACTGTGACAGAGGTGCACCAAAGAAGAGGTACAAGGACTGCCTAAAGAAATCTCTTGGTGCCTGCCCCATTGACCACCGCCAGTGGGCTGATATCGCCTCAAACCGTGCATCTTGGCGCCTCACAGTTCGGCGGGCAGCAACCTCCTTTGAAGAAGACCGCAGAGCCCACCTCACTGACAAAAGACAAAGGAGGAAAAACCTAACACCCAACCCCAACCAACCAATTTTCCCCTGCAACCGCTGCAACCATGTCTGCCTGTCCCGCATCGGACTTGTCAGCCACAAACGAGCCTGCAGCTGATGTGGACATTACCCCTCCATAAATCTTCGTCCGCGAAGCCAAGCCAAAGAAATAACAATGGGCAAGGGTTAAGTTAAAAATTGGGCCCAAAGCAAAATAACAGGCTGTTGTGGCCCGCAAATGCGGAGATCGGGCCGGCACATCGCGCGGCAGCAGACGCGGGCGGAGATCACAAAAGTGCCTCCCAGGACAACGAACCGGCTGGGGTAGAAGCTGGGGCAGCATCAGACCAACAGCCCTAAAATGGCATTGGTCAAGCTGCCAAGCTAACTCAGTCAAAACAGGCTGGGGAAGAAGGGCGTTCATATGCATGTATGTTCCCACCCGTTATTGTTATTCATATGGCTGACTCAGTCAATCAGCAAAAAACGCTGGGAACTTGAACAGTACAATACAAAAGCAACCTTTCCAGCCCTGATAAAGGAGTGAGCTTAACCTGCCACACTGTGTGTGTGTGTTTCTTTGTAGCTGTCGGCTACAAGGCACTAAATTGATATTGTTACCATTGAACAGTGCACGCGCACACACAAACACACACGTGCACATACACACGTGCACATACACACGCGCACGTACACACGTGCACATACACACGCGTACATACACACAGTTAATATGATGCCCAATTTAAAATGAAGCTTTGCCACTTGCATATGATCCAAATCTTGCCATTCCCTGGATATCAAATGTCTTTATTAAAAAACTCTTATAAAACACGACTATAGTATCTGCTTCCACGACTATTCCCTGCAGCCCTTTCCAGACACCCATCACTCTGTGTAAATAAAAATCTTTAACACTCTCCTTTAAATCCCCTCCCCCAACCCCCACTTCAGATTAAATGGATGTCCTTTAATATGTGGCATTTTTACCCTGGGTAAAAGATTCTGAATTCAATTTTTTAAATAATGTATTTGTTTTTTTCTGTTCTTCCTTGCAAAATTATGAATGGCTATGCTGGTGTGGTGATATGACCACCAGCCTACTGCAGGGAGTGATCTCTGTACCTGCAGGAAGACCATCAAAGGGGTTGACTCCACCTGGCCAGCTGTCGATCAGCCAACCTGAATATAAACCTGACCCAGCCCCTACTGAGCTAGTCAGACTTTTACTGGAATAAAGCCTGTTGTACAGTCTTTTGAGTTTTGTGTTTGTTTGCTGCTACCTCAGGACACCATAGGTGGTTATTAAGCTTTTCTCAATAGTTATGTTCAAATCCCCTGCCTTCCTATTCAAGCAATGGCTTTACATTCAAACTCTTGTCACCATGCAGTGACTCACCCCTAATGACAAGCCAGTTATGATGTTGGATGTGTAGAACCTGGCTCATGGTAACTAGTAGGTTAGCAGATAAACAAGAGAGACTTTGTCAGCCTTCTCAGAGATTTTGGCCTGAAAAGGTGGCTATCTATTGCCTTCCCCAGGAGCTGCCTGAACAGTTGAGTTCCTCCAGAATTTAGTGTGTTACTCCAAAGAAAGCCAGCAATGTACCATTGAGGTTTCAGTAATTTCAGGGACCTGGGGGCTGAATAAATTTCAATGGAACAAAAGATATCTGTGGTATTTTGGGTTCTGATATTCCTTCAGCATTAGCCAATCTTGATTCTGTTCTGGCCAGCCACAACAACTAGGGTGGCACGGTTAGCGCGACACAATTACAGGCACCAGCAACCCGGGTTCGAAACCGGTGCAGTCTGTAAGGAGTTTGCATGTTCTTCCCAAGGCTGGCGTAGATTTCGCCCGGGTGCTCCAATTTCTTTCCACCCTCCAAATTGTATGGGTTTGCAGTTTAAGTGGATGACTAATGACTGGAATCAGTCTCTACTGTGTTGTAAATAAAATATAAATTTTACAAAATACACATATAAACAAATCACACCTGCCTATTTTTGCTTATTCCTTGACGTAGGACCCAGGACTGAAATGTTAGTTACCCTTTACTTCCAATAATGCTGCATGACCTGCTGAGTTTCTCCAGCACAGTTGTCCACTGCACTCAGTCTCAGAGTCTGTAGATTTTGTTGTTCAAACCTTCAGTTCAACATTAAGCTGAACTCAAATTGTGAATGTCAATGAAAGGTTAGGTATGACAAGTTGGAGAGAGAAATGTGCTCAGAAGTTTTCCTTCAGCTTCAAAACTTGGGATTTTGCTCGAAAAAGAGCTGCCACAGACAAATGGCCTCTTCCTCTACGATCCTGTGAAATAGCAGCCAGGAACTAGTTAATATCGACAGAGAGAAATTTTAGCCATTTTCCAAAGCAACAATCCCTAACTCAAAGAGAAAGGAAACCAAAGTTAAATGAAAAAAAAAATACACTTGGCAAGTTCTGAGAGCTTGAACTGCTGGTAATAAGAGGCTTGGGGAAATCAAGATGAGAGAACCAATTTTAAACTGAGAAAGGAAACACAAAGTTTATTTCACACTGTAATTAAAAAGAGCTGAGAAATAGAACTGCTAAACCCCAGTCAACAAATCAACTTCATGGTCTGCAAAAAGTCAAGAGCACAGACACTTACACACTTAAAAAACTTAATATGTAAATTAACTGTGTGTAAGTGATATGCTCTTGCACCTTAATCATGTTTTCCCTTAATAAGAATAAGAGCAATAAAATATTACCTTAATGGTGAATCAAAAAACAATTCAAGATGCTTCACTCCAAACAAAGCCTCTCATTAATGCCAATATCTGGGGAGTTCTTCTAAAGCTTGGTCAAAAAGATGGGCTTTAAGAAACAAACAGTGAGAATATCAAAAACAGCCAGTGTTTCCTGCCCCTTCTGTTTTCCAACATCTGTGGTTTTAAGGAATCCTTTGGAGGACGTAGGGTTAGAAAGCTTTAGAAAGGCACTCCAACACTTAGGAAGAGTCAGAAATGCTGGAGGAACAATGTTTTTGGCTTGAGGCCTTCTTCAAGGAATGTGTAAAAACTGGCATCTGAATTAAAAGAAAGGGCAGGGGGAGGAGTTCTGCAACTGACAAAAGGTGCTAATTGGATATAGGGAGGTCATGAAAGAGGAAAGGTGAGAATTGATTTTTGGCTCTGTGAATGCAGATCTGGGGCAAAGAAAACAGGGGAAAGGGAAGAGACAGAGAAGAGCTAGAGGCAGAGCTCTAGATGCCTCACTGGGACTCAATACCCCTCTCTTCAATTGGATGCAGGACTTCTTAACTGAAAGACAAAGGTCAAATGGATAAAGTTCACATGCGTATCATGTGCAGGAGGCAGCTATCAATATAGCAGAAGAAGAATTGAGGTGCCTTGCTTGTGTAGACTTGAAGCTTGGATTGCTCCATGTAGCCAACAAATAGTAGGTATAGTTGGGACCGATGTGGGTACCCGTGGCTACTTCTATGACTTGGAGAATGTGGGGTGTGCCAAAGAAGAAATTATTGAGGGTGAGAACAAGTTCTGCTAGCTGGGAGAGGAGGGGGACTGGTTGAGTCTGTATTGAGAAAGAAATGAAGGGCTTTGAGACCTTCAGTATGGGAGATACAGGGGTACAGAGATTGTACTTTATTCACTTTGCTGCCAACTATAATTCTGAGCTCAAATTCACGTGATTCATCTCTGGCAACACCTTCCACTTTCTCAAATTCTCTGTCTCCATCTCAGGAGAGAAATTCTCAACAGATATTTTCCACAGATCTTTCAACCCCCACAGTTACCATCCAGTGTTACCATCACCTTCTTCCGTTTCTCCCTGCCTACTCTCCATTCTTCCTCCCTTCCCTTTCTCTTTGCCTTCTTTCCTCCAGGTCTCCACCCCTTCCCTCTCCATTCACAGAGCCATCCTGTAGTGCTATCGGTCAACACATTAGACAGAGAGTTGTGATTAATAGGCTTTAGTCACCTTAAGACATCAACACATCTCATGTTGCTGGCCCAGTTCTAAGGCAGGTACTGAGGGAGGAGTTTGGGCATAACAGCCTTCATTGGGATTTCTGACCGGGAGGAGTCACAGGTTCAGGGACGGGCCAGCCCAGACAATACAGTCATTGCACCACACATCCCTCCTCCCCCTGCTTGCTTGTGTGCCCTCCCTCCCTTGTCCACATTACCTCCTGCCTTTGGGTCCATGCTTCTCGCCTTGCCCATTCCCCCTACCATTTTGTTTGGCTGCCTGCCCACATTTTATCCGTGCCTCAATGAAGAGCTCAAACCCAAAACATTGGTTATGCATCTTTATCTTTGCCTCATAAAGTACACGGTTTGACCAGCTGAGTTTTTACTTCAACCATGGTGTCTGCAAACTTTCCTGTTTTACCTCTTGCCTCCCCCTTCCACTCTTCTCTCATCTCCTCCCCCCAATCCACCTTCCTTGTTATTCAAGGGCCTGCCTGTTTTTTGCTCAAACATTAAAGTGCGACTCAGGCCTGAAATGTCGGATGCCCTTTTACTTCCAGTTTCTTCAGCTCTTTGTGCATTGCACTGCTACCCCAGCATCAGCAGACTTTCTTCTTTAATTTCATCCAGGCTGTGCCTGGAGAGTGGAACATACTAATGATGATGATTTGATTGTCATACGCATTTTATACAAGGGATGTATGCACCAAAATTCTTAGTTGCTGCAGCTGATCAGATATTGAAAATCTAGAGTCCAGCAGATGCCGGTAAACCTGGCCTAAGATGGCGGCGCGGCAGTAGCAGCAACGGCCTCTCCGGACTGGGCAAACGGTCTCTTCATTTGAGCTAGCGGACATTTTTAACATCTAAAGTCATCTTCCAACCTGGTCTTTAATGTATCCATGACCTAGCCTTGAACAACCAATGTGTTGTGGCAAAGTTTTGAATATATTTTAAGTAATCTTTGTGGAATTGAAGTTGTGTGTAAAAGAATTAGCTCATTTTTGTGATGTTTTATTGCCCTGCAGGGATACAGTGGCAGACAAGGTCCAAGATCATGGCACAGCATTCGCTCGCAGAGGCCTCTTCATTACCTTATGCTGTTTTGTTGTCTGTGTTTATATGTTGTTTTTAAGGAGCGAAACCCAGTCTCGGGGAAACGTTTTTAGTTTTTCTTCCTAAAGCGACAGCTACTACTATTGTACTATATATATTTTTTTAAATTACAAAAATAAACAAACTAGGATGGCACAGATGGCATAGTGGCGTAGCACCTTTACAACTCCAGCAATTGGGACCAGACCAGGGTTTAAATCTGCTGTCGTCTATAAGGAGATTTTGCATTCTCCCTGTGTCTGTGTGGGTTTTGTCTGGCGGCTCCGGTTTCCTCCCACCATTCAAAGTGTTCTGGGGTGCAGGTTAATGGGGTTTACATTGGGCGACATGGACTCGTGGACTGAAAAGGCCTGTTACCGTGCTGTATATAAATTTAAAACAACCTCAGTGGGAGAATTTTTGCTGCTAGAAAAATGAATTGTGGCAAAATACTGAAGGTAGATCAGGAGATGAGGGAGAAAGGATTAGTTTCTTGGGGTTGATGGTGCAAGACAGCAAAATGGGAACTTTCTAATGTACAAAATATACTTAGAAGTGTGGGGCTAATGGCCTGTTCATTGTGATTTATGTGCTCTGTACCCATTCTCGTTGGTGATCCTCAAGGACTAGTTCATCACACTGCAGATTTTCCAGGTTAACTCCATTCAACCCGGAATGTATCACCTTTCAGTCTTCCAAGGCATTAGGTTCGTCCTCTTTATGGAGACCTGCACTAGACTTTCACCTGCTCCAACAATATCGTCTGTTTCCTTTGTGAATACCAATAAGTACAGCTGCGCTGGATGGGTCACATCTCCAGAATGGAGGACCATCGCCTTCCCAAGATCGTGTTATATGGCGAGCTCTCCACTGGCCACCGTGACAGAGGTGCACCAAAGAAAAGGTACAAGGACTGCCTAAAGAAATCTCTTGGTGCCTGCCACATTGACCACCGCCAGTGGGCTGATAACGCCTCAAACCGTGCATCTTGGCGCCTCACAGTTTGGCGGGCAGCAACCTCCTTTGAAGAAGACCGCAGAGCCCACCTCACTGACAAAAGGCAAAGGAGGAAAAACCCAACACCCAACCCCAACCAACCAATTTTCCCTTGCAACCGCTGCAACCGTGTCTGCCTGTCCCGCATCGGACTTGTCAGCCACAAACGAGCCTGCAGCTGACGTGGACTTTTTACCCCCTCCATAAATCTTCGTCCGCGAAGCCAAGCCAAAGAAGAATAAGTACAGTATTCATTTTGGACCTGTACCTTCCATCTCCCCCAACAGATTTCCCCAGTTGCCCCTAGTGGGTCAAACCTTTTCCCTGGTTATTGTGCAGCACAGTTAGTGTAGCAGATAGCACAATGCTATTACAGGGCCATTGACCCGGGTTCAAATCCAGCGCTGTCTGTAAGGAGTTTGTACATTCTCCCTGTGTTTGCATGGGTTTCCCGTTCATGTTCGTGAACTTGTAAATGTCACTGTGCCTTCAACCCTTGTCAGTGCAAGCCATGCATAGGTTGGCAGAGCAATCTTTTGAAATATTGAAGATTGGGTGCTCCGGTTTTATCCCACCCTTGCAGACGGCACAGGTTTGTGCACCAGAAGGATTTGTTTCCATGCTTTATCTCTAAATTTAAAAGAAAATTGTTGTTTGACCTTTAAAATACTCAACACCCTTGCATTTACCTTGATTTTGTCTGCCAGATCACTCATAATTCCTCTTTGCCTCCTTAATTTGCTTTTTAAGTGCCTTCCAATACATTTTATACCCGACAGGTTTCCCATGTCAATAGTTCCTTATACTTGCATGTTTAATTTTCTCTCATTATCCAATTCTCTATCTACCTCAACATCCAGGGTTCCTGTTATTCATTGCCTTTGGCTTTTACCTTCACAAGACCATGTTGGTTTGGAACTCTTGCCATTTCTCCTTTGAATCCTTCCCCTATGCAGATTGAGATGTGTTTGTTCGGACACATTCATCTGCTTTTATCAGGCCCTATCTTATGTTGATGAAATTAGCCTTATTCCTTAAGACCCTAATTACTGGCCTGTCCCTATCCTTTTCCATAACCACTTTAAAATATCAAGAGTCATGATCACTGACTCCAAAATGTTGATACTGTCATTCCTTCCATTTGACCAGCTACATTCCCCATGAGAAGGTCCCGAAATGCTCTTTCTACTGTCACTGGTCCACTTGCAGACTGCATCAAAGCTCCCTTGAAAACACCTCAAAAATTCTGCCTTCTCTGAGCTTTTAACACTTGCACTTTCCCAGTATGATAAGCTCATCTTTATTGCATCTCTCTGATATTTGCTTCCATATCTCAAAGGCTGCACAGCAGATGAGAGACATGTATGAACTGCAGTCTATAAAGGTTCATTGAACTATCTTCTAAATCCAAAGGAAATAAATTAGTTTGGGAAACTTAGGAGCTTTGTTACAGCCTCAAGTAATACAAGGCACTAGTGACGGGCTTTAGTCATGCATTATAATTCCACCCCTCAAGGAAATCTGTAAATACCATACGCAACATAGAGTTAAGTACAAGGAAACTGTCCCCATAGCAGACAATACATCTCCTGATAGAATTAAAAATGTAAACTTGTTGAATCGTACCAATTTTCGATTTGTCATCTACTTAATCTCCACCCCAAGAACAGAGTTAAATTATTGGCATGTTAATTATCCCACCCACGTTCATGTTTCACAGTCAAAATTAATTTTTTCAAACAGGTTTTCCCCATGAAGCTTGTAAGTGTGACTGGGGAAGTGCTTGGAGGTGCCTTTAACTAAAATTCATTTATTCAAGTGATTTGGCATGCGAAATTTGGCAACTGAAAAGTGGCAAAGCAGCAGGTATGGATGGAATCCCCCCAGAAGTCTGGAAGGCTGGCGGCAAAACTCTGCATGCCAAACTGCATGAGTTTTTCAAGCTTTGTTGGGACCAAGGTAAACTGCCTCAGGATCTTCGTGATGCCACCATCATCACCCTGTACAAAAACAAAGGCGAGAAATCAGACTGCTCAAACTACAGGGGAATCACGTTGCTCTCCATTGCAGGCAAAATCTTCGCTAGGATTCTACTAAATAGAATAATACCTAGTGTCGCTGAGAATATTCTCCCAGAATCACAGTGCGGCTTTCGCGCTAACAGAGGAACCACTGACATGGTCTTTGCCCTCAGACAGCTCCAAGAAAAGTGTAGAGAACAAAACAAAGGACTCTACATCACCTTTGTTGACCTCACCAAAGCCTTCGACACCGTGAGCAGGAAAGGGCTTTGGCAAATACTAGAGCGCATCGGATGTCCCCCAAAGTTCCTCAACATGATTATCCAACTGCACGAAAACCAACAAGGTCGGGTCAGATACAGCAATGAGCTCTCTGAACCCTTCTCCATTAACAATGGCGTGAAGCAAGGCTGTGTTCTCGCACCAACCCTCTTTTCAATCTTCTTCAGCATGATGCTGAACCAAGCCATGAAAGACCCCAACAATGAAGACGCTGTTTACATCCGGTACCGCACGGATGGCAGTCTCTTCAATCTGAGGCGCCTGCAAGCTCACACCAAGACACAAGAGAAACTTGTCCGTGAACTACTCTTTGCAGATGATGCCGCTTTAGTTGCCCATTCAGAGCCAGCTCTTCAGCGCTTGACGTCCTGCTTTGCGGAAACTGCCAAAATGTTTGGCCTGGAAGTCAGCCTGAAGAAAACTGAGGTCCTCCATCAGCCAGCTCCCCACCATGACTACCAGCCCCCCCACATCTCCATCGGGCACACAAAACTCAAAACGGTCAACCAGTTTACCTATCTCGGCTGCACCATTTCATCAGATGCAAGGATCGACAATGAGATAGACAACAGACTCGCCAAGGCAAATAGCGCCTTTGGAAGACTACACAAAAGAGTCTGGAAAAACAACCAACTGAAAAACCTCACAAAGATAAGCGTATACAGAGCCGTTGTCATACCCACACTCCTGTTCGGCTCCGAATCATGGGTCCTCTACCGGCACCACCTACGGCTCCTAGAACGCTTCCACCAGCGTTGTCTCCGCTCCATCCTCAACATCCATTGGAGCGCTCACACCCCTAACGTCGAGGTACTCGAGATGGCAGAGGTCGACAGCATCGAGTCCACGCTGCTGAAGATCCAGCTGCGCTGGATGGGTCACGTCTCCAGAATGGAGGACCATCGCCTTCCCAAGATCGTATTATATGGCGAGCTCTCCACTGGCCACCGTGACAGAGGTGCACCAAAGAAAAGGTACAAGGACTGCCTAAAGAAATCTCTTGGTGCCTGCCACATTGACCACCGCCAGTGGGCTGATAACGCCTCAAACCGTGCATCTTGGCGCCTCACAGTTTGGCGGGCAGCAGCCTCCTTTGAAGAAGACCGCAGAGCCCACCTCACTGACAAAAGGCAAAGGAGGAAAAACCCAACACCCAACCCCAACCAACCAATTTTCCCTTGCAACCGCTGCAATCGTGTCTGCCTGTCCCGCATCGGACTGGTCAGCCACAAACGAGCCTGCAGCTGACGTGGACTTTTTACCCCCTCCATAAATCTTCGTCCGCGAAGCCAAGCCAAAGAAGAAAAGAAAAGAATCAACAGGTTCCGCAAAGCAAGTCAAATGTCTTCAATATTTCAAAAGATTGCTCTGCCAACCTATGCATGGCTTGCACTGACAAGGGTTGAAGGCACAGTGACATTTACAAGTTCACGAACATGAATGGGAAAACTGCACTGAACCATGAATAGAGGGTAGGCTGACATCCGACACATCATTGCAGCAACACTGGTGGTGCAGGTATGACAGCATCAGTCATCCAGATTTGAATCTGGAGCTGTCTGTAAGGAATTTGCACTTTCTCCCCATGTCTGCATGGGTTTTTTCTGGGTCCCCTAGTTTCCTCCCACCTTCCAAAATCATACAGGGTTTATAGGTTAATTGGTGCATTTGGTGTACTGGGGGCAAGGGCTCATGGGTCAGAAGGGCCTGTTTCTGTGCTGCATTTCTGTGGTGCAACCATTCTTGTACATATTTGCCATATGTAAATGTCATGACCTTTCCTGGTTGACCCTGCTCTTACTTGGCCAGCTTTGACTCCTCCCCTTTCCTTTCGATAAAGGCTGTCATGCCACATGCCTGCCCCCAGTTCATGTCCGGGTCAGTGTGAGCGGCAAACAGGGATGCTGCCCATCTCTTGTAAATAAAAGCCTTCAGTTTCAGCCACTTCAATCTTTGTGTAATTGATCATGCATCAATTTCAGATTTTAAATTTAAGAAATTTAAGCATTAGCCAAATACGCTCCTCAACATGTTAGTGATCTGGAGGTACCAGTCCTTGAACTGAAAAGTGCCCATGTCCAAAGGGGCTCAAGATTAGGGTTTAGTCTGATACTCCACTCCACCTCACTAAGATCAAATTGCGTACTATTGCTCTCTGCCAAGATTTGATTGTTGGAGGCTTGTTGTAGCAAGGCCGAGCAATGTAGATTGATATTTCAAGTGGTGGCATCATTCTTAAAAACTTAAACAGCACTACCACATTTAGAAAGTAAAAGAACAAAGCAATTACATTGTATTTCAAAATTAGTTATCAAATGAGTGGAGAAAACAATGCAGTCATGATACAATGACCATCAACATGAGGCTGTGTCAGATAGACCAGTTGGCTTTTTACCTGGCCTTTCATCCTTGTCTGTTTGCACAATTGAAAAACCAGCTGTGCTTTTGCAAGGGAGAATCAAGTCCATAACCTCCCACATTTCATTGTTGTTAGAAAATTTTTTAATATTTTTTTAAATTTTAACAATATAGCATGGCAGAAGGCCCTTCCAGTTCATGAAACCCAATTACACACAATTAATCTATTAATCCCATATGTGGAAGAAACCAGAGGACTTGGAGAAAACCCATGCAGGTCACGGAAGAATGTACAAACTCAATAAAGACAGCAACGTATTCAAATCTGGGTGTCTGGTGCTGTAATAGCGTTGATCTGTCTACTACGCTAACTGTGTGGCCCTTGGTCTTGAAATCTCCCTCTTATTCTGGAACCACACAATCGATGCAAGATGCTGGGACCTCACAACGTGCATACTATGCAAAGGCAGGAATAATGAATATGCCACCCTGAGCTCCAGATCCAACCCTCCGACACAATCAGGAAGCCCTCAGAACCCGAGGCCCTTTGGGACAAGAAAGGATGCTCTATTCTGAATGCGACCAACATCTGCTCGTCCATTAATTGACCAATACTGGACTGAAGACCACTCGTATTAGACCAGACCCCTTCTTTCCATCTTTGGGAGCCCTTCTTGCCCTCTTGAATCCTGACTCAAATTCCTGGTTCACATGAGCCAGTCTCTAGCAGCCCTCAGCCCATGCTAGTCCCCTGGTGTGGCCTCCATCCTGTCGGGTCCTTCAGTCACTGATCACCCTCACTGGTTCCCTGCCATGGTCACCATCCTGTAGAGTCATCTCTCTGCTTCTCCTTCTCAGTGGGGATGTTCTCCCCATTTCTGGTGTCCTGCGCCCGTGCACTACTCCCTGGAGTCTACAACCACTCGTGGCCGCTGCCAACTTGGTTGTAGGATTTTAATTAGAAGCACCGTCAGGCCCTTTAACAGGTCACTTAATGCCTGCAGGGAGCTGCTGAAGGTTGGAAATAAAACATGACTGACCTGGCCATAGCATCATCAGACATCGATGCTTCAATGCATTGACAGAGTGGAAAACTGAATATCTGGCTTTGTTAAAATTTGTATTTCTATGATATCCAAAAATGACAGTTATAAGAGAAGCACCACAGATTTGTCTTTATTAAGCCGACTAGTCACTAGCTTCCGAGCTGGGGCCAGGGAGAGCCACGTTTTAACTAGGCATAAGCACATCCCAGACAGACAATTAAAATCGATCATCTCATCATCCAAAGTCATCTGAATTAATTATTTCAGCCATTTCCTGGACTCCTGGGTAAGGAGCATTACAGCAGACTTACAGAATCCATAATGCCTTTTTAACACTAACTGACTTCCTGGTCGGGTCAATGAGCAACCCATTCATAAATGGCTTCCCATGCAAATGCAGCTGATTGAGCCTCACAACCTGTCAGCTGTACGGTCCACACAGCAACACTGACGGCGCCAGTTAAGTTTCGATCTAATATTATTCCAGCCTAGAAACTTCTCTCCTCATTGTTAACATTGATGACTTAATATTATTATGAGAATGACCATTTACATGTGATAATTAAAGACTATATATCAGGCTTACAGAAGGTGGATGTTACTGTGTATTGGAAGCAATCTTTCCAGGCCTGCCAATTTTCTATGATAGAAATTATATCTTTTAATTATGACTTGTACATGTAAATAACTGATTGACATGAACCAATTCCCTGTCTTTAGCAAAAAGCAATGCCTCATGTAAAACCTGAGCTGGTAGCAATAAATTCAAAGAGGTGCCTGTCAGATTTGTATGCAAGAAAATGCCTTAAATACTGTTCTGTTTCACTTGAATCTTCAAATGAGGTTCTGGTATTAATGAAGGTGATGCTGTCTACCTGACATTAATACTGCTCATTCCCACTGGCGTGACTTAAAAAATATGTCTTGTACTTTTGGTTCTGCTGTTTATTTTTGGCGGCACGATTATCACAACTTTGAAATTCTGTTTAAATTTGACAAGTGTGGAGACTCCAATCAGAGAAACTGTTAACAAAAATGAATTCTCCAAGACTGCAATCTTATTGTCTAGGATGAATGTACAATAATGTTTTTTAGACTGCAATGTCGGGAAAATCGCTGAAAGAATTAACATAATTACTACCTGCGTGGTCGTTCACACTGGGCGCCTTTTTAGACTGCAAGTACCTGAGTGCAACGGTCCTGATGGTTGGATGTGCAGTAGAGTGAATGATTGACAACAAATTTTTCCAGTACGATTTACACTACAGGCTTCCTCCAAAAAGTTGTAGGGGTCCTGCAGTATAAATCACGGTGAAGGAATTGACTCAAAATTCCTTTTTAGGTTCCTCGTGTAGCCTGAAAATTCCTTGATTGTGCTATTACATGCCTGCAGTCTAAAAACCCCTACTGGTTTAGAAAGCAGCCATTGAAGCATGAGATCAAACGTTGCAAGATCTTAGACACAAAATAAATTAATACGCGCTGTTACATTGGAGCTAGCTGGAGATTGCCATACTATTATCAGTAATTTGACTGGATTATAAAGCAGATAAATTGAATCTTTATATCTTTGGAAAATATTAAATGATTACACTGCAAAACCAATATGCAAACATTAATAGGTGATCCATATGAGAGAGACTATGCATCAAATAGACACAAATTGGGAAATGCAAAATTAAACATGAACTCAACAGGAACTATTTTGATGGAAATAAATCCTCAAGCTTAATTGATAAATCATTTCATGATGCAATACAAAATGTTTTCCCAAATGCACCCAGGACATTTGATTTAATATGAACATGTAGTTTCAGCACAAAAAAGAGAATCACACAGGCCATGAATGAAGACCTTCTTTCAAACCTTCAAGGACAACCTGTAGAATGTACAACAATTGACTGTGTAACAACCATTATTCAGGCAGTACATTCCCCTGTTGAATTTTTCACCTTTCTGTTGCCAGCAGGTGTGGCTTCATAACATCCTGAACTACAATGAAGAGCACCAGTCATCCTAACTCTGGAAGTTGATTCCACCAATACCATGCAATGGCACAAAATTATCAGTTCAAAAATTACTGCCACATGCACAAGGCTTCATGAATGGCTGGGAATACGGCTGGGAAAATTGTCTTCATCCTTCACAGACCAGATATTCCATCTGATATACCTTTTCAAATAAACCAACTTTACTTCCCCGTCAAGTGATTTTACTTTGAGAATTAACAAGACAAGGACAGCCATCAAAAGTGGTCAGCCTGAATTTTGAAACTCTTTATGTTGGATGGACCAAAAATAAATAAAAAAACAATCTATCTGTTCAACAAATTCAAAAGAAAGGAATATTGTGTACTCTGAAGCACATCAATATTGAAATCAAGTAAATTTACACACAACACATTGGCACATACCTAAAGAAAACAATATTAGATTAAATTTTTGTGTACATATTTATTTTCAGTGTATATATATTTTTATTGGTGATTCTAGTTAAATTAGACAACTAACTGCAAATTACATTATTCATAAAAGTAATTATATATGCAAGTTAGATTTAATTTCATTTACAAAGAATGTTATCAAACCAGATTTCATAGAACTATAAATGTCATGCTTGCCAGCATAGTATCCCAAGCAATGTTATATTTTACAGCTCGTCCATTCTCGAGTTATCCAGATACAGATTCTTTTTACTTGCTTTGATGAACAACATACTTGATATAAGAGAAAGAAATGTTCATATGGTGCAGCTCTGAATCAAATCCTCTCAGACCAATGGGAAATCAACATGTTGTTGATCAAATCCTGAGAATTGCCTTACTGGAAGTTAAAGACCAAATTGCAATCTGAGTTCCATTTCAGCTGGTCACACATTTCACATGCACAAAATTCTTGCCAATGTGTGCACCTTGATTGCCAAGCAAACACTGAGATTGACATCACTTTCTTGGCTGTATTTTTTTCTTGGTCTTCCATGGCAGGTCCACAGTTCCAGAGCCTCACAATCCAGTGTGGAACCACAAACTCAACAGTGCAAACCATATCAATCGAAAGAGGAACTGACATGGGAAATCAAGGGAAGAATACATCAGAAAGCACGAAGATTTATGAACCACTGAGGTTCTGTAGGGATGCTGGAACTGATGCTTTCTGTGCCAGCTTGCTCCATCACAAGTCATAGTGCACAGGAAGGCTTTTGACGAATTAGAAGCCTACCAGATTGTGAGCCCTTGAAGGGACACATGAAATGACATTTTTACTTTCTAAACAAACAACACAGGCACTTCCTTATCTTGCCAATCCTATTAGAACTGACAAAGTCAGCCGATCACACTGGCTTTCACTACAGCAGTTGAGGTCTGGGAAAATTTCAACTGCCTTTAATAGCTACTTGGCAAAGTCAAGGTTGGGATTTGAAGACATCGCCCTGATGAAGGCCAGCGTCCAGATGCAACAGCTGTTAGATATTGTTCTGTACATCAGCCTAGCTCTTGTCATTACACTAGTGGCAGGAACCAGTGGATCAACATTTTTTCAACACAAGATGCTGAATCAAGGTCCTAGTGATTGCCACAGGCAAAGGTTTCAGAAACTTGGCTAATTGGGGACTTTTCACAGCTATTTAATTCAATGCATTGTGCAGCTACCAAGCAAGAAACAGATGGAAGGGACCTTCATTTTGACTTTAAGAAAAAAATAAATTATTACTGCAAATACTGGCACAAAATGTTTAACATTTCTTTCAGGGAACAAGGAGAGCAGCATCATATTTGTGAGAGCCAATTCACACTGCCTACCTTGGGATTTCTTGCATACTTCCCTGTCCTGGCATCCTTGACAAGACTGATTTCCAGCAGGTCTGTCTCCTGTGGAAAAATTAGCACAAGAAAAAAGGTCAAGACTGAGTTGAATGATGCATATTGTATTCTTCACATTAATTCATTGAACATAAACATCTTAACAAGCTGGAGTTTGCAAGAGCCTCCAGAGGTATTCATGTCAGATTTATTCCCTGGCTGCAAAGGGGAGAACAGTGTAGCTGGTCGACTCAAGCTCAGAAGAAATTACAGAAGGTGCAACTCAGAATGTAACACAATTGTCCCTCCTCTCCATGGATTCCATCTGCATGTCCAATTGTCTTTGAAAGGCAGCCAGCATAGAGAAGGACCCATAACATCCCAGTCACATACACTTCTCCCTATCCCCTATGGAGAGAAGGCCTAAGAGTATGAAAACATGCACACTTAAACAGGTTAAAGACGGGTTCATCCCTGCAGCCATTAGGCTTCTGAATGAACTCTATAACAGTGTTCTCATGCTGCCCTTGCTTGGTGTTTATTGATCTTCCTTTTCATTGTAATCCCATTCTCTTTACATGGCTGTATGAACCTTTGAGATAACTTGTTAGTCTATCCATCATAGTGATTTGCAGATTATAGCTGAAGTAAAAGCCTTAGGGTGTCTGGAGGAGAGTTGTCACTTTAACCACCCTCTGACCTACACTTGTAAGCACAGCATTTTTGTGTCTGCTTCAGCTCAGATTCTGATCGAATTGTCCCTCAGATGCTTGGTGTAAACAAGAAATCTGCACGTGCTGGGGACTGAGGCTGTATAAACCTAAGAAAGTGCTCAGGCCTGAAATGTAGACTGCCTTTTGCTTTTTATGGACACTACATCACCTACTAAGTTCCACAAGCACTTTTGTGTGCATTTTTGACCATTGATAAAGATATTGAACATCAAGGGGTGATTGTTGTATTTCACTTGTTTACTTGGCACATTTCTTCTAAAAACGTCTTATCAGCACCAATTCTAATGTTGCTTTGATATTGTCACATAAATAGACCCTCAAAAAACAAACATTAAATGGACCAAGCCAGCGTCAATGCTGCGTAACTGTTCATCAAAAGGAGCTGTTAGGTACTCCTTCCATCTGATAGCCTACAGGTCACCCTTGGGCAAGGTGTGGTACCTGTTCAGCCTCCCAGTCAGAGTCACGTGATGCCACAGATTGCAGATGGTGAATGGTTTTTCACAAGTAGATTCTCCAAATTGGAATTTATGGTTGTAAAAATAAAAACACTGGGCAGATGAATCGGCCAGGGTTACTCGTTCAGTATGGACACTGCGACTGAAGAAGTCAATAGGAAATCATTTCAGTATTTTTCCCTTATATAATCATGAACTCAACATCGACTAAGGGTCTCAGCTCAAAGATGGAGCCTTCAACAAAGGAGAATAGGGAGGCAACAACTACAATATGGAGGATCAGAGATTGTGCTGGATGGAGAGACATGATCACCCACGCCGAATTGCAAGGCACCTGAATTAATGAAATGGACCAAACACAAAGTTGTCATCACCAACTCGAAAGGTTAAAATGAATTGCAAGTTTGAAAGAAGTTATCTTTGTGGCTTTCTGGATGTTGTTTATCATATTTTTATGCTGTCTCCGAGCAACAGCTTAGTGCCAAGGTTACGGCTGGATTCTCAGCCATATTAGAGAGATTACATATTTTAGTTTCTTTTGTTTTGTGAAATGGAAGGATTAGAGAGGGTTTGACAATTTCTATTGACTGTTTAACAGCTTGTAAGATATTGACAACATGCGTGAGCTTAACTAATATGTTAACTATCACAAAAAATCGATTTGTAGAGAGCAAGGGTTTGCAAACTTCAGGTAAAATTATAGACAAAATGCTTCTTTTGAAGATACTGTGGATTTCCTAGAATGGCAAGTGCATTTTGGATCTGTACCAGGATTTGGAGATAGCAAGGATACTCAAAGGTGAGCAAAGAGGTGAAAAGTTTCAAAATGCCACCTCAATCAAAAAAAAGTACATTTGCCACCTCCCTGGCAGTTACAGATAAAGAAATTAAGGAAAAGGAAAGTTTGCCTGCTGTGAAGAAATATTTGTTCTGTAATGATAAGCATGCTTTGGAAAAGTGTGCATAGAAGGGAAATGGAGTATGCTTTGGCTGTCAGCGTAAAGGACACATCAGCGACTCTCTGCAACATGAGCAGTCAGAGGCATCCCAAAATGCTACAGATATTCCAGGAAAAGAAGTATACGGAAAAGTAATAAACAGCAAGAAAAGAAGCAAATGGTCTTATTGGGGCTGGTGAGAACAACATCAAACTTTTCATTATACCTGTACAAGGCAAGGCCTAGAAAGGAAGTGCAATAGTCCATACTTACGCATTTTTTGACCCAGGAAGCATTGTGTCATTTTGCACTGTGGGGCTAATGAATAAGCTTAATCTTTAAGGAAGAAGGTCAACAATTCTATACTATAGGTCAAGTTAAAAACATTGAAACCAATGTTGTTTTGGCCTAGAGATCACAAAACTGGATAGTAATGATTTTTTTGTGAACTTCCAGCTGTATACACTCACCTTTATGCCTGTGCATAAAGGAAACAACCCCCGTCAAAACGACATTAAATCGTGGACATGTTTAAAAGAATGTTTGTTTATGCAAAATCAATTTTGAGATCGAGTTGCTGATTGGTTCAGATGTAAAATAAAACTCTGGAACGACTAGATATGATAAGGAGACAGACCTTACGCTGTCAAAACTATGCTTAGTTAGATGATTAATGGACCATTAGGAGGAAGAAATGAAGTTCAGGACAAGGCAGCTATAAGTCGACAATATATAAATAGGAGTCTTAACTAGATTCCGTAAAGAACCTGTCATCATCACTGCAGACTTCCACCGGGTGAAAGTACCAAATGAAGAGCATGACTCGTCATGATTCTTTTGTGGGCCAGATAGAGAATACAGTCAGAACATGGTTAAATACAGAATGACAGGACATCTATATGGAGCGACTTCATCACCAAGTTGTGCAAATTTTGCGCTGAGAAAAATATGGAACAATTTAGCTCTCAAGCTATAAGCACCATCAAGATAACCGATGTGGATGACTGTCTCACTTCTGCGGCTACAGAAGGAGTAATAACTCTTTATCATGAATTGAGAGAGATTTGTTTCAAAGGACGCTTTCTACTGACCAAATGGATAAGTAACGATCGTTGTGTATTGGCTGCCATACCTGAAAGCGAGAGGGCAAAGGAAAGGAGAGGCTGTTATGTGTACAATGGTGTGTTCAGTGTGACGTTTTAAAGTTCAAATTCATTTTGAAGGACTGTCCTCTCACAAAAAGGAGAATTCAGTCAACAGTTAGTTCGATATATGATCCTCTATGAATTTTGGCACCAGTAGTCCTGACTACCAAGAAGATCTTGCAAGATTTGTGTTGGAAAAGGATTGGTTGGAATGATGAGATACATGAATCCATTGTACAAGAATGGACATGTTGGATTCAGGATCTTTGTAAGCTGGAAGACTTCAAGATTGACAGATTCTTCAAACCCACAAATTTTGGAACTGTAACATCTGCTGAATTGCATCATTTTGCTGATACATGTGAAGAGAGTTACAGAACTGTTAGTTACCTATTACTACATGATAACCAGGATCAGGTAAATTGTTGATTTACAATGGGAAAGGCCAAAGTGGCTCTATTGAAACCAGTCACTATCCCTCGAATGGAGTTGATGGTGAGCAGAATGGACACAATGTTGAAAACAGAGTTGCAGATGGGACTAACAGACTCCATATTTTGGACTTGATCATTGAAATTGATAAAATCTCAGTTCCAACACAATGGAGATATGTTAACAATCCTGCCAACATGGCTTCCTGAGATTTGAAAGTCAAGTCTTTTCTAAAGAAAAAAATGTGGGTGTCTGGGCCTAAGTTTCTTCTATAGCCTTAAAAGGAATGACCTCAAAATCCTGAAAATCCAAAGAAATTTTACCAGAAGATCCTGAAATCAGGAGTAAGACTGCTAATGCTGTTCTGATAATGTCTGAACAAATGGATACAGTTACCCACTTACATTACTTCTCATCCTGGAATCGTTTGATTGAGGCAATGGCATGGATGCTCAGACTTAAAAGACTGCTTCTGAATTGTAGCAGAAAGGAAAAAGAAACATGCAATGTTCTTGCTGAATTTCAGTGGATAACATCCATCAAACGATCTACCACAAAAAGAGACAAAAAAGCTTGAAAATAAAGAGGTCTCACCGATAAAGAATTGATTAATTGAGATGGAGATAATCTGCTTTTGCCAGAGGAAGTTATTTGCAGGTGAAGTTTCAGGTTTAAGAAAGGTAATGAATATTAAAAAGACTAAGCCTTTGTTGCCACTGGGGCCATTTCAGAAGGAAGACATATTTGCTCGCCTCAGGTGGAAGCAGGTGCAATTTATATCGGAGTTGTTCTGAAAAAGATGGGTGAAAGAATATCTTCCATTTGAAGGAGCGACAGAAATGGTTTAAAATCAGGCGCTGTTTCTCGGCTGGGAATGTCGTGAGCATCACAGACAATTCAGCACCTCGAAATTCCTGGATGATGGGGAAGTTTGTGTGACTTTCTGAGTCTGTCATGGATTTACTTCGCCCGACACAGTTTATTCTGAAGCAGAGGTCCTCAGTGCAGCAGTTGGTACACTGTAGGAACATCCAATTACTTTTTCATTGTCACAGAAGCACAAGGAATCAGACCATGCACACTTTTTGTGTCAAATGAAAGCAGGTTCTATTGATAGTCCTTTTTAAAAAAGAAAGTACTCAACCACAACACTAATATATGCCTTAACCTCTACACTGTTATCCATGAGTGGGTGAGTCAGAGAGTTATTTCATTAATAACATAATGAATACATCAACCTTGCCTGTCGAACAATCCTTTAATTCCATCACTATCAGAGACATAGCTGAGGGATCACCAGAGTTTGGGAGTTCAGTTTTGAAGGGTACATGACACTAATGAAGGCCAGGATGTTTGGAAAAGGTGGAGAGTGGCTTTGAACATTACTGACGTTCGAAGGATTTTTTTTTTCCAGAACACACAGGAAAAACATCATTCAGTGAGAGAAAAAATGTCTCAAGGGGAGGATTAAAATTACACAGCTAATCTGAATTGTGAAAGTCAGTATCAAAGTCAAAGAAAATGTATGCAAATATACAAAGAAACAGCAAGTCAGAAGATTGAACGTAGAACATGTCTGCATTGTACAGGGCCTTTGGCCCATGATGCTTTGCTGACCTATGCATACATATTCAACAACGTAAACCTTCCCTACCTCACACCCCTATAGTCCTCTATTTTCCTTCCGTCCATGTCCCTAGGACTCTTTTAAATGTCCCCATTGTACCATCTACCAACACTACCCCAGGCAATGCATTCCATGCATCCACCACTTCCTGTGTAAAAAAAAAAACCTACTCATGATGTCTCCCCTAAACTTTTCTCCTCTCACCTTAAATAAATGTCCTCTGGTATTTGCCCATATCACCCTGGGAAAAATGTGCCAGTGTTCTCCCTATCTGTGCCTCTCATAATCTTGTCAACCTCTATTAAGTCACCTCTCATCCTTCTTCACTCCAAAGAGAAAAACCCTAGCTCTGTTAACCTTGCCTCATAAGACATGGCAACATCCTAGTAACTCTTCTCTGCCCCCTCTCCAAAGCTTCCACTTCTTTCCTGTATAAGGTGTCCAGAATTGAACACTATTTCAAGTGTCGCTAACCAGAGTTTTATAGAGCTATTACAATGCCTCAAGGCTTTTGAACTCAATCCAAGACTAATGAAGGCTGGCAGCATACCACTAGCCTTCTTAAATTCCCTATCATCCTGAGAGTAAAAACAGCAATGAATGACCAAAAGATTGATAGGGAAGGAAAAACTGGAGTACAAGAATAGAGCCAGCCAAAAACACAAAAACAGATGGATGAAAAGAGTTGGATAAAAAAATGAACAGAGTGATTATGTACTGAAGAAAAGAAGTCTGGGAGAATTGAGAAGGTGCCCAGTGAATTAAAGAGGTAGTTTGCACAACTCTTCACCCTGGAGGAATCAAGACCAAGCCCACGAATCAGGAAGAGGAACATAGGGGGAGGACTTGAAGAAAATTTATAATGACCAAGGAATTGCTACTAAATCTGATAATTCCCTAACCCTGCTCCATCTATCTCCTCCCCAAAATTCACCTGCAGATCCATTATTTCTGCATGCACTGCCCCACCAAATGGATTTCCTCAATGCTCAATACCATCTTGTCCCTGCATATCCAGTCCCTTCCCACCTACATCCAGGACACCACTCATATTCTCCAACTCTTGGAAGAATTCTGATTCTCCGGCCTCCACTGTATCATCTTCACAAATGATGGGTGACCCCTTTACACATCTATTCCCCATCAAGAAACCCTTAGGGCCATCCACTTCTTTCTTGAAGAGAGAGCCATTAAGTGCCTCTCACATAACATCTCCTCCACTTGACCGAACTTGCCTTCACACTGAACAACATCCTTTGATTCTTTTTTTCCTCCAGGTCTTGGGTGGAGCCATGAGCACATGTATGAGCCCCAGCTACTGCTGTCTTTTTGTCGGTTGGGTAGAACAGTCCCTGTTCTAATCTTACTCAAGTACCACTCCCCAACTCTTCTTCTGCCTCGTTGGTGATTGCATCTACCTCCTGTATTGATGCAGAACTCGACAATTTTATTAAATTCATAGCCAACTTCCACCCTGCCCTTAATTGTACCTGGTCTGTGTCTGACAGCTCTCTCCCCTGCCTCAACCTTTCTATATCCATCTCAGGGAACAAACTACTCACTGATATCTACCTAGTGATGGCCTTCACAGCCACTTGGATTATACTTGTTCCCATCTTGTCCCATGTAAGGACGGCATCGCTGACTCACAGTGTTTCATCCCTTCCAAGGATGGGCATCCAAAATGTCCTTTATTTTGTAAATTTGGATTGCTCTCACTGTTATTGATAAAATTCACATCTGCATCTCTTCCATTTCTTGTCCCTCTGGCCTTACCCCACCTCTCCTAAGGCAGAACAAGGACAGATCCCTATCTTGGTCCTCTCTTTCTACATTGTGAAGAGGAAGTAAGGTGGCTATAAAACAATACAGAAAGGACAAAGATTTGTCAAATGGGGTAAAATATTGGAAAATGTTATGGTCTCCAAATTTGTAGGAAAATATTCTCAAAAGGTGTATAATAAGGTGAGATATTACAGAGGTTTAACCTGAAGAGATCCAAGTGTTCTTGTGCATAATTTGTAAAATGTTAGTGCACAGGTGTAACAAGTTAATATCTGCCGCTAACTTTCACTCTGACCTCATATTCACTTGGTCCAACTCCAGCAACATTCTCCACTGCCTTCATTTCAGGAGACAAACTCTCAATAGACATCTACAAATCCACCAACTCCCACAGTTACCTGGACTACACCATTTCATACCTTGTCCTTTGTAAGGATTCTCTTCCTCAATTCCTCTGTCTCCGTTGCATTTACTACCAGGATGAGGTCTTCCATTCCAGAATATCTGAGATGACCTCCTGCAAAATAAATGTGGCCTCACCTCCACTGCCATCAACTCAGCCCTTACCCACATCTGCCCTGGCCCCTTCTATCCCTAGACACAACAACAGAATTCCCAAGCTCTCACCTACCACTTCACCAGCCTCCACATCCAACATATTATCTTGCACAATTTTTGCCAACTGCAACATGATCCCACCACCAGACATAGTTTCCCTTCTCTGCTTTCCACAGGGATCACTCCCCTCCAGGACTTCTTCAGCCACTTATCTCTTCCTACAAATCACCCACTTGAAACCTACCTCCGTGACCACAGGAAATGCTACACTGGCACCCATACCTCTTTCCTCACCACCATTCTGGGTCTCAAGCAATCCTTGCAGGTGGAGCAACACTTCCCTTGTGAATCTGCAGGGGTCATCTAGTGCATCCGGTGCTCCCGTTTGACCTCCTCTATATCAGAGAGACTGGACGCAGACTGGGAGATTGTTTCATTGAGCACCCTCCCTCTGTCTGCTGTAATAACAGGGATCCCCCAGTGGCCATTGATTTCAAGTGCACACTGACATGCCTATCTATGTCCTCATGAACTGCTAAACCAAGGCCACCCGCAAATTGGAGGACTAACACCCAATATTCTGTCTGGGTTTTCTCCAATCAAATGACATTAGCTTTTCCAAGTTTCCTTTAGGCCTCTCCCCTGACTTTCTCTCTCTATTCCTCTGTCTCCTTTCCACCAGTTCCGCACCCTTCCCTCTCTACTCAGAGTGCTATCCCTTACCAAGATCACTTTTCAGCTTTTCTTCCTCTTCTGCATTCCTACCCATATCCACATGTCCTTGTGGTGAAACCCCTATTGTATAGACTTGTTATATGTAAATTATGTGACCTATCCTGGTTCACCCTGCTCTCACTGGCTGGCTTGTGACTCCCTCCCCTTTCTTCCCAATGTCATGCCACAAGCCTGCCACCAGTTCAAGTCTGGGTCAATGTGAGCGACAGGGATGCTGTCCACTTCTTGCAAATAAAAGCCTTTAGTTTCGGTAACTTCAATCTTTGTGCAATTGATTGAGCATCAGACCTCTTGCCTGTTAACCTCTGTCCCTCCCCCCACCCCAACACCTTTTTATTCCAGCGTCTGCCTGTTTTCTGCTCATACCATGATGACGGGCTCCGCCCTGAAATATTGGTTATGTGCCTTTCCTCTCTAGGACAAGTTTTTCCAGCACTCTCGTATATTTCTCTTCAATCACAGCATCTGCAGATTTTCCTGATTAACATCATGTTATCATTTATTGCCAAAGGAATTGAACTGGAGGGTAGGTTAATTGGGTTTAAATTGGGCATCACGGACTCGTGGGCCAAAAAGACCTGTAACCGTGCTGTATGTCTAAATTTAATTTTAAAAAAACATGTCAGGAGGCTCTGCCTCAGTTATATGGGCAATGAAACCACATCTGAATGATTGTCTATAGCGTTAGTCTCCATGTTGATTCCTTGGAAGTTATTCAAAGAGATTTTTACTGGCCGGATATCTGGAATGGACATGTTCTTTTAAGGCAAACAATGGAACATGCTACTCTCGTATCTGCTGGAATTTAAATGAGTGAGAGGATTGAAATGTACTAAGTTATTCTGGACCTGGCAAGTTAGTTTTGGGAGGATATTTCTCCCAGTGGGGAGATCAGGGGGTGCATATTTAAAACAGAAGTGAAACAATCATGAGTCTTTGGAACTCCCTTCTCAAAAGGGTGGTAGAAGCAGAAGCATTAAATATTCTTTTGTAGGCAGAGGAGGACAAATACTTAAGCGAAGGGTGCAAGAGTACCAAAGACGGACATAATTCCGAAATTGATATTGCACTCAGATTGTTTAGGATTTTACTAAACAACCAACAAGGCGTGATGGATTGAGTCACCTACTACCTGCTCCTAATTGGTACATTTGTATGTCTTTAAATATTGCCCACAATTCCCCTTCCAGGTATTCAACTACTTTTTCCAGTTGGAATTCTTCCACATTGCAAGTTTGATTCACATAATAATGAATTCAGTAGCAGAAATGTAACTGCTTAACATGATAAAAAATATAACAAAGAATCTTAAAAATAGTTTCTATATAGAATGGGAAACTCCACACATGGGCACAGTTGAGACTGCAGGGATACAGGTAGAGCTCTCTCTGAGAGCACACTGTTCACTTTTAATTTATCAGCTGTTGCATTTGTAGCAGAAGGGAAACAGAAGTCAGCCAACTGGTGAGGATCCAGAAGAGGTAGTCATCTCAGTATCAGCTTACACGAATGTTGAAGTGATTAGTTAAACCTGGAATTTAAAAATAGCTAAACTTGTTGATGGTGCCATGAATTGAAAATGTGAGCTCTGATGCTGGATAGAAAGCAAATGGAAATGGAAAAGAAATGGAAGAACCACTGCACACCCATGTATGACAATACCTTCTACAAATTTTCAGATGATACCATGGTAGTGGGGTTACATTTTTTATTTTGTCTTATGAAAAGTAAACACCAAAAACCCAGGTGCCAGGGCTGAGAAACCATTTTTCCATATGTTGAATGATGTAACATTAAGAGTGAGGGTCGTTCTGCCCCTTTCTCATTTGAAATTGTATTAATGTAGAAGCAACCATCTGTATCTCTGAAGTGAGAGCTGAGACTTCAGGGAGATGTCTGACTGAGACACTTCCTGACTAGTCATCCTCAGTTCCCGTACACAAATTGAACATTTATAATAAAACCCGCATGCTTTGAAGAGATATTTTGCTGTGTTCTTTTGCAGTCTGATCTGATTTCATTTCAGAGGCGTGAGTTGATTTGTACATTGGCGTAGTCAGCACAATCTCACAGAAATGATTGACACGGATGGACTAAGTGGCAACAGTGATACCGGGACGTTGGGCAGGGTTGACAGCACACCTCTAGGACTCCATCACCCACGCCTGGGAACACTGTGGTCCCTCTACCGAGGTTGATCTGGTTCCCTGCCGAGATCATAAAAGAACTATAGCCGCTTTCAGGTGGAATCATCTGGAGAATGCGGCTCTGGGGCGGCTGTGGGTGTCTGCGAAGGGATGTTTAGGTGGCAGAGTTGAAGGCGGTGTTCTGCCACCTGAAAGGTCTGAAGTGGGGCAGGGGCAGCCTTCCGACAGCTCGCCTCCCCACTGCCTGACAGTCCCCTCCTCACTGGCCAACAGCCCCCTCCTCGCTGCCTGACAGCCCCCCTGGCGTGGGACTACGGGGCTAGGGCGGCCGTGCGGGACATCAGGACTGGGGCGATCATCCCGCGCCGGCCGCCCCAGTCCTGATGTCCTGTGCTAGGTGACTGTCAGGCAGTGGGGACTGCTAGGCACCTGAAAGCTGCTAGCCGCTTTGCATGGTGATGCTTTCAGGTGCAACGGGGGATTCTCCTACAGGAGGAGGGTTAGGTAAGTGCTACTCCTGGCTGGGTTCTTCATTTTCAGGTGGCCACCCGACAGCCGCATTAGGGTAGAATAGGCGGCTCTACAGTCAGGTATTCTGGCGGCTTAAGAGAAATAATGCATACAGGTCAGTGGCGAAATAAGCTTTAAGGGTTACGTGACTGCAGTGATAAGGTTATATCGTTGTCGGAGGTTAAATTTAATTTGAACTTTTGGCCAGAGAGGCCCAGTAAAAAGGTTTTAGTTTGTGAAACAGGCAGGAGATAAGGTATGAGACAGCAAATGGATAAAGCAGATCGATCTTCCCCAGTACAGCAAATGTTTAATACATACCCGAAGTATGATAAAGATTTTCAATTGCTGTCAGCAACGTTAACAAACAGGCTGAGTATTGAGACTTTGTCAAAAGGGGGATCATGGTCAATACAAGATATTGAAAAAGCTTAAAAATCATTATATAGGACAGAAATGTGGAGAAGAAATGGCGGAAACGTATATGAGAATGGAGAGAACAAGGTCAAAAAAGTATGGCAAAAATCCAAGGAAAATAGTTGGAGGGATAATGCAAGTTGTAGGGGAATAGCATTATGTACACGAGAAGGTGCACTAAAACACTGGGAGAGTCTGCAGGCAGAATGTGAATGGTATAACAATCAAAAGAAAAAGCAAATGACAGTTGAAGACAGAGCTAAGCAGCAAAACGGATAATGAAAGTGAAAAACCCCGGGGATGCATCATCAGGCATGGTGACACTATTTCTGCAAAACAATGAGATTGAAGAGTTAGATGATGCCTTTTGGGCTCGCCCACCCCCGTTTCTGCCCCAGGTCCAAGAGGCCATCTTGCCTCAAGCCTTGCAGTCAGCAAAGTCAGCCTTAGTAGCCACAGCACCAATCCAGGTTCATCCAGCAACTGAGGATAATACATTCAACTCCCACCAAACACCTGAATACAATGAGTCGATAGATGAAGCGGTAAAAATAAATCACAGAGAAACTAAGGAAGACAAATCGGAGCAAAAGCTTTAGCATTGAAATATGAGTCTAAAGCATTAAAATATGTGAGATATAAATCATTCTTCTACACTATGTTCTATATCCAGGTCCACTTTGAATGTTTGTACTACCCTTTCAGATGCCACATTTCAGATTAAAATCAGCTGTGTCTAAAAACAAAAGCTGCATCCTGTCTTGGGTTCTTTTACCAATTAGTTCAAATTTGTGTTTTCTGCTTATTGAAGCTTTCATCACGGGAACTAATTTTTTATTTATTCAATACCATTAAACCTCCTTTCACCCATCTTTACCTCAAGAAGAACATCTCTCCGTTAAACTCAAGCCTTTTAACCATGGCATCATTTTAGCCAATCTCCACCACACAGACCTCATGACTGTGTCATCCTTCTTCAAGCTCGGAACTAAAATGTTCCTTCTGAGACTAATTTGTCACTCTTTAATTTTTTTTAAAAATTGAGGCATACAGCACAATAATAGGCCCTTCCGGCCCACAAGGCCCAAACCCACAACACTGATATATATGTTTGAAGAGTGAGATAAAACCAGGACACCCATAAGAAACCCACCTAGACACGGGAAGAATGTATAAACTCCATGCAGTCAATGCCAAATTTGCACCCGGGTCACTGGCGCTGTAATAGTGTTGCGCTAACTGCTACTCTAATGGTACCACCCATAACTTGGTATCTCAGAATTAAAAGGAACATAGAACAGTAAGCACAGGACGAGTCCCTTCAGTCCATGATGTCTACACTGAACATGACACCAATGTACTCTAAAACATGCTGATAATAGAAGCTCTTAAACGCTGCTCCACTACTACCCCAAGGCAGCCTGTTCCAAACATCTGCTCTGCTGTGAGTAAAAAAAAAATCTATTTTATTTTGCAACGTGGTATAGGACAATTTCAGCCACTGAAATGTGTGTCAAACAATTACACCCAGTCAATCCTCTATCCCCGCATGTCTTTCGACCTGCACATCTCTTTTAAAACAATCCCTTTCTTGGCATAATTGTATTTCCTCCAGAATTTGGCAATTTGAACTTTGGGTAAAGAGAGATTCTGTCTACACCTCTCAAGACTTTATAAAGCTCTATCGTGTCATGTTAAATGCCACAATTCTGGCATGAACATTCTGAAACAAAAAGAAACTGCAGCAAAGTGCTGGAAATACTCAGCAGATCTGGCAGCATCTGAGGAGAGAATGCAAGTAGAATCATTGACCTGATCCTTTAATTCTGACTTTCCCTCTCTCTCTCTCTCTCTCTCTACTGATGACCCTTTCTGGTCATTTCTACTTGTTGTGGCTGAGCGCAGGGATGCCTTTATTTTGGTGCCAATTCATAGTTTTATTTCCAGACAGCAGCTCCTGTCCTGTCAATTAATAAGATCTTCTGGTGCGTGATTGCCATTGAGAATCCCTGCAAGTATGTGACAAATCGAGAAAGCAAGGAAATATGTCTTATAAATCAGTCAGTACCTGATACCCCTGTGCAAAAGGATCAATTACCTGATGGTTTGCATCTTATCTTTACGTAAACTCAAACCCACAGAGAGCAAAGTTCATCTTGCTTCGGGCACGAAGACTTCATTCCTTCCTGAACTTCAATTGGAAATAAAAGCTCTATAGATGGAAAGCTGCTTTCCAAACAAAACAGCTATTGTTCAAAAGGATAACAAACCCTTTATGCAAGAAAAAAACTGCAAACTCTAAATCCAGTGCATCCAGTAGCAGCTGTGAGTGTCCTGGTGACAGAATTGTGTGCACACATGGAAGCCATTCTGTCCTTGCCTTGGACCAGCTCTAGCGACAAATGAAAGATGGCCTATGGTGAAATCTGGAGCAAGAAACAGCCTGCTCGAGGAGCTCAGCGAGTCAAACAGTACAAGTGGGAAAAAAGAATGGTCAGCTTTTCGAACTGGAAACCTTCCTCAAAATTGGCAGCTCTCGACATTGCTTTATTGGCTGGGGTATGGCAAGGGGGCCTTGCCAATGAGGGGAGGGGGGCAGGGAAAAGAGAGAGAGAGAGAATGCATGCTTTGATGTTGGATTCAAGATTCCTTTTACCATAAAATAATGCAAATATGTAATATGTATGATACACTTCAACTTTTGTCTGCATAAGGAAAACAAAGAGTCACCACGGGCATTGCCTGACACCCTGAACAATAAGAGAAAGAGAACACTGAGTGTTCGTGGATTCACGTCCAGACCTCCCAGAGCCTCTGAGGCTGCACAGACTCCTATTAAAACCATTGGTAACCCAAGCTCCAGGTCCAAATCTCCAATATGATCAGGAAGCCTTCAGCATCCGAGGCCCTTCAGGAGCCCTTTCTTGCCCTTAGTACCCTCTTGAATCCCAGTAATGATACGTGATTACCATCAGCCAATCTCCAGCGGCTCACAGACTGGTGAGTCCTTGGAGGACAAGTCACCAGCAGCCCGCATCCTGTGTGGACCCTTCAATTGTTAAACCCCTCGCTGCTCTGCTGCCATGGACACCTTCGCTGTAGGGTTGTCTCCCGGACTCCTTCACAATTTAGGGAGTTCTCCCCATTTCTGGAGCCCTGTCCACTGCTCCCTGAGATTCAGCAACCCCTCATGGTCCACTGCCCAGCACAGGTGTTGGTGGGTGAGTCAGAAAGGCTGCATTCCTGATGAGGGGATAAGGAGTGTGGTGGTGATGGGAAGCAGCAGCACAGGGAAAACACCGAATTGGGGGAGGGAAGTGTGTTTGACGTAATCAGTGGAAGGAATGGGCTTGGTCTGAGCAAGAAAATTCCTCATTTACCTGCAGGTCACCACAATGGAAAGAGCAGCATGTTGTCTTGGCTCCATGACTTCTGCTCCCAGAACAACATGCCAAGCTCCCCACAGTGTCCCTGACATGGAAATGTCAAAATGGCTACAAGGATAATGTGTCCAGAAGTGACCAGTTAAATATGATCGCTGTTATTTGATCCACATATGTTCACAAACATGATTTACTCATCTTACATTTCAGTCAAGTGGCGCTGTAATAAAAGGGTTGTGCGAACAGTCTATGAATCATATAATATTAATACAATGTCAGTGAGCTGTCTGTCACTTCACTATCAGATTCTCAAGCTAGCATGGGCAAGGACAAAATAACTCCTCTGCCACACATTTGATGATTGCATGAAATGACATTGTCATTCTCTGACCATTTTTGAAATTAGCAGTGTAGCTCCTGGTGGTTGATCTTCCAGTTCAGGTTTCCAATTCTGCTGAAATCGTCGGCTTCCTATAGGGATGAGAGATTATCTTCCAGAATCAGAATTTTTGTCGTGAACAAGTCATGAAATTCTGTTTTGTGGCAGTGTCATAGAGCAAACATACATATTATAACCATCTTATGACAATAAATATCAAAAAATAATAAAAATAATAGAGCACAAAAATTAAAGCAGTGTCTTTGGTTCATTGATTATTCAGGAACCTGATGGCAGTGGGGAAGAAACTGTCCTTGTGCCGCTGAGTGCTGTCTTTAGGCTCCTATACCTTTTCCCTGATGGTAGCAGAGTGAAGAGGGCATGGTGGGGGTCTTTGAAGATAGAGGCTGCATTAAGACACCGCCTCATGTAGATGTCTTCGATGGAGTGAAGTCTGGTGCCTGTGATGTCGCCGACCAAGTTAACAACCCTCTGGAGTTTTTATTTTGTTCTGAAATTTGGCGCCTCCGTACAAGTGATGCAACAGCCAGAATGCTCTCCATGGTACACTTGTAGAAGTTTATGAGAGTCTTCGGTGACATTCCGAATCTCCTCAAACACCTCACAAAGGATCGACACTGGCGAATCTTCTTCATATGATGTAACTTTTCCCCAATAGGAAGAGTTTATTTTATGTCAGTTATACATTTGGCCTTGGTGGCTTGTTCTCATTGCCTTGTGATCGAGTAGCCTTGAGGCAGTTTCCAAAAGTTGGTCAAGATACTGGCATAGGACTTGAGTCACACACAGGCTAGGCTGAGTCAAGATGGCATTTCCCTTCTTGAAGTACATTTTTACAAAATCTCATGGCCTCGTAATCTTGTTCTGATAATAAAACTGTCATGATAAACCATTGAACTGAACTCAAGTCTCCAGGTCTTCTGGTGAGATGTGAAGCCCCATTTTTGGAGTTTCAGTAACATGATAACCATACGACCAATTTCTCTGCTCCATTCGTCCCCATGCCCCTCACCAATCCTGCAACTCCCTCCTTCAAAACTCATTTTGTTAGAAATTCAATGACAAATTCAAAGAGCGGCCAACTCTTCAAAGTATAATTTATTAATCATTTTAGCTTTCAAACCAAATATTGAATTCCTTCTGCCCATTTCTTGCCCATGTTATCATTGGATCTTGCAATCACATCCTAAGATCTTCAGAATTATTTATAAAGCAATATTTTAGCTTTATTTACAAATCTGAAACACATCACTGACCCTGTGTCTAGTTCATCACAAAAGAAATCACTAATGAAAAACGCTTTCCCATCCCCTCTTGGGAAACAGTCCTTAACCCTTACTCTCTATCAAGGCACCTCTAATCACTTTCTAATCTGAGTGATTACACGTTTGATTTTCTCCAGTTTCCACTTGACCATCTACACTCCTCATCTCCTTAAAAGAACTCCAGTGTTACCAAGCACGATTGTCCGATCCCAAAATGCTGCTGGCCACTGGTAATTACTTTCTCTTTCTCTAGCTATTAAGTATGCAGTAAAGCCTCCATACAAAATCAATAAAACCTTTCACTAGCAAGGCAGGAGCTCAAAGCTAAAAATAGCAGGGAGAGATGGTGCAGTGTGAAGCTCAGATCGATCCAATTGCTGTTCAGAATAGAAATGCTAATCTTACAACTTTTTTTTGCTCTTTTTGATTATGAAAACTATTGCCTTTTCTTTTCACCACAAGACAGACAGGCTGAGGGCAGAGAGGGTCACAGCTGCAACGTCACTAACCACAAGCAAACATGGTTATCCATGCATAAGGAAGAACACCAGCTCAAAACCTCCCCCGTCTACTATTGCTGCTTTACCTGCTTAGAGCTTCTGGGGTTTTTTTATTGTCTCTCCATTTATTATATTTATTTGTTCCTTCAAGGTAGTGAAGCTCTCTGAATGTGATTACCTCAGCAGTTTTACTTCAGAAAGGTTTACTTTCACTGTACAGCAGACACACACAGCTAAGTTAAGCTGTAGACTGTCTCACAGTTGCTCCCAGAAGGTAAAGGTGCTTGACCAAGACAGAGTGGGAGCCACGATGCTCATTACACGATGGTTTTTTCTTTGACTGCTTTCCAGGCCAGATAGAAACTAATGGCAAGGTGTGGCATGAGCCACACCAAGTTTTCATAGCTGCAAGATCTGCTACACAAGGACAGAAATGAGTCTTCTTACGAACGTGGAAGAATACAACACAGGAACAGGCCTTCAGCCCATGTATCTGTGCCAAAGTTGATGTCCAAATCAAATTAAAATTCTGCTGCTTGCATCCCATCAGATTAACGTGTTTATTGAGAAGCCTCTATTATAACTGCTTCCACTACTATTCCCAGCAGCCCATTCCACGCACCTACCACTCCCTGTACAAAAAAATACTTGCACTGCACCTCTTCTTTAAACCACGCTCTTCTCACCTTAAACTCGTGTCATGGACTATGTGACACTTTTACCCTGGGGAGCAGATTCTGACTGTACAAACCAACAGAAAACAAGAGAAAACAACCCAACTTTGTCCAACATCTTCCCATAACTCACACTCTCTAATCCATACAACATTCTGGTACACCTCTTCTGAGCCCTTTCCAAAGCCTCCATGTCCTTCCTTTTTACAGGAAAAATCAAAAGATCACAAGATATAGCAGCAGAAACAGGCTATTCAACCCATCTAGTCTGCCCCTCCATTCAATCATGAGCTGATCCATTCTCCCACTCAGCCCCACTTCCTGACATTCTCCCCATAACCTTTGATGAGCTGTCTCATCAAGAACTTATAAATCTTTGCCTTAAATACACTGAACAACTTGGCCTCCACAACTGTCCTTGGCAACAAATTCGGCAGATTCACCAACCTCTGCCTAAAGAAATTTCTGTGCATCTCAGTACAAATTGATGCCCTTCAATCCTGAAGTTGAGCCCTCTCGTCCTACACTCTCCCATGATAGGAAACAACCTTTCTACAAATACTCTATCCATGCCTTTCAAGATACAAAATGTTTCATTGAAATCCTCCCTCATTATCCTAAATTCACATAAGTACAGGCCGAGAGCCATTGAATATTCCTCATGTAATCATTTCCAGATCATCCTTGTGGACCTCTTATGAATCCTCCCTCAGATCAGCACAAAATTTCTTAAATAAGAAGCTCTAAATTGCTCACAACACTCCACGTGAGGTCTCATCAGAGCCTTATAAAGCTTCAACATCATATCCCTGCTCTTAATTCTACATTTAAAATGAATGCCAGCATTGTATTTGCCTCCTTCATCATCAATTCAACTTGCAAATGTACCTCAGGTTATCCTGCATGAGGACTATCAAGTCCTTTATACCTGGGAATGCTCAGTTTTTCCCATTTATTTCTTCTACCAAAGTACATGACCATACACTTCCCAACATTTTCAACTTCCCTGCCCAGTCTCCTAATCTGTCCTCATCCTTCTCCCGCCTCCCTGTTTCTTCAACATTAGCTGCACTAATGGCCTTGAAGGCCATGCTGTGTGCAGTGGAGAAACAACAGAGGAAGAAGATAATACTCTGCATGTCTATATATCATTTCGTTGCTCCAGATAAATTGTTCTTTCGAGCTTAAAGTTGTCAAGTAGTTCTTCCTCAAAGAAGAAGTTACCACATATTTTTGGTGATAAAGTGAACTGGCTTTGTGGAAGTGTTGACCACCTCTTTTGAACCAGAGCTGTGCATTTGGGATTATCGGTGAATTCCCGGAAGGAAATGAAGCTTGACTGAAGTATAAAGAAAGGCTGAGACAGTGTGTGCTTACAATATGTTTGGAGTGGAAACAGATGAGGAACCACCTAAACCATATTCTGCCACAGTCACTGTCAGAGGAAAAGATATTATGTTTGAGATTGATTCAAGGGCCACAGTATTGGTCATCAGTGAGGAGACCTACAGGAGGACATGGGGATTCCAATATGGGGCAGCCCATACCTCATTTAGGGGTGATATATGTAGATATTTCAGTCAAGGGTCAGAAGGCAGAAGCCAGGCTCGTGATAGGTTAAGGTAGCAGGCCCAGTCTTTTGGGCCACAATTGGCTTTGCAAAATCCAGCTCAACTGACATAAAATTAAGTATGCACATACGGTGGAGGACATTCTGCAGTGATACAGTGAAGGTTTTAGGAATGAGCTTGGCACATTGAAAGGTATGACAGTGAAACTCAATGTTGACCTTGAGGCCACACCACATTTTTTTAAGCCCAGGGCAGTGCCCTACGCCATGAAATATAAGGTAGAGGAGGAGCTGAAACGTTTAATGCAGATGCTCATCGTTGAGTCCGTCCAATTTTCAAGGTGGGCAGCTCCCATTGTTCCAGTTTTGAACGCAGACAATGGTAAGGATACATGGGGACTATTTGCTTACAGTGAATGAGGCCTTAAAGCTAGAGTACCCATTGCCACGGGTGAATGACCTGTTTGCAACCCTGTCAAGGGATAAGATATTTACAAAGCTGGATATGAGCCACGCTTACCAACAGCTGCTGCTTGAAAAGGATTAAAGGAGTACATCACAATTAACATACAGAAGGCATTATTTAAATACAATCACCTGGTGTTTGGAGCATCGTCCAGCCCTGCCACTTTCCAAAGGACAATGGACAACTTGCCGCAGGGGATTCCATGTGTAGCAGTGTATTTGGATTTGATATTTTGATCACAGGGGCCACTGAGGTGGAACATCTGCCTAACTTGGGACAGATGTTGAAGAGACTCTCAGATGCAAGGATGCGATTGAAATGTGGAAAATGTGTGTTCCTGGCACCAAGTTTGACATACCTAGGACACAAGATCACAGTTGAAGGGCTCTGTCTAGTGGAGGACAAAGAGAAAGCTATCTAGGAGGCCCCAAGCCCAAAGAGTGTTATGGAACTTGTATCATTTTTGGGCATGGTGAATTAATATGCCAAGTTTTTTCTGACCTCTCAAGGGTTTTGGCCCCATTGTATATGCTGTTGAAAAATAGCACCAAGTGACAGTGAAGTGAAGAGCAGGAGAAAGCTTTCAATGACATGAAAGAACTTCTCCAGTCAGCAAAGCTGCTGGTTCACTCTGAACCAGATAAGGAGATCACCCTTTCATGTGATGCCTTGCCCTATGGAGTAGGGGCAGTTCTCTCACATGTAATGGAGAACCTGTTCAGAGAGGCCTACTGGTTTTGCTTCACAAACCCTAACGGCTGCTGAGAAGGGATATTCACAGCTAGACAAAGGTGGTCTGGCCATTATTTTTGTGGTCAAATGTTTTCATCATTACCTCTATGGACATGCATTCACAATATACACAGATCATAAACCACTGATGAGCCTGTTCAGTGAGACCAAGTGCATCCCACTGCTAGCCTCAGCTAGGATATAGCATTATATACAGAGCAGGTGGAGATATTGCAAACACCGAGGTGCCGAGTCATCTACCTTTACTGGAGACAATGGAAGCTACATATGTGCCTCCAGAGATGGTGTTTTCATTGGAAATGCTGTCAGAGACACCTGTAAAGGCGACTCAGATAAAGCAGTTGTCAGAGAGCGACACAGTCCTGACTCAACTTTCCTTTTACAAGGATGGCCCAGTATCATGGAAGGAGAGGAACTGAAACCTTATGCCAAACATAAGGCAAAATTGAGTCTGCAGGATAGCTGCATTTTCTGGGGTGGGGGGTGGGGGGGGGCAGGGGCAAGGGTCATTGTGCCTCCCCATTGGGGAGGAAGTTCATGAGACTCATCCAGGTCTCTCTCGAATAAAAAGCCTTGCAAGATCCTACATGTGATGCCCAAGAATGGATCAGGATCTGGAGAACAAGGTAAAATCATGAATGCTATGTCAGATCAATCAGAAAATACCATCAACAGCTCCTTTGCACTATGGGAGTGGCCGGACCACCCCTGGTCTAGGCTACATTTGGACTTTGCTGGCCCATTTATGAGGCAGATGTTTCTAGTAATGATGGATATGCATTCCAATTGGATAGAAACTCACATCATGGGCAACATTACAGCCCATAAACAAACTCAGGCAAGCATTTGCAGTCCATGGGTTTCCTGACACTCTGGTCACTGATAATGGCCCGACGTTTACCAGTGAGTTCATGTAGCAGAGTGGCATTCGTCCCATTTGGACAGCCCCTTTCTACCCAGCCTTAAATAGTTTGGCTGAGAGGGCCGTTCAGACAGTGAAGGAAGGCCTGAAGAGGATGACGGGGGACTCTTTTAGTGCCAGGCTTTCCCGTTTCTTGTTTAAATGCTGCCTTACACTGCAGACTATAACTGGATGCACACCAGCGAGATGCTGACGGGGTTATTTTAATGTTCTCCAATGCAGTCGGGATGCACAAGCACTCAATCCCACCAGCCAAGTCTGTATACTCATCATGATCACCTTGGTTTGGTAACTGACCCAACAGTTGACCTGCTTTCACAACTTTAGAACTTATCTGAAGAAAAGCAATCAGATAAAATTTGCATTAAATAGTTTATGCTGTGGAAATAATGACGGCCTTGTCATCTTATTTTGATTATGATGACAAATATTATCGACCATATATTCCAAGCCTCTACAATCATAAAAAAACTGATAGGATTCAAAGACTTAATTATATTTCATGGTTATGTGGAAATACAAATGCTGGTGAGTCAGGCAAATAAATGAAAATAAAGCATTAACAATGAATAAAGTGCACAAGGTGTCTATAAAATGCTCGACCAAGTATTTTTTATCACATTAATACTAAATCCAATGAATATAACACATCTTGATTAAATGCTTCACGCAGCTAAAATTTGGGAATGCTGAATGGTTTAAGTGTGAAGAATAATTGTAGCAGATTGCTGTTTATAATAAAATGGTGGAATTAGAACACATCTTAATCAACAGGGCACTTTTTAGTGCATTATAAAACAAGTGTTTGCTGGCTGTTTTATAGGGGTCTGCAGATATGTAATGCGCATAATGGAAAAAATAGATCTTTCTAAATTAATTATGGACTTGGAAAGCATTGCACCAATCTCTGTGTGGCATCCACCTGCACAGCATGATCACGATAAATTCGGCAGGAATTTTCAATCTACTGAAAAGCACCCACAAGATGGCTGGTGTGGACATTAGTACAGTAAGAAGATAGAATGTTGGCATAATCTGTGGGGGCTTGATGCCAATGTGGGAAGTTCAAAGCAGGACCCCAACGTCAATATTAGTTACCTTTGTAAGCACGAAATAGGTACAATGATAGGTAAATAGGTAGACTGGGTGGGACGGTTAGCATAATCGTGTACAAAATACTATTACAGTACCAACAAACTAGGTTCAAATCCAGTGCTGTCTGTGAGGAGTTTGCACATTCTCCCCATGACCATGTGGGCTTCCTCCAGAGATTCTGGAATTCATCCCACTTTGCACAAACAGAGGTGGCAGGTTAATTAGGTAGCACAGGCTCATGGGCTAGAAAAGCCTTCCACCATGTTGTAAATAAATAAATAAATTTAAACTAAAAAGGAGGATAATACTCACACAGTATTCAAAACTTTTAATATCGCAGCACCTTGATAGGAAACAATATTTTCATGGCTGGCAGTAACAGTTCATGGACGCAATCTCCTTACATGTTTGAAGTGGGAAGATGGTGGAGTAAGGGAGATGTACGGGAAGAGGAGGAGAGTATGGAGGAGGTGAGGGTAGAAAAGGAGGGGGAGAGAGGGGAGAAGGGTGTTGGAGTTTAGAGAGAGAGAGGAGCTTGGAAGAGGGGAGGGAGCGAGTGGGGAGGTTGGTGTTTGGGGAAAGAAGAACTGGGAGGAGAGGGAAGGAGTTTGGAGGAGGGAGGGAGGAACAGGAGAGAATCTAGAGTTTGGGGAAGAGAAGGAGCTGTGAAGAAGGGGGAGGATGTTGAAGCTCAGGGTGACTGTAAGATGTGAGAGAGTTCAGGTTGTGTGCATTTATGGTAAAAGGTTTGGAAAATCTTGCACACAAAATAACCATCTTTTGGGAAAACAAGTATTTTCAGTGGGTTTTCACAGATGGCAATATTACTTTGAAGGCATCTGGAATGGAGAGATATTTTTGACAGTTGCTGATGGATCATCTACGAAGAATTGAGATGGCAGGGAGTTTTGGCTCCGACTGACAGCATACATGAATTCAAATCTGGCTCTGTAATCAGGATTCTGGTTTTAATGTTGTTAAGTCCAAGAAATAAATAGGGGCAACATCTGACGTTAATTTAATTTCAAATTTATACTGATTTGTTCACGAGAGATCGGGCACACCATGAGTGGAGCATCTCAAGTAGGAACCATAGCTCTCAAGTCCGCAACCTGGGAATTCAATTGGGATCAAGTACAGAAAAAGCCCCAATTTCCAGCACATATGAGGATTGTTAGATGCGGATAAGCAAATTTGCTGGTTGCTTGGAATTGCATGTTATGTGATTGGCTAACTAGCAACTGGGGAGGGGTGGGGGGGGGGGGAGACCAATTTTAATTTTTTTAACTTATTTATTTTCCACAATATCTTTGCCAGTTGCTTACATTCCAGATAATGGGGATTTTACTGTTCATCTATGTGCACTCAGGAGGGATCATCTGCCCTGACTTTTCATTGATTATATTCCTGTTGGCAGGATTCCTGGAAGTTTGAGGCTTTGTAGGTCATTGGCACATCTCTCAAAGGAGGTCCCGCCTGATGATAAGCAGCGCGGTTTCTCCAAGGGTTAAAATGGCTGCAACTTCTGTGGAAGCAGAGATAAGCCAATATTCCTGGTGCAGCACTGAAGGAGTTCATTGCCCATCCACAGGCAGAAGCCTCCACAGGAAGATTGCTCAGAGGGAACAAGTTATTGTTCAGACATCAGTGCTAGCAGAATATGGATGGAGACTATAAAGAGCTCATAATGACCTGTCTAGGGCTGCTGTGGCAGGATTCCTAATGCTCAACTATTATAGTCCAATCCCATCCAAACCAACCAAGCTCCACAAATGGAAGGCCAACAACCAAATTTTTACTCAGTGAATCCACTTCGTTATTGTACCAGTCAAGATTAATGATGAATTACAAGACAACCATAGAGCCCAGGGATGATCTTGAGTTCTTTATGTTCAATATTTTCAAATAAACAGTTAATTTTGCTGCGGGAGAAAAACTATTTGGACAACCACTGCCTTCAAACCGTCAGTCATCTATAGGCTTTTTTTTAATATCATCTATCACTCTTTGGTCATGTAATTCCATGAAATGAGACAAGGATCATCTGGAATAAAGGCCACTATTGTTTTTTTAAATGAAGATCACCCAATATACTAAAAGATACAGTTGATGCAGTTTGATGGAATGGTCCATGCTTCTGATGACATTGACTCCTCATTGTATACACAATGCATGGGAAGGACGGTAGATCAGTGTTAGCAAGTCATGATCAACAGAAGATCCAATTCTGTCATTGGCTCATGAACTCACATTGGAACCTCCGACAAAGGTATGGGGAGGAACCAGAAGCTCCTCACTCCTTTGCCTTCCCCATCAGTCTCCCTCCCCCTCCCCACCAACATCTAGGCAGGAAGAACTCCAAAATTCTCTCTGATGAGCTAAGGCTCCAAGTTACATGATGGGCCTGATCATCTTTTGGGAGATATTGGTTGAAGAATAATTTCTAGCCAGCAAAGAGCAAGAATTTGCTCCATGTACCCCTCCTCCACCTCTCAAAGTATGTCTGGAGTGAGAAAGGAAGGAAGATGCAGATTTGGGTTTGTTTCATTCTCATTTACTGCACCAACACATCTTATTATCCACTACACAGAAAAATAAAGAATATAGATGATGTGCAGAGTTGACAACCTCTGCATGTTCTTCAGGAAAACAGCTGAGCTGTGATCAAATTGAAAGACTTTAAAAGGATTCTGACATGGTTGAGTCATTCCCATCCACACACCTAAAGCACCAGAAAAAAATAAACAAGTACCCCCCCTGTACTTTTAATAAAGAAACTTGATTTTTTTTAAACAACTAGATTTATTAACTAAGCAAACAGTACTAAGAACAGAACACACACAAGCAAGAGCCCCTATGGAGGCTTCCATCTTGAATCTACTAAGATGCAACAGTGTTCCCAAGATGCAACATTCCCCAGATGCCACATACTCTGTCTCCGACTCCTCCTGGTAGTAGCACTCTATCACTACGTGCCCCCGCCCCCCTCCTTTTCGATTCTCAAGATGTTCCAGCATATTTTCCACAGGACTTGCGTGCTCACAGTTTAAATAGAGAGCCAAAAGAAGTATCAACCTGGAACTGATGGAAGACTCAACCTCAAAACATCTTCTCAACTTAACCCACTTACTAGCACTTTGTGAATGACAGATTCTTTATTTCCAGCTGTTAGTAAACAAATTCCAACATCAGGAATTGTGAAAACATTGATTGACTGCCAACACTGAACACATACATTCTGTCCAACAGCTGGCTTAATGAGTGCAGACTGGCAGACCACCCCTTTCCTCCGCAGATCCGTTCTTCCATCCCTGTTGCAGAGTTTCACCTCGAAACCTCATCATTCATTGCTTCCCACTGACGCTGCTTGACGTGCTGGGTCCCTGCAGCCGATTGCATTTGGCTTCAGATTCCAACATCTGCAGTCTCCTGAATCTCTCCTCCATTCTGTCATTGTCTGTTTTCTCTTAACACTCTACTCCCACCCTTCTTCCCCTGTGCAATGGTCAGAAGACAATTTTCTTCCCGAATCAAGTTATCAATCCCAGGTCACTTCAGTGGATTCGTCAGGAGGTTTTCGCTCAGAGGGTTATCTGTATCTGGATAGAGCTGTCAGAGGAAGTTACAGAAGTGAGTATAATTACAATGTTCAAAAGGCATTTGGACAGATGTATGGAAAGGAAGGACTTAGAAGGTATATGAATCAAATGCAAGTAAATGGGACAAGCCCAGAATGCCAACGTGGTCAGCATGGAGGTGATGGGCTGAAGAGCCTGTTCCCTGCTGTTGCACGACTCCACGATTCCAGAGGTTGGTTTCACCTTCACTTGCCACAGAAATGCAAGTCAAATGCAAGATTGCTCACGGTAAACTGATTCGTCTGAAATGCCAACAACATGGCATGTTTCTGAAGGGTACACTGCGGCATATGAAATATGGCACTGCAGTGAAGTTTTCAATGCAGCAGTTGAAGAAAAATAGCTGAAGGTGCTCTGCTGGTGATGTCATGCACAAGTGAAATGATAACAACTTGACACAGAGTTTGTCAAAAATATTGCAGTGTTCAGCAAAAGACAATAAAAAAACGAATGTGCAATGCAGTTAATCAACCCCCATGACAAAGAAAATGGACTGGGAATTACATGCACCCTGGGGTCATATCCTGATCTGCCCAATAAATGATGCATTTTGACATTCAAGTTCTGAATGGCATGGAATGCTGTGGCAAACTGTTGGATGTGATTTGATTGTAAACAAGGTGAGAGTGGTAAAATCTATCAGATGAAAGCATCAGCCTACAACTATTAAGTTAAAATAAGAATTTAATTTTTCAAAGCTAAGACTGAAAAACTTGTATTAATATCTTTCATTGGTAAAAAGTGATTTTTGAAGTGAAATTACTGTTCTAATTATTAAATTGAGAAGCACAACACAATATATTGAGCCAATTCCTGAAATCTATCGAGGAATAGTATTTTTGTTACCATGACACAGGAATAATTTTGTTCTTCCTTGAAGGAGAACCATCTGATCTGAGAGATTAGTTAATTATTCAGTTCAATATCTCATTCAAAAGACAGAACCTCCAACTGCTTTGCCTTGCTTTAGCACTTTATGTGGGTTCACCTGGATTTTGAACTCAAGGCGCATGGAGTGAATGTAGCATTCCCAGTAGGGGTAAAAGTTTTCTATCCACTTTGCCTGGTCTGCTAAGAATTAACAGCAATTTCTATTGTTTTGGAGATAATGAATACATGCAGGCTCTTCAGAGATGCAAGAGCCATCTCTGGCCCAAACACCAAAGACCCCCACCTCACAAAGAGCCAAGAATTAATGTAATCTCATCAGGGATGAAAAAAAAAGGTGGCCAATGCTTGGTGGAAGGAAACTCCTCAGTTGCCACTCCATTCTTGACTCTATCCCACAGCAATCTATTTGGGCCAGTCTTGCTGGATTCCTGGTGAACATCCATATTCCAACTCAAACTAGGCCTCAGATGGATGGCACCAGTGACTTCATCAAACTGAACAGTGAATAGCATCATTCATAATTCAAATGTTCTGGTATTGGGAATACCAAGGGAAGTTAGAGATGCTGGAATTGTCTCCATTCTTAAAGTTATAAGAGCCACTGGGTGCCAAAGAGGTCTCCCTGATTATTGTTCTCCCCAGTTACCTCCACCAGAGGATGAAAATCTGTTCATTGAAACATAGCCTTGATTAGGGTTCTCAGATCCAAATGCCAGCAGAAATTTCTCTCCATCTCAAATTTTCCCCTTGACCCCATGCAAGCCACAATCCTGCCAAGTCTCAGAGAAGGCCGACTTCAAATGATCCTGTGCCATTGTTTCAGAATGTTTTTAACCAGAATGTCACAGCTTCATCTCCTGAGGGAGTGCAGACTGTTTAATCTACAGCAAATACAGGTCAAAACTAAGATAGGAGAGGCGTCTGAGTAGTCAAGCTGCAGTGTGCAGATGACACCTGAGCTTACATATGCTCAGGACCCATGTTTCAAGCCATTGATTTATTCAGCAATGAGCAACTGGAGGGACTCAGCAGGCCAAGTGGCAGGGAAATGCTCAGTCGACATTTCAAGTTGGGAGCCTTCATTCCCTCACCATTCCTACACAGACATGGCAGTGAAAGGACAAGGAGGGTGGACCAAGCACAACAGCAGCACCACAAAGATTCTCCACCATGTGACCCCACTGCACCACCATATCCTCCAACAAGAAAGGATCATAACAAGACCAATTTCTTTATCTTGAGAGTGGTCACTTGGTTAAATTCATCATCACCTGGCACAGCCTCAGGGAGATCTCAGTCCTGAAACACAGCTCGCGTGTACCTGGCAAGCGATCCCTGCCATTCTATGTGCAACTGAAAACTGGATACCAGCAGCACAAATGAAATCTTACCAATGCCCCATAAAATCTTCCAAGGATAAGCAAATTAACATCTGCTTAAAGTCCTAGGACAACATCCCCAGCCCCGATTACACTTGATCACCTACATATTTCTTGCCTACTTGATATCATATTCCCAAAAGAGACCCTCTATTTAAATGACAGGCAGATAAAAACATTCAAGGATGGGTGGAATGCATCCACTGACTTGTTGGTGACCTCTGGGCCACAACTGCTCGGCGTGAAGGAGCAGCACGTGGGATGGTGTGGAGATCATCAGGAGCGCACAGCAGATCCCCTTGAACAAAAAGTGCAAGAGACTGAAAGTACGCATCTGTGGTCGGGCCCGTGGTTCCAACAGCAGCCTCATCGGCTACTTCAGAACCCAGAGAACTGGAGTGGACATTCAAACCTAAAACCACATTCAAACCTAAAAACTCTGTCAAGAAAGAAATCGAATGCTGAGATGATGATGATGAGGTTGGAGTGGGCAAGGGGAAGTCAAGGATATAGGCAGTCATGGAAAAGAAGACAACCCTCGTGTTATTATTATATAAAAATTCATTGGCACGGAGTGATGAGTTACAGATTGGTCCGCTGACTCAAAATGGGTAAAAGCACAATTAGCATCAGAAGGTAACTTTGCTTTATTCTCAAAGGCATACATGAATGAGTAGGCAAGCACATTCCACTTACTGTCACAATAGCTGTGCTTGCCATGTGTAACCTACAAACTCTGGAGCGGACCCATAAATACTGTGTCCAACAATGCATGAGCAACTGCAGGCTTGAAGACAAAGGTGTCATGTTTGAAGTGCACCTGATAAGAAAGGATGCAGAAGAGAAAGAGCCTAGAACATAGAACATTACAGCACAGTACAAGCCCTTCAGCCCACAATGTTGTGCTAACCCATGCCAACCTACTCTACAACAATCTACCTCACACCTATCACCCCTATTTTTCTTACATCCATGTGTCTATCTATTGAATGTCCCTTTTGCACCAGTATCCACCACTCTCTTTAAAAAAAATTACCCCTAACATCTCTCCTAAACTTTCCTCCCCTCACCTTAAATCGATGTCCTATGGTATTTGCTACAATTGCCCCGGGAAAGGTTGTCTTCTCTAAGTCCCTCATAAACTTAACACCCCATCCTTACTTGCCCCGAAGAGAAAAGCCATCAAACTTGCTTCATATGACATGTTCTCCAATCCAGACCACATCCTGGTAAATTTCTTCTGCACTCTCTCTAAAGCACCTACATCCTTCCTATAAAGGGGTGACTAGAACTGTTTGCCATAATCTGCTTGGTCTAACCAGAGATTTATACAGAGCAACAGTATCTCAGGGCATTCGAACTCAATGCAAAAGACACTTAAGGAAAAGAAAGTTCTTCGTTTCCTGGAGAGCTGCAATGAGTATCCTTTGCAACTAGAAGAAGGCTTCATCAGGAGGGTCACCAATTTATATTTGGCAGGAAATTGAATCAACTGGCAGCCTGACTGCTCCAGTACCTCTTTTGACATTTTTGAATGTTTTAAAACATAAAAGTGTGGAAGGACGTTACTCACCCTAATCATGACGTCATGTCACGTTTAAACTTAGAGAAGATTAGATGCTCAATTTCCGATTTGAATTTAAATTTTCAAACACTGTGGGGTCCTTTTATGAATTATTTTCAGAATCTCTGATTTGATATGGATGCAGAAGTGTTGACTAATAAGGTAATTTATCACTTTGATAACGAATTCTTTTTTCAGTGGGTTTAGATTTTCTTCTTATAATAAAATAATGAAATATTACTCTAATATGAATTGTTTAATTGAGAATGAAGGATGCCTTGGATGAAGTGGTATGATCGAAGTGTAATGCACTATTTTTGATTTTTCAAATATGCATTCTTATGCACTCTATATTTTTTGATGTAAAACTTCAATTTCAATAAAAATATTGAAAAAAAAAGAAGAAACAAAGTGTAAACTTCTGTCCTTTTGTTTTAGATTGAAATTGGTTGAAGGTGAGGGGATTAAAGGGATGAGATCCAGGGCGAGCTGGCCAGGTGGATGGGAGAAGATAATACTCCCTTTTCCACTGGTATCCCAGTTAATTGGTTGTGCAGGGTTAGGAAGCCTTTTGTGCCCGTTCCACTGGGCCACCCTTAACTGGGATACAAATTGTTGTTCCACTGAACACACATCCCCAGGGATTGGAGAACTCTATCTTCAACTGGAAAAGGGTGACTTTCTACTGTCAGCAAACGCTGGAGATATGAGATGGGGCAGAAGTGGTTAATCCCGGCGTGGAATGACATAATTCGACACCAATGTTCCTTTTCCACTGGACCCTGTTTCAGTAAATTCCCAGTTAATCCCTGGGACAGGGTACCAGTGGAAAAGGGGTTAAAGAATGTAGAAGAGAACACCACTGGAATAGGTCCTTTGACTCACAATGTCTGCACTAAATATGTTACAAAATCAAACTCAAATTCTGTTCCTTGCTCATATCTGTCTATTCCTAAAAGGTTCATGGGTTTATCGAGAAGTCTCTTAAACTTTCCTTTTGTATCTGCTTTGACCACTACCTCTGGCAGCCTGTTCCAGGCATCCACCACTCTGTTAAAAAAAAGTGTCCCTGCATCTCCCTTAAATTTTCTTCTCTTTACTTGAAACGTTCATCCTCCAGGACACAAGAACTGCTACAAAGGCAAGTATTCGGAGGATCCCATGGTAATTAACCAGGCAAATCAAAGCCATGAATAGATGTGTAGGTTCAAGCATTGCTCAGAGCTTGTGATACTGCTTCCAGGTTGGGAGATAAGATGACATTAAAATCAACAAGAGCTAAAGCCTCCTGTGCAATCAGAAAGGAAAAGTGGGGTAAGCGCAAAGAATCCACAGACACCTGAGATATCGGCAACACAAGGCACATGTGGCAGGGTGTTCAAAATATGTGATGAGAAATCAACCTTGTGGGTCAGCAAGATCGATTCCTCCCTTCCTGACACGTTGAACACCAATGGGTGGTTTGATGAGGAAAAACAAGGTGATATTAAAGAAAGCCTCATCTCCCCCTAAAGAGCAGGAACCCTGAAGAGCTACGGCTGAGGTGAAGAAAATCCAATCCAAGTGTGAACCCACATCAAGATGCGGGTCCAGATAACACATCTGGATGGGTGCTGAAGTTCTGTGCTGCTCAGCTAACAAAGGCCATAATGGACATCTACAACATCTCATTGCAGGCAGTCCACTGCTCTTGCAGGTTTCAAGGCAGCTACTATTATCCCGTTATCCAAGAAAGCTATGGTAATCAAACTAAATGACTACCAGTCACTGGCACTGACCTCAACCATAATGAGCGATTGGTAATAGAATGCATCAAATCGTACCTTCCAGTGACATTGGACAAATTCCAGTTTGCCTACTATCCAAACCAATCCATAGAAGATGCAAGAGCCCTGATCCTCCGCTCCACCCTAACCTCCATAGGGAATGATGCCTCATACACCAGGCTATTGTTCATTGAGTTAAGCTCAGATTTCAACAGAGTCATACCACAGAGGCTCATGGATAGACAGTCCTTGCTGGGACTCAATACCCATCTCTCCAACTGGCTTCTGGACTTCTGTCCAGATTGGCAGTGAAACCACAAGCCCTATCTCGCTGAGCACTTGTGCTACATGTTCATCCTGCAATTGTTCTCACTGCTGACTTACGACTGTGCTACCAGATTCAGTTCCAATAAAATCATCAAATTTGCAAATGATACAACAGTAGTTTGCGTCATCAGCAAAATAGCTTATAGAGAGGAGGTTGAAAGCCTTGTAAAACGGGTATGAGAACAACTATCTGAGTCTCAATATGGACAAGTCAAAGGAGATGATTATGGACTTTAGAAGGATGAAGATCAACCATTCTCAACTACACATCAACAGTTCTGTCATGGAGAGAATGGTTTTTTCCTTCTTAGAAATGACCTATTCTGGACTATTCTCCCTTTCCTCTATTGAAGTCATTTATTGGGAATGTTGTCTTAATAGAGCTCAAGGAATTATAGAAGACTCTTTCCATCCAGTGCAGAGCATCTTCAACCCACTTCCATCAAGAAAAATGTACAGGAGCATCAAAATCAGTAGTGCCAGGCTGAGGAATAGCTTCTTCCCATGGGCATGTGAGACTGATGAACAGTATATTTTAGCCATGAAAATCATCCCAAATATTTTTGTGTATTGATAATATATATATATATATATTTTAAAAATGATCATAATGTACTGTGAATTGCGTTTTTGTGCATGCACCATGGTTTGGAGAGATGGTGTTTTGTCAGGTTGTATATGTAAAATTAGAAGATAATAAACTTGAATTTGAACTTGAAATGAGGTGCAGGTTGAATCTATTTGGGTCCCTTTCATCTGCATCATGATTCAAAATAAAAATCATCAGTTTGAATTTATTCTGTTTCACCTTTCTTCCCTTTTGTCGTATCATTTTCTGACAGAGCAAAACTCTTATCGACCTTCACCACGAACATTCAAGATACAGTTTATTATCATAGTAATAAAACAGTGTCACATTACATGAAATTTCTTCTTTCCTGCCGCAAGGCACAGATTTGCCACCGGCAGGAATTGCCTGAGCGCCTCTTACAGTCTTACAATCAGACTTAAAGTCAGAGAGAGAGAAGCTAAAGATCCTGATTCAGCATTCATTACTCTCTGGAATACAGAAAAGGTAGTTTTAATTGAGCATCCTTTACTCTGCAATTATACTTTCTAGCTTTGAATTCCCACAAGAGGAACATTCTCTTTGCATTTACCTTCTCAAACCCCCTTAGATCTTGTTCCTTCAATTAAAGCACCTCTCATTCTTCTGAACTCCAGAGGATCAAGATCCAAATCCCTCAATCTTTACTCATAACCCAATCCCAATTTTCCAGGAAGCAACAGTGAATATATTCCTTAAATCAGAAAAGTAAGGATTATATCCAGTGAATCTGTTGTCAACATCTTGTAATAACACCTCTGTCTCTGAGTAACAATAGAGTCCTTGGCCCACAACGTCCATGCCCTCTATATCCTTCTCAAGTGCTTGTCTAAATGTCACTTCAACATTTATCTCACTCCACCACCTCCTCTGGCAGTGAGTTTCAGTTTTCCATTCAAATTGCCTTTAAAACTCCTTCCCCCTCATCTGAAATCTTTGCTCTCTTGTTTCTGACATGGGGAAAAGACCCTGATCATCTGGTCTGAATTGAATTATCTGTTGTCACACGCACCGACATATAGTGGCGACCTTCATTCTGCATGCTATCCAGGAAAGTAAAACCATACTTTAGTACAACAAAAGAGTAAAATAAGAACACAGAGATTAACGGTGCAGAAAAAAAAAAATCAGAGATTGTGTACAAATGTAGAGGGCTTTAAAAAGTTGAAAAGTCATACCAAAAAAAAATCTCTTAAATAAACCTCAATACTCTAGATCTCAAACTGTTTTTAAACTCTGGTGGATTATGGCCTGTCACTCTTAAAGAAGGCATCATTGAACTCAATGTTTGCTCTGTCTGGTAGGAGTCTATGTGACAGACTCCCCTGTGAAAGTGCCAAGAAGGCCTCTCAGCTGCACCATGATTGCATTCAAATGGAACAAGGATAAAAGTCATTCAGATCAGAGGAGCCAGGCACCCAATTTAGAAGTGGCAAAGAAATCCCAGCTCAGCCCACTTTGTTACAAAGGGAAAAAATGTTTAGTCTTGACACTGACTTTCCAATTATGTATCTCAATAAAGTGTTTCACCTCAAAATGACCAGTGACGTTGAATTCCTCCAGCGGATCGATTATTGGCCATACATTAGAAAATGGTGTCTGTTCCACAATTGATGAACCGGATCAAACCTCTGCAGTCTGGAGGCATCCGATTAAAATGCTGACAAGTTTGGATTCCCCAAGAGCCTTCCCCTCCTCACAACTGACTGTAAACCCTGGACACAACAAAGTTGAAGAGAGCAGATGACATCCCATCTGTTCTGCTGGAGACCCATGCTCTGCCACCTTCGTTGGTTCTGGTCACCTGTGAGATGGAATGTTACCCAAATATATCCTGTCCATAAAATCCAAACCAAATTCACTTTGGCTTATTCTTATCTCATCAGTCCGGTTCACAAGTGTCAGTAGAATTGAAAAGTGGCACTGACACTGCTGTCCAGCAGCACAGACTCACCAATAACCTGCTCACTGATTCATACCTTGGGTCGTGCCAGGATCACTCATCTCCATCCTCTGGTACAGCCATGATTCCAAACATGATGAAAAGGTTGGTTCCCAGTGGGAGGTGGCAGAGACTGCGCCTCGCATCTTGAGAGCATTTAACTAAATGTCAAGGACCCTGGCAAAGTTGAAACCAATGGTCAAAGGGGAAAATATACCAGTGATTAAAGTCATGCCTTCTACATAGGTCGTTAGTTCTGCCTGTTGCAGAACAATTGGCAGCAGGACTACAGCAATATGCCAGGGCAGTGGCCTGGACCAGCCATCTTCAAAGGCTTCATCAGTGTCCTTCCTTCCACGATACTGCTACGATCTTTGTTGTTATTGGTTCCTCGGAATAAAACCCATTTCACTTAAAGAAAATAACTGTTTAAACTCTTTCACTAACTGATAGCTAATCTTCTGCTTGTTAGGGGAGTGGGTAAAGTGGGACCCTCCACTCCAAATAATACTTATTGACAGCTAAACCTGTTCAGAAAAGAGGCTAAAGTAGTTCCTGTGAGTTAGTCTTTCAAATACAGGTTAATATACCCCAAGTGAGGGCACTAATGAACATAAAATACATAGGGATTGTTCGTTTAGAGCAGATACACTCATTGCCATTACAAGTGAATGAAATCATTCATGCCCACATACAGCAAGACCAAAACAATATTTGGGTGTAGGTTGTGAAGTAGCAAGCAATACTCACACCTTGAAAGTGCCAGTCAACTGCAGCCTCTCCAGAGTAACCACGTAACCAGCCACATAAACACTGTTTTTGAGAGAGTATGTCAGAGTCTAGCTCTCCTGCAGTTAAGTCACTCTTATCCTGATATGAAAAAGTCTGTCATCCGCAAAGTGAAAGTCACTTTCTCGGTACACAGAAGCTTCCTTCCCAACCTCAGAGCAAGTACCTTCACAAAGGACTCAAGTCGCTCAAGGTGGCGGCTTATCATCCACTAGTGAAGGGCTCGTGGGGGAGAGACAATAAATACAGGCGCTGCCAGCGATAACCAGATCAAAATTCAGAAAAGTACTTTGCTTGATATGAACACTGATAGACTGGAGTGCAGGAAAACCACTTAATTTTCTTTTTGTTTACTGGGCCTCTCCATTCTGAAGAACACTTGACAGAAATGTAAACAAACAACAAACATGGCACTTGTTTTTGGTAAGTGCATTACTTTTGTCTCAGTTTTAGTTGTTCTAAATTTCAAAGAAAATCAACTTCGTCATCAAATGTTCCATCTTCAGAAGCAAATCAATCAACGCTATTTAATTGTTCGGAAGTGCACAAGAAACACACATGCCTTCTCCTGGGAATTAAATGGTAAATAAAAAAAGGAATCTGTACTGTGCAGTTCGATTGCAATCCATCATGGTGCACCCAATCACTAACAAAGTCATAAGTTATAAATTAGACAGGAAATGTCAGCCATCACTTAAAATGTCATCCAGTCAATAAATCACACCATAAACCTGCCCATTCATGTTGATCTACACTCCGCCTACACACCCACACTCCTACCCCTTCCATCTGCTTGTCAATGTTAACTCTGCAGTGTGACTTTTCGGTCACAGTATCTTCAAAATGCATCTAAAATGGGGCCCCACATGGTGCAAGGTGAATGGCCTTAACATGCCTTGCCCGATGAGGAACAGAGTAACAGAAGCATGAGAGGGTGTCAAGTTTACTGATCCTTTTGCTCCAGCTGTAAATCACCCACAGATATCCACAAAATGTGCTTTGTTCCTGTCATGAGTCTCCTTCAAGTGTCAGAGTGATGGTGGCAGGTATGCATGCAAGATGCATGCAATCTGAGATGTCCTGCTGGTTAGTCAGACAAGGAACCACATGGTTAACCACTGGGAATGGGGTTAAATCAGGGACAATACAGGTTAGTGTAACTCAACCACACAAACCTGCTTGTAAAAATACAAGAACCAATCTAATCCTTCATCAGAAACTCATCTGAGTGCAGGTCTTTTACCAGACCTTCTGAAAACAAAAAAAAAGTCCATGGACTAAAGTTTCTACCATTCTTCGCAAAAGCATTTCGGAACATCAGAATGATAGAAGCACCCTATAATTTAATTTATTTTCAATTTGGAGATACAGAGCAGCAACAGACCCTTCCGGGCCACTAGTCCACAATGCACCCATTTGACCAATTAATCTACTAACCCTGTAAGTTTTTGGAGGGTGGGAAGAAACTGGCTCACACAGAGGAAGCTATGCAGAGATGGGGAGAACATACAAAATCCTTCCAGATCGCGACACATTTGAACTTGGGTCGCCAGTGTTGTAATAACGCGAACCATACCTCCCACTGTGCTATGATGAAAAGAATTTTACATGATCACATGAGGGAGGAGGGATGACAGTCAGCAGAGATGATTTTATCTCTTCTCTATGGACTTTGGAGCCGACATACTTAAATCGTGAAGGAAGAAAGAGAATAAGGGTTTTGATAAAGGGTGTTTGGATTTTGGATGCATCGTTTCTTATTAGAAATTCTTAATGTTAGTTGTTGACATTCAAAGGTGGATGTTAAGCTTATTACAATTTTAACAATTTTATACCCAGCTGGGGTTCAGGCAGGTGAAAGAGAATGGGGAAAGAGAACGAGATCCAATCCTGGCCTCCAGTATACTCCTCTCTCTGTGAAGCTTGATCAGATGGGTTTCTTGTCCATTTTCCTCCCCCATGCCAAAGGTTGTGCAGGTTGGGAGGTTTATTGGCCGCTGTAAATTGCCTGATATGTGAAGGTAGAATCTGGGGGGATGTGGGAAAAATAAAGTAGGATTGGTGGACACGGATGAATGATTTAGTGAACCAAAGGAGGTTTCTGTGTGGTGTGATCCTCTGACTCTAAATACCAAGCCTAATTTATAAGATGAAGGCTGAAATCCTCTTGCATTAGTTGATGTGCCCAAGGCTGCGTTTTCTGCAGGAACCCCATGTACTTCAGAAGAACTGGTTTCGAACAGTTTGCCCATGGTCCCCATTTCCACCATCATACACTGGATACTGAATCAGAATCAGGCTTTTGCATTTCTGTCTGGGCACTCTCCAGCCGGATGACATGAACATAAACTTTATCTGTTTCTGTTAACCGGCTCTCCTTTCCCCCTCCCTTCACTTCTCCCTGTCTTCTTTCCCTCAGCTCTCTACCCCCCTTCCTTCCCTATTCACCCAGCCATCCCTCCTCCCCATCCTTGCTGCTTCTTCCCTTCTCCACCTATAACCTCCTGCCTTTGCGACCATATTCCTCCCCCACGCCTCCCCCCTTACTTTTTTATTTGGACGCCTGCTGACATTTTTCCATACCTTGATGAAGAGCTCAAGCCTGAAACGTCGATTATGTATATTTATCTTTGCTATATAAATGACACTGTTTGACCTGCTGAGTTTCTCCAGCTTGTGTTTTATTTCAGTCACCATTTATGCAGACTTTCATGTTTTACTTATTGTCATGAACACGCGTCATGTAATTTGTTGTTTTTCGGCAGCAGTGTTGTGCAGAACAAGATGCAAAAGTACTAATAAAACTACATTTACACAATGAGAAAAGGGCATGATCTGGATGGTGAGGGTCCTTGATGATAGAGGCTGCTTTCTTGAGGCATTGCCTCTTAAAGATGTCCTGAATGGCAGGAAGACTGATGCCCATTATGGTGCTGGCTGAGTTTATAACTGGGAATCGCCTTTTCCTGTCTTGTGCATTGGCACCTCCAGACCAGAAAGTGAGTAACCAGTCAAAGTTCTCTCCATGGAACAAATGTAGAAATTTGCAAGAGTCTTTGGTGACATACAAAATCTCCTCAAACTCCTCATAAGCTAGAGCAGCTGGTGTGTTTTCTTTATAATTGCATCAACATGAGGTAAAGGTTAAGATAAAGGCTCCATAATTGCCACGTAATACTACATTTACAATGTAAGATGCATGAAATTCTTTAACTTTTGTCTACCATAAGGCAGATAGAGAGTCGCCACTTGGTCCAGCTCCCCTCAAAGAAACCTACAACACCTGGTGTCCTTAAGTCTCCCCTCCAAGTACTGACCAGTCCTGAGCCTGCCTAGTTTCCAAGATCAGACAATCTCAGGCGTATTCATGCTATTAGGTCCTAGGATGGATCTTCAGAGGTGTTGACACCAGGAATCTGAAGTTTCTTACCCTCTTCACTGCTGACCCCTCAATGACGACTGGTTTGTGTTCTCCTGGCTTTCCTTTCCTGAAGAGGTTAGCAGCAGAGGTTCAAGAATTGTACAGTACTCACAGCCAGGTATTCATGAGAGAAAAAAGGCAATTATCTTTAGAGCCGCAAACAAGTTGATTTTGTACTACATCTTGCTTGTACTGAAAGCTCCCAGGAAGATTATAGCAGCATGAAAATTAATACCAAGTCAAAAGAACAATCAGTAAGAGCAGCTGAAGAAAAGCTCAATGAAACAAATTTTAAGCCACATCTTAAAAGGGAGAGGCAAAGTAGTTTGAGGAGAAACCTGTTTTCCTGAATACAAGCAAGAGAAGTGGCTGCATAGTTTAACGTCGCTGTATGTGGCATGTGATGAATCCCGTGGTGTTGTAATATTACTGCATACAAAATATTTATCTCAGAAAAATATTTTGCATAAATACTAATCTTTCATCAAAACAGTGCACGCATGTTACTGTACAAAACTAACAGGAGTTAAGTGAAGATAAAATATTGCACCATACACATTTGAACAAACAGAAAGGTGGGTTTGAGACTACTCTTGACAGTGTTAATATGCCAAAACAAAGAAAAATATTGAATTGGCAGAACTAATTTAATAAAATAGCTCCAATTTCACGCCGACAGGGCAGAGGATCAAGAGAATAGATACACAAAACCTGCAAATGCTGGAATCTTGAGCAAACAAATGAACCACTGGAGGAAGTCAGCAAGTTAACCAGTGTCCATTGGTGGGATTGGTCAGTCAACATTTTGTCAAGGAAGTCCTGATAAAAGATCCTGACCTAAAACATTGACTGACATTTTGTACCCATGGCTATTGCCTGACCACCTAAGTTCCTCCAGTGGTTCATTGTTTGTAAAGGACAAGGAAATTAGTCAAAGGGATGAAATGCCCTCATCTACCTGCCTACCAGACTCCACACCAACATATTACCCTCACAACTTCCACCACTTCCCAATGTGATCCCACCAGCAGACATCTTCCCCTCCCCTCTCTGCAGTGACCAATCCCTCCAGGACTGCCTTGGCAACTCATCTTTTTGCATTAACCACACCCTTGGTACCCACCCCTGTGACTGCAAGAAATGTTACTCTCGTGCCCATACTTGTTCCTCCCTTACCATCATTTGGGAACCCAAACAGTCCTTCCAAAGTGAAACAACACTTCACTTGTGAACCTCCGAAGGTCACCTATGGCATCCAGCACTCCCATTTTAGCCTCCTATACATAAGTGAGACTGGACGTAGACTGGGAGACCATTTCATCGAGCAGTTTTACTTTGTCTGCTGCAGCAGCAAGGTCCTCCCAATGGTCAACCATTTCAATTCCACACACCATTCCCATACTGACTTATCTATTTGTGGCCACATGCACTGCCAAATCCAAGGCTTCTGGTAAATTGGAGAAACTCTTGGCATTCTCTAACCGGTCAGCATTAACAATGACTTCAAATTCCGGTAATCCCATCCCCCCAGTCTCTCTCTTTCCCTATCCCTTTGTCTCCTTTCCTCCAGCTCCCCACCCCCTTCCCTCTTCTAACAGAGAGCTGCCCCTCCCTATTTTCTCAGTTTTTTTTTCTTTTCTACGCTCCTACATGAATCCACCTATTAAAAAAGGTTCCTTTTATTGTCACACACATTATAACTCATTAAAAATGTAATGTACATGATGTACCTCAGCTTTCCTCTGCCATAAAGCAAAGAGTCATCATGAGCATTGCCCAGTGCTCCAACAATAGAAGAATCAAAAGAGAGTCCCTTCAGAGATATCAAGTGTCCTTGGATTTGTATCCAGCCCTCCCTCAGCCTCTTCAGCTGCACAGACTCCACTTCAAACCTGAGCTCCAGGTCCAAACCTCCAATACGATCAGGAAGCCATCAGAACTCCAATCCCTTCGGGATCCCTTCGGGATCCCTTCTTGCCCTCACCACCCTCTCGAAAGCCAGTCCCAATACTTGATTCGAATGAGCCAGTCTCCAGCAGCCTGCAGCCTGTGTGGGCCTTCGACCACAAATCGCTTGCAGCTTGTGTGGGTCCTTCAGCTGCTGAGCCCCTCACTGATCTACTGCCGTGATCACCGTCCTATAGGGTCAACTTCTGATGCCCTGCAATGGTTGGCTGCCACCCTTCGTGGTCCAGCAGACGTGTTGCCATCTTGGGCGCAGATACTGTGGTGGCAGGGTTTTTAAAAAAAAACACCAAGCTGTTTAAAGCCTGTACATAGCCGTCAGCATCATGACAGGGCAGAAGGACCCTGCAGAGCAACACTGTATCTCTGCTCCACACTCTCTGGGGTCCATACCAACAGCAGTTCTCCTGTTACACCAGTACCAGCAGTGCCACCATTTTTTATAATGATCTCTTATTTGCTAACCTGCGTTCTTCCACCTAGCCATTCCTTCCTTCTCTCCTCCTCTCTCCACACATTTTTATTTTGGCACCTGCCTGCTTTTTGCTCACACCTTCACAAAGGGCCAGGTCTGAAAGGTCAGCTTACTTCCTATCAATGCTGCATGACCTGCTGAGCTTCTTGAGTTCATTCTCTGATTGGGTTAATCAAAAGGTTGATTTTTAAAGGATAGCTTCAAAGGAGAGTGGTACAGGGAGAGAATTGCAGAGCCTGGAGAAACTGTGTGGTCCTTGGGCTGGAGGAAGTCAGAGAAGGAAAGGCAGCAACATGGAAACAAAGGTAGAAGGTTGCACCTCGAAACACAAAGAAATCAAGTAATATTGCAAAGAATGCAGAAATATCACACAGGAATGTTAAAAACTAAAGGAAGCTTCCTCTTCTTTCGGCACGATAAAGATTTGATTAACCCTACAGATTAATAATTAGCATTAGACAATAAGACCAAAACTAAGGCTGCGTAAACACAAAGGTTCCTGATACATCTTAAAAACAAAACCTTGAAATATCACCTTAAAAATGTAAAGACTGAAACTTAAACGAGATTAACTGTCAATATGATTAACTGTTTGATGTAATTAATTTACATTACTAAGAAAAAACCACAAAGGCAGATGCTCATGAGAAACAGGAACAATCCACCTTAAAACAACCTGTATAAGAAACATGCCAAAAATGCACTACCAAAAAGAATCATTTAAGGTGCACCAAATTACTGTGTACTTTGAGTAAGGCTTATTGCGGGGAATGAGTGACAATGTCTACTCTTCTTTGCCCCCCTTGCTCCCATTAGCATAATATAATAAAGTTGGTTGCATGCTCCATGGTTCTGCTGTTTGTTCTGTTACAATGCGGGCTGATTATCACATTGGCATAGTCGGCAGGATCTTGCTGGGACGATTTCCGCAGATGAATTAAGAGGCCATAAGAAAACCGGGACTTCAGATAGAGTTGACTGCACAACTTCAGGACCCTTGAGCCTGAACTCCATTGCTAACTCCCGGGAACACTTTGGTCCCTCATCCAAGCTTGATATGGTTCCTTGTTGAGATCTGATAAAGAACCCAAGGTTGAAGACTAGGTAAGAAGAATAGAAATTTTGCTTGTTGTTGCATAGATTTGTTAGCCTGGGTAAATTTTAATTGTGAGAATCATTTCAGAAATCAGGCTAGGGAAATGGGACAGACTATGGACAGAATTAATGGGGGAAACCCGGTACAACAAATGTGTTATTTGTATCCGAACCATGATAAGGATTACCGTTGGTGGTTTTGACTAAGAGGTTAGGAAATAAGGTATGGTCCATAAGGGGAACGTGGAACATGGGCAGAACAATTAATTTGGGAAAAAGCTGCAGCAAAAATGTGGACAAAAAGAATTAACGAATAGAAAGAGGAGGCCCACAAGAAGTGGGAGAGACAAAAAATAAAAGCTGGAGGAATAATGCAAGCCATGGGAGGTAGCAGTATGTACATAGGAAACCAGAAAACTAGAACAATAAACAACACGAGAAAAGAAAGGGAAAAGAGACAAAGGGGTTGACAATAAGGGTGCCAGATGGTGGGTAAATTAGTGTGCCAGAAGGAAAGAAACCCCAGGGACCCTTCATTAGTCATAGCAACCCTACTTATACATGAGGACCATGAAGAGGAATCATTGGATTCCGGCCCTTCAGCCTTTGCACCACCCCCTCCCCCAAATTCCCCACCTCCAGTACAGAGACACGTCCCAGTTGTGATGGCTCCGGTCCTCTCAGATGAAGGGGAGGAAGATGATGAAAAAGAGAAATAATATGGGGAGATAGCCAAAGCAGTGAGAATGTGCCCCAAATGATGGAATAAAAAGATGAAAAGGCTAAGGAGCTAGGGTTCCTCACACAGAGTTTGATGACACAAGCTGATTTAACTTCTTGCAAACATCAGACCTTACCACAAGCGACTGTTGAATTGTGGCCCCAGGTGATCACCCAACATTAAATATCCTCAACTGATGAAATTACGGAAAACCCATGAGGTAGGAAAGACAAATTGGGCTCCAGTAGCGGTGGCTTTGAAACCTTTGGAATGGTTACTATCTATACCCCAATACCCACTAAAGCCGGAGGCAAAGGAAGGAATTCAGCCATTGGATCAGTCCCTGTTGGTTCAGGGGATTTTAGTCCCTTGCCAATCACCTTGCAACATGTCTATATTTCCCATTCACAAGCCAGGGAGGACTGACTGGCATTTAGTGCAGGACTTGAATGCCATAAATGATGTGCTAGCACCCATGCACCCAATTGTCCCGAACCCTACCACAATATTAAGCCTGGTTCCGATAAATGCCATTGTCCTTACAGTGGTAGACTTACAATATGGCTTTTTTTGCAGTCCCACTGCATCCTGACAGTCAATATATTTTTGCATTCTCTTATAAGGGTCAGAAGTATACTTGGACCAGGTTACCACAGGGCTTTGTATATTAACCTACCTTATTTTCCCAGATATTACAACCACAGCTGGGAGAATTGACTTTCCCCAGGGGATCTACCGTAATACTTTGACGACCTACTGGTGGCTAGCCCTGGAGAGGGGAGAAACCGACACGGTTGCTCTGTTAAATGCACTTCATAACTGGGGATACGTGATCCCTCAACACAAGGTAACCTGTGGGCAGCGGGAAATTAAATTCCTCGGAATCACTCTGAATGCCACCAATAGGCACTGATGACCTCTTAGAGCCCATTACAAAGTTCAAGTGCCTGCAGACCCCAAACTAAATGCCTGCCTTTTTGGGGTTGATACACCTGTGGCGACAATGATTCACTGACATTGCCCTCCCTTAGCATCTGCAAATTCCCCACATCATTTGATTTTTTACACCTGAACTGGAGGCTTCCTTGATGGCTTTAAAGGCAACCCTGGCTTCAGCACTGGTTCTACGATGGAATTCCTTCTACGTACATAGGTACTCCCGGCCTTGTATGCCATTGTGACGGCCACAGCTAATACCACTGACAATCATAATGGCAGTCAATTCAGGTTTACACTTAGCACTCTATTGCTACCCTGCTGAAGTCTGAACAGACATGTCACATTTGAGCTGCTACAAGATTTCACTTTTATCCAACCCCTACCTGACTTTCCACCATTGTATCATGATTGTCTCCACAGGAACAAATTGCTTACAAAATCAAGGACAGATTTAAAGGACACCCCTCATCTGGTAGCCGAAATTTGGTTTGTAGACAGATCCGCCTATGTGGATGAGTTTGGGGTACGATATCACTGAAGATACCTCCAAGGTTGTTGAAGCAGCAGCCTTTTGAGCACTCACCTCTACCCAACAAGTGGAGTTATTTATGTTAACCCATGCCTGCATTCTTGGACAAGGTCAGTCTCTGAACATTTACACAAACTTCCGGTATGCCTTTGGGGTGGTGGACAACTTTGGGGCCTTATGGCATCACAGGGGGTATCTGACATCTTCATGGACCCCAATAAAAAGCTCTGTTTTTGTACAGATTCTCCTGCAGACCCTTTCTCTTCCCACACCCCGGCTGTCATTACATGTGACACCCGCACTAATGGTACCAATCCCGTCACCTTCAGGAATGCCTTTACGGATGAGGTAGCAAAGGATGCCGCTGGAGGACGGAACCTCCTTGTTTCCCTGGGGGAGGCCCCCCAGATGGCAAATAGACTGGCTAAGCCTGACAAGGGGAAGGTAAAACAGATGCAGAGGGACCCCTCTGCCGTGCAGCTTTCTGAATGGAAACAATCGCTGTGTGTCATTGATGGTGCTACAGGTCTTTGGCTCACCCTTCTCGGAAATGTTTTGTGAACCAGATATCTTCCCACCATTTCTCCTCCCCTATATACACTCATTGACGCATTCAGATAAGGAGGGAATGGTTGAAAACAATGCCCAAACAAACATGGTGCCACCAAAAATTTCATCAAGAAGCACTGAAACAATCCTGGAAAGGCATTGGAACGCCTGAAGGGAGAAACACACATGCCACAAAGTCTGTTTAAGAGCATACAGATTGACTTTATCGAGTTACCTCAAGCCCAATGTAATAAATAGTTTAATGATAATAGATCTTTGCAGCAGATGGATAGAAGGTGTACCCACAAAAAATGCAACAGCAGAAACAACAGTGGGGATAATACTGCGAGAAATAATCCCGAGATTTGGATTACCAGTAACCATAAATTCTGATAATGGACCACATTTTATAGCTAAGATAAATGAGGAAATATGCCAGTGTTTTGGAATAATGCAGCAATTTAACTGTGTTTAGAGGTGGTAGGGGTAGTGGCTCAGAAAAAGTGTGCTAAATTGACGGAGGAAATGGGATTGAAATGGGTAAAAGTTTTGCTGTTGGCACTGTTTGAAATGAGGGTAATTCCTCACTCAGCTGCAGGACTAACATGAGCAGAGGTAACATACAGTCATCCCTTGCGTACCCCATGGGGGAGGGGTTGGGGCAGAGAAAAACGTGGCAATTACCCTCAATCTACATGCTTTAAGTGAGAGGATGATTGAGTACGTACAGAAACTGACCGATATCTTTTCAGTTGTACATCTGCAAATCGTTGAAATGCAGAAAGTGGCAACATGACAGTAAAACACTGTTACAAAGCATGCAATTAATTGGTACTGAAAGCATTGGTGTAGTTCCTGATGCAATTAAATAGCCATTGCTTGTCTTGAATTCTTCACCAAAGAAAGGTGTTGTAAACTACCAGATGTCACAGAGAAAAAAAAATCCTCATTACCTTATCTCCACCACACAGAGTAACCAGTGCAAATGGAGATGGTGAATCATTCAAAAAAAACTTGACAAAACTACCTTGTAGCATTTGTTAAGAACAGATAAAAATATGTCCCTGAGCAATAGTCTCTCTCCATGCTGTAACTCAAGAAAAAAAGTTCTGGAGTCAAAAATACATTTTTTAAAATGTCACTTGAAGAATTCTAAGAAAATAATTTGTCATTCCAACTCATTTTACATGCTTAGATCAATATATTATTTTTTTTTACTGCATTTTGATTCCAATTTAAAGGTTCCACCATTTCAACATACTCCGCGCGAAGTCTTCGGCTTTGTCAAAATAATCATTGGGTGATCAGAGCAATTCCTCTGTATCACTAGCTCAGAGAATATTTCCAGGATCCAACATACTAATGAAATCATGAAGAAAGTGTGTTATTATTCATGTTTAATAAAGAACTAAATTTCCCAGTAGGCAATGCACGTGGTTGGCATGGGAAGAAATAGACAATGATGACAGAAGTCGAGTGTGTTGTTGGTTAAAGCAGCTTGAAAAATAAAGTTGTTTAACTGTTAAAACCACACAAATTTGATCTTTCTCAAGGAACAAACATAACATGGTGTCAGAAGTGTGTGAGTAAGTAAGAAAAGACCAATAGTTCCCGTTATGGATCAGTTAAGTCCTCCCACACCAATGCAGTTTAGAGCAATATAACCGATAAGTGGAAATGCTTCAGACAGTGATTCAACATTTATTTCGAGGCTGGTGGAGTGGGAGAGACTGATGAAAAACAGAAAGAGTCTATATATCTACACATGGTGGGTGAAGATTCCTTTTGGACATCGATAATAGTTTTCAAATTGATGGGACAGTTTTTATGTTGGACACTCTGATGACAAAATTTGGGGAGTATTTTGTTCCAAGGAAAAATGTCCAGAAGCAAGGTACGAGCTTTGACCAATACTTAGCCAAGCTTCACACACTAGCAAGTCCTGTGAATTTGGAGATTTGAAAAAAACTCACTAATTAGATACCGAATATTTGGTGGAATCCCAGATAAAGGGCTTAGAGAAAGACTGTTAAATGAAAAAAGATTTGATATTGGAAAAGGCTGTGAGTATGTATAGGGCAGCAGAGACCACACAAGCACAAGCTAAGGAGCTTGCACAGGATAGTTACAACAGTACATGTGGTGAAAACAGAGAGGCAGAGCACCAGGAGTTTGCCAAATCAAGAACAAAGTGAAGTAGTAGGCTCAAACAGCAAATGTAGCAGGTGCAGTGCTAGACATATTCCAAAGATGTGTCCTGCCTATAGTAAGTTCTGCTATAAATGTGAGTGTGATAATCCACTATTGCATGTAATTGTCTGGTCAGGGACACCTATTGACTGATTGTACCTGTGGCCCCTCCCCACAGGCTCCTATATAAAGGTGACTGTTCCACAGCCCCTTCCTCAGTGCAGGACAGTCAAACAGTATGGATGTGTCGTTATTCTTAAGTGAATAAAAGCCTATTGGTTTCTCAACAAGTCTTTTGAGTAATTGATGGTGCATCAGTGGGAAGAGAATAATTTTGCAAACTGCTGCAAAGCAGGAGGTACCAAGAGAAAGGTGAATACTGTGGGTGAAGAAATTGAGAAATTCTTCATGGAATCACAACAGACTGCTGCTGCTAAAATGGATGGATTATTCCAATGACTGTGAATTCAATTTAAACTCGAATCCGGAGCCCAGGTCAATATGTTGTTCAGAGACAACTACAAGACCCTCACCGTAAAGGGCAAGATTTATCCTGTGAAATTAAAAGTGACAGGCTACACTGGAGAGAACGTTCTAGTGAAAGGGGGCTTGTATGATGATTTTCAAACGCAAAGGGCAGCATCTAAAGTCACAGCCGCCGATTGTAGAAAGGAGACGACAGCCAGTATATTAGGTCTGAGTGCATGTAAAGACCTCAACCTGGTGAAAGGAGTGGCTTCACAGACCGAAGATGAGCACACAACACGCATGGAAGAGTACACAGATTTTTTGAGGGGCTTGCATGTTTACCTGGTGTATACAAGATCCATGTAGATGAGATTGTAGCTCCTGTTGGCCTTGAATGCAGGAAAGTTCCATTTCCACTTAGAGACAAACTTATACAAGAACTAGTACACATGGACTGGATGAAAGTCATACAGAAAATTAAATGACCTACTGATTGGGTCAGCTCACAGATCATCATGCAAAAGAAAAATGGAGCATGGCGTATACGTCTGGACCCAAGAGATCTCAATAAAGCCATCAGGAGAGAGCATTTTAAATTGCCAACACAGGAGGAAATCACATCTCAGTTTGCAGGTGCCAGGTAGTTTAGCAAGATCAATGGGTCATCGGGCTTTTGCCAGATGAAGCTTGATGGGGCAAGTTTGAGACTATACACTTTCAATACTCCACAAGGAAGATACCACTTTCTTCGGCTACCAAATAGGATCTTGTCCACGCCAGAAGTCTACCATAAAACCATCCACATGATCTTTGTAAGTAGACCTGGAGCTGAGAGAATGATGGATCACATCATTTATGGGGTCCACCAGGAATGAACATAATAAGTGACTAAGACAAGTGTTTGACATGACATGGAATGTTAATTTGAAATTAAATAAAGAGAAATGTGAGTTTGGTGTAAAGACACAGACCTTCATAGGAGATGTCATATCTGAACAAGGAGTGAATCCTGATCCAAGAAAGACATCAGCCATTGTGAATTTTGTGAGGCCCCAAAACAAAGAGGACGTGAGATGTTTCTTGGGGATGGTGACTTACATGGTTAAGTTTATCCCTTGTCTGTTGACGGTGTCAGCACCACTTAGGTTACTCCTTGAGCAGAGAAATAAGTGGATCTAGTCGCACGAGCAAGAAGAGTGTTTTCAGGCACTCAAAGGTCCTAATGCATCCTCACATGGCCTTGGAGCAGTACTACTGCAGCAGCATAAGGACACATGGCATCCTGTGGCCAATACATCAAGGGATTTAACAAGCGCAGAAGCCAACTATGCACAGATAGAGATAGAGCTTCTTGCCAGCACTTATGCATGCAAAAGGTTCCATTGATACATTTGTGGACAAGCTCTTTAAGTGGAGACAGACCATAAATCACTGTTCTCAATTATATCCCAATCACTGAATGACCGTCCCATGAGAGAACAGCTCATTTTGATAAGGCTGCAGAAATATGATGTGAAAATGATCTACACACCAGGAAAATACATGTTTGCAGCTGATGCACTGTCTCGAGCAGTTGACAAGAAAGACCAGAGGAACCAAGAGGTTAATGCTGAGATACAGGCCTTTGTTCACATGATTATCACTTCATTTCCAGTATCCCAGGATAGAACAGAGATCAGAAAAGAGACAGATAAAACAATGAGAACTCAAAGATACAATACAGAAAGGATGGCTGGCAGCTAAAAATGACTGTCCAATGGGTATTCGGGATTATTGGGCATGCAAAGATGAACTGTCAGTTGTGAAAGATGTGGTCTTCAAAGGGGACAGCTTTGTGATTCCAGTGTTGCTATGCAAGGAAATGCTCCAGATTAGGCAATTAAGATCAGATGACCCAAGCAGTTGGAGGGAAGCTTTGAAAAACTCAAATTCTTAGGATAGAGGATCAGTGTGGGAATCGAGAGAGCTGGGATTGTCAGGAGCCAGCTTGAGGTGAGTGCTTTTAAAAAGGAAGTTAAGGATTAAACAGAAAGGTAATTGGTGGAAAGAGTAAGGGATAGTGAGAAATAAAGAGGAGTAGCTCAAGCGGAGTGGTCAATGGACAGCGTCCAGTGTGTGGGTGACTCAGGGTAGGAGTGGGACTTAGAGACTTTGGTTTAAAAGGCTTCAGCGAGCTGAGGACCAGCTCAATTCCAATAAGGTAAGATCTTTGAATTTAAATTAGGCAAGGCTATTAGAGATAGCAGCTAGAGCAGATAAATTCTCCGATTGCAAGATGTGGGAAATCTGTCCTTGATGACTGTGCACGCAAGAGGTCCCTCCAGCTGCAGCTCCTGGGAGATTCTTTTAAGGAACTGGAGCTGGAACTGGAGGCAGAGGCAGTGAAAGAGAGGAGCTTCAGGGAGACAGTCACCCCAAAATGTCAGAAGACAAGTAACTGGGTGACTGTTAGGAGAGGGACGGGGCAGACAGTGCAGAGCACCTCTATGGTCATTCCTCTCAACAACAAGTGTACTGCTTTGGATACTGTTGGGGAGAATGATCTACCATGGACAAATCATTATGGTCACGTCTCTGGCACAGAGTCTGGCCCCTCGGCTCAGAAGGGAAGGGGACAGAAGAGGAAAACTTTAGTAATTGAGGACTCATTGGTTAGGAGAGCAGATAAGAGGTTTGGTGAATGAGATTGAGACTCCCAGATGGTACGTTGACTCCCAGATTCCAGGGTTAGGGATGTCTCCACATAGGGGCCAATGACAGATAGGCATAGGGAATGAGGTCCTGAAGAGGGAATATAGGGAGTTAGGAAAGAAGATAAAAAGCAGGACTTTAAGGGTGGTAGCCTCAGGACTGCTGCCTGTGCCATGTGCCAGAGAGAGTAGGAATAGGAGGTTGTGGCAGATGAATGTGTGCTTGAAGAGTTGGTGCAGGGGTTCAGATTTAGGAATCATTGGGATCTCTTCTGGGGAAGGTCTGACCTGTACAAAAAGCACAGCTACTCATGAACTGGAAAGGGACCAATATCTTGGCAGGCAGGTTTGCTAGAGCTGTTGGAGAAGGTTTAAACTACGGCTCCTAGAACGCTTCCACCAGCGTTGTCTCCACTCCATCCTCAACATTCATTGGAGCGCCTTCATCCCTAACATCGAAGTACTCGAGATGGCAGAGGCCGACACCATCGAGTCCACGCTGCTGAAGATCCAGCTGCGCTGGGTGGGTCACGTCTCCAGAATGGAGGAGGACCATCGCCTTCCCAAGATCGTGTTATATGGTGAGCTCTCCATTGGCCACCGTAACAGAGGTGCACCAAAGAAGAGGTACAAGGACTGCCTAAAGAAATCTCTTGGTGCCTGCCACATTGACCACCACCAGTGGGGTGATATCGCCTCCAACCGTGCATCTTGGCACCTCACAGTTCGGCGGGCAGCAAACTCCTTTGAAGAAGACCGCAGAGCCCACCTCACTGACAAAAGAGGAAAAACCCAACACCCAACCCCAACCAACCAATTTTCCCCTGCAACCGCTGCAACCGTGTCTGCCTGTCCCGCATCGGACTTGTCAGCCACAATCGAGCCTGCAGCTGACGTGGACATTTACCCCTTCCATAAATCTTCGTCCGCGAAGCCAAGCCAAAGAAAGAAAACTAGTTTGGCAGGGGGGTGGGAATCAGAATGTGAGTGCAGAGATTAGGGAAGAAGAATAAAATCATGTTCTGAGTTGGTGAGAAAGGACAGGTAGGGGACAAATCATAAATATAGATAGTAAGAGGGTTAGAAATGTGTCTACTTCAACATGAGGAGTATTAGGAATAACGGAGATGAATTTAGAACATGGATCAGTACGTAGAATCAAGATGTTGTGGCCATTATAGAGATTTGGCTGGAGGATGGGCAGGATTGTCTGAAGAAGATATTGGGGTTTAAGTGTTTTAAAAGGAATAGGATGGGAGGTAGCAAAAGGGGAGAGTAGCATTACTGCTTAGGCTATATATAGAAAGAGAGGACACTGTAGAGGGAGTGTCCACTGAATCGGTGTGGGTAGGTCCAAAATGGGAAAGGAGCTATCACTGTGCTGGGAGTCATCTATAGGGCCCCAAATGGCCCTTGGGACACCGAGGAACAGATAAACATGCAGATTTTGGAATGGTGCAGGAAATACAGGGTTGTAGTAATGGGTGATTTCAACTTCCCTAATATTGACTAGCAATGGATGCCAGAGATGGATGGGGCTGAATTTGTCAGGTGTGTTCAGGAAGGATCTCTGACACACTATATGGACTGACGGAAGAGAGAAGAAGCCATACTGGATATAGTTCTGTGTAATGAACCTGGTCAGATGTGAACCTCTCAGTGGGGGAGCATTTTGGTGAGAGTGATCAAAACTCCCTTAGCTTCAGAATAGATATGGAAAAAGAAAAACAGACAGAATGGGAAAGTGTTTTACTGGGAAAGGGCTAATTACAAAGGGATGAGGCAGGAACTAGTGAGAATAAATTGGAAAATTATGTTCAAGGGTGAAAACGCAGAATAAATCAGTGCAATTTGAACAGCCACATTCTTGACCTCACTTCATTGCTGAAACTGTTTTGTGCTCTTGAACATTTTTGCCAGTGGTAAGAAAAAAATCAAAATGTTCTTACTGTCATACATATACACTTGCAACAGGCCCACAGATACTTTGTGAAACAAAACTCCAAATGTATACATTAAATCACAATAAGAAAAGAGATAAGAAATATAAAAGATAAATACATAATAGATATTCAGTTAATTGTACAGGAAAAAATAGTAGTGTTCTAATAGTAAAACACGAAAATCTGCAGACACTGTGGTAGAAGTAAAAACACAATGCTGGAGAAACTCAGCAAGTCAAACATCTTACCTTGATGAAGAGCTCAAGCCCAAAATGTTGGTTATGTAACTTTATCTTTGCTGTTTAAAGTACACTGTTTGACTTGCTGAGTTTCTCCAGCATTGTGTTTTAATTAATGTTTTAATAGTGCAGACAGGCTATTTTGTAGTCCTGGAGTAGTTTATGATGAGGGCAGTGAAGGTGGTTCCAGATCCTGATGGCCACTGGAGAGAAATGCAAAGGAGAATACCTGATATTTGCCCATGATTAAGCAGTCGGCTGTGACCCCCAGAATGGTCAAACACAGAATAAGGGCGAAGTCATCATGAAAGCCAAGGATGGTAAATGACCCAGCTTGATTCTTCACAACATTGTGCTCAAACCAAAACAGGTAGCATGATTGCCACATTTCTGCAACCCTGTACATTCATCACCTGACATCATCCCTGACATGGTGCCTGCAACGAGCACCTCAAACCCTTCATCCCCATCATCAGATCCGTGAGAAACAAAGTAAACGCAGCACTTGTCCATTCAGCTCTTTTTGAGCCTGCTGTCAGTCAGTGATCATCATTCTCAACACCTTGTTTCCACTCTCTATCTGTACATCTTGATTCCTGTTACATCTAGAAATATGTTTCTTCTTGTTAATAACATGGCTTCCCCAAGCTTCACAAGTTGGTTCCCCTCCAAATTACACAACATCCCGACATGGATCAGAAGATTTTTTTGATGTTAAAAGTATCATGGGACATGGGGCATGTGCAGGAAAGTGGTTCTGAGGTGAAGGATGAGCCATGAACTCACTGAATGGCAGAATGGGAACAATGGATCACCATTCATTATTTGAGTGATAACAACCTGAAATACTCCACCCAGTGAAGGATGTTGTCTCCACAGAAGGTTGCCTTGAGAAATTACCAGCAATACCACCTGACCAAACATGAATGTAAAAGCCATGTTGGATTAGAAGTGCACCCAACCAACTAGTGACTGAAAGGTCCTTCTGCTCCCACATATCAGTGCTAGACTTTAATGTTTATGGAACTGTAAACACTACAGCTCAGAAACAGGCCCTTCCAGTCTGTGCCGAACTATTATGCCTTCTCATCGCACTGACCTGCACCTCAACCTTAGCCCATCATATCCCTCCCATTTATATACCTGTCCAATTTTTTTAAATGTACCTGACCAATCTTTTTTAAAATTATCAAAATTGAGCCCACATTCACCACTTCATCTGGCAGCTCATCCCACACTCCCACCACTCTGTGTGAAGAAATTCTCACTAATGTTCCCCCTAAAATTCTCTACTTTCACCCTTGACCCATGTCATCTCATTTTTATCTTAGAAACAAAGAAAATAGGTGCAGGAGTAGGCCATTTGGCCCTTCAAGCCTACACCACCATTCAACATGATCATGGCTGATCAGTACCCAGTTCTTACCTTCTCCCCATACCCCCTAATCCCCTTAGTCACAAGGGCCAAATCTAACCTACTCTTAAATATTGACAAGGAACCGGCCTCAGCTACTTCCTGTGGCAAAGAATTCCACAGATCCACCATTCTCTGAGAAGAAATTTTTCCTCATCTCTGTTCTAAAAAAATTTCCCTATTATCCTTAAACAGTGACCCCCTGGTTCTAGTTTTTCCCAGCATTGGAAACAACGTACCTGTGTCTAGTCTGTCTAATCCCTTAAGAATTTTATATGTTTCTATAAGATCCCCCCCTCTCAATCTTCTAAATTCCAGAGAATACAAGCCTAGTCTATCCAACCTTTCTTCATATGTATGTCCTTCCATCCCTGGTATCAGTCTAGTGAACCTTCTCTGCACCCCCTCCATGGCGAGGATGTCCTTCCTCAGATAAGGAGACCAAAACTGCACACAGTACTCCAGGTGTGGTCTCACCAAGGCCCTGTACAGCTGCAGCAGGATCTCCCTACTCCTGTACTCAAATCCTCTCACTATGAACGCCAACATACCATTGCCCCTCCTCACCGCCTGCTGCACCTGCACGCCCACTTTCAACGACTGATGCACAGCAACACCCAAGTCTCTCTGCATTTCCCCTTTTCCTAAACAGATATTATTTAGGTAATAGTCCTCTTGTCTGTTCTTTCCTCCATAGTGGATAACCTCACATTTATCCACATTATATTGCAACTGCCATGTCTTGGTCCACTTGCCTAACTTGTCCAAATCACTCTGCATCCTCCTAGCATCCTCTACACAGCTAATCCGGCTACCCAACTTCGTGTTGTCTGCAAATTTTGAGATATTACTATCTATTCCCACATCTAAGTCATTGATATATATTGTAAACAACTGTGGCCCCAGCACAGAGCCACTAGTCACTGGCTGCCATTCTGAAAATAACCCATTTATTCCAACTCTTTGCTTCCTCTCCATCAACCAATTCTCTATCCACCTTAATACCATCCCTCCATGTAGATTAAAGTCACCCATTATAATCATTGTCCCTTTGTTGCACGCATTACCAATTTCCTTCCTAATACCATCCCTAATTTCACTGCTACTGTTAGGTGGCCTGGACACAACACCCACTAATGTCTTCTGTCCCTTCATGTTTCGCAGCTCTACCCACATTGATTCCACATTCTCCAAGCTAATGTCCTTCCTTTCTATCGCATTCACCTCTTCCCAAACCAACAACTCTACTCCACCTCCTTTTCCATTCCATCTATCGCTCCTGAATGTCAAGTAACCCTGAATGTCGAGCTCTCAGTCACGGTCCCCCTGAAGCCATGTCTCTGTGATTCATTCTAGCTATCCTGTTCTAACTCTGACTAGCTTGTGGCACCGGTAACAACCCAGAGATCAATACCAATAAAAAAAAAGCCTGCTTGCATTACCCTTATCTACACACATCATAATTTTATGTACCTCTGTCAAATCTCCCCTCATTCTTCTATGCACCAGGGAATAAAGTCTTAAGTTATTTAACCTTTCATTGTAATTCAGTTCCTCATGTTCCAATATCATCCTTGTAAATTACCTAACCACTTTTTCAGTCTTACTGATATCCTTCCTGTAGTTGGATGTCCAAAACTGTGCACATTAGCTTCGCTTCTTTCTTCCTCTACTGAAGGAAGTATCATAAAGACTGGGTCCAGATTCACAAAAGTCAGCACCTTACCATCCTTGGCAGGTGCCCCAATCCAAGGGCAATGCTAAGTTCCAGGTGCACTTTGTTGCAGGAGTCACAGAAAGACTGAATGGGAATGTTGGTGGATTCCCTTGAAGTCCAGCAAGGCTGAGATTCTCTGTAATATTGGTATTTGCACTTAGTTGCCTTGCCCCAGTTCACCACAAACCAGCAACCAGTTCCGGATATTCCTGGTCTGCTAACCAATGACATCCCTGGACCCCTTTTCTTTTAATAAAAAAGGAAAACCATGCAATATTCTAGGTTTTCAGCAACAGAAATGGCAGGGAAATTTGTTACCAACAAAGAATGTGATCTTCTTGATTTCCCTCCATCAAGGTACTTCTATTTATCACATCAGAGAAGTCCAGTGTTAAGAGGCTGAAGATGGTAATCTGAGGAGAAGGACAAAACTTAAACAACCAGAGTCTACCCATGAAAAATTATTCACTCACTCTCATGGTGGTTCCCCCACTTTCCCGATCCAGTCCCTATTCCTGGGCTACTCCATGATTATAAACATTTTAATCCCTAGCTCCACAATTCAACAGCATTCACTACCCTCAGACTCCTTATCAATGGCCTTCCCTATTGCCCAAAACAGACACCCTCTACTAAGTACCCACAAATTTCCAGTATGCTAAAATTTCTCTCTTTCTTTCCTATTATCCCCTCTTGGAAACTTTGTAGACCAACCAGATCCAAACTTCAGATGGTGCCAATTTCATTGTTCGTCCACAATGGAAGGTATACTGACTGGTTGCATCAAGGCTTGGATTGGAAATTTGAGTGCTTAGGAATGCAGAAGACTGCTGGAAGTGGCAAGCACAGCCAGCACAGGAGCTGACCTCCCATCCATTGAAGACATCTGCATGAGGTGCTGCCTCATTAAGGCCACCAATGCCATAAAGGACCCCATCACCCTGGTCACAATCTCTTCTTGCTGTTACTTTCAGGAGGAATGTACATAAGCTTGACATTCTGAACCTACAGGGTAAAGAACAGCTTTTTTTCCCCAACAGCTATTATGGTCTTGAACCTGGAGCAGTGTTACAGTACTACCCTAATGATAAAATCCTACAGGACCACCAGAAATCTGCCTGTAGTACCGATACTATTTATGGTTTTATATTTATTGCTTATTTTACCTCACTCATGGCAGATGGTGTTAATTGAATTTGTACTGATTGCTTGCTCCTGTTTATATACCTGCGTAGCTGGACCAAGCAAGAACTTCATTCCAATTGTGTTTTTGTAAATGACAATATATTCATCACTGGATGGCACCAGTGAATAGAATTTGGTGAAGTCAGAGACTACTCTCATGAACAGGGATCTATAATCAGAAAGAACAACCCATCTCCATCTTTGGCAATAAATTTGTCTGCAAATATTGAGTAAAGTTACAATGTGCAGCCATTGGAGAGCGATAATGCAGAAGTTGTATGACATTTTTCCTTCCAGAGAGCAATGATATTGAGTTAAATGGGGGAATTAGCAAAGGCTGTTATCTGCATGTTTATTGTTGACATAAAGCAGTTTTAATGACTCACAACCAGCTTCAATGCATTAAACAGTTCGGCCTGGAGAAATTCCCTCCAAGGACACTCTCATTCCAGACATATGTACTGACCGGCACTCTTCATCACTGGTCAAAGTCCCTGAACTGTTTGCTCACGTTGCGGGACTGTCTCCCTCAACTGTTCAACTGGGGCTTATCAACATGAACCATAGCTGACACATAAAATTAAACCAAATTGGCCCTCGATGCTGTCCGTTTCCCTTCTCCTTTCTGAGAAAGCAATGAGCAAAGTTCACTTCTCTAACTCTCTGCACTGCTGCAACCATTCACACCTTCCTTCACCCTGCCCTCATTATACTGGCCATCTCCCCTCTGCATCCTCACACCACCAGATTCCCGATGAAGGGCTCAGGCCCAAAACATTGGTCACCCTTTACTTCCTGTGGATGCTGCATAATTGAGTTCTCTGGCACATTTGTGTCCTTCGCTCAACCCCAGCAGTTGCAGATATTCTTGCGCAACTTCCTTAGACATGGTGAAGGGTACCAAACTGAAATGTCAACCATTCCTCTCACCCACTGAAACTGCTTGGCCCATATATTTCCTCCAGTAGATGGTTTGTGCTCCAGATTCTGGTATCCACAGTCTCTCCTGCGTCCCCATTCCCAATGTTCCCATCACCTTCTCTGCAAATTAAAACTTGCTTGATTTCTCATTTTTCTTTGTGCTATTGAAAGGTCCACCTGCTGAATAATTGACCATTTTTCTCTCTTTATGGATGGTGACTCAGCTTGCTAAGAATTTCCAGGATTTACTCAATGAGTTTACTGCTAAAGGGAAAGGTTTAATATTACATTTAGAAAGTAACATACAGGAAATTCTTTAACTTTTTTCTACTGTACAGCAGCAGAGTTGCCACTTTGTCCAGCGCCCCTCACAGAAACCTACAGCACCTGGCAACCCTAGGTCTCCCCTCCAGGTACTGACCAGTCCTGAGCCTGCTTAGCTTCCAAGGTCAGACAATCTCAGTACACCTGCAGGCTCTGCTGAATCACTATACCTGGTGGCTGTAATGATTAATTGCCAGTAGTTAGGAGGCTGCTGTGTCTAGCCATCACAAGAGCTGTTAGCACTAGTTCTGCCCACTCCCTCCAAGTGTACCGCTACATTAAATCAAGCAAATATTATAAACTGTCTGAAGTTTACCCTTTCCCTTGCCACCTTTCCCCTGCACTTAATGAATGGAGATGCTAGACCAATGACAGGTTTATGGCAAGTAAAGGGTAATCAACATTTAGAGCCTGGGCCTTCTTGTTTAACTCCAATGCCACATTGAACATGACAGAGACTCAGCAGGCAGATTTCCCAGAATAACCACTGGGAAACAATGTCCACCAGTGTTCTGCAATGGAGACAGAGGAGCAGTAATCAGCAATCAGGAATCCAGTGCATTCTCTGGAAATTTTGAGGCAATTAAAGAAATGGAGTTAACTGTCGGATAGTTGAGCAGTTCCTTCCTGTTGGACATAATCACACACTAGAGATCCACATTCTGCACATTCACGGACACACAGGCACGCACACATGGACAGGCGCACACAGATTCTACTGGCAATGACTGATTTGTTCCTTTGTGCTCTTAAAAGCAGCAACCTTCAAGTTGTCATTCTCTGGGTTGAAATGTTTTTCAGGCAATTTACATCTGATCTGCTGTGAAGGTGAATCACCCAAAGGAAATTTCAACTTGCAATATTACTGCGTGACCAACTTTGTCACACAAATAAATTATTGTTTCATAAGGATTCTACTGCAAACATCTTCATCTGCCATTTCTGAAAGAGAAAGGTGAAACAAGAAACGTGAGTGAGATGCAGTCTTGACTGATTTGCTTCGTTAGTGTAGCAGTTAGCATAACACTGCTGTAGCACAGAAAATGAGGTTCGAATCTGGCTTGATCTGTAAGGAGTTTGTACGTTCTTCCCGTGTCAGAACGGGTTTCCTCTGAGTGCTCCAGTTTCTTTCCACCCATCAAAACTTTTGGTGATTGCAGATCAATTGAGTATAATTGAGCAGTATGGACTCATGGGCCAGAAGGGCCTGTACTGTACAGTATATCCAAATTTAATTTAAAATTTAACATTTTCAGCATGTAGAATCAGACAGAAATGCCAAATGATCTGTGACTAAATATCTCAGAAAGCCTGTGAAACAAACAGTGTGGAATCCACATGTATAAAACTGAAGAGCATAGAAACCTGTAGAACAAATTATCTCGAGTAGATCATTTGAGGATCCTCACAGTGATTTCAATGCATCAGTTTTAAAAGCTGAATTGATTAAAAGCTGAATATTTTCCAGTCACTTCTTTTATCAGCAGACACAGGGCTCGAATCATATTCCCACTTCACTTCGGTGAAGTGAACACTTCAGTTCAACTTTTGGTGGCTGTCTCAGCCAATTTATAGTCATACATTTCACTCCTTTCCTGGTGGAAGCCAAACTGGGAGGGTAGGTAGGGTTGATGGAAAATAATTAGTTGGTCTAAATAATTCTGGCATTGTAATTGGAGAGGGTGCCTATCTAAACAAAGCAGCAGCCCTCCCTACAAAATCAGGGGAATTGATAAGAGAAGTGGCCATTAAGCCCATCACATCCCTGCCTACCCAGCTAAAAAAAAGAGCAACCTTTTTGCCACTTCAGCTCTCAAGACCTCATGCTGAGAAGTTCTTTCTCCTCCTCCTCTTCAGGTAACAAATCCCAGAAATCCAACATTTTTTTTCACTGCAGTCATTTTCCCAAATTAAAGACATACCCTTAGTTTTAGTCTGGTCCCAGATCCTGACTGTTCATCACATCCAGGCCTACACGACTGACATTCTGACGAAGGGTTGCATACAGTAACATTGACCACTTCCCTTTCGAGAGAGGCTGCTGGACTCGAGTGTTTCCAACATTTTCTTATTTTGTCCTCTCATATTTTTATACACTTCATTAAATCTCACCCAAGTTGTGTCTATTTAAAAAAAAACCCAGCTAATCCCCTCATCACTAAATGTCTCTTGTCTTGGCACACTCCCATCAGTCACTGGAGTTCATAGTCATACTGGTACCACAGGCTCTTTCTTTTAATGTGGTGAACAGGGCTGTGCACAGCATTCAGCTGCAGCCCAAACAACATTTACCAAGTTCAAATGTTACCTCCCAGTTTGTTTATTCCATGTTATGTTTAATAAATGGAAGTATCCGTTTTGGCATCCTCCCTACCTTTCAGGAACCTGTGGACATCTGTTTATTTGTTTATAATTGTCAGACATACTGAGATAGAGTTGAGAATTTTCCTCGAACTGCCACCCAAAAACTGGCAAGGAGTCACTCTGCTCCAGAGCCACTTTTCCTAAGGGAAAAGAAAATCCTTCAGAGAGTTGTGCTCCAAAATCCCTGCTCGCTGCTACTCTCACCTCCCTATCACTTTGCGGTTGTTTTCTTCCCTTTTTTCACCCTCTCCAGATTGTATTACGAAAGCATCTTGACACAGTAGCAAAAGTGAGATAACGTCCCAAGTCACCCTATTCAGTGAAATTTCCTTTGAAGTCTCAACAGACCACTGAAGATAAATGTTAAAGTGTTGCAGTCAACCCAGGTGGAAAATATGGACTTCTGCAGACCCAACAAAAGAAAGTCTGAACACCTCCCCATTCCAGTTTTAAATCTGCAATCTTAACCCCATCATTAATGTCATGACATGGATTTGAACAGGCTACGTTGTCCCTTTCTCCCTCTTTTGTTGTGGCAGTGGTTGGGTATTGGGTAAGTGGTACAGAAGGAGCAAGGGATCCAAATGAGGTACAGAAATTAAAACTGCACTCAGGTTTCATGTTCATATTTACTGGGGTATGGAAACGGATTGAATCCTCGAGTCGTCCCCACTCCCAGTTGCATCTCTCATTAGGATTCAGAAACCAAAGGCATGTTCAGAGCCACATTTACACAGAACATGCCTATTGCTGTAAGTACAATAGATGAGAAGACTACTCACCTTGCACTTAAGAGAATTTTGTCATGTCATGTTGCTTGTTATCAATATCAATAACCAGGATGATAATGTGGTAAAATGGATCAGCAAAATTTGCAGATGACTATAGATTGGAGGTATAGTGAACAGTATGGAAGGCTTACTAGACCAGCTAGAAAAATGGCAGATGGAATTTGTGATGAAAGGCATTTGTGTATGGACTGGCCAGTCCGCACCTATCTGACCATTTTACAGGGCAACCCAGTGATTTTCCATGTAACAGATTCTCCCCATATTCCTATGAACTCCTCCACCCTCTGCATACCCACTGGATCCCATCATTTAATGGTGTTTTACCTCCTGATCAGCCCATGGGTGGAAACTGTAGCCCGCAGGGGAACCCACACAGACACAGGGAACATGCAAATTGGAGCCCCCTGGGTAGTACACACAGTCACCGGGGGAACACACAAACTGGAGCGTCCTAAGTAACACAAACGGTCACAGGGGGAACACGCAAACTGGATAAAACCTGCTTGGATTTACTTATAGATATTCCTCAAAATGTTATATACCTCTGTTTAATCTCCTTTCATTCTTCTATGCTCCAGTGAATAAAGTCGTAAGCTGTTTAATCTTTCCCTGTCACCCAGTTCCTAAGATTCTGCCAACATCCTTGTGAGTCTTATCTTTTTTGAGATAAAACCTGGCGGGGTGATGTGGTGACATGGAGCACATACTGTACTTTATAACATATATATATAATATATATATAGTTCATAGTATCCATCACAGGTTCAACCTGTCCGGTAGTCTCATGTTCCTCTGTGACTTCTGAGGCTTTTGTTTTGGTAATTAAAGCCATTTACTCACTCCATCATGTCCATGTGATTATTGTGTGCTCCAAAGAATTGAAGTGTGAGGTGTTGTTCTAACTAACCAAGGAAAGTCATGCATGGTAAACAATAGGGAACTGAGGAGTACAGTAGAACAGAAGGATCTGGGAATACAGATACAGAATACAGATACATCACAGATAGATGGGGTCATAAATAAAGCTTTAGGCATTTTAGCCTTCATAAATCAAAATATTGAGTAAAGGAGTTGGAATGTTATGAGGAATTTGGCCAAAGCATTGCTGAGGTCAAATTTGAAGTATCCTGTGCAATTCTGGTCCTTTGCTACAGGAAAGGTAACAATAAGATTGAAAGAGTGCAGATAGGATTCACAAGGATGTTAGCAGAATCTTAGGAACTGGGTGACAGGGAAAGATTAAACAGCTTAGGACTTTATTCACTGGAGCGTAGAAGAATGAAAGGAGATTTAACAGAGGTATATAACATTCTGAGGGATATATATGAGTAAATCCAAGCAGGTTTTATCCACTGAGGTTAGGTGAGACAAAAACTAGCGAACATCAGTTAAAGGTGAATAGTGAGATGCTTAAAAGGAATATTGAGGAGAACCTTACACAAAGAGTGGTGAGAGAGTGGAACAAGCTGCCAGCTATTGTGGTGACTATGAGCTAAATTTTATAATTTAAGAAAAGAATTGGATAGGTACATTGACGGGGGGTGGGGAGGGGTGGTATGCAGGGCTATGGTCTTGGTGCAGGTCATTGGGATAGAATAATACCTCAGGAGAGACTAGGAGGGCCAGCGGGCCTGTTACTGTGCTGTAGTGTTCTATGGTTCCAATTGGGAGAATATTCTACATTGTTTCATATAAAAGCAAAGCCATTAACTACAAAACGCCTTTAATACCGCTCTTGTCTTAGAATTCCAGCTGTCAAAAATTACAAAATGCTATGGATTGATAGGACGGTACCTTAGCTCAGTATCTTCAACACCAAAAATAAAACTCATATTTTGTACCAGCTTTCACATTCTCTGTTTCAATTTGCAGTCACTGAAATACTCAACGTTTGAAATGAGAGATGCAGTGTTCAATCTAGACAGCACACGGTGCAGCTCATACCATTGCAACCTCACAACTCCAGTCACCGGGACTCCATCCTCACCTTAGCAACTACTTTGCGTGTTCCCTTGTGACTGCGTATATTACCCGGGGCTCCAGTTTGCATGTTCCCCCGGTGACTGTGTGTACTACCCAGGGGGCTCCAGTTTGCGTTTTCCCTGTGACTGTGTGGGTTCCCCTGTGGGCTACAGTTTCCACCCATGTGCTGATAGGAGGTAAAATGCCATTAATTGATGGGATCCAGTGGGTATGCAGAGAGTGGAGGAATTCATGGGAATATGGGGAGAATCTGTTACATGGAAAATCACTGGGTAATGGGATTGCCCTGTAAAATGGCATAGACTCCATGACCCAAATGGCCTCTCCCTATGTTGCATAGGGAGAAGAGAGTAAAGAGCATGGGGAGGGGAGAAGATGGAGTAAAGAGCAAGGGGAGGAGTTCATGTTAACAGGCAAGTGATCATTGGTGAATGAGTGGGAGGGTAACAGGTGCATATGAGCCTAATCAAAACGTTGGTTACTCTTTACTTCCAATGGATGGTGCATCACCTGCTCAGTTTCTCCAACACATTTGAGTCTTGCAATAAAATCACTGCTCCTCTTTGATAACTTTATTATTTATGTCATTTTATGAAGAGAGATGGCTGGGTTTAAAGTTTCTTCTCAAAGTACACACCAGTGGCAGCACAACATTCCACAGGATTGAAGCAGAGTGTCAGCCAGGATCTTTCAAGTCTTCTGCAGTGGAAAGTAAACATACAACCTCCACACTTTGGCCTTTACACAGAGAGGCATGGTGAGCCTGGTGTTACTGTCCAGGTGTTTCTCCAAAAGAAGTCACTGGAATGTGGAGCAGGGTGTAGGACAGTGTTCCATCACTCACTGCTTAGAATTGAAGTCACCAACAACAAGATCATAAGACATAGGAGTAGAAATGGGCAATTCATCCCATCGAGTCTGCCCCACCATTCAATCATGAGCAGGTCCATTTTCGCATCAGCCCTACTCCCTGGCCAACTCCCCATAATCTTTGATGCCCTGGCGAATCAAGAACCTATTAATCTCTGCCTTAAATACACCCAGTGATGGCTTCTACACCACCTGTGGCAACAAATTCCACAGATTACTACCCTCTTAAGAAATTTCTTCACATCTCTGTTCTTAGGTGGACACCCTTCTATCCAGAAGTTGAGAAACACTAAAGTCTGCGAATGCTGTGATCGTAGTAAAAACACAAAAATGTTGGAGGAACTCAGAAGGTCACACAGCATCCATAGGATATATATTTATTTATTGAAGCACCTGGTAGTTTTTTGTTATGCATACCTTGAAGAAGCACTCAGGCCTGAAACGTTGGTTATATATTTTAACCTCTTGCGTGACCTGCTGAGTTCCTCCAGCACTTTTGTGTTTTTAATCCTGAAGTTGTCCCCTCTTGACCTAGACTCTCCCATCAAGGGAAACAACCTTTCTACATTGACTCCATTCGTGCCTTTCAACATTTGAAATGTTTCAATGAGATCTTGGCTCATTCTCCTAAATTCCAGCGAGTACACGTTCCTCACATATACCTTTCATTCCTCAGATCATCTGAGTGAACCTCCTCTGAACCCTCTCTAACGTCAGCACATTCTTTCTTAAATTAGGAGCCTGAAACTGCACAAAACACTCCGTGAGGTCTTTCTAGTGTCTTATAAAGCCTCAACATCACCTCCCTGCTCTTGTATACTATTCCTCTTGAAATGAATACCACCATTGCATTGGCCTTCTCCACCTCCGACCCAATCTGCAAGTTTGCCTTCAGGTATCTTACTCGAGAACTCCCAAGTCCCTTTGCACCAGGGAATTTTCAATTTTCCTCCCATTTAGAAAATAGTCTGCCAGTTTACTTCTACCAAAGTACATGAACAGACGCTTTCCACATTGTGTTTCAGGTGCCACTTTTGTGCCCATTCTCCTAATCTAAGTCCTCCTGAAGCCTCCCTGTTTCATCAACACAACCTGCTCCTCCACCCACGTTCGTACAATTAACACATAGGAACTGCTTTGTGCCCACCAATCTCTATGAGGAGATCCAGGATTGCCTTTACTGTCACAACTAAATTACTGATGGATTAAAAGCCACGAGTCCACGCATCAGGTCCTCTGGCATCAGGAACTCCTCAGAAAGCTGGATCGAGTGAGTGGAAATCACCTGCATCTAAACAATTGACACTGGTCATTCATTGGCATCAGGTTTGAGGATTAATTGTTGCATACTTGGTTGGGAATAGCAGGCAGGACAGACAGATTCAAAACAAGAGGAGCATTTGGATAAGAAGAAACACAAATGAACCAACACTGAACTTGACTTGAACTACTGGAACCCGACAGGAAGGGTCAAGTCATATTCTGTCTGAATACTCTCCAACCATCAGTAGCATCAACTTTCCATTCAATCCCTCTCTTTCCCTGGCCCTCTCTCTCCTTTCCCCACCCCTTCCATTCCTTCTCCATTCAGAGAAACACCCCTCCCCATTACTTACCTTTTTTCTCCTCTATCCTCACACCCAAATCCACCCATGACCTCTTACCTGTTAGCCTGAGCTCCTTTCCCTGTTCCTTCCTCCCTTCTCTCCCCACATTTTTATTCTGGTGCAAGCCTATTATTTGCTCATATTTTGATGAGGGGCTCAGGCTAGAAACGCTGGCTACCCTTTACTTCCTATAGATTATGCGTGGCTGCTGAGTTTCTCCAGCACATTTGCGCATTGCACTACATTTACGTCTACCGACTTTCCTATTTAACTCCAGTTCAGTGCTGACCAGTTGTTATGATACCAGAGTATATTGTCATATACCCAAGTGGAAAACACAAATGTTCAAAAATTCTTACTTGCTATAGCCACAAAGACATGCAAGGTACAACATCAATAATATGCCAGGAGATAGTAAAAGTTTAACAAATATAAACAGAGACATCAATAAATATTTACAGTATAGTTTGTGGAAAAGAGCAGAAAGCTCCTTTGGTAGTCCCAGAGTAATTTCTGTTTAGGGTAGTACAGGGAGTTTAAGAGTCTCAAAGGTATCAGGGAAAAAAAAACTGTTCCTGAACCTGGAGGTTCTGAACTTCAAGCTTCAGTACCAGCAGTGACAAGAGAGCATCACCACAGTTTTTATTATGGCGTAGTCTTTCTTCCTTTGATCAAACACAAAAAACACCTGGAAGAACCAGTCACCTATTTTATCACAATGATGTCACACACAAGTACAGTGCTAACCATAGAACATTGCAGCATAGATACAGGCCCTTTGGCCCTTCTAGTCTGTGCCAAACTATTATTTTGCCTCGTCCCACTGACCTATACCCAGTCAATATCCATCTATACCCTTTCCATCCATGCACTTGTCCAGTTATTTTTCTTAAATTTTAAAATTGAGCCTGCACTCACCACTTCAGATGACAGCTTATCCCACACTCTCACCACTCTCTGGGTGAAGAGGGTCCCCCCCCCCCCAATGTTCCCCTTAAACTTTTCCCCTTTCACCCTTAACCCATGTCCTCTGGTTTGCTTCTCACCTAAACTCAGTGGGGGAAAAAGAACTATGTGCATTTAGTCTATCTACACCTTTCAAATTTTGTGTACCTCTATCAAATCATTATCTGACACTGCAGGGAATAAAGTCTTAATTTATTTAACCTTTCCTGCAACTCAGTTAATCAAGTTCCAGCAACATCCTTGTAAATCTTCTCTGCACTCTTTCAATCTTATTGATAGCTTTCCTGTAACTGCTGACAAGACACAGCTTATTTCAAAAGAGAACGGGCTATCGAGCAGGACTTGACAACAAACATTCACGGGTCATTTCACATACTGTAAATTTGAGCAGGCACCTGCCAGTGCAAGTTGATTCAAGACATCTGATGTGATGTGACATGCGTCACAGGCACATTCTAATGATGTAATTCCTCTCTCTGAGAAGCAGGAGACCAGCTTGCTCCAAGATTGCCCACAGTCAGGCATACCGACAACAGGGCAAGTTTCACAGGGTGCCTACAACAGGCAAGTTTCACTTTTACCTTTCTACTCCACTGCATGCAGACTGTTCTCTCAACCAATAAACTACCCCCGCTGCACCCCAATTACCCCAGACTCTGTCACTCCCATTTTTCCTTTAATCTGCAAGGCTTCCTCTCTGTCACTCTCAAACAGCCTTCAAGTTTGCAAAAGCAGTCCCATGGCCAAAATTGCTGCTATGATTATTTAGCACATCCATTAAAAAAAATAGTGCTTAAAATGTCTTAAGTCATTGCATTCTGTGTTTGCAAATGCTCCAAACTGCTGTAACAGGGACAAGCCCATGAATGTGTTCTAGCTTAAGGTAAAGAAGTGTGGCACATGTGCATATACTAGTTGAATCCACGACCTGCTCATCTCTCGTAGGTTAACCTTCATAATCTGTCCAATGTTACTCACACTTAAAAATTATTTTCTAATTTTAAAACTTGCTGCTCTATTCAATCTCTGAAGAAATAAAGGCTTAAGTTATATACATGAACACAAGAAGCAAATTCTGAGCACCACAGTTGGCATAGCTGTTGGTGCAACGCCTTTACAAAGCCAGTGATTTGGACTGGCATTCAAATTCCGTACTGTCAAAAAGATGTTTATATGTTCTCCCTGTGTCAGCGTGGGTTTTCTCCAGGGGCTCCGGTTTCCTCCCATTGTTCAAAAAAGTACTGGGGGTGTAGATTAATGAGGTGTAAATTGGGTGGCACCAACTCATGGGCTGAAATGGCCTGTTACTGTGCTGTGTATCTAAATTAAAAATAAATTAGAGCCATGTTTATAAAATTGTGAGATAATTTTAAAGTTTAGGAATATTTTGGTAGAGTGCCCTTGAAGGAATTGCTCACTGTTGTTATGAATGCAACCAAGGGTTTTTCATCATCCAATTGTGGGAAGGATTAAATTTTAATTTAATTTAATTTAGACATACATTATGGTAACAGCCCCTTTTGGCCAACAAGCCCAGGCCACCCAAATACACCAATTAACCAACAAACCTTTATTGTTTTGGAGGTTAGGTGGAAACTGGAGCACTTGGAGGAAACCCATACAGTCATGGGGACAATATACAAACTCCTTACAGACAGCGTCAGGTTTGAACCCGGGTCGCTGGCACTAACATAGTATTGCCTAACCATGATGCTAACTGTGCCACCCTTGTGGACCTGGAAGCTTAGGAAAGGGTCTAGAAGAGGCTTACCAGGATGTTGCCTCGATTAGAGGGTAGGTCATGAGGGAAGGTTGCACAAACTTGGGTCATTTTCTCTGGAGCATTGGAAGCTGAGGTGTATAAATCATGAGATGCAATGATAAGGTCGACAGTCAGATTCTTTTCCACAGGGTAAAAACGTCACACCCTGGAGGACATATAAATTTTAAATTTAGACATACGGCACGGTAACAAGCCCTTTCGGTCCACGAGTCTGTGCCACCCAATAAAACCCAATTGATTACAACCCCTGTACATTTTTAAGGATGGGCGGAAACCGGAGCACCCAGAAGCAGCTCAAGCAGGCATGAGGAGAACATACAAATGTCTTACAGATAGCGCTGCATTCGAACCCAGGTCACTGGCGATGTAACAGTTTTGCGCTAACTGCTCTGATAACTGTATCGCGGTGAGTTAAAGGTTATGTAAAATTATCTTTTCTCTATAAAGTACACTGACCTGCTGAGTTTCTTCAGCATTGTGTTTTTACTTCAACCATGATGTCTGCAGTCTTTCGTGTATTACTGCAAAGGCATTTAAAAGGCCTCTAGATAGAAAGATGAATATGGAGGGAATGGAGGGATATCCATCATGTTGTACAACCAGCAGAATTTGTTTGATTTGAACATCATGGTCAGCACAGACATGTGGGCTGAATGGTCTATTCCTGTGCAGTATTGTTCTAGCTAACATAATAAATGGTAAGGTCCCAGAGAGCATTGGGGAGGAGGGACCTTGGTGTACAAATCGAAGGATCTACACAGGTGGCAGCACAGGTAGATAAGATGGTAAAGGCAGCATATGGGATGCTTGCCTTTATTACCTGGGGCATGGGTATACAAGATCAGTGAGGATGTAGAGCAACTTTATAAAATATTGGTCAGGCCACAGGTGGAATATTGTGTGCACTCGGTCACCATAACACAAAAGGGATGTCAAGCACTGGAGAGGTCGCAGAGGAGATTCACCAGAATGGTGCCAGGGATGGAACGTTATGAGAAGAGACTGGGAGGTAGGACTTGTTGTCCTTGGAGTTGAAGAGGCTAAGGGATTTCTGATAGAACTGCACAAAATCATGAGGGATGGAGACAGCATCGGCATTAGGAAGCTTAGCCCCATGTAGCAGTGGTGGGGGAAATAGGAGGAAAAACATTTTTACCCAGAATGTGGCTTGTATCTGGAGTGCAATGCCTGAGTGGGTGGAATTAAGCACTCTTACAAGACAGATCCTGATGAGAACTCAAAGCACCAGTGCATTAAAGACTGGGGACCATGTGCAGGGTAAATGGTGTTAGGAAGATGAGTATTGGCGTAGGGACAAAGGGCTTGATGCTGTATTGTAGGACCAACAGTGGTCTGTGAACAGTGTCTGAAAATTCACTAGCACATGCGCACAAGGTTCCATTCATATTTCACAGACCTCAAGGCAAAGTCCTTCACACTCAACAAAGAATATCAGCTGAGACCAGAGCATCATGGTAATGAGGGATTCAGAGAGATCAAGGGCAGCTGGGGGTGTGGAATTGGTTCATGCTCCTGCTGAACCTTCTGTGAATCTTTCTTCACAAGATGAATGACATGCCTGTGCTCCCAAAGCTGACTCATCTCCAGATCTTCACAGGCAGCTCACGTGTCAGATCACACAGCAGAAGCCAGAAGCAAAAGGGAACCTCCCTGATGATCATGGATGGTGTTGAGAGAGCAGGGAAAGGCAGTAACAGTGAGCCCAGAAAAGAGCAAATGTAACCCTTAGACTCACAAACAGATTTAATTACCACTGACAAGTCAGTTTGCAGGCTTGATGAGATGTTTGTTTGCAAGCAGTAGTAAAGATAACAACTCCAAGCATTGTCAGATTTTTTTCAAGCAGCAAGATGGAGTTTGATTGTTTTAGTAATGGAAACCAAAAGGGAGCGATGGGGGCATTCGTAAGAAGGCAGGAGAGATGGTGTTAAAGCAAGGATAAGATTATTGAAGAATTTCTCTTTCACCTCAAAGGCTAGCAAAAGAAATTTAAGATTGTAGGATTGGAGCTGAAAAAATGGTCTTGGTTGGAAAATATTTATGAGTATGTCAATAACAAATAATTCTGAACAAAGTATTACCGAGGTTCTGCTGTTTCCAAAGCAGAGCTTTATCAGGCAATGTTTGCTTTCAATATTGATAGTCATTTGATTAAAAACAGGACAACAATACACAGTACTAGAGGAAGTTTCTTCAGAAATTCACTCTTCCAGATCCTTGAAACACAAGGTCACTATAAAAAAAGGGCAATAAATCAACATGCAAGAGGGAGACTGTAAACTTGGCAGAATCTCTCGCTCAATGTCACCAAAACTATGGAGCTGATGGTAGACTTTAGGAAGGGAAACCCAGAGGTGTATTGTCCAGTGATTATTGGGGGATCAGAACTGGAGTGGGTGAGCAAATTTATATTCCTGGGTTTCACTACCTCAGAGAATAGCTAATGTCATTGAGAAGAATGCTCGTCAGTGCCTCTACTTCCTCAGGAGTTTGAGGTTTAGCATGTTGGCATGGTTAGAGTAGCAGTTAGCTCAATGCTGCTACAGCACAAGCGGTCGGGACCGGAGTTCGAATCCTACCCTGCCTGGTAGGAGTTTGCAAGTTCTCCCTGTGCCTGTGTGGGTTTCCTCTGGGAGCTCCAGTTTCCTCTCACCATTCCAAACATTGTGGGGTGGGGGAGGGGTTGTAGGTCAATTGAGTGTAATTTGATGCCGTGGACTCATGGGCCAAAATGCCCTGTTACCGTGCTGTGTGTCTCTATTAAAAAAAAATCATAAACCTTGGCAAGCATCTAGAGATGTTTAGTGGAAAGTGTGCTGACCGGCTGAATTAAGGCCTGGTATGGGGCACCAATCCCTCCGTGCAAAAAACCTTGCTAAAGGTAGTGAACACAGCCCAGTACATCACAGGCAAAACTCTCCTCAAGGAAAACTGCCATTGGAGAGCAGCAGCAATCATCAAGGATCCACACCTTCCAGAGCATGCTCTGTTCTTCTGCTGCCATCAGGAATGAGGTACAAGTGCCACAAGACTTGTACCACCAGGTTCACAAACAGATGCTACCCCTCCACCATCAGACCCCTAAACCACAGACTCAATCAGGGACTCATTTAAGGACTCTTGTTTTGTAATTTTTTAAATTTTTGAATATTTATTTACTTCTCAGTATTTTACTAATTGTTTACATTCCTTTCTTTGTTTTAATTCCCTCGTTTGTTTCTGCATTTTTTTTCTTGAGTACAGTTTACAATTACCAACAAGTAGAAATTCTGTCTGGTCCATAGGAAAAAAAGAATCTCAGGGTTGTACGTGATATCATTTATGTACTCTGTCAATAAATTTGAACTTTGATTTGTGAACCTGAAACTTTTGCCTGCCTGCACAGGAATCTGAGTAGGTATCAGAACCACCCCCCCCCCCCCACCGCTCGTGGTATGCATGCCATAAGAATCTGAACATCAGAAATAGGAGCAGGGGTTAGCCATCCGCCCGTCAAGCCTGCTCCACCGTTCAGATCATGGCTGATCTGGCTGTGAGTTTAGCTTCGCTGACCTACATGCTCCCCATAATCCTTAATTCCCCTTTTCTTCAAAAATCTGTGCCTGAAATACTTTTTGTGAGGCAGTCTCTATTGTTTCTTTGGGCAGAGAATTCTGCAGATTCACAACTCTCTGTCCTAAAACTACTATTCCCAATCTTAAGATATGCCCACTTGTTCAAATCTTGTTTACCAGTGGATATAACCTCCCTGCTTCTATCTGGTGCATTCTTTTCATAATATTTTAATACCTCTATGAAATATTATAGTGATCAGGAACTCTCACAGAGTTACAATAGACCCACACTTACAGGTCACTTGCCCTGGGATCACTATCTTCCTTTGGAAGCAAGGAGCTAACGCAGGTAGATGGCTCCCCTCTAAAAAGATTGACAATAAATGAGACTCTTCATTCAACTCACCAGATGTGGAACAGCCCTTTAAATTGAATGTTTGTGACTGTATAAACAGGAAGCAATGGGGGAAGAAATGTGAAAATTATTCAAATAATGCATTGAAAAAACAATCTTAAAAATGACAACGTTAGCTTCCCCTTGGCTATCAATCATCTCTTTCCATTCACCTTAGTGGGCAGCAGTCCTTGCTCAGCAGTCAGACGGAGAACTGAGGGAATCCGCACCACCATCACAGCCCAGATGCAGCAAAGACTTCCCAGGTCAGCACTTAACAGGAGAACTGAGCTTCCCCTGGTCCTGCGCTTAAACACCAGGCAGTCTGTCCTTTCACACAAAAGACCTGTCTCATTTGAATTTTCACTGAAGCTCAGCGATAAAATGACATGTTTGTTGGAATATTGCACAGATCAAAAATAGATGAAGCAGGGTAGGAAGTTGAAAGGAGCACAAGAAAGGTAAACACTACAAAAGTACTGCTGAGCAATGCAAGATAGAAATTGCATGGCCTTTGGTTCCAAAGCTGGTACCAGAGGACAGGAAGGTTATGAACTCTTTTTCTAGAGGGAAGAAGTATAAACAAGCTAAATTAACAACCATTTGGGCAAGCATTAACTTATAAAGGAGAGTTAGCATGGACTGGTTAATAGTGAATCACAATTCACAAACACCACAAAGTTTTTAATGAGGCAACAAAGGTTCAATGGAACCAAATTCACTGGTTCTCCATCCTTGGGCCATTCCATTTCTACCAGCCTGGTCCAAGGTACAGTCCTCCTCTGGGAGGCCATTTCCTCTGTTGTGCCCTTCCAAAGATGCTTGATGAAGTGCCCTCAATGGGATTGTGGATTCTACAAACTGGGAAAAAGCAGCACCATATATATATGAAATTCACCTCAAGGATCAGAAAATTGCTCCATTGCTCGGGAAATAGCATGGGAAGCATTGCATTGTCTTGAGGATGATGGTTCAACTTCAAAATCTGCAGAGGTGTGAAATCAAAGCGCAAGAAAATATTAATGTCATTCTAAAACACAGACCTGCAGCTCAAATGGTTGGACTTTTGACAAATAAAATACAGAGCAAAAAAGAATTTGAGGCAATGCAATATGATAAATAAGAATCAACCACATCTGGCCAAAAGATTTAACTTTAAGGACATGCATTAATTGGGGGAATGGCTGTTTTCCCATAAACCTTAGAATGGTGACATGAAGGGTGGCATCGTGAACATAGCTGCAAGCGCAATGTCTTACCAGCATCAGCAACCTGGATTCGAATCTGGTGCTATCTATAAGGAATTTTATCATTCTCCTCATGTCTGCGTGGGTTTCTTCTGGGTGCTTCAGTTTCCTCCCACCCTCCAAAACATGCAGGGGATGTAGAGTAATTGCAGTATTTGGGGACACAAGCTCATGGGTGAGAAGGGCCTGTTACTGTGCTGTACTTCTAAATTAAAATTGAATACAGTTATAATTCATATGTTAGATATTTCGAACCCTCCTAGTTGGGCTCGGGTGGAATTGGCTGCTATAGTGGAACCTTTTCCCCATCAGTTTGTATTTAAATGGAATACTGTCCTACTACAGAAATATAATGTACCAATTATGAAACATTTATTAGGAATTTGGTCTAAAAGGAATTTATTAATAGGATCAAAAGGTAGTTTATCAGTTCAAACCCCAATATATCTAAATAAATTGATTCCTTTTTCATTGAATCATAGAGTTTTAGAAGATTGGTGGATTAAAGGAATAAAAAGATTGCAGGATTGTTTTGAAGAAGATAAATTTTTATCATTTAATCATCTTAAAGAGAAATTTGGGATTTTAGAGAATTCTCTGTTTGTTTATTATCAAATTAGGGCATTAGTGAAAGATAATTTTGGAAGAGAAATGAAAATTTCTAAGTTAACTAAATTTGAATTTATGGTTTCATATTTTTCAGATAAAGGTTTTATATCAGATATGTATGCATTTTTACAAGATACAATGGTTGTAAAAAATTTAGATACATCTAGGATTAAATGGGAGCAGGATTTAAGTTGTGAGATTAGTCAGGTGGATTGGGAAAATATGTGTTATAATGGGTTGACTAAATTAATTAATATAAGATATAGTTTGGTTAATTATAATTTTTTGCATCAGTTATATTTAACCCCTGAAACATTGAAAAAATATGGATTTAGTAATTGAGATTTGTGTTTTAGGTGTGGATTATGTGTTGGAACATTTCTACACTCTGTTTGGTTTTGTGATAAAGTTCATCCTTTCTGGTTTAAAATTAGGAAATTTCTTCAAAATTTGTTTAAAATTCAATTTCCTTTAGATCCAAATTTTTTTTGTTAGGTTATTTTACTCCATTAGTGGATTTGGGGTTGGATGTTTCAGACAGCGTTTATTTGTCTAACATTGACAGTTCCTCGTAAATGTATTGCTATGTCTTGGAAAGATGAAACGGCGTCAAATGTAGTTCGATGGCATAATGAGTTGAAGTCGTGTATCTATATGGAGAAAATAACATATAATTTACATAATAATTATGATTTTTATTAAGATGTGGACACCTTGTATGAAGAATATGAATTTAGTAATATTGTAAATTCCTGAATGTTTTTATTTTTATGCATCCCTTTAGGGATCTGTTGTGGGAGGGGGGAGGGGGTGGGTTTGTTTTACTGTTTTATTATTAGACTACTTATTCTGTAAAAGTCTGTTTATTTTTATTGGAAAAAATACTAAATAAAGTTTAAAAAAAGTTATAATAAAGCAACATTGCGCTTTGTAAATATAAGCATCAAGTGCAAAGACCAAGACGCTATACCATCCTTAGGTACAACATTAATTCAGACCCATTGGAGTATTCTGTCCCATTCTGCCAACACATTTGAGGAAGAGTATAAACAATTTGAAGGAATGAATAAAAGGCTCAGGGAACACGTTACACAGAATGGTCTCTAATTCCTTGGTGTAGAGTAAACAAAGAGGAGGTTTGATGCTGGCATTTATTAAAGTCACAAGGAAAAACAAGAGCTACAGATGCTCGAGCTCAGCAGGTCATGCAGAATCCAGGAGTATAAATGGTCAGTCAACTTTTCTGGTCTGAACCCTTTACCGAGACTAAGATAGGAGATGGAATTAGGCATAGAAAGGGGGAAAGAGGCCAGGGTAGGGGCTCAGAGGTGAGATGAGTATTGGACGGATGGTATGTGAAGTAGAGAGGCAGATAGAGGGAGAAATCATTCAGAAGGTGGGGGTGGGGAGGGAAAAAAAGTTAGAGGGGAAAAAATTAGAACAGGAATAGAGATGTAAACAGTGGATTCTGATGGGATGGAGTTATCTAAAAAAAAATCAATGTTCAAGATTTAGACAGAGTAAATAAATAAATAAAATACTTCAAACAGTTCAATATCTGGTTGACACATTTTAGACATGAGTCAAAAGAACAAGAGGTGAGAGATGAAAAAGTTGCAGTTACATTTAGAGGGGCTTATGGTGTGGTTGAGATTAATTTCAATATTAGACCAAAATGGAATTAAATACAAAATAGTTGCAGGAATACGGAGAGAGTAGTAGTGTGGGATTAGAAAACTTGATTTGAAAACAGCTAGTTCATCTCGACAGTCTGAATAGCCCATTTTTGTTCTCTAATGTTCTAAACCACTCTCCTTGGATTGCACATTCAGACTTTGGACTTGGGTTAACACTGCAGAATTTCTCAATATTTTGTATTGAGGCTCAAGTTGTCAAGCAAAGAGCAATTCAACTGGACGATTGAGCAACATTAATTCCTTGTCTATGTCAAAATAGTCATCTGCCTTTTATTTCGCTCAGGTTTGTGGAATTAGTCTGTGCAAAATTGGCTTGCCATGACCAGATTCCTGCATGTGGTGACCACACTTCCACAGGGCATCGCTTCCTGGCCGTGGCCACTTGTCCAAAGGTAATAATTGGCAATCAGCCATTCGCAATGAAATAACTCCAGGGTTTGCAGGTGCCACACCTGTCACAATGCTCCATTGCCAGATTTGAGTTCTGGAATCCCCCTGAAATGAGCTGGGAAAATAATTACCTCCACTGCAAGCCAGACCCATTTATTTCAGCAGAGATTCTTGACCTGCAGTGTTCAGTATTTCAATTATCTGTGCATTTTACTTTAAATATGGTGAAACAATTGCTTTTCTTTCTAACTATTTACTTCAGCACATTTTAAATATCTCAGAATATCAGATTTATTTTAAACTGTTAAATTGTTTTGCTTTGACAGAAACTAAAGCTCTGTCCCCTGTTTGAGGCATGTCAAAGGTTCACCACACCACATCAGGCCTGATTGCCACCCAGACCTTACTGCCCAGGTAAGGGAGACCAATTATTCATATTCATACCACAGACACAACATCCAATGTATCTCGATGCCTGGAATACACTTTGGTGCTGTGAAAGGAATTATGCTTGAGAGTAAATGTTAATTATTTCTCTTTCTGTCTCAATAATCGTCCACCAATTATTTAGCATGTAACTGCAAAGAAACGAACATATCTGCCTCAAGCATAAAGCTTTTTTCCATCAAGTCACCTTGTGTTCCACTTACAGTAGACACCTGTTGTTGCTAGTGGCTAACACATTTGGCTCTGTTGTGCTCTAATGTGACGAGCACATGATCTATTATTAAAAAAAAATCAAAAGCTTCTGGGCAAATATTGATAATTGGATTTTATTCAATTTTGTCTCAACATAATTGTTACATTACTTTAACACTCAGTAAAATTAATCCATTTTCAATTTATCAACATTTGCAAAGGTTATGTGGAAAATTGAGATTTATACTTAGCCTTCACATTTTCAAGATCCAGACATCAAATGAGCTTTTTTCCTTGAATTCTCTTCATCTTTTTCAGCTGCCTGTTAACACAATGCCACTAAATTTTAAATGCTCCAAAATAGATAATCATAGTGGATTTCTGAACATTCAGGTCATGCCTCTGGAAGTAATGATCCTCTGCACAGTGAACACATGTGGTCCATAGTTTATTCTTGCTCAGTAAACATATCAATTTTCCACATCCAGGTTAAGTGAAAATAATTTGGTGGACAAATCAAGTACAAAATCTGCATTTTTAAGCATCTGCAAAATTAAAAACCATCATTCCTTTGAAGCTCATAAGGAATTTTTTTTCTTGCTTATCCCCAAATGCTTAATGCCCTGACACACTGAATTCATGGATGAAAGAAATTGCTTCAAAGGATCCTTGAAATATATCTAGCAGGTATATATTTATATCAGATGTACTCAATGAATAAGGAAAGATCATTTTGTGCATTCACCCAGATCTCTGAAGTTTATGTGAACTGGAGGTACACAGGAGACTCCAGATGCTGGGATCTGTAGGAAAACTCAATCTGCCAGAGCAACTCAACAGGTCGAGCAGCATCAGTGGAAAAGAAAGAGTTGTCAATGTTTCGAACTGCAACTCCAGCAGACTCTCCCCATTCTGACATCAAACCAGAATTTGTGCTTGCTAGTGTGAAGATGCTCTTGGGCAGGAAAATGTTCTTGGGCTCTGCATCATCTGCCATTGCTCTAAGCATCTTGAGAACATAACCTTGACTGGCTTGTGTATAATTGAACTGCTGGCCAAAGGACTGCCATGAAAAACCACTATTGTATACAATACTTCTGAATTTTTCCCCATGAATAGACTTAACCTGATTATTGTAAATTGGATTACAGCTAGAATCTTAAATACTTGCTTTTATAATCCAAATAGTAAAAAATTATACTAATTAATACCATGATAATAAACATTCGGATGCAGTGAAAAATAGACATTTAAAGTACTGTATTTTTGTCTGATCTCACTTTGAGAGACATGCTGCTTATTCTTTCATCTACCCAAGATTGTTTCCATTTTATTGAAGTTATTTTTCTTCCTAGTTTGTTTTAAAATTTAACCTTTATTTTGTTCCTCTAATTATGCATGGCTTCAACCTGCCATGGACAGACAGTATGGGAATGGGATGTGGAATTGAAGTGGCTGGCCACTGGGAGATCCTTTCCTGCAAAACTAAAATTCATTAAAATTGTGACTTTGAATCATCAATCCCACAAACATTATAGTGTGATAAATGTACTCAGGGAAAGATAACCAAGGCAGCCATTGAACTGATCTCCAGCTTTGAGCACATTATTTACTCAGCGTGCCTCAAGCTTTTGGATTTATTTATGTTCAAGTTGTAAAGTATCAGGAAGACCCATGGAAGTCCTAAAGAACAAATGAAATCCTGGTGGATTATCTCAACCTGAAAGATTGCGGTGAACTAACACAATTGATTTAAAGATGCAGAATTAGAGGATGGTAAATGAATCATGTGTTGGTTAAATGGGTCTTGATTCTCTGTGGTAATAAGGAAGAACTGAATTAGCCTCGAAAGGTCACATCATATTGAACATTAATGATGCATATTCATGATTCAAATAATCAACTGCATTGGTTTTGATTGGGCAAAGCTGAATGAGATATCCATAAGCATCTGTTCTCCTACTGGTTCAAGACATCCCCTGTTTTCTTCTGCTTCATCTAGCAAGTTTCGGTGGATGAGGTAGGTGTTGGCAGTGGTTGCAGTAGGTTGAAGACAGTGGAGAGGGATATTGCAGAAGGCCAGGCCTTCATTGTGCACTCGTGAAGGTCAAATAATGGATATGTTATTGAATTTGGGGCCAAGGGCATAGACTACTGATCCAGGGTCATACTGAAATCTCACCATGGCATCTGGGGAATTTAAATTAAATGAATGTTTGGAGTATCATTAAGAGTGACAATGAAACTTTACTAGATAAATCCATCAACTTCACTCACGTCCATCAAGGAGGAAGATGTATCATCCTTGCACAGCATGGCCCAAAGCCCACTTCAGATCCACCATGAAATGCTTCTTCAGTTCAGGAATAGCAGACAAATTTCTATATTTGCCTGCAAATAGGAAGCTGAATTAAATGGGCCTCTCAGATCTTTTCCTGTCCGATATTGTTAAAGGTTCAGAAGTAATATGTAGAACACCATGCAGCCGTTTAGTTTAGAGATAGAGCATAGTAACAGGCTTTTTTGGCCCATAAGCCAGGACAAATAAACCTACCAACCCCCATATGTCTTTGGAACATGGGAGGAAACTGGAGCACCCAGAGGAAACCCATGTAGTTACAGTGAGAATGTACAAACTCCCTACAGCCAGCAATGGTGTCAAACTCTAGTCATTGGAGATATGATACTGATGCTCTAACCGTGCCACCTAGTGAAAAATATTCATCCATTATTGGTCCTACAGCACTGCCAAGTCACAAGAGCCATACCACATATTAGGAAGCGTCAGCACCACGTTTAGCAACACTGACCAACATCTTGCACATTGAGCCTTCAGAAACTAAATCCTGATTCCCAGGATCATTTACCTACTAACTAGTCAACAGGAGATAGTGATTTTCAAGAGTAAATTTGTTTTTTTTCCTTCTTAGTGTGCCACAAAAAAAAAACATGTTTTTCTTTGCTGGAAGTGCAACTTTCATTGAAAGTGCCATATTATAATTAGTATTTTTGGAGCTCAAGGTCTCAAAAAAAATTGCACAATTTAAATGAGTTTTTGGTCAAGAGAATGACAGCAATTAAAAATAAGTGTCATCCACTGTATTCTCCCTCTTTCGCTGGAGTTAATGAAGTCTCTTCAATTCCAACAGTTGGCAAGTGTTTCCCTGAGGTTACAGATAATTTCTTACCACAGCATGAATTTGGACAGCTTTGCAATTAAACAGAGGGGCAGAGGGTTAGTTTCAGTGAGTCTTGAATCACAATAAAATAATTTTTCTTAAGCATTTGGACCAGCTAGGGAAAAGTACAATATAAAGTAGAGAAGAAACAAGTTTTGTCATCTGTACAAGTACAACCTAATGAAACAGCGTTCTCCGGTCATCAGAGCAAAACACGCAGACATAAAACTAGACATAACTCACATACAGACAGACAATACATATGCAGGACAAGTATTTCATCTATACAAATAAATAAATAGATAGATCTTGATTCATGAATAGGAGAGTCTCGGATGGTTAGTGTGACCAGTTCCTTTGGTTGTTCAGCGTTCTCACTGCCCGTGGGAAGAAACAGTTCCTCAGCCTGGTGGTGCCTGCTCTAATACTTGGGAGCAGCTGAAAGGTGCTGTGTGCAAGGTGGAAGGGGTCCTCAATGACTTGCATGCCCTCTTCAGACAGAGATTCTGTAGATCACGTCAATGGAGGGAAGAGAGAGACTCCAGTGATCCTCTTTGCCTCTCTTATGATCCTGTGGATTGACCTCCAATCCATTTCTCTGCAGCAAATGTACCACACTGTGAAGCAGCCGGCCAGGATGCTCTCGATAGAGCTTCTATAGAAGGTTGACATAATGGTGGCCAGTAACCTTACAGGATTCAGTCTTCCCAAGAAGTGCAGCTGCTGTTACGCCTTCCTGACAAGTGAGGAGATGCTGAGTGTATATGATCGGTCACTAGTTAAGTGAATGCCAAGGAACTTGCTGCTCTCCACTCTCTCTACTACAGAATTGTTGATGCGTAGTGGAGGGTGGTCATTCCTGGTCCTCCTGAAGTCCACAATCATCTCCTTCGTCTTGTTCACATTGAAACTCAGTTGTTACTCTCGCACCATTTTACAAGATTGTCTGTAGTGTGATTCATCGTTGTTGGTGATGACGCCAACTACCGTTGTGTCTTCTGCAAGCCTGATGACACTGTTGGAGATGTAGCTGGCGATGCAGTTGTGGGTCAAAAGCGTGACAGGAGCGGGCTGAGCACACAGCCCTGAGGTGCGCCAGTGCTCAGCATGAGGATGCTTGATGTTCTGCTAATGACCCAGACAGACTGTGGACTTTCCGTTAGGAAGTCCAGGATCCAGTTACAGAGAGGGGTGTTGAGTCCTAGCGAGGACTGCTTTTCCACCAGTCTCTGGGGAATAATCGCATTAAACGCTGAGCTCAAGTCAATGAACAGCAGCCTGGAAGCTGGGGGTAGGGAGACAGAGGGATAGGGAAAGAGGGAGATTGGGGGGATGGGGTTGAACTGAACTGGAGAAGTCGACATTAATGCTATCTGGTTTGGGAGTGCCCACTCAGAACATGAGGCGTTGTTCTCCAGGTCAGCCAGGATGGAATGAAGTGACAAAGCTAATAGTATTGCATGTACAATGGCTACTTCTATAGGCGAATTGAAATGGGTCCAGCGTCGCTAGAAAGAATGCTTCAATGTGTTCGATCACCAGACACTCGAAGCATTTCATAATGGTGGAGTTTAGTGCCACAGAGCGGTTGTCATTGAGGCCTGTTATTGACGTCCTCTTGGGTACTGTGATGGTGGCTGTCTTGAAGCCTGCAGATGTTGTGAGATATTGAAGATGTCTTTGAAGACCTCTGACAATTGGTCTGCGCAATCCTTCAATACCTCATCAGTTACGTTGTCTGGTCCCGTCGCCTCATGTGGGTTCACCCTGGATAGGGTTCTCCAACTCGGTTACGGCTATGCAGGAGGCCAGTTGATCAGTGGGACTTGGAGCTTTCTTTGGCGTCATCCTGCTTTTCTCATCAAACCATGATAGAATATGTTCAGTCTGTCCAGGAAGGAGGTGTCATTGTCTTTAACTCTCAAGGTTGACTTGTGATCAGTTATAGTCTTGATCCCTTGCCACGTGATCCTCATGTGTCCCACATCTGTCTGTGGATCTTCTATGCGAACCCTTACTTTGCCTTCCAGATTGCATAGGAGAGTTCAGCCCTGGCTGATTTAGTGCCATCCTATCCCCTGTCCTGAGGCAGCATCATGAGTTCTGAGAAGGGCCGAGATCTCTGCATTCAACCATGGTTTCTGGTTAGCCCTGGTTGTGAAGCATTTGATCTCAGTGACATCCTTAATGCACTTGCTGATGTAGCCAGTCACTGAACTCATGTACTCCTCTGTTTACTTGACCATTGTAGGTGGCCACCTCCCTGAAACAGTTCCAGTCCTTGGTCTCAAAGCAGTCTTTCAGCACTGCTATGCCTCACCCTATCCTGGCTACGACCTGATCTCCCTACGAACTAACCTAGTTTACTTTGCCAGCAGTGTGTAGGCTGGGGTTAGCAGGACAGATATATGATCTGAGTAAACAAGGTGAGAGCGAGGTGCAGCATGGTATGTACCAGGGATGATGATATACACCCGACCTAGGGTGTTCTCTCATCTGGTGGCAATGTTGAAACCATGGTAAGACCATTTTTAGGTTGCCACGATGGAGGTCGCCAGCAATCAGGGTGGGAATGTCAGGAATAATCATAACCAAGATAATCCTTCCAACAGCTTGTTTCAAGTAAGCTAACACAGAAATAAATCACAGTGTGTGCATCTTTTGTGTCAAAATAGTGCAGTGAAATCAAATTATTTGGAGAAATTGGAAGCACTGGCTCACCCAATGGTCCAGTGACTGATCCACAAATGGATAGAGCACTGACCCACACTGTTCAATCTACAGTGCACAGAGTGTTCACTAAAACTCAAGCAAATTACAGCACAGGTAACTACAGTAAAGCCAGCTGCTAATTATGTGTTTATGTATATCAATTAAAATTCCACACACCATTCTATCCATCGCCTCGTGCATTGCCAGACTGAGGCTTCCCGCAAATTGCAGGAACAATACCTAATGTTCTGAGTGGGCACTCCCAAACCAGATAGCATTAATGTCGACTTCTCCAGTTCAGTTCAACCCCATCCCCCCAATCTCCCTCTTTCCCTATCCCTCTGTCTCCCTACCCCCAGCTTTCCACCCCTTCCCTCTCCATACAGAGAGCTATATCCTACCCCATCACTTGCCAGCTATTTTATACCTGTTAGCCTTTGACCCTTTCGTTGCCCCTTCCTCTCTCATCCCCCTTCCCCAACCTTTTTATTCAGGTGCCTGTTCGCTTTCTGCTCATACCTTGACAATGGGGTCGCACTCGAAACATTGGTTACCTTTTACTTCCAAAAAATGCTACACGGCCTGCTGAGTTTTTCCATCACCTTTGTGTATTGCACTTTGATGCAGCTCTCTTCGACATCTGGGAAACTGACCAGCTGTGCTTTGGTCAACTCAGGCAGATTTGGTTGTCTGTTTTGATCTGGTGACCAGCAAGGGGTCATGAAATAATATTGGATATGGAACTCTTCCTGACTGAGTGAGTATAGTGGACCAGAATTTTACATTCGTAATGATGGTAAAATGGTCTGTATTCAATGCTGTCACTTTGTGAAACTGACAGAAACAGCACACATTTGCAGTACAATGCAAAAATCCTTGTCCACATCAACCATTCTCTGACCCACAGCAGGATGCAGTGTTTTGAAGCTTTCTCCAGAGAAATTACTGAATTGATGAGGATCCTTGGAAAATATTTTTGCTGCAATTCTCCTTAAAAATGTGAGGGTTTGTAGTAAAAAGTGCAAAACTATTGTTTGCCTATAAATGGCAATTTCCTCAGTTTAATCCTTCAGAATATAAAAATAGATTTTAAAGTGAACACCATTGTTTTAATATTTAATTATTTTTAAAAAATCAATTTACGATTACTTCAGCTTGGCCGTTAATCAGTGATGAATTTCTGGATTGACAGCGTTGACTTATGTGGAAAGATTGGGCCCATACTCAGAAGCAGTGGAGGTGATCTTATGAATTTTAATACGGAGATGCTGCAAGGTACAGGCCATTCTGGCCCAAGTGTCCATACCGTCCAATGTCCTTGTGACCAATTAATCTACTATCCCCATACGTCTTTGTAACTTGGGATGAAACTGGAGCACCTGGTGGAAACCTATGCAGACACGAGGAGAGCATACAAACTCCTTACAGGCACCAGTGGATTTGAACCTGAGTCATTGACATTGTAATTTTGGGAGGTATTTACAGTTTCCCCATGTAGGTACCTAGAACCTGAAGTCATTGTTTCAGAACAGAAGTTTCCATTTAAGTTGAAAACAGGGAGAAATGTCTTCTCTCAGAGCGTCCCGACTCCTTAGAATTCTCTACCCAAGAGCTGTGAGGCAGAGTCAGACAAACATTTAAACTAGCAGGTGTCAAGGGGTATTGGGAGGCAGTAGGTAAGTGGCAGAGGCCAGGATTTAATCAGCCATGTTCTAACATTAAATCTGTCAAGTTGTTTAAATATTTAAAATAAATTTTACATTTTACTTTCTGGTTTGCTGTCTCTTTTTTCGATGATATCACAGCAGCAGGATACAAAGGATTGCCTTCAAATTGGACAAAAGAGAATTCCACATCACTGATTTCGCTGGTTCAGCAACAAGCAGCACCTCTACCACATTGACTACAGAACAGTCAGTGGGCTACAAATGCAACCAGGTCATGGTATAAGAGAAAGGCATCTGGCCTATCATACTTCCTCCTCATATATGGTCTATATTACCATCACATCATTGATGACCTTCCAAACAATGCCAAACAGATTGCATTGATGGTAACATGGCAATGACTTACATTTGTGCAGCTCCAATACATTAGAAAAATATCCCAAAGTATTCCATGATGGCCTTATCAAACAAAATTTGTCTTTGAATCACAGTGCTCAATTATACAGTTGATAACCAATCTGTTTGCCAAGGATGTAGGTTTTAATTGGATAACTTGAATGAGGTTACGAAAGGATAGGTTCAGGTTGGAGACTTCAGCAACTGAAAGCAGGGTCATTGGTGATAAAGCAATTAAAATCAGGGATGTTTAGGAGGTTAGAATATTCCAAATAATCAGGTCAGATTTGGGATATACAATTCTCCATGAAGATATCAACCTGCTGTTACACATTGCCTTCAATTGGATTAACTGAGGAATGACCTTGATCTTGAAGCAAATAAATAAACACAGGCAAACAAGTGTAATTCATGCAACTCCCAATGAACAGATTGGTAAGCAGGAAGTCCATGTTATCTTTTTAAGCAAACAAACCTGCCAGATGGTTTGCCTGCTGGCATCTGTACCGAAGGAAAGTTATCACTCACACAAAAAAAACAAAAATGTCACCTCTCAGGGAAATTTAGCTCCTTAGGAAAGAAACAGCTATGCCGAACACATTCCCACTGAGACATTATGTTCTCCTTAAAAACATAAAAGCAACCAGGCTCAAAGCCTCTCAAGAGGCAGGGGAAAATTCAGACTCATTTATCCTTTTCTTTTGTAGGTCCTTATCTTGTACAAACCATTGGCTTTCCTGCCACCTTTTACAACAATTCATGGCCTGTTGCTCAGGTCCCATCATACATCTGACAAACATTTACCATTCAACGACAATTACTCGACCATTTGCAGAAAATTTTAATTAATTCATTGGATTGGAAAATAAGTCTTAGGAGGCAAGGTTAGCAGAGCTGGGACTTCTCTCTTTGGAGTGTAGAAGGATGAGAGGATACTTAATCGATTCTGAGAGGCATAGATAGGGTGGACACCCAGCACCTTTTTTCCCAGGGTAGGAACAGCAAACAGCAGAGGACATGTACAAAGTGAAGGGAGGGAAGTTTAGGGGAGACATCAGGGGGAGGTTTTTTTTTACATAGAGAATTGTGGGTGTCTGGAATGCCTTGCTGGGGATGGTGGTGGAAGCTAAAATATTAGGGGCATTTAAGAGACTCTTAGACAGGCACATGGATGGAAGAAAACAAAGTGTTACATGGTAGGGAGGGTTTAGTATTTTTTTAAGGAGAACATGGGTGGGTCAGCACAACATTGAGAGCTGAAGGGCCTGTAGTGTCCTATGTTCTAATCAACAGCACTTCGAGTCCTTTAAGAACCATGGAAGTCCATGACTGTTGATTAGTGGTGAAAAACTGAGATAAGGTTGGACAGTTTGACTGCAATCATCAACTAAGCAATTTTCTCCCATGTTGGGAATTTTCTGAGATCCTATATTTATCAAAGTGCATACTGGAATTTTACAACGTGCAACAGAGTGCAATGCAATTTTGTGACCAGGATGAAAAAAGAGCAAATGAAGGAGCTCAAACATTTCAAGCATTGTTCAATGATCTTGACCAAGTTCTGTGAAGGCTCTTCAGGTTTTCATTTTCACAGAATGCGCGCACACACACAAAAGGAGCCTACCCAGCCCCTCATGGCTGCCGCTCCATTCCACATCATTATGGCTGATCTACACTTGTCTCCATCTCTCCTCTGAGCCAGCTCTGCATCACCCCCAATACCTTGGTGTTTCAGATATTTATCAGACTTCACATTAAATATATCGAATGATCCAGAAAAGCAGGGACGTGCTCCCCTTTGTAATTTTCCTCAGAGTATCTCCCCCACACACCACCCCCCGTCCCTCACTTCACAAACACACTGACACAGACTGCCCTCCCTACCTGATAGCTTTTCAGGCTCTGCTGGCATCTCCTATTGGTAGAAGCCAATTTCTCCCTGCCATTGAAACCTATGCCGCCTGATTAAATGTGATTAAACTAAAGGTAAAGGTTCCATTATTGGAATGTAATATTACATTTAGAACGTAACATGCATGAAATTCTTTATCTTTTGCATAACGTAAGACAGACAGAGAGTTGCCACTTTGTCCAGCGCCTCTCACAGAAACCTACAGCACCTGGTGTTCCTAGGCAGTCTCCCCTCCAAGTACTGACCAGACCTGAGCCTGCTTAGGTTCCGAGATCAGACAATAACAGGCATATTCAGGCTGTTAGATGCTATCAACTCTGCATGCTTTTTTGGAGGGTGTGAGAAAACCGGAGCACCTGGGAAAAACCCACACAGATCACAGGTAGATCGTGCAAACTCCTAACAGACAGTGCCAGATTTGAATTCAGGTCACTGATATTTCCTAGCATTGTACTAACCATCACATTAACTGTGCCACCCCCTATGCTAACCGTAATTTAATGCTGAACCTGCTTTCATTACCATTTTCAAGTAAGGTATTACATGTGCAACAAAGTGCTGCATGAAAATTATATGTCATGTGTGAGAAGCAAATGGATCTCATGAAGAAATGACTACTTGGATAATATTTTTCCCCATCTCAGATCAAATAAACATTTTGATATCCAAAGAAGCACTGCTTAATTTTTTCTGTGTTATTGTTGCAACAAGAAAATTCAGATTATGCTCAAGGTGTGAAAAGTCAAACTTTTCCCACTTTTGTGTTCTTATCGACATGTATTAAATTTCAAATGCTTACTCTGCTGTTTTACTAAGTGACTGTAGTGCTATCGATCAACCACATTAGACTGATAGTTGTGATTAATAGGCTCTAATCACCATAAGACATCAGCACATCTCATGTTGCTGGCCCGATTCCAACGCAGGTACCAAGGGAGGTGTTTGGGCATAAAAGCCTTTATGGGGATACTGAGGGGAGGAGTCACAGGTTCAGGGGGCAGGCCAGCCCATGCAGTACATTCATACAAACAGTGCTAATAGCAGTGGTTCAATCACTGTGGCCCAATGATGTCACATCCTTCATTTAAAAGCAGGATAAACCAACCAATTCCCTGCCTGGAAAATTATTGTAGCGAATTGGCCCTGCTTGGATTGCCATGCTGGTGGGGCAGCTGCAGGAAGATGGCACCGTCGGGGCTCACTGATTACCTCATGGTTTAGGCCACAGCTCGCACCCCAGGCTACGTTATAATGTCACTGTCACGTGGGACAAAACTCCCGTTGGCCTTAAAGGGGCATGCATGAAAATCAAATAAAGCCGTTCAACTGAAACCCCACTGAGGAGCCTTATGTGTTTATGTGTGTGTAGCTACCATTACATTGGTGACCCCGCAGAGCACAGACATTTATCTGGTCTCCGGCTATGGATTCAACGAGCGCCATCGATGAAGAAACTGCGGCCAGGGTGGACGACCTGATCCACGATCCACCAGAGGAGTGTAAATATGTCACTCTCAAAGCCTTCCTCCTTGGCACCTTCGGTCTCTCCAGTTGACAATGCACAGCCAGGCTAATGCACCTCGATGGCCTTGGGGACAGAGCCCTGTCCACTCTGATGGATGAGATGCTCACACTGGCAGAAGGCCACAAACCCTGCCTGATATTTGAGCAAGCCTTCCTGGAACAAATGCCGGAAGACATCCAACTCCTACTGGCTGACAAGGACTTCTACCACCAACGGTGGGGAGCCCAAGCCCGCAAGTGCCGCCAGCTCTGCTCATACCAAGGAAACAACCAGGCCAACCGCCGTTGATGGCTGTGATGGTTGGCCACGTGAACAGCCTCCTGCACTTGACAGACAAGACCAGTGGACTGTATTTCCTGGCGGACACCGGAGCAGAGATGAGTGAGCTTCCCACAACTGCCCTCGAATCCCACATGAGAACATGAGGCCCGTCCCTACAGGCAGAGAACGGCGAAGCATCCAGGTACATCTCGGGCGAGACAAGTACTGATGGAGGTTCCTACTGGCTACAGTGTGCACTGTAATCCTAGGATCCGACTTCCTTCGGGCGCACAGTTTACTAATGGACCTCAAAGGCAAGAGACACGTACATGCCCACACGTTCCAGACTCTCCGACTCGAGTCTTCCAGCATGCATGACACTGGAGTAGCCACCATCTGTACACCCAGAAGTGAGTACCCCCGCATCCTCAATGAGATCCCCGCCATCTTATGGCCACAATTCACTACCACCATGACTCAGCATGGCTTCCGCTATCATATTGCCACACAGGGCCCCCCGCTCCATGCTAAGGTCAAACAACTGCCACTGGAGAAGCTGCAGCTTTCCAAAGAGGAATTCTCCACCTCCAAGAACTTGGTATAATCTGCAGGTCGGACAGCCCCTGGGCTTCTCCCCTTCATTTGGTCCCAAAGGCCTCTGGAGGTTGGAGACCATGTGACGACTACCGCCAGCTCAATGATGCAACCATGCCTGAGTGATACCCCATCCCCCATATACAGGACTTCACGGCCAATTTGCATGGAGCTAGGGTCTTCTCAAAGGTTGACCACCCGGATGATGTTGGCAAAACCGTCATCATCACCCATTTGGCCTCTTTGAATTTCTGCAGATGTCTTTTGCTCTGAAGAACGCGGCCCAAATATTCCAGCGGCTCATGAATGCAATGGGTAGAAATCTGGATTTCATGTTCATTTATCTCAACGACATCCTCATCACCCGTCAAGATCACAATGAGCACAAAACTCATCTCCGCACATTGTTCGGCCACCTGGCAGAATTTGGTCTCACAGTCAACGTGGCCATCTGCTAGTTCAGAAATGAGTCGTTGCAGTTTCTGGGCCTTACCATCACTGCGGATGGGGCAGCACCATTACCAGACAAGGTCAAGGCCATACAGCAGTTGTCCAGGCCAAACACTCTCAAGGGCCTTCAGGAGTTCACAGTGATGGTTAATTTTTTACTACCGTTTCATCCCAGGGGCTGCCCGCTTAATGCGCCCATTGTTTACCCTAATCTCGGCGAAACAAAAGACTCTCAATGAAGGAGGCCGAAGCAGCTTTTGCCCAAACCAAAGATGCCCTCGCTAGCGCCACCCTACTGGCCCACCCACGGACAACGCCCACACAGTGCTCTCAGAGGACGCGACCGCCACAGCCATTGGGGATGTCCTTGAGCAATCGGTCGACAGACAGTGGAGCCCAGTAGAGATTTTTTAGCCAGCACCTCTGATCTCCCAAACTGAAATATAGTGCCTTCGATAGGGAGCTCCTGGTCCTGTACCTTTCCTTCGGGCAAATCCGCTACTTTCTGAAGGGCAGGCCCTTCACCGTTTTCGTGGACCATAAGCCACTTACACAGGCCCTCGCCATGGAAAAAGACCCTTGGTCGGCGCGCCAGGAGCAGCAACTTTCCTACGTCTCAGAGTTCACCACCGACATCTGACACTGGGTGGCTAAGGACAATGTCGTTGTTGAGGCGCTCTCAAGACCCATCATCCGGCCTGAACAATGCCCAATTAGCTCAGGCCCAGAAAGGTGATGAAGAGGCTCGGGCCTTCCGAACTGCCATCATTGGTCTGTGCCTCGAAGATCTGAAGCTACCGGGCAGCATGACACCCTACTGTGTGACATCTCAACCGGCTCCCCATGCCCGGTAGTCCCCCTGCAATGGAGACAATAGGCATCCAGATGGTCCACGACCTGGTCAACCCCTCCATCAAGGTATCAGTGCATATGGGGGCAGAATGTTTCTTCTGGCATGGCTTAAAGAAACAAGTGGCCCAGATGGTGAGGAATTGTATGCATTGCCAAACCACTAAAGTCCAGCACCACGTTAGAGCCCCCGTACAGCATTTCGACCCGCCAGCCAGGAGGTTCGACCATATCCACATCGACATAGTGGACCCCCCTGCCAGAGTCCAGGAATGCCTGCTACCTCCTGACTGTGGTCGACCAAACAACAAGGTGGCCAGAAGCCATCCCCATGAAAGACACTTCCACCGAGTCCTGCGCCAGAGCCCTTCTCACTAACTGGGTCACCTGGTTCAGCATCCCGGCACCCTCTGGGCACAACTGGCAAACCTCCTGGTGATCAAGCTTCACCACACCACAGCTTATCATCCCCAGGCTAATGGACTCGTGGAGCACTTCCATCAACACCTCAAGGCGGCTCAAAGGACCCAATTGGGCAGACGAACTGCCTTGGATCCTGCTTGGCATCCGAACGGCCCCGAAGGAGGATCTAATCTGCGAAACTCATTTATGGTTCACCACTGTTGCTGCCAGGAGGCTTCTTCAGTCCAGGCACAGAATCCGGAGGTGAGAACCCAACTCTTCTCGCAGACCTCCACAACAGACTCGCCTTGCCTGCACCCCCACCACCAACCCACCACGGCAGACACCCGGCAAATGTTCCCAAGGAGCTGGCCTCATCAGATTTAGTTTTTGTCCAGTGTGGCTCACACTCTACGCCCCTACAACACCCGTATGGGGGTATGTACAAGGTCCTACACCATTCAGGACATTGGGGGCAGTTATTTACTGTTGATAGACTGAAACCGGCGCATTTGGAATTTGACCAACCCGTGAGGACGGCCCAACCTAAACGAAGGGATCAGCTGCCCAAGCGGCGAGATACACAAGTCGGTTCGATGGGGGGGGGGGGGGGTTGTGTGGTGGTGCACATCTCTTGTAGCGAATCGGCCCCGCTTGTATCACTGCGCTGGCGGGGCAGCTTCAGGAAGACGGTGCCATTGGGGCTTACTGATTACCTTGCTGCTTAGGCCACAGCTCGCACCCCAGGCAACGTGATGACGTCACCGCCATGCGGGGTGTAACTCCTGTTGGTCTTAAAGGGGCGCGTGCGAAATTCAAATAAAGCAGTTCAGCTGAAACCCCACCAAGTCCTGTGGCGTGTTTCTGTGTGAGTAGCTACCGCTACAGTAGATTATACGTTGTAAAGGGGATATTGTGGAGGTGGCTGAAATAAACAGTGCAATCTCAGTAGGGCAAGATGTCCTCCACGAGCCATATATTTACAACCAAAGTCTTTGGTGCACAGCATGCTGTATTGTGGTTGCTTTCTCACACCTCCAAACACCCAGAATCAATCTCAATCTCAGGAGCTCTTTGCATTCACAACATCACCCCAAGTGCTTGGGTTTCTTTCCAGTTCCCGAAAATGTTCTGGCAGGTTAGATGACCTTGTAAATTTATCCCAGTGCATACAAGTAATAAAAGGAGATCTGCAAGGCTGCAATAAGATAAGCTACAAGGCAGCAGGGAAGCAAAGAGAGGATGAATGGATGCAGCAGATAGTTCCCTTCATGACTGCCTTCCCCAATCTGTCCTTGAGTTTTCTTTATAAGCAACTTCATTGCCAACCCCACTCCCTCTCTTCTATTTCCATGTCACTTGCACTGCTCACCAATTAAATTCCAAACCTCAATTCCTGACCTTTCCTTTCCACTCCAAACCGGTCTGTGAACGTAGCGGCATATTTTTAACCATTGAAAATGTACATTTACCTCGTCAATAGCACTTGAGGCCTTGGGCAGCTTTTAAAAATGCAACAGTGAACAATTCAAACAATGGCTGTGATTACACTGGTTTAATCACCTGGCATACCTGTCTGAAGGCACCAGGATTTCTTGGTCAATCTTTTCTGCTCTCTTCCAAAAAAAATTACATCAATTCCCTTTGAGACTTCCAAATCAACTGGGATGGTATAAGTGAGAGCCAGGCAGTTTCATTGTTTTCAATTAAGCATGCTTGACTGAGCAGCCAAGTGAAAATACTAACTCGATTCAAGATGTTCAATGCTTGGCCATGGCCAAAATCTACCCATATTCAAGACACAACCCTCATGCTCTGTCTTTACTTCAAAACTGCAGCCAGTAATTGAGGTCACTGCATTGCAACTGACACAATTTTTAACATGATCAGAGATGATCATCACGGGGCCGTTCGGATGCCAAGCAAAGATGAACACGGTGCCTTGTAGCTCTTCTGCCCTCACAGAACATTTTGCATTTTGCGAATCACAGAATGCCATGCAGTGCGATTTTTTTTGCAAGATGATAGGGGATTCCAAACATACCAGATTTAAAAGTTTTGATATTTTACACTGAGACTTCCGCTCTTTGATAGCATTACCAAAAAAGTGCACGTGTGTGTGTGTGTGTGTGCGCTTGTCCATGTGTGTGTAGTGGTCGATTTTATTTATTGATAAAATTATCATGAAATCTCCCTCAACCTTTCATTAAATCTGGGCATATTTCTTGAAATTACCCATGGTCAAAATGAAATGATCAATTATTCAATGGCCTCTGAAGTGGAAATTAAGATGGCTTTTGCTCTTCATTCCAGTGCTAATTAAAAGTTGGCAATGATGCAGAATCATGGGCTTGTGTTGTCACGATGGGATAAACTATTGTCACAAAAACAACACATCAGAACAAATACCAAGCAGGGCTCTACATTCATTACTGTGCACAAAGTGTGTGGTTTTCATAAATCTTCATGACATTACCAATCAAGTCCTTTATTTCCCCTTTTTGGTCTCAAATTATTTTCATTGCCACAAAGAAATTACCCAATTGTGGAAGATTTCTCCACTGATATTCGCCGGCCATCTGAAATAGAAAACCTGAAAATACACCAACCGCTAATCAATGAAGGTAATTTTATGAGTGAAATTTCTACAAAACTGCATCCTAGTTTCTCAGCATCTCCAAAAAGAGATTGCCCGAAGCTATCTCATGTAAAGTTATCAAGTTCAAGTATAAGTTCAAATTTATTGTCAGAGTACAGACATGGTATTGCATGCAACTATGAGATTCCTTTTCCTGCGGGACAAGCAAAATTTCTACTTATCGATAGTGTAAACTGTGCTTATAAAAAAGATACATGTACAAAAGAGAGAAATGTAAACAAATTGACTGTGCAAGAACAGTATAAATAATGTTCCAAATAAAAGTAATTCATTGAGTCTCTGACCTCAAGCAGGAAATGTCCTCCGAGATAGTGACTCTCATGAATTTAAATTTGATCGCCTTCTCCAGTTCTGAGCCCCAAATGATTACTCGATCGTACATCCCTGATTTTCCCTTCCTAAAGTCTACCATCAGTGCCTTGGTTTTGGTGAGATGGAGTGTGAGGTTGCTGTTGATACACCATTCAGCACGTTTTCAATCTCCCTCCTGTATGCGGACTCATTGCGCCCTTTTATACAGTCCTCTGGTATCATCAACAAATTTGTGAATGGCGTTGTAGTTGTACTGAGCCAGACAGTCGTAGGTGTAAACTGAGTAAGGGGGCTAAGTACTCAGCCCTGTGGTGCTGATGGAGATAGTGAATGAGATGCTTTTTGCCAATGCTCACTGATTGGAGTCTATAGGTGAGGAAATCCAGGATCCAATTATTCAGTGGGATATTGAGGACCAGGACATGGGGTTTTCTGATCAGTTTTCAGGGGATGATGGCGTTGAATGCAAAACTGTAGTCAATAAAGAGCATCTTGCTGTATTCATCTGAGTTGTCCAGGTGTTCCAGGGTTTTGTGTCGAGCCAGTGAGATGGCATCTGCTGTAGTCTTGATGGTGCAGTAGGGAAATTGGAATGTCGCTGCTCAGACAGGACCCAATATACTTCAACACCTGCCTTTCAAAACACTTCATCACTGTGGATGTGAGTGCCCCTGGTTGGTAGTAATTTAGGTAGGATACCACACTCTTCTTGGGCACAGGTATGATTGAGGCCTTTTTGAAACAGGGGGAGGGTTACTAAGCTCTGTTGGAGTGAGAAGCTGTTGCTATCCATGAAAACATTGGCCAGTACAGGCTTTCGGTATTCAGCTGGGTACACCATTGAAATCAAGTGCTTTCCTTGGATTTATTTTCCTGAAGGCAGCCAACATGTAATCTTTGGCTGCTGAAAGTAGGGGATCATCAGGATTATTATTTATTTAAATTGTTTTTCCGATTATTATTTACCTCAGTAAATAATGCAAAAATATATGGCATTGTGGGCTGGATGCGCCTGTACCATGCTGTTTTTCTAAAATGTTTTTTCAAAATTATGCAGGGGCATTTAAAGGGAGACACCAGAAATTTCAGGAGGTCAATAGCTGCAAAGTATGCAGTTCTTTATAATGTTTATGCTGACTGAGATTGTACATCAAGCATGAGAAAACCCACACAAGCCTTTCAAACTTTGTACTAAATCTGGAAATCAAATGCTTGTCTGGAGAAAAGCAGCAAAATAGATCTTAGAGTACCAAAATGTTAATTGTGCTTCTGTTTGGATGAGATCAGTGTCAATCCAACTCCATCCATTCAAGAGCTTTCAGTGTAGATTGTTGCAGTGGGGCCTTTTCGCTGACAAAGTAAATTACTGATGAAAGAATTCTGATGCAAAGGTCATTGAGCAGAGAACTAACTTTGTTCTTGATGCTCGATAACCTGCTGGGCACTTCCAGTATTATCTAGTTTTCTTTCATGTTTAGAGCATCAGAAATTTAGAAGGAAATAGAACCAGCAAGGTAATTGATCCTCAATCCAACCCATGGATGTGAATCACAATAAAATTAGCAGAGCTCACAGGTACTTGCAATTCCAGGAGCCCATGTCAAGAGCTGAAGATGGAATTAGATGCCATCAATTGCTTACTTCCTTTTCACAATGTATTGGCGATTACTTACAGCACATATCCATCAACTCTGTCATGTTCTCAAATTTTGACGTTGGCATCACATGCGTCAATAACACAAGAGTAGGTAAATCAGACTCCGAATCTATTGCCATGATCAAGTTGCGAAATTCGGTGCTTTGCAGCAGTGTCATAGAGCAAACATTCATATTAGAACCATCTTAGGACATGGCTATAAAAAATTAAAATCATAGTACATGATAAGTAAAGCAGTGTCTATGGTTCATTGATTATTCAGGAATCTGATGGCAGAGGGGAAGAAGCTGACCTTGTGCCGCTGAGTGCTCGTCTTTAGGCTCCTGTGCCTTTTTCCCAATGGAAGCAGAGTGAAGAGGACATGGCCTGGGTGGTGGGGGTTTTTGAGGATAGAGGCTGCTGCTTTAAGACACCACCTCGATGGGGTGAAGTCTGGTAATTAAATAACAATGAAGAATCTCAAAGGATGAATGGGAATACTTTCTAAATTGATCAAAGTGACTATTCCTTTCCCCAAGCCTCCTATCCCAATAGAACATTGCTTCTTTGGCAATAAGCACACTCCAATGCTTTGTCTCACCGGGCATTGCTAAAATAGGTGAATGTGTACATGTTAAATCCAATGTGTACTCATGCTAAGACACCTCATTGGACAGATACTAGATGTCATCAGGTGCAAGGATGTTCGATGAATAAAGACCCACCTAGAATCTTTGAGCTCTGCAAGACCATGCCTCCAAATCTATTCATTAACTGTCCTTAATCTATAGCACATATGATGAGACTTCAGTTCAAACCTCACTTTTCAAAACTCCAACCTTCTTGAATTCATTTTCCTCTTGCAAACATTCACTGTCATTACTGATCTGCTCACAATCAGACTGATGCTGGACACCACTGGAAGCATCTCCAAATTGTATTAATGTTTATTTACTTAAGGGATTCTCACAGGCTAATGACACACTCAATAGGATTTATGACCCATTGAATGATTGCAGCATATTTTAAACAGCTTTCAATTAGCTTTAAGAGCCCTGATGACCTTTACTAATAATAAAATGACTGCAGTTCACCATGTCCATGGAACCAGCAAGTTAGAGATCAGAATACAAAGTAAAAATGTTCTGACAGATTCATCTCAAAAAGTAGATAGCCCCTTTCACATTGAGCAATTGTGAAATTGGCTGGTGAACAGACAGTTTTGAAATACCGGTTCACAATGGATCAAGGAAAACTGGTTCTGTGCACCCTTTCACATTACCTACCCAGTAGCGCAGGCCAAAGGAACGCCTATCCTCCAGCAGTGATGTATCGAACAATGGTGGACCTGCCCTCCCAGAATTCTGTGCGGCAGAGAAACCCCTCTGTGCATACAGCCTTTCATTATCCCAAGACACACTGGGACACAGAGGCTTTAAAGGAAAACTATATAACTGCAGCACAGAAACAGGCCAGTTCGGCCTTTCTAGTCCATGCCGAACACCTACTCCACCTCTCTAGTCCATATATCTATCCAACTTTTCCTTAAATATTAAAATCGAACTGGCATCTACCACTTCATATGGAAGCTCATTCTGCACTCTCACCACCTTCTGAGTGAAGAAATTCCCCCTCAAGTTCTCCTAAACTTTTCCTCCTTCGATCACAATCCATGTCCTCTTGTTTGAATCTCCCCCACTCTCAATGGAAAAAGACTGTCCACATTGACTCTATCTGTCCCCCCTCATCATTTTAAATACCTCTATCAAATCACTCCTCAATCTACTAAAGTCCCAGCCTGTTCAACCTTTCCTTGTAACTCAAACCCTAAAACACAAGCAACATTCTTGTAAATCTCCTCTGCACTCTCTCTATTCTGTTTCTATCCTTCCTATAATTCGGCACCCAAAACTGCACACAATATTCCAAATTTGGCCTTACTTATTCATCTTTAACTTGACATCCCAACTCCTGTGTTCTATACTCTGATTTATGAAGGCCAACATAGCAAATGATTTCTTCACCACCCTATCTACATGTAACTCAACTTTCAAGGAATTATGTACCAGAATTCCTCAATCCATTTGTTCTACTGCACTCCTCAATTGTCTATCATTTAATGTGAATGATCTTTGCTGATTAGTCCACCAAATTGTAGCACTTCACTTTTATCAGTATTGAACTCCATCTGCCATCTTTCAGCCCACTCTTCTAACAAGCTTGATAACCTTCTTCACTGTCCACAACACCACCAATCTTTGTATCATCTGCATCCTAACTAATCCAATTTACCATCCTGTCATCCAGATAATTTAATATCTTTGACACACAACAACGGACCCAATACCAATCCCTGAGGCACTCCACTAGTCACCAGCTTCCAATCTGAGAAACAATTTTCCACCACTTCTCTCTGGAATCCTCCCTTCCAACCATTATTGAATCCATTTCACTACTTCAACATTAATAACTAATCCTTGAATCTTCTTGTGCAGAACCTTGTCAAAGGTCTAACTAAAATCCACATATACAACATTCACAGTCTTTTCTTCATCAACCTTCTTAGTAACCTCCTCAAAAAACTCTCGAAGATTTGTTAAACATGACTACCATGTACAAAATCGGGTTGACTACTCTGAATCAATCCCAGTCTTTCCAAATAAATGTATATTCCATCTCTATGAACACACTCTATTAATTTACCCACCATTGACATCAAACTCACAGGCCTATAATTACCAGGTTTACTTTTGGAGACTTTTTTCAAAAAAACAGAACAACATGTGCTACCCTCCAGCATCTTCCCCATGGCCAATGACATTTTAAATATTTCTGTCTGAGCCCCCACTGTTTGTACACTAACCTCCCTCAATGTCCTTGGGAATATCTTGTCAGGACTTGGAGATTTATCCACCTTTATTCTCTTTAAAATAGACAATACTATGTCCTCATTAATCTGTATATTATCCATGACCTCACTACTAGTTTTTCTTATTTCACTTGGCTCAATATTCCTTTCCTTAGTGAATACTGAAGAAAAAAATCATTTAAAATTTCCCCCATCTCTTCTGACTCCTCACATCGCCTACCCCTCTGATCCTCAAGGGGCCCAATGCTATCCCTCACAATTCTTTTACTTTCAATGTACCTGTAGAAAACTTGTGGATTTATTTTTTATCTTGTCGCCGTTCTCATTTCTTTCTTTTTTTTTAAACATTCTTTATATCCCTCAAGCACCTCATCTATGCCACCTGAACACATCCCTCTTCCTCCAAACCAAACTCCCAATATCCCTTGAAAACCAAGGCTCCCTATATTTTCTAACCTTTCCTTTTATCCTCACAGGGACATACTGACTCTGTGCTCTCAAGATTTCCCCTTTGAATATCCTCCATTTATCTGTTACATCCTTCCCCAAAAATAAATTATCCCAATCCAAACCCTCTAAATCCTTTTGCATCTCCTTGAATTTGCTTTATTCCAATCAAGAATCTCAATCCAAAATAGTGGGGGAAGGGGCAAGGGGAGGAGCACAGCCCTATAGGCAGGTGGTAATAGGTGCATAAGGGAAGTGAGGTACATCAGCAAACAATGTGGGGGGGGGGGGGGGGGAGGCTCTGTGAATGGAGAGAGAAGGGGGTGGGGAGATGGAGGAAAGAAGGCAGAAAGAAAAAAGCCCCAGTTCCTTCCACCTTTCCAATCTAGGCAATATCCTGCATGCTCTCCAAAGCATTCACATCTCCTTGTAATGAGGTGACTAGAACTGAACACATTATTTCAACTGTTGTTTTATAGAGCTGAAACATTACTTCACGATCCTTTTAACTCAATCTCCTGACTAATGGCCAACACAACATACTTCTTCCTACCACCCAATGTCTGTGGCAAACCTGAGAGATCTGTGGACCTGGGCCACAAGATCTCTCTGCTCTTCCACACTGTTAAGAATCAGTACAATATTACAATATTTTTGCTAAAAATGATCTGCTGGAGAAACTCATCAGCTTTCCAAGCAGCATCAGTGGGAGAAAAATAACTTTTGACGTTTTGGATTGGAACCCTTTACCAAGACATTTATTTTTCTCCCACTGATGGTGTTTGACCCATTGAGATCTTCCAGCAGATTGAGGTAAACAAAAAAAAACTGTTGATTCCAGGATTAGTACAGTACATAAAAGTACTAGAAAAACTCAGCAAGTCATGCAGCATCCATGGGAAGAAATAAACTTGCCGATGTTTCAGGCCTGAGTCCTTCTTCCAGTATGCCAAAAACCAAGCAGACACCCAAATAAGTAAGTGGGGGGGGGGGGAGGGGGCATGTGCGAGGGGGAGTGTGGAGCAAAAGGGGAAGGAGTTCAGGCTAGCAGATGATAGGTGGATCCAAGTAGGAGTGGGAAGAAGAGAAATAAGTTGAGGTGATGGGGCAGAGCGCTGAGAAACATGCTCTGTGGTAAAATGAATGAAGGGAAGGGGATGGAGAGCTGGTGGAAATTAAAATGAGGGGTGAGGGAAAGGGTAAGAATAGGGAGGAGGTCTATAGAATTTGGAGAAGTTATCATTGATGCTGACTGGTTGGACATGTCTGAGAGAGAAATTTGTTCTTCCAATTCACATGTTGCCTCAATTTAGCAGTAGATGAGGCAATAGACAAACAGTTACAAAACTGAAATGTTGCTTCACTTGGATGGATTGATGGGGCCCTGAACGGTGGTGAGGCAGAGGTATGGTGCAAGTGTAGCACTTCTTGTTGTCACAGGATTAGGCACCAAGTGGGTGATTTGTGAGAAGGGATGAATGGATGAGTGAGTCTCGGAGGGAGCAGTCCCTGCGGAAAGAGGCAAGGGGAAGAAGAGTCTGGTAGTGGAATCAGGTAATAAGTGGCAGAATTGCAGATTGGGTGTGTTTGCTGGGGGGTGGTGAAGACAAGGGGAATCCTGTTCAGTTTGCATTTGGTGGGGGAGGGTGTCAGGACAGATGTGCGAAAGAAAGAGATGCAGGTAAGGGCTAAGTTAATGGCAAGGGGATAGGGTGGGGAGCACATTTTCTGAAAGAGGACATCTCAGGTGGTCCTGGAATGGAAAGCTTCATTCTGGGAGCAGATGCAACGGAGTTGTTTATTTTCGCTCCAGATTCCAGTATCTGCAGTCTTTCCAAGAAAGTGTTTACTTTTTTTTCTTGTTTATGTATCATTTTGCTTTTCAGCAAGAAAATTGTGCAGATTGAAAAAAGTACTTTCCAGCACAATCAGAACCCATTTTGCCAAAAAAATTCCTGCAGAATTTTACTCCTCAAACAATCGCAAGAGCAAGGCTTTTTAAAAAAAAAAATTCCTCCTAGTAACATGCAAGAAAACATCTGAGACAAGATAGTCCAGTCTTTTTAAATTCAGAGATACAGCACCATAACAGGCCTTTCCGGCCCATGAGCCCACACCACCTACGTGAACAATCAATTCATCCCATATAGCTTTGGAATGTGGGAGGAAAACAGGAGCAAACCTACACGGACAGAGAATGTATAATCTGCTTACAGACAGCGGCAGATTCGAACTCTGCTCGCTGGCACTGGAAAAGGACCGCACTAACTGCTGCGCCAACTGTGCCACTTGGCAGTCTGTCTTTCATGCACAAACTCCTCTCGGCCAGAAGTTAGTAAAGGGAAGGAACGTTTCCATCAGTACGCTGGTGAGCGCAGATTGAAGTTGACTGGCAAAAGGATCCAAAGACACACTAGAAATGTTGTCCTTTGAAGCAATGAGTTGTTGAGATTTGGAATGCCACTACCTACAGGATACTGGAAATAGATTTGATTGTATCCATGAAAACGGAACTGGATGTTACCGAAGGGAAAAAAAAATGCTCGGGGAATGAGCAGGAAGTGCGGAACTGCAGTTAGTTAATGGCCAGAATGCTGTGATTTGCTACCTTCTGATGCAGGAGGCAGGCAGGCTGCTGCAGCCAGTCTTCAGATCAGCATTCAGCAGCTCAGACACCTGTCAACTGGAGAGCTAGGATACTGGGACTCACCAGCAAAATCCATTCATTTCTTCTCCAAAAGAACACTACCAACCCCCTTGATTCATGAGTCTACAAGTTCTCTACTAAATAATGAAAACATAGAGTCAAATACAGTCTCCATGCCGTTCCCGTGAGTGAAGGTTTTGTGGGGAAATGATCAGTGTTTCAGACCTAGAAAACATGATGCAAAAAAGGAATACTTAAGTAATCGGACTCTGCGAAAGGTGGATTTATAAATCAGATCAGGACCACATAAGGCAATCACACTGTACCCACGTCTCTTGCTTCAGCTATCGTCGGCGGTGCAGCATATTTTGATGCTTTGCTCCAAAAATGTGCTGCAGAGAATGTGTCTAATTGACAACACTTCGAATTTATTGTCAGAGTACATTGATGACATCACCTGCAACCTTGAGATTTTTTTTTCTGCAGGCTGAGTTCAGTAATTTCCATACCAGTAACTGTAAACTATGCAAATGTGGATGTAAATATAAACATACTGTCATAAATAACAAGCATATGATTCCTCGAAAGAGCTTCTAAATGAGTACAGTTATCCCCCATCATTCAAGAGTTTAATAGTGGAGGGGTTGTAACTATTCCTGAACCTGATAGTACAAGTCCTGTGGCACCTGTACCTCCTCCTTTATGGTGGCAACTAGAACAGAGCATGTCCTGGGCAGTGCAAATACTTGATAAATTAAGCTGCTCTCCAAAGGCAGCATTCCATTTTGGTATGCTCAATGGTGGGGAAAGTATTGCCTGCTGTTACAGAGTTCTGTGCTGTGTATTGGCCTATGTGTTGTGTAGTTAAAAAATGACAGTTTACCTCAGAGAGCCAAGGTGAAAGTGGACTGCTGAGAAAGTGGGAGATGGACTGAGCATGTGCAGAAAATGATTGAAAAAATGTCTGGACTTGAATGATAAACCACCACTGGGTGGTGCTGTGGAGTGGAAGGAGGCCCAGAGCATGAGTCATGGTCTGGAAGACAGTTTAGAATGTTGGGATTTCAGAAAGGATGAATATTCTGAAGGCAGCCAGAAGGATCCGGACCAGCCAGTGGTTCCTCTCTCTGCAAGCAACACCAGACAACTTTGAATTTTGTGCTCTCCCTCTCTCTCTCTCTAAGATCTTTTGGCTTTAGTTTACTAAACAAACTGAATTTTGTTTATGATCTTTGCTTCTGTTGAGATCAAAGTTTTGTGAGTTTGTTTGTTTTGTGTCTAAGTTTTTCTGTGGGCTGGTTGGAAGTGTAGCTTAGACTTTAATTACATATGTTATATTTAGGCTGGGGAATTGATTAGTTTTACACTGTTATAGAGATTTGCATAGTAACCAGTGGGCATTGTTATAGAAGGGGGGATTTTGAATGAAAGTTTAAAGGTGAATATTTTGTTAATAAAGTAATTGTTCATCTTTACCCCTGTGTGATATGCCTTCTTTGTGGTTACTGGTTTGATCTTGGAACACTGTGATGAACTGGGCTGTCCATTACCTTTTGCAGGATTTTTGTCTCAAGAGTTATTACTGCCCACATACTAAGCCATGATGGAGCCAGTTAGCACACTTTCCACCACATATCTGTCAAAGTTTGCCAAGTCTTCTGAGACATACCAAACTCCAGAGCAAGTTGTGGCATTTTGTGTTTTCTTTTTAATAAGGATTGGTTGAGTGCAGAGGGATGAATCAGAACTTACTGGCATCATGCTCTGATGAAGCTGGCATGAAACTGGGGAACATTCATAGTTTACTTCACCCCAAGTCCAAAGATACTGAAGGTTGCTTTTTATTTGTAAGCAATATGTCAAGGTGGTTCTGGCTCCCACTCACTGTGAAACTCCCAGAAATGGTCATATGTTACTTGCACAAATTGATTTTCTTTATTTTTTTTGGTTCAGGGCAATGGTTTCAATTCCTCTCACATTCCACTTTAAGTAATCCTTATGCTCTGTGATCAATAAGGGATTACTTAAGATGATGTGTGAGTGGGAAGGGAAGGCTGAGAATCACTGCTCTCGACCCACTTGTTACTGAAATATTTTGCTTGAGAAAAATTGTCATTGGCCCATTTCCTTTGGAGTTCTTGAATCGTGCACATAACGAGTCAATTAGGTACGACTGAAACGGGGGATTTCCACTCACATACCTCCTTAAGCAATCCCTTACTAATCACAGAGCACTGATGGCATAGGATTACTTAAGGTGGTATGTGAGTGGAAAGAGAAAGTTTCAAACCGTTGGTTTTGGATGAACAAGGAATTGGGAGTGTGGGGGGGAAGAGCAACAGATATTGGTTGGGAAAAGGAAAGCACAAAACATCAAATGATTAAAGATCAATCTTTAAGAGCTGAAGTTCACAGGCATATGTGCTAATAAACTGCTTGATCAAGACCCACAAAGTTTGAGTCTTGAGTTTTCTTTGTGATTGAAAATGTTTGCTTGCTTTCATGCCTTTCACTCAAGGTAAACACAACTGCATTTGTTTATAAATGGATGAGCAATCTACCTTCCACTTTGCAATGATAAATCTCACACTCAACATTTTATTGGCACGGACAGGGCTGATATTGTAACGTTCTAAACTGATACTGCATCCAAAGTGTTTTTTTTGTTTCAAATCAATTCATCTTCCAAACATTTTGATTTAAAGATATTTCACCTCTCCCGAAATCCTGAGGGACTCTTCTTGGATGAACAATAAATCCATGAGCCTGGTTCACCTCCATTGCAGAGTGAAGTTGAAACGAGGAAAGGATTCAATCAGTTGAACTCGGTTGTTTTATTTTCATATGTACTGAGATACAGTAAAAAGCTTGATTTGCATGCCATCCAGGCATGTCAACTCGCACTGCAAGTAGTGCAACAACAACAAGCAAACTTAGCCACTTTAATCCACTGTGAAGGGAGTGGTGTTACAGGAAGTACATAAAAACAAACCAAGAGAATAACCTTGTGTCAGTGAGAGGTCCACACAAGAGCATGATACCAGCAGGAAAGAAATTGTCCTTGAATTTGGAGTGTTTTAATGCACATGCATCTTCTACCAAAGGAAGGGGGTATGGTGTGGGGAGGGGAGAGAAGAGAATGTGACTGGGCAGGGATGGTTCATTTAATATGTTCCCAGCTTTCCCGAAGCAGCAGAAGGTGAAGATAGAGGGAAGGTTGGGCATGTGGGATGGCCTCAGCTGTGCTTACAACTATCTGCAGTTTCTTGTATCTTGAGCAGGGGAACTCCCAACCAAGCTGCGGCACATCAAGACTGAATGCTTTCTTTAGTACATCTATAAAAGATGGTAAATGACCCCAGGGACATGTCAAAATCCTCAGGCTTCTGAAGAAGTGGAGTGTCTGGTGCACTTCCTTGAACATAACACTGACATGGTTAGACCAAGACAGGTGGTTGGAGACGTTCACAGTCAAGAACTTGAAGGTCTCCCACAATGGTATGTCCAGGGCTATGTGCTCCTGTTTCCTGCAGTCAACAACCAGCTCAATTTCCAAAGGAGCATGAGGAGGTTTGGCATGATGTTGAGTACTCTATCAAACTTCTACAGATTCTCTGTGGAAAATAGACTGGTTATATCACTGCCTGATTTGGAAATTCTATTGGCCAGGAATGCAGAAGGCTGCAGAAGTTAGCAAACATAGCTGGGTCCATCACAGGCTCTGTCCTTCCATCGATTGCAGACATCTATTTGAAGCACTGCCTTAAAAAAGCAACCATAAAGGAGCCCCCATTGCCCTGGTCATAGCCACTTCTCACTGATACTTCAGGCAGAAGGTGCAGAACCCTGAAGACCAGCACCTCTCAGTTTATGGACAGTTTCTTCCAAGAATGATCAGATTCTTGAACTTCCCCTTGATTCACTCATTACCCACTGCTTATACATCACAGAAGGACCAACTGCGCAATTGCACATCACTTTTGTTTTTACAGTGGGATTAATGGTGATTATTTATATCCTTTGTATTTATTGTCTCTTCTAATTTCATCACATTAATTTACTACAACAACTTTTCTTTTCAAGTACCTATTCAACTGAAGCAAGAAAGAATTTTGGTACATGCATACATTGTACAATGTGTATCAAATTCAGATTTTTTCTCAGAGTACATACATGACATCACATACAACCCTGAGATTCCTTTTTCCTGTGGGCATGGCAGAATTACTACCAATGGTAGTGCAAAAATAAACTGAACACACCGTAAATATATAAACAAATAAAAGAACTGAAAAGAGATAACAAATGTAAACAAACTGACTGTGCAATGTAGAGAGAACAAAAGAAAATCAATAAAGTGCACAAGAGTCCTTAAATGAGATCCTGATTGAGTTTGTCATTGAGGAGTCTGATGATGGAGGGGGGGGGGGGGGGGGCATCTGTTCCTGAACCTGGCGGTGCAAGTCTTGTGGGACCTATACCTCTTTCCTGATGGCAGCAGTGAGAACAGAGCATGTGCTGGGTGGTGAGAGTCTTTGATGATTGCTGCTGCTCTCTGACAGCACCGTTCTCTGTAGATGAACTCAACAGAAAGGAAGGTTTTGCCTGTGATGTCCTGGGTTGCGTCCACTACCTTTTGGAGGGCTTTATGTGCTCAGGGGTATTAGTGTTCCCATAACCAGACTGTGATGTACCTGTTCAGCACATTTTCCACCACAAATCTGTAGAATTTTGCCAGGAAGTAGAGGCACTGATGTGCTTTCTTCACAATGCCATTGGTGTGTTGGGTCCAGAAAAGATCCTCCAAGATAATGACTCCCAAGAACTTAAATTTGCTCACCCTCTCCACTTCTGTTCCCTCAATGATCACAGGATTGTTTACCTCTGGCATTATTGAGGCCAAATTTAGAGTTCTGGTCACTGAATTATAGGAAGGACATCAACAAGGTAGAGAGAGTGCAGAGAAGATTTGTGAAAATGTTACCTGGGTTTCAGCATCTAGATTACAAAGAAAGATTGAGCAGATTAGGCCTTTACTCTTTGGAGCATAGAAGGTTTAGAGGGGATTTGATAGAGGTATTTAAGATTATGAGAGGGATAAATAGAGTTGATGTGGATAGGCTTTTTCCATTGAGAGTAGGAGAGATTGAAACAAGAGGTCATGAGTTAAGAGGCCAAAGTTTAAAAGTAACACGAGGGGGAATTTCTTTACTCAGAGAGTGGTGGCTATGTGTAATGAGCTTCCAGGAGAAGTAGTAGCAGCAGGGTCAATTTTGTCATTTAAGGAAAAATTGGATAGGTATATGGATGGGAGGGGAATGGAGGGTTATGGGCAAGGTGCAGGTGGGTGGGACTAGAGGAAAGCTCTTAGTTCGGTGCTGACTAGAAGGGCAAAATGTCTGGTGTCTGTATTTCACTGGAGTTAAATGTAAGTAAATAAGAAAGACTGCAGATGCTGAAAACTGGAGTAACACCAAAAATGCTGGAGAAACTCAGCAGATTAGGCAGCATGCATGGATTCAATGCTAGCCATGAGCAACCTCCTGAAGGTTGACAGAGGTCAGAACCATGGGCAATAATGCTGGCCTGGTTGTTGAAAACCCAAAACTGCCAAATAAGTTGTAGAGTTGCAAGTCAAGTCATTCAATGCTGCAACTGGACATACCATTCCCGACAGACCCCTTCCCTCTGCTGCACCATGCTGCCACATACCAAAAACACAGCAAGGGTTCCAGCTGAAACTCCTAATTTAGCCACTGAGGTCAACTGCAGCATTGTTGCTGCTCAGTCAAGCAAAAGAGATGAAGGACCCTCCAGGTCTTTGGCTGCTCAGTTATTCTGTCAGCAACCCAAGAGAACTCAGAGGGCAGAGGGAAGATTGTGGAGGTATGAGCCAGACAAGCTCCGCCATTGTGAAAAGCAGACGTTGCCATAAATGTGCATCGGCTCTTTTCAGTGGAGATCAGAGTTGAGAGTAGTCATGTGCACATGAGAGCAGAAATTTTTAGTTTTGCGTGCTGTCCGGTCATTGCAAAAAAATCTCAATGCCATCAATTTCATGAATCATGATTGCAAACTTAAGTGAATCAAATGACTGCATGATCTAACCCATCTAAGATACATGGATTAGATTCTGGTGGAGCAGATGAACCATGCATGACCCTGAAGACAAGTTATTTTATTTTAAACATGTAAAGCTGCATGCTCCACTAGTTTGTTGGTGACATGCCTCTCGAAAGAGAGGTGTTTATGAATTGCTTGAAGTCTATGCCCCAATCCCTCTCTGGATTTAACCTTAATACCTACCGCCATGGGGAGCTGTGGGTCTACACCATCCACTTGTACCTCTCCCAGGATTTCCCACTTATCATCTCCCCACTCCAATCTCATCTTTCCTTTATGGCGGACACGGTGTGTAAAAGGAAACAAACACCAAGAGAACCATACATCATTACAGCTCAAAAACAGGCCCTGCAGCCCTTCTAGGCTGTGCCAAACTATTATTCTGCCAGTTACCTTCAAGCAAAAATATCCCACTTTCCCACATTCTCATGAGCTCAGCTTTAGATTGGGTACTGAACACACCACCCACACCAACAATGACCAAAGTCTAGTTTCTGAATTGAAACTATAAAGTACAGCAGCAAACCATCAGTCATCAGAACTGCTGAAGTTATGCTCAACCTCAATGAAATTAATTCAGTGCTTTGTAATAAATCAACTACAAAAAAACTTGCCTGAAGATGTCACCACAAACACCAATGTGCAACAACTTATTACAAATGCAAAACTAAAAATATCTAATTCTAGTTGCTATGGGTAGCAGAATGACTAGTAACAGTCAAGCAGCTGTATTTGCAACTGCAGTCTCTCTGGTGGATTGTATCTGCATTTATTGTCTTAAACTGAAGTATCAACATTCACAAAATGTTCATCACTGTTTGTCCAATGAATAAAACCTTTATGAATTACTATTGTATTGTGTGATCATTGAAAGATTTTTCTTTGTTACTCAGAGACAATGGCAATGACTAGAAAATCACTTCCCTATTATTAAAGAATTTGTATAAATACTGCATGCTGTTCTGTAGAGTTTATTTGACCTGGGCTAATCTTCCTTGAAGGCTTTTGTCCATATCCTTTAACATGGATCATTCGTTACCATTAAAGTGGAATGTCTCAATCCTACCATTTTGGCAGCAAAAACAGATTTTCAGACACACATCACTGAAACAAGCCCTGCTGTGTTTCTGAATCGCAGGTTATTAAATGGCCTCTGGAAAGGCACAAATTGTGCATATATCAATAGAGGCGGGGATACCATTTGCAGAGAAGGTAGCTTTAGCAGCTTCTCAGATAAATATGATGAAAAATAGATTAATTCGGCAATCAAAATAAAAGTAGAAAATATCAGAAATATCAGTCTGTATTTGCAGGGATAAAAAATGGAGTAAACAGCGAAGGATTTCAAAAGGATTATTTTAAAAAACCATTAGAAAAAGGGGTTTAATCTGTTGTACAAGCAAGCACATTGTGTAAAGAGAGTAGTCACATTTGCCTAAAATAGTAGGCTTATTGTTTCATGCATGCCAAGTCTTTGACAGATATTGCAGTAAAATTTAACAAAGTACTGCCCAACTCCTGTCCTGAGTGATGGCATGAAAATAATAAAGTACCTATGTGATAGTACAGATCTATCACCAATGTACATAGAGTATATAGTTACTGTATCTAGACTGTGCTTACTCTACAACCTCAAAACTAGTGGATGGAATACCAAGTTACGTATTGCGATGACCCTCAGGAACTTAACATGATTACAGATTAAATGGCTGAATTATCCAAAAGGTTACAATTTAGGCCTTGATTCAGAACAAACCAAGTCATAGGCCAAGAGGTGAAGAATAGCTTATGAGGAGAGAATGAGTTGTCTGGGCCTATACTTGCTAGAATTCTAGAAATGTAAAATTATGAAAGACAGATAAGATAGAGGAAGGCAAGTTGTTTCCATTGGTAGGGAAGGCCCAGAACAAGGGGATATAGCCTCAAAATTCAGGATTGTAGATTTAGGACAGAGTTGAGGAGGAACTGCTTTCCCAGAGGGTGATGAATCTGCTGAATTCGCTGCCATTGAAGCAGTGGAGGCTTATAGATATATTTCAGGCAAGGTTGGATAGATTTAAGGGATATGGGGAAAAGGCAGGTAGGTGGAGATGGGTCTATCATTAGATATCACGACTGGCAGAGCAGGCTCAATGGGCCAGTTGGTATACTCCTGTCCTAACTCTTATGTTCTTGTATTCAAATCAAATGACACCATCAATTTGTCAATTTATCCTTCAGTCATCCTTTCTGCACCATTGATGCACCTCATGTGGTGACATGTCAGAACTTACTCACATTTCCACATTTTACATTATAATTGGTTCAAGAGAAGTGGTGTGACATTGTTGCCAATCACTAGTTACCTCTCTCAATCAGTTTATTTACATTTTCTTTTTCTTTCTTGGAGTTACCAGTACTTAGTAATTCTGCCTGAATCTCAGGATTGTTATATATGTACACTGACAATAAGTTTGAACTTCAGAAGATGAAGATGAAGTGATAAACCTGCTGCCTCACAGTTCCAGGGCCCCAGGTTCAATTCTAATCTTGGGTGCTGCCTGAGTGGAGTTTGTAACAGAGTAGATTTTCTCCCGCTTCCCACTGCAAATTGCTCTGGTGTGTGCATACATGAGTGAGAGTATGAGAGCAAGAGTGAGAGCGTGCGCAAGAATAGACAGATTCTGAAGCCGAAGAAGCTGGAAATCAACCCTCAATCACCTGAAGCCTCCCCTAACTACGAACTCTGGCTGCGTTACTTCGAAGTGTCCCTGCAGGCATCATCTGCCATCGCTCGATCAGAGAACAACAAGCTGCAAGTACTACACTCCCGGGTCGGCCCCCAGTATACTCAATGATCAGGATGTCTTGTCTTACCTGGAGACGATGGACATTCTGAAGGGCCAGTGCCTTAAGGTGGTAAATGAGTTCGATGTGAGACACTTCCTGGCCACCCAAAAACAGAAACCCATGGAAAGTGAGTACTGAGTACCTCTGGGTCCTATGACTGCAAGACCGTGACGGTCGCGGAGAATACAGAGGACCTTATTAGAGACGTGTATGTCACAGGCATCAGGTCCAACTACATCCGACAGAAACTGTTGTCGCAATGTGAGCTCAATTTACGGAGGGTGGTTGAACTGGCAGGGACCCTGGCGGTGGCCCTCCAGAATATGGGAACCTACTCGACTGAAAACATGGCTGCATCGTGGTTGCTCTGGGTACCGCCATCTTGGAATGTGCCGCCACTGCCACGCACCACCAGCGATCCAACCACAGCTACTGTACTCCATGAGCACCTTGAAGTGCTATTTCTGAGGCCTGAGCAAGTATTTGAGGAAACGCTGCCCGGTGAAAGACAGGGTCTGCTCCAAATGCAGGAAGAAATGGAATTACACAAAAGTGTGCAAGTCCAAGTCACCCTAACTCAGCAGTGCTGCATGAGGACAATGGGGGCCACCATCTTGAATGGCGCCATCTTCGAGACCTAGCAGACCCTGGTGCGACCCATGGGGGACACCATCTTGCGACCAAACATATGAAATCTCCACTGCAGCTACAGGCAGTGACCCAACCTGACATCTTGCTGGATCAAGGTATTCCTCACCAGATCGATGATGGAAATCCATGTAAACAGTCACATGACGAGCTGTCTGTTCGATAGTGGGACCACAGAGAGCTTCATTCATCAGGACACAGTGCAGTGCTACTCTGTCATGGCTAGGCCAATGAGTTACAAAGTCTCCTTGGCCTCAAAATCCCATATGGCTGATGTCTGTGGCTACTGCGTGGTGACCCTGACCATGCAGGGCACAGACTACAAAGTCTTTAAACTCTTGATGATGTCACATGGTGATGATGCGCTGCTGTGCTACAGGGACTGGTCTTTCAATGTCACCTTAAAAGTGTGATGATGGAGTACGATGGGCCCAAACCACTCCCCTCACTGTATGTAACTGCCAATTCTTAAATCACCCACTGTGCTCCACCAGCAAAAAAAACCCCTGGCCTCTTCCCCACCGTCCCCTGCCAGCAACCTGAAGATGGCCCACAGCACGCAACCTGCGGACTCTCAACGCTCAAGATCATCTCTCCACTTCTGTCCCAAACCTCACCCTCGACTTTTGCCATCAAAAGTGGACAGTTCAGTGCTGGGGACAGGACCTTTATTAGGTTGGAGGTACCAAGGCGACTCAATGAGGGGATCGTTGAAGCCAGCACCAGTCTTTGGGGAACCAAAATGGTGGTGGCGGTGAGGAATGGGGAGAAAAACAGGATGGTCATTGACTACAGTCAGATCATTAACAGATATATGCTGCTGGACGTGTATCCTCTTCCTGCATATCTGATAATGGTAAACCAAATATTGGGCTTCTTCCACCATTGATCTAGAGTCAGCGTACCATCTGCTCCCATTCTGCCCGGAGGACCACCAATAAATTAAACCTTGCTGATTTCAAGGTAGATGCCTGCCTCTATCATTTCCTGAGGGTTCCCTTCGGCATCACCAATGGGGTCTCGGTCTTCCAATGCTAGACCAGTATGAGCTGCAGGCCACATTCCCATATCTGGACAACGTCATTATTAGCAGCCATGACCTGCAGGTCCATGATGCCAACCTCCAAAAATTCCTGCAGATTGCCAAACTCCTTAACCTCACATATAATAAAGCTAAATGTGTATTTCGCACAACCCGCCTTGCCATCCTTGGCCTGCATCGTGGAGAATGATCATTGGCCCCAACTCCTTCCCCACAGCCTCAAACCCTGAAAATGTGCCTGGGATTTTTTTCCAACTATGCCCAGTTGGTCCCAATTTTGCAGACAAGGCTTGCCCCTCATTAAATTACCTCTATTCCCCGGTACCTGAGGCCCATGCAGCTTTCAGCCTCAACATGACAGACATTGCCAAGGCTATGATGCACGCAATGGATGAATCCATCCTGTTTCAGGTGGAGAGTGATGCATGCGAGTTTGCTTTGGCTGCCTCACTTATGCAGATGGACAGACCCATCGCCTTCTTTTCCTGCACCCTCCAGGGCCCCAAAATTTGATACTGTCGAGAAAGAAGCCGAAGCCATTGTTGAGGCAATATGGCACTGGAGACACTACCTAGCCAGCAAATGATTTACCTTGCTGATTGATCAACAGGCAATGGCTTTCATGTTCAACAATCAGCAGCAAGGCTGTAGAGCATGTGGAAAGAACCAAAGACTCGTTGATCCAAACCAAGGCTTTTATTAACTAAAAGACTGGAGCGTATCACTAGAAGGTCGACCAGTCCAGAATGACCTGGTCTGGCTAGGAGCAATCCTTTAAGACCTGCCAGTAGGTGTGGCTACACTCTCAGCCAATCACAGTCATCCTACACTACCATCTGTACATATACACATTGGTAATAGAATCTGTACTATCACAAAGGTAAAATCAAAAATGATTAGATATTGAGGTGGAGAATTGAATTTTCCACCTACAATTATGATATTTTGTACCAGCCTGGGAAACTCAATGAGCCCCCAGATGGTCTAACCCACGGAACATGAGCCAGCACACAAATAGTCTGATTGCAAATTCTCCCCAATGATCTCGACCACCATGGAATGACCAGCTTCTTCCACTTTATCAAAGCCCACAATCGGCCTTACTCCAACGAGTGCAAACTGCACTTCTATCAACCTGACAGAGCGCAGCTGATAAAGGCAACCCACCCCTTTGAACATCTGAGCATCAATTTCAAAGGACCCCTCCTCCCCTCCGACTACAATGTGTTCTTCCTCAACATCAATGAGTACTTGCGTTTTCTATTTTCCATCTCCTGCCCAGACATGACAGTTGCCACAGTCATCAAGCCCCTACACAGTCACTTCACCCTGTTTGGGTTCTCCTGCTATATCCATAGTGACCTTTATGAGGTGCACCAGTACCTGCTGGTCAGAGGCATTGCCACGAGCAGAATCACCAGCTACAACCCCGAGGCAACAGGCAGGTGGAAAGAAAGAATGCCATGGACTGGAAGGCCATCCTCCTAGCTCTGTAGTCTAGAGGCCTTCCAGTCTCCCGCTGGCAAAATGTTGTCCTTCAGGTGCTCCACTTCACTAGATCACTCCAAAGTACCATCAACAATGCCATTCCACTTGAAAGAATATTTTCCTTCCCCAGGAAGTCTGCAACAGGGACGACATTGCTGGCCTGGCTGATGTCCCCAGGACCTACTCTAGAAGCATACAAGGAGCCACATCCGACCCACTAGTTGAAAGGGTCCACCTCCTCCATGCCAACCCCCAATGTGATGTACCCTGATGGGCACAAGGACACAGTCTCTGTTAGGGACCTGGCACTCTCAGGAGTTTCGGAGACCATTACCGATTACCCCGCACTCCCCTCATCTATTGTCGCACCAGAGCCAAAACTGGCTTGCCAGATTTGTCACCACACATCCATCAAAACAATGCTAACAACTGCAGACAGGTACCCCAGACTGTCCAGGACCCCTTGCTGCGACGAAGCAGCAACCAGCACCACGACGGTCGCAGTGGCAGATCAGACCACCCGAAAGACTTAATTTATGATAACTTCTATTCAACTTCACCCCATCGAACTCTTAACCATGTTGTAAACCACTATTTGTATATTTAACTGTCTGGACATGCCCATTGGCCGACTGTACCTGTGGCTCCTCCCACAGACTCCTGAATAAAGGTGACTGGCTTTTCCACGGCCCCCTCCCCATTTCAGGTCAGTCGACCAGCATGGACGCAACTCCATTCTATTGTGAATAAAAAAAACTATACAACTTCCAGTCTTTTGGACCTATTGATGGTGCATCAAGAGTGATTGAGAGAGAACATGTGTGAGATAGAAACAGAATGTGTGCACGTGCATGTGTGTGAGAGAGAGAGTGAGATAGTAAGAGGAAGAGGGAGAGGAAGCATGTGTGTAAAAAAAAGAGCTGGGGACGTGGATGGGAATGTCAGGAAGTTAAAATATTATTCACAAAAAAATGGGCATGGTAAGTATTACCTCAGTGAGCTGAAGAGTCGATTTTGTTGCTGTACAACTATGAAATTAGCACAATTTGAAGGAATTTTCAGGGACCATTGAGATTACAAGTCTGGAGCCATCTGAATGGCTGACCTGGTACAGATGGTAAATATCCTTCACCCATAGGTGAACCAGATAGGCATTTTTGATAACCCAGTACTTTCATGTGCAAATAATACTAGCTATGATTGAAATAATTTATTATTACAGGTTTATTTAATTAACTGCATTTAAATTCCCAAGCTGCAGTGGGGTCATTTCAATACATCTTTGGAACCATGTTCCATTCTCCATGTTATAGTATGGTAGCCACAGAGCTGAAAGTATTCTTAATTAACAGAAGCATTTTCTGTGAGGCTGCTGTTAATGTTTGGTAGGCTCTTCAAATCAAAACATTCTTGCTAAATGTATTATGCAGTTTACATCTCAAAATAATCTCCAAGAATGTTTAATCCACCATCTTTTGTTCAGCAATATCACACAGCACGCCCAGTGTATTCAATTAACTAAAAGCTGCAAGGGTATTCTGTCCATCCTTCTTTTGTAAAGGAATTGTATTTAAAAAGCACATTTTACTCCCTCAGGAAGACCCAAAGTCATGCAAAAGTGTAATTATAAACACAGGAAATGTTGCAAATATTCCACATCCTGTACTTTCTGCTGTTATTTCAGATCTCTAGCATCTTTAGTTTGTATACAGATATTGAAAGAAAATGAATTGAATATTATCATGCGTACAGTAAAAATATCTTTATTTTGATTGCTATCTAGGAAAGTCAATACAAACATTGTTATAATAAACACAAGTGCAGACGATAGTGTCATACAAGTCAAAAATCCAGGGTACAGTGTTAAAGAGAAAAGTAAATGAAACAGTGCAGTTCAATAGTCTGATAACTGCAGAGACAAAATGGTCCTTGAATCTGGAGCATCTTTGATCTGATGGGAGTGGGGAGAAGAGTGTATCACCAGGGTAGGATGGATTCCTGAATAAGTTTTCTAATTTCCCGCCGAAAGTGAAAATGGTACATTTGTTTCAATAACATCTCTAAAGGTTTTAAATGGGCCCCCTAAAGAAATACTCTCCATTAGGTCACCCCTCAGCTTCTAATGCTCTGAATTGATCTGGCAATTTTCATATTCCATTCGAGATCAATTTTTGCTGAAATTTTACTTTAAAAAAAAAAGATTCATGGTATAGTTATGTTTGCATTGAGCCTTGGAGTCACAGTAGACTGAAACCACATTGAACCTCCAATAATGGCACCCTTGGGATTTTGGTGTCAGACTGACATATTTTCTGGTCCTTTGGATATTATTGCTTTGAATACTTCAACTCACATTTCATTCACTGTTTTAAAGATATTACACAGGAGTGTAATAAAGTTTCCAATGCACATGGCAAGTTTAATGGGAGTGCAGAAAGCAGAGTCTGATTGATGAATTGGAAGCAGGGCCTGGCAAGTTAAACAAAGATTCTCTGGAGCTGAACAAGTTGGCATGGTCCATTTGGACTCCAGCAGGGACAGTAATGGGGTGCTGGTGACATTTAGAAGATGGCACCGCTGGCTATAATCCACAAAAGAGCTGGACATGGACTTCCATGAAGATGACACAACAAAGACCCTGAGTTTCAGCCGGTAATGGATCGCAAGATTCTATCCACTATGTTAGCATCCTGACACAAGGTCTTGACCTGAAACCTTGATAATTCCTTGCCAACCTTCCATAGATGTTGCTCAATCCACTGAGTTCCTCTAGCACTTTGTTTTTCAGCATCTGCTGTCTCTTGTTAATGTGAATCTTTTGACTGCAAGTTTAGTGCCATAGTAGTTTTCAAGATGAAGGACTGGGCAGCACTAAATAGACCTCAAACCATTGACATTTTAACCCATTCACACATTTTAAGATGCCAAAATTTGGTGAAATACAACTAATGCTATTCTCCTGCCAAACTAGGGGGCACTACTTTCCCACCTTCCCCTCCAAAAACCATTTGTAACTAAATCAGGAATTTAACACTACAGTAATTTAAAACAAAGTTTTCTATAAGTATAATTAGCAGAATCAAAATCGCAAAGATCCTAAATTGTTGCAGGAGACCATTCAGCCCTTCCAAATGGCAATACTTTATCTATTACCTCTCTACTCTTCATGGTTTAAACATCTCTGTTAAACTTCCTCTCCATGTTTAATGACAAAATCCCCTTTTTTTCCCCCAGTCCATCCATAACACCAAGGACCTGGAATAATTTCCATAAATATTTTCTGCACTTTTTCAAAGCACTCTTACCTTTTCAGAGATTTGGATCTGGAACTTGGGTTGCAGATGGATTGAGCAGGAGTCTGTGAGGCTGTAGGAGCATTGGAGGTGAAACAGTGGACGACTCTCAGGGCTTCTAAAGGAACTCTCTTTTGCTTGGGGCCCTGGGCAATGCAGATGGCAACTCTTTGTTTTCCTTATGGCAGGCAAATGTTGAAGTATATCATGCATATTACAATTTTTTTCTATTTTAATTTTATAAATTTTAAATTTAAATTAAAAAAAAATTAAATGTTTTGGCGCAAGAGTCTGTGCCACTCAACTTACACTCAATTAACCTACAACCCCCGGTACGTTTTGAGCAGTGGGAGGACACCAGAGCCCCCGGAGAAAACCCACAAAGACACGAGGAGAACGTACAAACTTTTTACAGGCAGCATGGGATTTGAATCCTGGTCCTGATCACTGGCAGTCTAAAGGCACTGTGCTAACCACTACGTCAACCATGCTGCCACTTTTTAAAAATATATTATTACACGACAATAAAAGGAACCTTGAACCTTTTCTAACAGAGAACACGAGTTCAGGTAAACTAGTGTTTCGTGGAGGACCATCACAGTTTCCTTGTTTCGTATTCCATGACTCAATTTGTAGTCTAGGATCTTGTAACCAAATTTTTATCCTGTCCTCTCACCTACAATGAACAATGCTCACATGCTCCCAAAATTTGTCCCCATTTTAGAATTGTGCCCTTGCTTAGATTACCTCTCTCCAATCTTCATACAACAACAGAAAAAAAGGGTGAAATTTCTTCTTAAAATGTAAAAGATTTTTGAGAAGTGCATTAGTTATAATGGGCATATTGATTCTTAAATGTGTGTTGCAACTCAGGCAAAGATGTATCTCAAGTATTTCACAATTCCTTGCTTGGCATCTTTAATGCAGCTACCATCTGTGGATACTTCGTGAGTGCCAGCCATTCAACATCGAGACCCAGTCTCATATTAGAGTAGATGAGCAAAGACTTGGCTGAGAAGAATGGTTTCAAGGAGAATCTTAATGAAGAGAGAAGTGATGTAGGGAGAGCATTCCAGAGCGAGAAGACACACAATTTGGAAGAATTATACTTCAGAATATGCAGCAAGCCAAAATTTCAGGAGAAAGATATTTCAAAGAGCTCTGATAAGAATCATATGGTGAGGTCAGAAGTATAGATGGAGCATGACCAGAGGGATTTGGAAAGTTCAAAATGGAGTTCTTGTGTAACTGGGAGTCATGGCAGGGAAGAAGGAATAGTGGAATAACTGGACATAACAAATATGTCAAACAGCTGCCAAGTATTGGTTGACTTTGATCTTGGGAGTGAATGAGGGAGGTTAATCAGGACTATATTGAAAAATCAACTCTAGAGAAAACAAAGGTATGGCAGCTTCAGCAACAGATGAGCTGAGACAAGGGTAGAGTCGGGCAATCTTGAGGTGGAACATTGGCACAAATCCAACCAAAGTTGGAAGTGGTCTGGTCCACTTCTGAATAGAACCCAGGGAGAAGAAGGAGTTGAAGATCAGAGACCAGACTTGCTGAATACTAATTTGCTAGGAATTAAATCAAGTTATGCATCTGATGAAATGGTGCAGCCGAGATAGATAAACTGGTTGACCGTTTTGAGTTTTGTGTGGCCGATGGAGATGTGGGGGGGCTGGTAGTCATAGTCATGGTGAGGAGCTGGCTGATGGAGGACCTCAGTTTTCTTCAGGCTGACTTCCAGGCCAAACATTTTGGCAATTTCCGCAAAACAGGACGTCAAGCGCTGAAGAGCTGGCTCTGAATGGGCAACTAAAGCGGCATCGTCTGCAAAGAGTAGTTCACGGACAAGTTTCTCTTGTGTCTTGGTGTGAGCTTGCAGGCGCCTCAGATTGAAGAGACGGCCATCCGTGCGGTACCGGATGTAAACAGCGTCTTCATTGTTGAGGTCTTTCATGGCTTGGTTCAGCATCATGCTGAAGAAGATTGAAAAGAGGGTTGGTGCGAGAATACAGCCTTGCTTCACACCATTGTTAGACAATAGATATACAACATAGATAGACAACAGACTCGCCAAGGCAAATAGCGCCTTTGGAAGACTACACAAAAGAGTCTGGAAAAACAACCAACTGAAAAACCTCACAAAGATAAGCGTATACAGAGCCGTTGTCATACCCACATTCCTGTTCGGCTCCAAATCATGGGTCCTCTACCGGCATCACCTACGGCTCCTAGAACGCTTCCACCAGCGTTGTCTCCACTCCATCCTCAACATTCATTGGAGCGCTTTCATCCCTAACGTCGAAGTACTCGAGATGGCAGAGGTCAACAGCATCGAGTCCACGCTGCTGAAGATCCAGCTGCGCTGGGCGGGTCACGTCTCCAGAATGGAGGACCATCGCCTTCCCAAGATCGTGTTATATGGCGAGCTCTCCACTGGCCACCGTGACAGAGGTGCACCAAAGAAAAGGTACAAGGACTGCCTAAAGAAATCTCTTGGTGCCTGCCACATTGACCACCGCCAGTGGGCTGATATCGCCTCAAACCGTGCATCTTGGCGCCTCACAGTTTGGCGGGCAGCAACCTCCTTTGAAGAAGACCGCAGAGCCCCACCTCACTGACAAAAGGCAAAGGAGGAAAACCCAACACCCAACCCCAACCAACCAATTTTCCCCTGCAACCGCTGCAACCGTGTCTGCCTGTCCCGCATTGGACTTGTCAGCCACAAGCGAGCCTGCAGCTGACGTGGACATTTACCCCCTCCATAAATCTTCGTCCGCGAAGCCAAGCCAAAGAAAGAAATCGAGTTATCTAATAATATCATTAAGCCTCAAACTGAAGAGCGAGCCATTTCATGTTCATCGTGCTGCTTCCCCTTTAAAAACGAGACCAATGGTAACTTGCACCATGATGTCGGTTTCCTCCTAAATAAATGAAAGCGTGGAAAAAAATATTCAGTTCATTAATCAAGTCATAGTTCTTAAAATATATTCTTAATTATCCACTTCATTCTAATTAACTTTTACAAAAGAGCAGCCAAATGGAGAGAAGCAAGAAAATCTGCAGATGCTGGCGACTAGTGCAGTACATGAAAGTCCTGGAGAAACTCAGCAGGTCACAGCATTCACAAGAAGAAAATGGTAATCACAATTTAAGTTCAAGTTTATCATCATCTGACTGTACAGCAGGTACTCATAGAATCAAATGAAGCAGTGGCACTTGTTTGATTGTGAGATCAATCAAACCATATAAAATTTCTTTTTACTAAAATGTGTACTGGGGAAAAAAAACCTTGCTATGCAATTGTTCATACAACACTTCTCCCCACCACACTGTTCCCCCCACTGTGCACTCCCCCCCCCCCCAAACTTACCTTGTTCACAACATAATTTAGCAATAATTGTCTTAGTTACTGAATTAGTAATGGCCAGTGTGGGAATGTGGAGAACTTCCTTCAGGTGTGGGTACTGTTGTGAGCTCTCACCTAAAATTTGCTGTTCAGCCTCTCCAGAAAGGTTCCCAACTGGTCCATTTAACTGGTCCCTCCTCAAACAATTGCATTCGATGTTTGCCATGAATCCTCCTTTCAGGTGTGGGTACTGTTGTGAGCTCTCACCTAAAATTTGCTATTCAGCCTCTCCAGAAAGGTCCATTTAACTGGTCCCTAAAATTTGCTGTTCAGCCTCTCCAGAAAGGTCCATTTAACTGGTCCCTAAAATTTGCTGTTCAGCCTCTCCAGAAAGGTCCATTTAACTGGTCCTTCCTCAAACAATTGCATTCGATGTTTGCCATGAATCCTCCTTTCAGGGCTGGCCCTCATTCAACTCAAGAAGAACTTTTCACACAGAGAAGATGAACAGATCGTGGTGCCAATGCTGGTCTCCGCTGTATCTTCTGTAACAAAGGAATCCCACCTTTGGAATTCATCCCCATTGGACAATTGCTGCTGATAAAGGGGGAGAAGAGTGATATAGAATCCAGGTAGCATTCCATTTGTAGTTTAATTGTCAACACAGAAGACTGTTAATGGAGAATAGATCCAAAGAGGGAATTGCACTGCTTGATTGAATGGGATGAGATACTTCTTCCTAAGTGCTTTTTGCAAGGAAATTAAGGTAAATTTGTGTTTTAGTTCAAGGTTGGGGCAAGCTGATTATGAAAATAGATTGATTAAAATCTTTATATCTTATCTCACAATTTCACTTTCAACACCGGTTCGTGCTGACTGAAGGTTACAATTCAGAGATTTGCAAGGCTCAGCTTTAGACAGGGGTTTCACACATGATGATCACTTATTCAAATGGATAGGCATGGAATCCATCGGCCAGCTCCAAGTTAAATTGTACAAGATGCCAGAGGGAAGTGGGTTAATTAAATTGTACAAGATGCCAGAGGGAAGTGGGTTAATGTTGCTCACAACCTCCACCGTTTCCTGCTATTGTATTGTAGATTCAAGTCAGCTGGGCTCCTTCACGTGAAAATCACAATGCCCTGCTGATCAATGGGCGGGTGTCCCTCTTCATGAAACAGGACTGGCAACATTCATCATCAAGAAAGTCAAAAGTGCTTCACTGAGGATTGTTCCATACCAGTTAAGGTAACTGACAAAAAAAAAAACACTGAAGTTACTTTGAATAAAAACATTTGCGGGATAACTGGCTACCTTTATTGGCAAAAATCAACTTGGAATAAATTCACATTTGTGAAACAAGATGAGGTGTACACTCTCATTTTTTTTTAATCCATACATGGCTCAAGGAAATGAGCTCCATTCTAAATTTGTAAGAACTCTCCCCAAATATCATCAATAAACAAAATCAAACACTGATGTGAAATTTTGGGGAAAAAAAACATGATTGCATATTTTAGCTAAATATTTATCAAGATATTTGTTGCCAAAAATTATGTATTTCATGAATAACAATTAAGTCAATTCCTGGAAAGCTTATATTCCACTTGTTAGATATTTTCATAGTTGCAAACAAACCCCCATAAGAAAATTTCAAAGCAACTACAGAACAAAACCTAAACGTGGACCTTGGGTTGTAGATACTTTGTGCTGTGCTTCATAACTCATCCCGTTTAAGGACATATGGAGAGAAATCGTTGCAAGGACAAGCATTCGTGGTTTCTTTCTCTTTTGCACAAAGCTTGCAAAGTGGGATATTCCAGTCATTCAGCGAGCATTCAGTCTACATAACCAGACAGAACAATACTCATTTCCTACCCTTATTCCCAAGAACCTCTGGAAACCATTTTCATATACCCAATGTACATCCCCATCTTATTAACAAGCTCCATTTCAAGTGAACACCAGTCAGGAGCCAAACAAACAAAAATGCAAGATAACGAATATAAAAATTGGGACCTCATAATTCAACTCTCCAAGGTGTTGATGAATCCAGACTTAAACCACTGTTGCAATCTGGTCACCCAGCAACTGAAAAAACATTAATAAATGGGAAGAGGTGCAGAGAAAATGCACCAGGATGTTTCTGGGATTGGAGGATTTGAGCTATAGGGAAAGGTTTGATAGGTTGGGTCTTTTTCTGCTGGAGCACAGGAGGGCTGAGGGGTGATCTTATAGGGTTTATAAAATCATGAGGGACATGAATAAAGTGAATGCTTGCTGTACTTTTCTCCAGGATAGATAATTCTAGAATGGAGGGCATTGGTTTAAGATGAGCGAGAAGAGATTTAACAGGGTCCTGATAGCAATACTTTTTTTCACTCAGACGGTGGTGCATATCTGGAACCAGCTGTCAGAGGCAACCATAGAAGTGGTACAAAGATATTTGATCAGTTTATGCATGAGGGGCTTGGTAAAGTCTGGATCAAATGAAGCAAATGGGACAGGATGTCCAACTTAATGCACAAGTTGGGGCGAAGGGCCTATTAGAACATAAAGAGGTCCTTCAGTTCTTCTAGTCTGAGCCAAGCTATTATTCTGTCTTGTCCCACTGATCTGCATCCAATCCATATCCCTCCAAACCACTCCCATCCATGTACCTTTACAAATTTTTCTCGAATAGTAAAATTGAGCACATATTCACTACTTCAGCTGGCAGCTTGTTCCACACACACACACACACACACCACTCTCTGCATGAGGAAGTTCCCCCTGATGTTCTCTAAACTTTTCTCCTTTCACCCTTAACCCATGTCCTCTGGTTTGTATCTTACCTATTCTTAATGGAAAAAGCCTAACTACATTTACTCTATCTACAATCCTCAATTTTGTATACCTCTGTCAAATCTCCCCTCATTCACCCTTCACCCATGTCCTCTGGTTTGTATCTTACCTATTCTTAGTGGAAAAAGCCTAACTACATTTACTCTATTTACAATCCTCAATTTTGTATACCTCTGTCAAATCTCCCCTCATTCATCTATGCTTTTTTTTTCATTTTATTTTGATTTTTTTCCATTGTTATACAACTCTATAACTCAAAGACACAAGAGACTGCAGATACTGGAATCTGCACAATAAATAAACTGCTGGATGAACAAAGTTAATCAGCACATGTGGAGACTAAAGGAAGGTCAATGTCTTAGGTCAAGTCCTGATTAAGAATCTTAACTCAAAAGTGTGACCATATTTTCTTCCAACCATCGTGTTCTTCCTGCAGTACTGTACAGTATTTAATGTTGGATAAATATCTCAAGCCTTCCAGATTTTATACCCAACTGTGCAAATTTTAACACAGGCCTGTCCAGAATCAAGAAGAGCCAAACTTCTATCCGTGGAGCCTGTCAATGCAGAACTCTAACCACCAGATCCATTCTTATCCCTGGCCACTACAGAACAAGTGTTAAGAAACATGACTCAGCTAATCCCCAAACTGAGCATCTAAACTTGATTTGTCCCCACAAGAACCTTGATACACGCCAAGCACCACACAAATTCTGCATCTATTTAGCGTCCACCTTTGCAAACCGTAGAAGGCAGCTCATTTTCCCATCTATGCATTCTGCCTTGCTTGATGAATAGCTTCAGCTTTTTCCACGTTTCCGTTATTCCAGGTAGGCCTCTCTCTTCCAGTCCTCTCCAACCTATCCAAAAACTCTGCCACTTAGCATCCTTCCAGCATTTGGGCAACACACAGCCATGTGCATTCAAGTGGTAGCCCCAATGTGCTTCTGAATGCCATATAATTTATTCCAAAAGAATCATTCACACACTAAATTGCATAGTCTGCATGACAAGAAACTGCCACAGAGTGACTCTTGGTTTGTTGTCTACCATTCTACAGGGCTATGACTGATGAGTCAGCAGTGCTTTTCTCCAAATAAAAACCTCCATAAATTCAACGGAGGTGCTAGAAAGGGACAGTGACTTGAAATTATTGCTTTCATGTTGCTTGCACAAAATTGAGTTCATTAGAGTGGTTTATAAAATCTGGAAGGGCCATGATAAGATAAATACTCTTCTCTCTTAACCTCCCCCCGCACCCCACCCACCCACCTCCACTAGGAGAATCTAATGTGAGAGAAAGATTTAGAAGGCATCTGATAGGCAACTTCTTCCCAAAGAGGGTCGTTCTCTCCCAGAGGAACTCAATTCATTCTCCGCCCGATTTGACAACATAACACTGAAGAATCACCCCTCAACACCCCCACATCCCCTGATATTCCCATCCTGTCTGCATCTGAGGATGACTTGCATGCTGCCTTCAGGAGAGTGAATCCAAGGAAAGTATCCGGCCCGGATGGAATACTTGGCTGAGTATTAAAAATCTGTGCTGACCAACTACCAAGGTATTCATAGATATCTTTAATATCTCTCTCCACCAGGGCACGGTACCCATATGCTTCAAATAGACGTCAATCATACCGCTGCCCAAGAGTGTAGTAACCCGCCTTAATGACCATTGACCAGTTGCACTTAAATCAGTAATGATGAAGTGTTTTGAAAGGCTGGTGTTAAAGCATATCAGGTACTGTCTGAGCTATTTCATGGATATATTCCAAATCACCTATCGTAGAAACATGTCTACAACGGGTTCCATCTCACTGGCTCAACACAAAGCCTTGCAACACCTGGACAGCAAAGATACATACATCAGGATGCTCTTTATCAAATACAGTTCAGCATTTAACACTATAACCCACTCAAAACTGATTAGAAAACTCCCAAGACCTGGGATTCAACACCTCACTGTGTAATTGGATCATGCATTTCCTCACCTCCAGACCACAGTCAGTGAAGATTGGGGAGAACTTCTCCACAATCTCCATCAGTACCGGAGCACCATAGGGTTGTGTTCTTAGCCTCCTGCTCTACTCACTTTATACCTATGACTGTGTTGCTCGTTACGACAATAACAACATTACAAATGGTAGTGGTTGTATAAAGGAAGGGGAAGAGTCGGCATACAGTATGGAGATTGAAAAACTTGGCTGAATGGTACACTAACAACCTTGCATTCACCGTCACCAAAACTAAGGAGCTAATTGTTGACCAGGAAAAGAAAGACAGAGGGATACAATCCAATGATCATTGGGGGGATCAGAGTTGGAGAGGCTGAGCAAATTTAATTTCTTGGAGTCATTATCTTGGAGGATCTTTCCTGGACCCAACAAACCAATGGCAATGTGAAGAAAGCACATCAGAGCCTCTACTTCCTCAAAAGTTTGCAGAGGTTTTGTATGACATCAAAAACCTTGGCAAATTTCTAGAGATGTCGTGGAAAGTGTGCAGACAGGCACAACTCCCTCCACTATTAAATACGAGCTACAGGGAATGCTGACGTGACGTCAGAGAGCAGCAGCAATCAGCAAAGACCCTCGCCACACAACACATGCTCTGTTCTCGTTGCTACTATCAGGAAAGAGGTATAGGTATAGGTGCCACAAAACTCTCACAACCAGGTTCAGGAACGGCTGCAAAAACTAAATCAAAGACTCATTTAAGGACTCTTACTTGTGCACTTTATTGATATTTTTTCTCTCTTCATTGCACAGTTTGCTTACATTCATTATCTCTTTACAATTCATAGTTTTTTTACATGTTAACACTGTGTACAGTTTATTTTTTTAATTATCAATTAATGGTAATTCTGCCATTCCCACAGGAAAAAAGAATCTCGGATGTTATGGGTCCAGAGGACCCCAAAACCCAGCAGCAACAGAAATTCACCAAAACAAATGGTTACTTACATAAAAGCTACTTTTAATTATCTTTATTCATGAAAACAGGATCAGACTTTAACTTATTACTATTAACAACCCCCTTCTAATTCTAAGCGCGTATGTATGTAATGTGCGTAAAAGTTTTTTAAATTCACAGTCCAATCTCACTTCTCACTCCTCCAAGTTCATTGGTTGCAGGGAATTCTTGTACTGTGCACAGAATTTAACATTTATGAAGTTCACCAGGCTTTGGTGTTTGAAAGATAAATGGAAAACACTCAGGAAACTTCTTGTCGGTTTTCAGATAGAGATTTGTTGCTTGCTGGACACAGAATAATTCCTTCTGATCAGCCACTTTAGTTTCTTGCCAAAGAAACTTGCCCCATCAGGATTTTCCAGGACACCACAAAGTTCCTTTCTATTTCCCTTACTTCCAATGAAAGTCCATACAAGAGGAGATGGTTGGCACACACACACACACACACACACACACACACTCACAGAGAGAGAGAGAGAGAGAGAGAAAGAGAGAGAGAGAGAGAGAGAGAAAACCACATAACCCTCCTTAAACAGCAAACTGCACTCAGACTACAGCACCGGACCATTTCTTCTGAGTTTGTTCATCTATTGCTTTCCAAAACAATAATCTATTACTTCACAGCATGTCCAATTAACACCTGCTTGTTTTAGCAAAGGCACTCAGAGCCTGACTATCTGGCTTGAGCAGAGCTCTGGCAATTTAAATGAGTTCTTTTTGAAATGTTTGTATGTGACCTACATTTAAAAATATTGCCACAATTTATCTCCTTTTAAAACATATCTAAGTATAAAATATAACATAATCCATCGCAGAGTTGTATGTGTTGTCATGTATGTAAACTGCATGAGTTTTTCAAGCTCTGCTGGGACCAAGGAAAGCTGCCTCAGGACCTCCGTGATGCCATCATCATCACCCTGTACAAAAACAAAGGCGAGAAATCAGACTGCTCAAACTACAGGGGAATCACGCTGCTCTCCATTGCAGGGAAAATCTTCGCTAGGATTCTCCTAAATAGAATAATACCTAGTGTCGCCGAGAATGTTCTCCCAGAATCACAGTGCGGCTTCCGCACAAACAGAGAAACTACTGACATGGTCTTTGCCCTCAGACAGCTCCAAGAAAAGTGCAGAGAGCAAAACAAAGGACTCTACATCACCTTGGTTGACCTCACCAAAGCCTTCGACACCATGAGCAGGAAAGGGCTTTGGCAAATACTAGAGCGCCTCAGATGCCCCCCAAAGTTCCTCAACATGGTTATCCAACTGCACGAAAACCAACAAGGTCGGGTCAGATACAGCAATGAGCTCTCTGAACCCTTCTCCATTAACAATGGCGTGAAGCAAGGCTGCGTTCTCGCACCAACCCTCTTTTCAATCTTCTTCAGCATGATGCTGAAACAAGCCATGAAAGACCTCAACAATGAAGACGCTGTTTACATCTGGTACCGCATGGATGGCAGTCTCTTCAATCTGAGGCGCCTGCAAGCTCACACCAAGACACAAGAGAAAATTGTCCGTGAACTACTCTTTGCAGACGATGCCGCTTTAGTTGCCCATTCAGAGACAGCTCTTCAGCGCTCGACGTCCTGTTTTGCGGAAACTGCCAAAATGTTTGGCCTGGAAGTCAGCCTGAAGAAAACTGAGGTCCTCCATCAGCCAGCCCCCCCACATCTCCATCGGGCACACAAAACTCAAAACGGTCAACCAGTTTACCTATCTTGGCTGCACCATTTCATCGGATGCAAGAATCGACAATGAGATAGACAACAGACTCGCCAAGGGAAATAGCGTCTTTGGAAGACTACACAAAAGAGTCTGGAAAAACAACCAACTGAAAAACATCACAAAGATTAGCGTATACAGAGCCGTTGTCATACCCACACTCCTGTTCGGCTCCGAATCATGGGTCCTCTACCGGCATCACCTATGGCTCCTAGGATGCTTCCACCAGCGTTGTCTCCGCTCCATCCTTAACATTCATTGGAGCGACTTCATCCCTAACATTGAAGTATTCGAAATGGCAGAGGCCGACAGCATCGAATCCACGCTGCTGAAGATCCAACTGCGCTGTGTAGGTCACGTCTCCAGAATGGAGGATCATCGGCTTCCCAAGATCGTGTTCTATGGCGAGCTCTCCACTGGCCACCGTGTCAGAGGTGCACCAAAGAAGAGGTACAAGGACTGCCTAAAGAAATCTCTTGGTACCTGCCACATTGACCTCCGCCAGTGGGCTGATATCACCTCAAACCATGCATCTTGGCACCTCACAGTTCGGCAGGCAGCAACCTCCTTTGAAGAAGACCGCAGAGCCCACCTCACTGACAAAAGACAAAGGAGGAAAAACCCAACACCCAACCCCAACCAACCAATTTTCCCTTGCAACCGCTGCAACCGTGTCTGCCTGTCCCGCATCGGACTTGTCAGCCACAAACGAGCCTGCAGCTGACGTGGACATTACCCCTCCATAAATCTTCATCCGCAAAGCCAAGCCAAAGAAAGAAGACTCAGACAATAAATCTGAACCTGATCAGTTAAATTTGGTACATGGACTGAGCTGCCAGAGGAAGTGGAAAATGGAGGGACAATTGTAAAGTTCGACAGACACAGGTACATCGATAAGAAAAATTTGGAGTATATGGGTCGGGTACAGACAAATGGGACCAACTTTGATGATTTGAGCTGAAGAGCCTGTTTTTAAGCCATAGAACTCTACAACTCTAATATTGCACTCTGCAGATGAAGCCTATAAAATGCATGAGTCTCAAACACTGAAGAAAGCAGACACCTCAAATTTGTTAGAATCTGTTATAATTGGTCCCAGACATTTCACATTCTGGAGTTAGATTCTCCCTTCAAGGTTCTTCCTTAGTGCCAATTCTTCCTGCCAACATTTAAGAATTGCCCAACTCCCACACTTAAAATCTTTCCTGGACATCTCCCAAGTCCTGTTTCTTCCTATCCATCCCCACCATTCTCAATATAAGAAAGTGATTAAATTCATTTTCCACTATTTACGCTCAAAGCACAAGGCCTATTCTGCTGGATGTAATGTCTTGGGTATCTTGTCCACCACAATATTTCTGTCGTGGGAACTTTCACACAGATGAATTTTGTGCAAAATATTTCTGTGCTTATATTTTCAGATTTTGTTTTCCCATTGCCTTCAAGATATCTGCAACTCCCAAGAAGTGTTATGGAATTGCTAGCATACTAAACTGGACAGAGCCACAAAGAGGACATTGGCCAAACATTTCGTCAAAGACACCAACTTTTAGGAAGCATATGAAACAAATTTTGAGGGGCTGAGACATTTGGTGAATTGGCAGCTGTGATAAAGTGATTGAAGAAGAGGTATCTCAGAAGATTTTAGAGAAGAATGTAATGTCAGGGAATAACAGTGACCTGAAGGCACCCCCAACACTTGCTCAAGTGTATTGGCTTTCAGGTCCCAGTGATCCCACTTCAACATTATTATTGTATGAGTCACAACTTCATCTTTCCCTGTCTCCATGACTTCCTTAACCTTTTTCAGCAATGTGATTCCCTTTCCATAATTGTTTCTATTTCTTCTTCCAACACATCCCACCCTCGTCACTTCCTCTTTACCACCCTCGTCACTTCCTCTTCACCACCCTCGTCACTTCCTCTTCACCACCCTCGTCACTTCCTCTTCACCACCCTCGTCACTTCCTCTTCACCACCCTCGTCACTTCCTCTTCACCACCCTCGTCACTTCCTCTTCACCACCCTCGTCACTTCCTCTTCACCACCCTCGTCACTTCCTCTTCACCACCCTCGTCACTTCCTCTTCACCACCCTCGTCACTTCCTCTTCACCACCCTCGTCACTTCCTCTTCACCACCCTCGTCACTTCCTCTTCACCACCCTCGTCACTTCCTCTTCACCACCCTCGTCACTTCCTCTTCACCACCCCACTTGCCCATCATGTCAGTTAAAAGATCCAGGAATTTTAAAACATCTAGCACCAGATTCAAGAACAATTTCTTCCCTGCTGTTATCAGAACAGACCTTTCATGAGTAAAATGTTGCAGCCCTTGCCCTGTTGTCACTGGACATTTTCTCTGTACACTATACTTTGTACAATTGTGTTATTTTGCACTACCTATTATGCTCAAGGTTGATTTGGCTGGACAGCCCACAAACAAAGTTTTATTTCCACTTCATCTCTGCACACATAACTACAAGCAATTCAATTCTTCAATATTCTTTTGCCACACCCATTCCTTCAGCAGCTCGGGCCTGAGAAATCCTCAAACACACTGGCCTCCTTCACACCTTTTTTTGTGAGCAAGCCTTGGGTCAATCCTCCCACTCTCTCTGTCAGCAGGTGCTTAATAATATTCCTCAAATATCCATTGTGCTTTGTGGTATATTTTTTCCTGCATTTACAGCTATGCCGAAACTCTTACCCCCAACTCCCCTCTCAGTACTGAAAATCCACTGGTAACTTTACAAGATAAATCTTTTAGTCAAGGTTTCCCTGGCAACAGATGAGAATGCAAGAATTCGGTTTTGTTTCTTCTCTGCACTGTTTTTATTACACTGGTTAATTGATCTTCATTAAATGAGTTAGCAGGTGTAATAATATAGCATAAAGTAATATAATCATTCCTTAAATTAATCGACTAAATATAACGCACTGAACAAAGAAGCCCCAGACAACTCAACTTTAAAATATCGAAAGTCTACAGATCATCCTCCTCCATAGCTTCAACCCGAATAAATCTTCATGAAAGTTATCGCTGCCTCAATACTCTTCTCTAAAGTTCAAATTGTTGGGCACTTTTTTTTGAGTCATGACTCAACTAGATTAATCTTTACCATGGGTCATGAGTTTATGACCAAAAAACGTAAGACACAACAGATAAGGTAACAGTGATGCAGTCCGAGTAGAAAGCCGGATAGTTGTTAGATGAGATCATGATGTTGCACATCACAGAAACAAAGCTGTGGCTCATCAAGACAATACCAATCCTTTACTCCAATCCTACACTCATCTCTGAGGGCTAAGCAGGTCTTTTCTAGGACATTGTGGGGAGTGAGGGAAGAAATACCCATGATTGGAGGGTAGCTAATGTTACCCCACTATTTAAAAAGGGGGGTAGAGAAAAAGCGGGGAATTATCGGCCTGTGAGCCTTACATCAGTAGTGGGCAAAATGATGGAATCCATTATTAAGGATGTAATAGTGGAGCATATGACTAGCAGAGAAGGGATCGGATGGAGTCAACATGGATTTACAAAAGGTAAATCATGCTTGACAAATCTATTGGAATTCTTTGAGATGGTGACAGGTAAAATAGATGGGGGAGAGCCAGTGGATGTGGTGTACCTGGACTTCCAAAAGGCCTTCGATAAGGTCCCGCATAAATGACTGGCTTCCAAAATAAAGGCTCATGGGATTGGGGGCAAAGTATTGATGTGGATTGAGAATTGGCTGGCAGGTAGAAGACAGAGAGTTGGGATAAATGGCTCGTTTTCTGAGTGGCAGGTGGTGACCAGTGGGGTACCACAGGGATCTGTACTGGGACCCCAGCTGTTCACAATTTACATTAATGATCTGGATGAGGGGATTGGATGTAATATCTCCAAATTTGCAGATGAAACTAAGCTAGGAGGGGTTGTGTGCACGGAAGAGGGGGTCAGGAAGCTCCAGTATGATTTAGATAAATTGAGGGACTGGGCAGATACATGGCAAATGCACTACAATGTGGATAAATGTGAGGTTATCCACTTTGGTAATACAAACCGGAGGGCAGATTACTATTTGAATGGCAATAGATTAAGAGATGGGGAAGTGCAGAGAGACCTAGGGGTACTTGTACATCAGTCTCTGAAGGCGAGCATGCAGGTACAGCAGGCGGTTAAAAAGGCAAATGGTATGTTGGCCTTCATATCAAGAGGGTTTGAGTATAGGAACAAGGATACCTTACTGCAGCTGTACAGGGCCTTGGTGAGACCCCACCTGGAGTATTGTGTGCAGTTTTGGTCACCTTATCTAAGGAAGGATGTTCTTGCAAAGGAGGGAGTGCAGAGGCGATTCACCAGGCTGATACCTGGAATGGCAGGAATGACTTATAAGGAAAGATTGTGCAAATTGGGATTGTACTCGCTGGAGTTTAGAAGATTGAGAGGGGATCTCATAGAGACATATAAAATTCTGGCAGGACTGGACAGAATGGATGCAGATGGGATGTTTCCAATGATGGGAAAATCCAGAACCCGGGGCCATGGTTTGAGGATAATAGGCAAACCATTTAGGACCGAGATGAGGAGGAATTTCTTTACCCAGAGGGTGGTGAATCTGTGGAATTCATTGCCACAGAGGGCAGTAGAGGCAGGTTCATTAAATATATTTAAGAGGGAATTAGATATATTTCTTCAGTATAAGGGTATTAAAGGTTATGGAGAGAAGGCGGGGACGGGGTACTGAACTTTAAGATCAGCCATGATCTCGTTGAATGGCGGAGCAGGCTCGAAGGGTCGAATGACCTACTCCTGCTCCTATCTTCTATGTTTCTATGTCTCTAAATTGCAGGAGCCTGGCAGAGATACTTATGTCATGATTGAGTATGTGTGCAGTGCTGGAAAACTGGATGGTGGTTAAAATGCCATGGCAAAAAAAAGGCTACAAGATAAACCTGGGAACTACAGGCCAGGGTGACAGGAGTTAGCTACAAGATCCTGCATGGTACTTAAAAAAAAGATTTTCAGATGCTGGGGTTGAGTGCAATCTATAAATGTGCTGTGGAAATCTTGCAGGTCACACGGCATCCATAGTAAGTAAAAGGTAATTCCACCCACATTTCGGGCCTGGGCCATTTGTCAGCTGACCTGTTGAGTTCCTCCAGCACACTTGTGCCCCTCATGGTTGGCTGGTCTGGATGGTCAGATTGCATAGGATCCAGGCCAATTAGGTACAGAATTGGTTTGAAAATAGGAAGCAGAGGGTGGCACGGAAGATTTGTTTTCCTGTGACAAGCACTGTGCTATAGGCATCAGTGCTGTGTTCCCTGTTGTTTGTCACCTATATTAATCACATGGACAACAGTTAGAATAGTTAGTAAGTTTAAAAATGACACCAAGAGTGGATAGTCAAAATTACAACAGGATCTAGATGAAATAGAAGTGGGAGCATCGGAGGCGAATTAGCGAACATTCGGTGACTCTGAGGAGGAGCTCTTTTGCTTCACTTTCTCTCACTCTAAGAGGAGCTTCAGGCAATTTCTGCTGATGTCAAATCTGTCTGCCTTATAGCAGACAAAAGGCAATTTTTGTAATATGACACGGTTTTTATTACATAACAATAAATTGAATCTCAAATCTTGAAAAAAGTGGGCTAAGGAACAATAAATGGTGCTTAACTTATACAAGTGTGAGGTGTTTCATTTTGGTAAAGTAAACCAGGCAGGAAGGACTTGTACAACAGAGACTTGGTACTATAGTTACATTATTCCACGGAAATTATGAAAGAGGTGGACGTGCTGATGATGGCGACTTTTGGAAGACTTGTCTTCATCGGTCAGGGCACTGCACTGACTGCAAGAGCAGGGTTATCACATTGCTATTGACAGTGGCTGATAACTAACCGACTCGCGTATCTTTGGCTTATGAGGAGGAACTGGAGCACCTGAGGGAAAAAGGGAGAATGTGCAAACTCCATACAGATCACACCAGAGATTAGAGTTTGAACCCAGCTCACCAGCACTGTGAAGAATGGCTTTACCAGATCCACCACCGTGCTGCTGGTCCAGTAATTTGGCTCTGTGGTTTGTATGCTGGTGCTTGGATATTAAAACAATTCTATTTCCAGCTTTCTTCCAATATGTTTAACGTTCCATGTCTCTCCGTTATCTGTTGCACTTTGCTAAACTTTGTGAATATATCAAGGTTACCAAGTCTAAAGTTGCATGTGACAATTCAAATATTCTCTCACCAACATGGTGCTCAATGATCAAACAGCCTGAATAAATGCAGCACCAAGCCATTAGCATTAATGGCTTCAATCATTCAGTATCTGCAGATGAAAGAGAAAGCACTTTGCATGGTAAAAATATGATCTTGAAAATCAGTCTTTCATGATTAGAAGTCAAGGAATGAATAGGTTTAAGGTAAATCTAGAATAAGGAGTTGAAGAGGTATAGGCGGTTAAATACGACTTCAACTTCTTGCTAATGTGAAAGATAATAAGATATTAAATCTGTCAGAGATTATCTTTGTAACTTTCATGTGCTTTTAAAAATAAATCAATAATCACATCCAAGTTATGTTGCCCTTCAACATTTATTGATTGAAAGCATATATTTCACATTTTCTATTCCAATGAACATTTGCTTTCATTTATCCATTTGAAAACTCTCCTGCCATTTCCTTGCTCAACATTTAATTTGCCCACAGGTCCAATCAAAATCTATTTCCCTTACATAATTGAGAGTGTAACAGATCAATAAATTATCATCTATAAGTGGTTCGCAAGCTTTTCTCACCCACACATCCTAAAAATGCCTTTACTTACCAGCAATAAACAGTATCCAACCGATGGTTCATCTGAAGGTTGATGAAGGCAACATTGGATTTAAGCACCCGCACGCAATAGAACAGAGCCCCTCCTGTTTCTTCCCAGACCATCCATGATGTTTTTTTTGTTGTGGGAGACCATAGAAATGTTGGTATTACATTTTACTTATTTGTTTTTGGCATGTTGCCTTGGACTACAACAACAAACTGCGGACCACTGGTTGTGAAATATTGGTCCATGCAATGTTTGTCACGTCAATACCAGAAGTCACAGAAGTTACATTCAACACCAGGTGCCCTTACTCTTGATATATTCCTGCTGCATTCCACCTGATGGAATGGCAACAGGGAAGCTGGGACGCCACACTCTTGGAAGGGCATCCTTTCTCTTGTACTTAGACACTCTTGCAATCAAGGCCAACAAGCCTCGATTTTTCTTCTACCTTCCCACTTATATCCACCTATAACCTCTTACCTGTTAGCAACTGCACCTCCACCTGCCTCTTCCACCTCTCCTCCCCCTCCCCACCTTTTTTCTTTTATAAATTCAGGCTTTTTAAATCATATCTTGATGAAGGTTTCAGTCCTGAAACTTTGGGTACCCTTCACTTCCTATGGATGCTGCGTGGCCTGTTGAGTTTCTCCAGCATGTTTGTGCGTCACTCAGCATACCACCAGCCACTTAGCAGCTTGCTGCATCTGCACGTTTGCTCTCAGTGACTGATATTCAAGTGCTCCCAGGTCCCTTTATACATCAGCATTTCCAACTTGACTGCCTTTCTGTTTACCTGCCAAGACGGATCACTTTGAATTTTACGATAAAGGTACAATCATTTTGCCAGTAACCACTAAATCCAGACACAAGGGTCTAAGCTGAGCATCAAAACAGAGAGATCTTTGGGTGGTGGTTGGCCATGGTTTGGATGTGAGCTATGTCCCTAGGATCACCATGGAAAGCGTTTTATGCCCTGACATACACTATCCTTCTTTTAAATGTGCTTATCCTCCAATAATGAGAAACAGTGTTCATTTTTCAAAATTACCTGTCACAAAAGTAAGACCTGCAAGTCTCAAAGCTCATCTTGTGATTTAAACCAAGGAGCTCCAGCTTGTAACCACTACACTCAGCAGGTTGAGAATAGTGCAAGATATTAACTCCCAAACAGGGCACAGCAGTTCTGCTATGACGTTGAGTTGATGGGCCTATGGAGGGAGAAGAAGCCACAGGGAAACACATGGAGGGAATGGGGCTGATGGGAGCTGGCACTGATTCAATGGGCTGAATGGCCTTCTCCTCTGTGTAAGTATTTCAGAGGATATAATCAGTGGGATAATGGTGCTGACAGCAATTTGATCCTGTTATGCATATTTGAAGGAGAGAAAAGATTAAAGTGAGGCAGTTCTTTCCTCAAAATAAAAGAGTTTAAATACAGTAAAACTAAACAACCATAGTTCTCAGTCAGCACAGACTCAACAGGCTGAAGGAGGTTGCTTCCATGCCATCTCTCTCCATGACTGTCAGCAGAGAGCTTGTGAACCTTATTTCTTGGTGGGAATTATGATGTCAGCAGGTTGTGGTTTCAAGACACTGCTTGGAACTGCAGTGAGAATTCACTCTGCCAGTCATTTCTCACTTCATTTAGAATCATTTTGGGGCTTTGCATTTGGTTGGCATTCATTATCGGTGCAAAGCAGTTTCAGGACCCTGACCAATAATTCAGTTCACCTGAATTGTCAGCAAGCTGATCACATCCTGTACAACTTGTAGCGAACCTGCTAGAAACAGTAACCAACAGATGGGAACGCTGCAGAGAACATTAGCGGTCCATGGGACACAGCAAAAGCCTCAATACTAGGTGAACAAAAGATCATGTTACCAACCATGTAGCCTGATCTGCACTGCATCAGCAACAAGCATTTCATAGGATCAGGTCATCTTTTTTGGAAGGAAAAATAGTGCATTAGATTACACTGGACAAAGAAAGTTTTGCATCCCGAACACTTTTGGGTGCATTTTGGGCTCCTGATGACAAAAATCACCTAGTGTGTACCATTTTTTAGAAATAATCTAATTTTGTGATTTCCTGTCATGTTTTAAGTCTACTTCAAACATATAAAGCCATGAAATGCAACGTGCCCTTGAAAATTCCATTTCTGCATTTGCACTTGGACATCTTCCCTGCTGATCTTGGTGCAGTGACGAACATGGTGAAAGGTTTCACCAGGGCACTATGACCATGGAAAAGTGGCATCAGGACAACTGAAATCCATCAGTGCTGGCCGACTATTGTTAGACACTGGCACAAAAGCCACAGATGCTGGGTACAAACGAAAATCAGTGACAAAACATCAGTTGAACTAATGCAATATGTCAGTATCATTAAGCGATTAAACGTGCAAACATTTTGAAAAAGAACATTGTACAGTGTTATTATTTAGAAGGTGAAAAACTGCAGTATGCTGTTATGCAGGGAGATTTTGGAGTGCAACTGCTTGAATTATAAAAGATTGGTTTGCAGGTGAAAAAGGTCATCAAAGAAGGTAAATGGGATATTGGCCACCATTGATAAAAGGGACTGAATTGAAGAGTATTTCTGCTAATGTTCCCCCTGGTTATTTTTGCTAAAACCTGGCCCACCTCTGATGGAAAATTGGTCAACCCAATGTTACCTGGAATATCAGAAAACTATCTTTTGAGCAAGACTGTTATATTTGCCATTCCCTTCTCTTCTGGCATTCCCCTCATAGCTGGGAAAGATTGGAAGATTTGATCAAACAGTTCTATCATCTCTGCTCAAATTCCTGTAGCAACTTAGATTATAAGGCACCTGTCCTCAATGATTGATCCAGTTTCAAAACCATAGCCTTCCCAATATATGCTTCCTTTCAAACAAGCAGACATTTAGTTTAATCCGGCATCATTCTAGGTTCGGATCCACACTGTTCCATGAAATTTTGATATCAATGGCCACATTATCCTAGCAGAACACAAGACCATCACTCTAATTGCCCTCTACAACATGTTTTTCTCTCCTTCACTGCTGGTGCGTTAGAGAAAAAGAACTGCAAATGCTGGAATTTTGAGTGAATGCTGGTCATTGGAAGGTCCAGCAGCATCCATGGAGAGAAAAGGTCAGTCAGCATTTCACTGGATTTCCAAGCCCTGAGCTTGGACAACTTACTACAGGCTCCATATCAGGAAAATAACATCAACAAAAACAAGAAACTTATTGTGGCTTTTAGGAAGGGAGGATTGGAGAACAACACACCTGTCCACATTGAAGCAAAGGAGGTTGAGAGGGTCAGTACCTTCAAATTTCTGGGAGTCCATATATCAAAGGATCTCTCCTAGAACCAACACATCGGTGCAATCATAAACAAAGCACACTATCTCCTCTACTTTCTAAGATGTTGTTAATTAGTCAATCAAACTTTCATGGACAGGTATATTGACTGGTTGCATCACAGTCTGGTTTGGTAATTCAAGTGCCCAGAAACCAAGGCAGCAGCAGAAAATAGCATAGATAGCCAAGTCCATCATGAGCTCGAAGCTGACATATATGAAAGAACCATATATGGTTTCTTTAAAAGCAGCCATCATAAAGGACCACCCTCCCCTTCCCCCACCTATCATTCTAGTCGCAGTTTCTTCTTGCTGATACTTTCAGGTAGACAAGTCTGAGGTTCAGCCAATCTACATTTAAGAAGTTTTATCCAACACCTAGCATGCTCAGGAACCTCCCCATAATACCGTAACTATAAACTACGCTGTGACTACCAAAAGTCTGCCCTATCTATCTGCCACTTTTTTTGTGCATTACTATAACTGCAAATATTTATCTGTCTATATTTATAATCCCTGGATAATAAATATAAAGTACAGGGATAATTAAATGAATAATGGATTTTTAAAAAAAAATCTGTTTAGCTGCAGCAAGAAAGAATATTGGTGCACATCTACATTGTACTGACGCAAATGAAATTAAGCTCATTATCATGAGTTTTGTCTATTTACAATGCCAGTAAAACACGAGAATCTGAGATGCCCTAATTGAAGTAGGAAAACATTGCTGGAGAAACTCAGCAGGTGAAACAGTGTATTTTTGTAGCAAAGATAAAGGTGCATATCCATGCTTCGGGACTGAGCCCTTCACCAAGGTATGAGCAAAATGTAGCTAGGCGCATGGACAAAATGGTGGGGGGTGGGAGAGGCACAGGAAGGAGCCCAGGCAAGAGGTCATGGATAGATAAGGGCGGGAAGGCATAGCAGCTAACGGGGAAGGGGGGGATGGTTCAGTGAATAGAGAGGTAAGGGATGGAAAGCTGGAAGAAAGAACTCAGAGGGATAGGGAAGAGGGGGAGAACAGGGATTGGGCTAGCAGATACCAGAGGTTGATGAAAATGCCATCCAGTTGGAGAATGCCCAGATGGAATATTAGTAGCTGCTCCTCCAAGGCCATCTGTAAATGTTGGTAATCCATCTTAATTTTTTGCATTATAAAGTATGCTGTTTGGCCAGCTGAGTTTCTCCAACATTGTGTTTTTACTTTATATTCACAATACCAACATAAATCACATACATGTCAAAAAACTTGAACATCAAACCCTATGGAGCTCTGAGGTCCAACAACATAGCTGTACCTTTCAGTGTATTGTGTACTTTGGTCCTGCACTCTCTCAAAATTAGCTTGCCTTTGGTTTATACTGGAGGCAGAGCTCTGCGACATGCATAACTTTGTAACTTGAAAGCCCATATAACAAAATTGAAAAAGAGAGGGGTTGATAAACAGGAGGGGTGATGAGCAAATTTATCAAAACAGTTGTGGACTAATGTGTACCCACTAAATCTTTCACGTTTGAAATTTAGAACCTGCTGAGAGCCAGATCACATTCAAGTCCGGAGATCCAGAACACTACACAAGGAGCAGGTATGTCTGAAGAAAAGCCATCTCCCAGGCAAAGCGGTGATTCTGGACAAGAATGAAAACACTGAAGGATGGCCAACAGCTGTGACAGGGCCTAAATGACATAACCTGCTACATAAACAAATCCAGAGCAATAGGAGAGAGTAAAGCTTTGATCCCAGATGTGCTCAATTCCTTCTATGCCCAATTGGACACCAAATCAACGAAGAACCATTGCCCCTATGTACCCTGGTGATCCTCTACTGTCTGATCCCGAAGATGATGTGCTGGCTACCTTTAGGAGAATGAATTTAAGGGAAACATTTGGTCCATATGGAGTATTCAGCCCAGTACTGAAAATCTGTGCTGATCAACAGGATGATGTATTCATGGATATCTTCAACAACTCACTCTGAAAGGGCCTGGTACCCACCCATTTCAAATAAGACTGAATTGAACCTGTGCCCAAGAAGAGTGTTGTAACCTGCCTAAATGATTACGCACCAGTGACACTCACATCTGCAGTGATGACGTGTTTGAGAGGCTGGTGTTGAAGCATGTCAGGTTCTGTCTGAGCAGCGACATGGATCCGTTCCAATTTGCCTACCACAGCAACAGGTCTATGGCAGATGCTATCTCACTCTCTCTACTCAAAACCCTGGAATATCTGGATTGAAAAGATGCATACATCAGGATGTTCTTTATTGAGTACAATTTGGCATTAAACACCATCATCCCCTTAAAACTGATCAGCAAACTCCAAGACCTGGGCATTACAGCTCACTGTGTAATTGAATCCTAGATTTCCTCACCTCCAGACCACAATCAATGCACAAAGACCACAAAGAATATCTCCTCCACAATTTCCATCAGTACTGGAGCACCTCAGTAGGCTGTAAAAAGTGGATGAGTCAGCATGCAGGAGGGAGATGGAAAACTTGGTTGAATGGTGTAATAACAACAACTCTTGAACTCATTGTCACCAAAACCAAGAAGCTGATTGTGGACCATAGGAAGGGAAAACCAGAGGTGTACAAGCAAGTGATCATTGGGGTTTTGGGGGGGTGGGGTGGAGGGTGGATGTGGAGAGGGTGAGGACATTTCAATTGCTGATTAAATTAAATCACCATCTCAGAGGACCTTTCTTAGACTAACATACCAATGTCATGGTGAAGAAAGCATGTCAGTGGCTTTTCTTTCTCAGGGGTTTGCAAAGACATTGAAAACCTTGACAAATGTCCACTGATGTGTGGTTGAAAGTCTTTTGGCTTGTATGGGGGCATTAATACCTCTGAATGGAAAGCCTTGCAAAAGGTAGTGGACACAGCCCAGAACATCAGAGACAAAACTCTCTCCACCAAGGAGAAAATCTGCATGGAATGCAGCCATTGGAGAGCAGTGTCAATCATTAAAAATCCAAACCACGCAGGGTATTTTCTGTTCTCACTGCAAACATCAGGAAAGAGGTACAGGTGCCATAAGACTTGTACCACCAGGTTCAGGAACAATTGTTACCCCTCCCCTATCAGACTCCTAAATAACAAACTCAGAGACTCTTTTCAGGACCCTTACTTTGCATATTATTCATTTCTTTTTTTTTTGAAACTTTATTTATTAATTTTAACATATGAAGAAAGTAAGTAACTCATGTACAGAAAAAATACAAAATAAAGTAATACAAGTACAAAGTAACATAGTTAATACAATACCAATCTCGGCATCCCCTAACAACTAAAAACTAAGACTAAAAAAACACTATTTTTAACCCCTAAACCCCCCCTCCCCACCCCCACAATAAAGAATGAAGAATTAATACTATTAGTATAATAATAAAAAAATATATATCTTAAAAAAATATCGATATATATATAAAAAAACAAAAAAAAATTAATTAAGTATTAATTATTAATCCAAAAAAATTTTATTATACAAGAATATATATGAAAAAAAAACAAAAATAACTTAAACAAAAAAACCAACTAATAAAAAAAACTAAAAAAAAAGAAAACATATATATAGAAAAAATATAATTAAAAAAATTTTTTTAAAGAAAAAAAATGATTAATTCAAACTTATTTAAATTGTATATAATCAATAATTGGGGTCCACCTTAACTCATAAAAAGACATCTTATCTTGTATAGAAAAAGATATTCTTTCCATAACCAAACAAAACTTCATCTCTGAATACCACCTATCTAAAGACAATACATTTCTATTCTTCCAAGTAATCGCTATACATTTCTTGGCCACTGCCAGCGCTAAGTAAATAAAAGAGATCTGGTAATTATCTAATTCTAAATCAATCAACGGTTGCATATTCCCTAATAAAAATATATCAGGGTCTAATACAATATGAAGATTATATAGATTATTAAATACAGATTGAATACCTTTCCAAAATTGTCGTAACCGATCACACAACCAAACAGCATATAAAAAAGTATCAGAAACCTGATCACAACGAAAACAAAGATCTGACTTACTAAAACAAATTTTTTTAAATTTTTCGGGTATTAAATATAATTGATGTATAAAACTATAATTAATCATTGCCAATCTAGCATTAATCAATTTTCGAACACTATTACGGCAGATTTCAGACCAATCTTCTTCAATTATTGTTAAACTTAAATCTTTTTCCCATTTCATTTTATCTTTATCCCAATCTATTTTACTTTCACTTTCTAACAAAATACAACACAAACCTGACATATAACCCTTTTGTTGGAAATGAGAGCACATATTTCTCAAAATCAGTTTCAGACAGTAAATTCATTTGACGACCGCATACCTGTTTTACAAAAGATCTTAACTGATAATACACAAATATAGAATAACCACTTATATCAAATCTCTTTTGCAATTCTACAAAAGAACAAAAATGACCTTCTAAAAAACAGTCAGATAAATTATGTATTCCTTTCTCCTCCCATTGTTTCAAAATAGTATTAGATACCGTGAAAGGAACAAGTTGATTATTATATAATGGTAATCTTCCCGACCACTTATTTTTCAATCCCATTTTATGTAATTTACTTGTCCATAAATTCATTAAATGCTTCAATATTGGTACATCATAAGTTCGTAACAAATTTTTATTCCATCGAAATAAAAATTCATTCGAAAATTTTTCAGAAATAACTACCAATTCTATCTGTGCCCAACTAGGCGTATCTTGTGTGGCCATTAATGCGCTAAGAAATCTAAATTGAGCTGCTTCATAATAAAATTGAAAGTTAGGTAGCCGTAACCCTCCAAATTGAAAATCCCACATCAATTTTTTCAACGCCACCCTAGGAAATTTTCCTTTCCACAAAAAAATCCCTAATTACTTTATATAAATCCTTAAAAAATCTTTTTTGTAAACAACAAGGAATTGATTGAAATAAATATTGTATACGAGGAAAAATATTCATTTTTATAGTATTAATTCTTCCTAATAAACCCAAAGGTAAATCTTTCCATTTAACTAAATCTGCCTTAATCTTCATTAAAGGAAGATAATTAAGTGAATATAAATTTTGGTAGTCAGTATTAACAATAATTCCCAAATATTTAATTTGTTTCATCCACTTCAAATTCGTAATATTTCTAAACATTGAATAATCATCTTTACTAATTGATAAAATTTCACTTTTAGTCCAATTAACCTTATAACAAGATAATTGACCATAAATCTCTAAGGAATCTTGAAATGCTGGCAGAGAAACATCAGGATCCACCAAATACAGCAAATTGTCATCTGCAAATAAATTTATTTTATAATCTTCATTCAAGACTCTCATACCTTTGATACTATCATTCTGACGTATTAATTGTGCTAGAGGTTCAATAACTAAAGCAAACAAGGCGGGTGATAATGGACATCCTTGTCTAGTAGATCTTGTTAAATTAAAGGATTTTGAAAGCAAACCATTAGTAACAACTCTAGCTTTCGGATCATTATACAGAGCCCTAATCATACCAATAAATGAGAGACCAAACGAAAACTTTTCAAGTACTTTAAATAAAAGCTTCCATTCTACTCTATCGAATGCCTTTTCTGCATCCAATGAAACCACCATTGGATAATTCTTCTGAGATTTAGATCTATTTATCAAAGTAATAAATCGTAGAATATTATCCAAAGCATACCTATTTTTTATAAAACCTGTTTGATCACGATGTATTATCTTTGGTAAATACTGAGCCAACCTATTAGCCATAACTTTAGCCACTATTTTATAGTCTAAATTTAACAAAGATATAGGACGGTAAGAAGCTACCTGTAAGGGATCTTTATCTTTTTTTGGTATAACTGTAATTATAGCATTAGAACAGGACTCAGGTAATTGAAAAGCATCATAAAGTTGTTGTATTACATTCTTAAATAAGGAAGATATATCAACATAAAAAGTCTTGTAAAACTCAATAGAAAAACCATCTCCACCAGGCGCCATTTCTGATATACTTTTTTTGTGGATTTTTTTTGTTTATATTTGTCTCTTTTGTGTATGTCTTTTTTCTTGAGTACAATTTTTTTTGTACTACTGATAAGTAGAAATTCTGCCCGTCTCAGAACAAGAAATCCAGGGTTGTATGTGATGCCATGTATGTACTCTGACAATAAATCTGAACTTAGAAATTTAACAATCCACGCAGCCTCCCTGCTCAGCAGCTTGCGCATTCGGTCTCTGTTGGGTGACCACTGTATGCTTGCTTTAAAACAGTGGTTTTCAAACTGCCTCCCTAAACTCACATTACACTTTAATAATCCCTATACCATAAGAGCTCTATGATTAGTAAGGAATTGCTTAAGGTGGTATGTGAGTGGAAAGAAAAAGTTTGAAAACTACTATTTTAATCATACCTAATTGGCTTGTTATGTGCACGGTTTCATAACTCTAAAGGACATGGGCCAATGACAATTTTTTCTCAAGCAAAATAACAATTGGGCCTGGAGCAGTGGTTCTTAACCTTCCCTTCCAACTCACATACCATCTTAAGTAATCCCTTACTAATCACATATAACCCAAAAAAACATCTCTGGATCTAATGGTAATTTAATTTTAATGGCATAGGGATTACGTCAAGTGGAATGTGAGTTCCAGTGGTGGGGGGGCAATTTAAAAACAGGCAATTTAAAAACAACTGATTTACAGTCATCTTTGAAATGAAGCCTGAGATTTTAAACTGGAAAAAAAACACTTGAACCCAATGGACTTTAAGGCTGGTTGGCTCTAGAGCAGGGTTTAAGGTCCAAATGCGCAGAGAACAGAAGTTAAGTGTTGAATGCATTCTGGTGAGTGTAACTGCTGGTGTCTGATAATGCACATGAAGTAGTTTTGCTTGTGTTTTGCTGTGCATGATTGGCTGTAGTTGAATCGTGACAACCCGTGGGTGGAAAAGGGTAAAGTCCAAAACTGCCAGTAATGAGCTCTGGCTGTTGTGAAGGATCGTTACCAGAGGGCCTCTGCCTCAGTTCCAGACCGTGTTTTCTTGGACTTCCAACATTAAATGCCATAGGATTAATCGGTCAAAAAAAAAACTCCAAGTGTATTCAGTATTTAACTATATAAACATATAACAATTACAGCACGGAAACAGGCCAATTTGGGCCGTCTAGTCCGCACTGATCCAAGTACCCTCCTCTAATCCCACTGACCAGCACTCTGCCCATATCTCTCCATCCCCCTCCCATCCATATACTTATCCAACTCTTTTGTAAATTACAACATTGACCCTGCCTCCACGATTTATCCTGATCTTGTGTCAGGACCAGCATTTTCCTACTGCTCTGTGACCCAGGCTCATGACATGCTGTTCTTCTTCTTTCTTTGGCTTGGCTTCGCGGACGAAGATTTATGGAGGGGGTAAATGTCCACGTCAGCTGCAGGCTCGTTTGTGGCTGACAAGTCCGATGCGGGACAAGCAGACACGGTTGCAGCGGTTGCAGGAGAAAATTGGTTGGTTGGGGTTGGGTGTTGGGTTTTTCCTCCTTTGCCTTTTGTCAGTAGACTTGAAACAAATTACCTGAAGAGGATGCAGCCTCTTGGGCCTCAAACTCTTTTTTAAACTTTATTTAAAACTTTTAAAAACAACATAAAATCAATACCAACAAAAAAGTTTTTATACAATACAAATAATAGTAAACCCCCCCCCTCACCCCCCCCCCCCCCAATCTCAGCCAGGCCCCTCAAGGGGAGCCAAAAACATAAAACATATACAATATTTTAAGACATTTCCAAACCCATATATTCTAAAAAAGATGACCACATTTTAACAAAAAATCATGCAAGTTATATGTTATTTTCTACATATAAATACAAGATCTCAATTCATTATGCCAACGAGCTATATTAATCTCTACATGGTCTTTCCAACTAATTGCTACACATTTTCGTGCCACAGATAACGGCAAACGTACAAATGCTATCTGAAACTTATCCAACCCCAAACCAGTCAAAGAAACCATATAACCCCCCAAAAAATCTCTGGATCTAATGGTAACTTAATTTTAAATAATTTCTCCAAAACCAGCCTAACTTTTTCCCAAAATGGTTGCACCCTGTTACATGCAAAAAAGTTCCAGTAGTTAAACCACATCTAAAACAAAGATCCAAATTACTAAATCCATAGTTTTTCAATTTCTCAGGAGTCAAATATAATTGATGCAAAAAATTATAATTAACCAAACCATATCTTACATTAGTCAATTTAGTACCCCTTCATGACACATAACCTCCCAATCCTCTTGAGGGATGACACAAGTTAAATTGCTTTCCCATTTATTTCTAGATTTCTCCAGATTCAGTTTATCCATAGTTTCCTGTAACAATTGATACATATCTGAAATAAAATCTCTCTTTGGTATAAAGGAAATCAAAGATTCAAATTTCGTTAACTTAGGTAAACCCATCTCTTTACTATAATTATCCCTTATCAAAGCTCTAAGTTGGTAATACACAAATAAAGAATTTACTGGAATTCCAAATTTCTCCCTCAATTGATTAAAACTGTCCCTCTTCAAAACAATCCTGAATCACTTTTATACCCTGAAAATACCACATCTTTAGATACCTATTAAACATTGAAAAAGGAATAAGCTGATTTTGATATAATGGAGTTTGAATTGATAATTTACCCTTCGTTCCTATTACATCATTTCTTTTAACCCATACCTTTAATAAATGTTTTAATACAAGCTTATCATATCCCTGAAATAAATTCAAATTCCACTTGTGTATAAACTGGTGAACATCAAATTCAGAAATACAGACTAAACTTCACCTTAGCCCAACTGGGAGGCTGATTAACGTCCATCATTCTACTAACAAACTGTGCAGCTTTCTAATAATTTTGAAAATGAGGCAACTGAAGGCCACCTAGTGCATATTTCCATGTCAATTTCTGTAAAGCTACTCGAGCTAGTTTTCCCATCCATAAAAATTTCCTCACCACCTTATTCAAATCCTGAAAAAAACCCTTTGAAAGTAAACACAGTAATGAGAAAGCGTACAGGAGGGAGATAGATCAGGTCGTTGAATTGTGTGATGACAACAACCTTGCGCTCAACATCAGCAAAAGGAGATGATTGTGGTCTTCAGGAGGAAATCAGGGGAACACAACCCGTCCTCATCGAGGGCTCAGTAGTGGAGAGGGTCAAAAGCTTCAAATTCCTGGGTGTCAACATCTCAGAGGATCTGACCTGGAACCTCCATGTTGATGCAATCACAAAGAAGGTTCGCCAACAGCTAGACTTTGTGAGGTGTCTGAGGAGGTTCGGTATGTCACTGAAGACTCTCAAGCACTTCGACAGATGTACAGTGGAGAGCATTCTGGCTGGTTGCCTGATATGGAGGCATCAACTCTCAGGACAAGAATAAACTCCGGAGGGTTGTTAACTCAGCCTGCGACATCACAAACAGCAGACTTCGCTCCATCATGGACATCTACATGAGGTGGTGTCTTAAAAAAAGCAACCTCCATCCTCAAACACCATCCAGGCCTTGCCCTCTTCACTCTGCTACCATTGGGGGAAAAGGTACAGGAACCTAAAGATGAGTACTCAGAGGCACAAGGACAGCTTCTTCCCCACTGCCATCAAATTCCTGAATAATCAATGAACCAAAGACTCTGCCTTACTTTTCATGCTCTACTATTTTTATTTTCTTATTTATAGTAATGTTGTAAGATGGTTACAATATGAATATTTGCACTGTGACACTGCCACAAAAACACCTAATTTCATGACTTATTCATGACAATAAATTCTGATTCTGAAATACTCAGCTGGTCAGGTAGCATCTGTGAAGGTAGGAGTTAAAATTTCAAATCATTGACCCAAGAAGAAATTCATCATCACTCCTTTTTTCTCTCCATAGATACTACCTGGCCCATTCAATATTTCCACCATTATTTCATTTTATTTTGAACCTTTTCTCTTTTACCACCAGCCTAACTCTGCGGCAACAGTGGATGGGACTAGATTTAGATTTCAGTTTTATTGTTAGAGTACATACATGGCATCACATACAACCCTGTTATTAGTTTCCTGCAGACCAGGCAGAATCACCACATTGGACCCGTAAAAAAAAAACTGTTCACAACACAAACATATAAACAAACAAATGTAAACAAACTGACTGTGCAACACAGAGAAAATTTTTTAAAAATCAATCAAGTGCACAAGTAAGTCCTTAAATGAGACTCTGAGTTTGTTGTTGAGGAGACTGATGGTGGAGGGGTAGCATCTGTTCCTGAATCTGGTGGTGTGACTTTTGTGGCAACTATACATATTTCCTGATGGCAGCAGCAAGAACAGAGGGTATGGATCCTTGATGATTGCTGCTGCTCTCCAACGGCAGAGTTCCCTGTAGAAGTTCTTGATGCTGGGGAGTGTTTTGCCTGTGATGTCATGGCCTCTATCCACTACCTTTTGGAAGGCTTTATGCTTAGGGGTATTGGAGTTCCAATACCAGACCATGATGTAGCTGGTCAGAACACTTTCCACCACACATCCATAGAAATGTGCCTGTGTTTCTGATATCATTCCAAGCCTCTGCAAACTCCTGAGGAAGTCGAGGTGCTGATGTGCTTTCTTTACAATTTGATTAGCGTGTTCGGTCCAGGAAAGATCCTCCAAGCCAGTGACTTCAAAGAACTTAACTTTGCTCACCCTCTTCACTTCTATGATCATTGGATCGTAGATATCTAGGTATCCCTTCCTGAAGTCAACAATCAGCTCCTTAGTTTTGGTAACATTGAAGGCAAGGTTGTTGTTGGTGTACTAATTAGCCAATCCTGACAATTGTGGAGCACGCAAGAAAGGAATGGGAATAAGAATTGAAGGGCAAAGTTCTAATGGCAGCGGCAAAGGCCGAGCTTTACCAGTTCTCTTGCAGAACAATACAAGCATGTCAGGAAGACTGCTACACTTGGGATGAAAGAATAATGGGTAACATTGGCATCAATTTGCCTTCATCACGCGCAGCAACACATTGGTTTGCTTGTGTTATTGTGTCATTAAGCAAGGTACCATTGAGTCAACAGTTGGATCCACATTGGAAGAGCTAGAATGACGACCAGGCAGATTTGTAAGCTGACAGGAAACACTGTTGATTAAAGTGCCCTAAGCCTTAATAACCTGCTTGTAATTCATTTCTCATTTAATTTAGATTTTATTTAAACTCAAACCCCACGTGAAATCAGATTTCCATACTTAGCCCATGAATATTGCACTATAAATCACAGATGGTGATCACTGTTCCTTCTCCCAAGAAGGCTCTTATCATTTATATGGGAGAAAATATTCTTATTAGTAATTACAATGCTTAAATTATGATTCAAGACACTGAGAATCATAAGAAAAAGGATTAGCCCACTCACTCAGCTGCCAGTATCCTCAGCTCTGGTCACCTTTTGTACTTGGGATCCCACTCCAACAATACAATTTTAACATTTCAACCACTGCATTGCCAATTTAGCAAGAATGGAAGTCAGAGCAGTAGACACACACATGATCTCTCGAGCCTGGCTCACCTTCTAATACGAGTGTGATGATCTGATTTTGTTCTCAGCTGCACTTTGCTCCCTTTAACCTAAATCTTCAAATGCTGCATTCAAATGTCCGTAGCTATTCCTGCCTGATATTGAAAATAATTCAACTTCCAAAATTCTCTTGGGTAGTGTTCCACAGATTCATGGCACTCAGAGAAGTTTGTTCATGCTCTTCTTTTTATTCAATGACTCCTGAATCTGAAACTGTGCCCCCCAGTTCAAGATTCTCCTCACAACATGACTTTTCAAACGATGCAGATTTCTCTCAGCCATGGAGTCGTACAGTTCGGGAAGAGGTCACTGGGCGAATGTATCCAAACTGCCTGTGGTACCAATTTATACTCGCCCTCACTTGGTCTCTAGCCTTCTGTGCTTTGGCAATACAAGTACCGCCAACCATCAGATCATCAAAAATCCAATAAGTCATGGTTCAATTCACCCGAACTTTCCTCCTCACTCTCTAATATTGTACCCACCCCGTTAAGAGCTCAGAAGTTGGCAATGTGTGCATCTTTTATCCCACCATTGATGGCCATCCAACCAAATCTTGTTATCTTCCACCCAGTCTGCAGGGAGCACCTAATATAGAAGCTCCTTGCCCAAGTGTTTATTTGTTTGATCATCCCCTTTGGCTTTTTGACTCGTATTCCCCCTATGAGTCACCTTGGCGTACTTCTGCTTCACTTAAGGCAATGTAAAATGCAAGTTCCTATTGTTAACTGGCATTGCCCACTTTAGGTATTACTCAGAACAAGTGCAGTTCATAAATGATACTGGCTTATTTCACCCAAAGGAGATACTGGACTGAAATACTAACCAAATTAAAATCTGTCAATCACTTGCAACAATTAATTCTGAATATTTCCAGAGACGTCCATAAACAAAATGAAATATCTACTTTATCAAAAGGAAGATTTACATAAATTAAACATCTGATTGCCTTCTCCTCTGTTCTATCAGAATGCTCGAGAGACCACAATAGATTTAATGTTTATTTTTCCACTAAGATATTGCGAAACAGTGATGAAAGCACAATACTCAAATAGTATCCAGCGCACTGGGGGACACAACCAGAGACTCAAGACGTTTCTCTCAATAGCAAGTCAGGAATGCCGGCTTTCCAAAGTGAAACTACCATAATGTCATATTCTCAAGATGGAGATTGCAAAACTACTGGTTTCATGCAAATTTTGATATTAGCTGGCACTCAGATATTTTTGTTTTAGAGAAGGAAAATTCTTGCCTTTTGTTGATGAATGCATGCTCCCAGTTCTTTCTAGAGAGTAGAACTTTTACTGTGTGCATCTTTTTCAATTCAGCATGAACAGATGTAGAGGTGTGGGCAGTGTTCATGTCAAAACTAAGTTCAATGCATGACTGAGAAGCAGGTTGCTAAAACATCTCTGCTATTCGAGGGGGAAAAATTCAAAAAGGCACTTTATTACCCCCTTTATTCAACAGTGACAGAATATGACCATAACAGTCATAAACAGAATTAGGCCATTCATCCACCATTCAAATCATGAGTGATGTATTCTTCCTTTCAACCCCATTTTCCTCCCTTCTTCCCACAATCTTTGACACCCTTACTAATCCAGAACCTATCAATCTCTGCTTTAAGTCCACTCACTAACATTGCGTCCACAGTTGTTTGTGGCAATGAATTCTATAGATTCACCACTCCTGGCTGCAGAACTTTCTCCTCATCTCTGTTCTAAAGTGATGTCCTTTTTTTCCAGAGGATGTGCCCTCTGGTTTTATACTCTCCTACTACTAGAACAACTTCTCCACGTGCACTCCATCCAACCTTTTCAATATTCGGTAGATTTCAATGAGATCTCTGTGGTAAACCACTGTATGTATATATTTATCTGTTTGCGCCCACCCATTGGCCATCTGTACCTGTGGCTCCTCCAATAGGCTCCAAAATGCTCCACAACCCCCTTCCCAATGTAGAATAGTCGCGCAGCATGGACGTCTTTGCTCCAAAGCTAATAAAAGCCTATCAGTTCATTCAACTTCAGACTTTTGGAGTCATTGATTCAGTTTTAGTTTTTATAACAGAGCAGATCTTGAAACCAGGGAAGCAAGAAATCGACCCTCAATCACCTGAGGAATCTACCAGGTTTGAACTCTGGCTCTGCTGTTTCAAGGCATTCCTGCAGGCATCTTCAGTCACTGTTGTGTCAGTGATCGACAAATTACAGGTACTGCACTCCCTAGTGAGCATCCTGATGTACTCGATGATCAGACAAACAGCATCGTGTCAGGAGGCCATGGACATTCTGAAGAGCCAGTATCTACAAAAGATTAATGAAGTCAATGCCAGGCATCTTCAGCTCACCCAAAAGCAGTGACCTAGGGAGACAAACGTCGAGTTCCTCTAGGCCCTGTGAATCTTCAGAAGGGCCTATGAATGTAAGGCCATGACAGTTGCAGAGTACATGGAGCACCTGATCAGGGATGCTTACATTGCCGGGGTCAGGTCTAACTATATCCGCCAGACTTTTGTCTCAGTCTGCAGAGAGCAGTTGAGCTGGCAGGTACTCTGGAGGTGGCCCTCCAGAATATGGCAGCCTACTTGATAGATAACACAGCTGTCTCATGATTACCCCTCTTTTGGAGTCATTTATGGTGCATCAATCTCCCCCTATCTTTCTGAGCTCCAGTGGGCACAGGCCCAGGCCCATTAAGCGATCCCCATACTCTAACCATCTCATCCCTGAAATTGTACCATTCTCACAAAAGTCCTCTGAAACCTTCCCAATGCCAGCACATCCTTCCTTAAGTAGGAGGCCTAACAGAGGGGTGAGGGGAAGCCTACCTCATTCTTTCTCACCCAAGCAAATCTAGAACTACTCTAGAAGGTAACAGGATAGGGATGGAGAGCAGAAGTAATGCTTTTAAAAGTAGTGCTCATATATGAATGAACATTGCTCAAAACACATGATTGACTGCAGTTGCCAGAATCTAGAACAAAAGAACCAAATGCTGGAGGAATTCAGTGGGTCGAGCAGTATCAGCAGGAGAAAAAGAACCATAGAACAATTACAGCACAGAAACAGGCCACCTTGGCCCCTCTATTCTGTGGCAAACCACTTTATCTTGCCTAGTCCCACTGACCTGCACTTAGTCCATAGCCCTCCATACCTCTCCCATCCATGTATCTGTCCAAATTTTCCCAAAATGTTAAAATCAAGCCCGCATTCACCACCTCAGCTGACAGCTCATTCCACACTCCCACCACTCTCTAAGTGAGGAGGTTTCCCCTCATGTTCCCCCAAACTTTTCCCCTTTCATCCTTAACCCATATCCTCTTATTTGAATCTCGCCCACCCTCAATGGAAAAAGCCTATCTACATTTACTCTGTCTATCCCCTCATCATTTTAAAAACCTCTATCAAATCACCCCATATTCTTCTAAGCTCCAGGGAATATAGTCCTAACCTGTTTAACCTTTCCCTGACTCAGTCCCTGAAGTCCAGGCAACATCCTAGTAAATCTTCTCTGCATTCTCTCTATCTTTCTTGTAGTTAAGCAACTAAAACTGCACACAATACTCCAGAATTGGCCTCACCAATGTCTTATACAACGTTAACATCCCAACTCCTGCACTCAATACCTTGATTTAAGAAGGCCAATATGCCAAAATTTATCTCTAAAACATGTGATGCCACTTTCATGGAATTATGTCCTATGTTCCCAGATCCCTCTGTTCTGCCACACTCCTCAGTTCCATAATTTACTGTGTATGTTCTTTCTTGGTTTGTATTTCCAAAATGCTACACTTCAATCTTACCTGCATTAAATTCCATCTACCATTTTCAGCCCATTTTCCATCTGGTCTAGATCCCTCTATAAGCGTTGAAAACCTTCACCGTCTAAACGCCTCCAATCTTTGCGTCATCTGCAAGATTTCTGATCCAATTTACCATATTATCATCCAGATTATTGATTTAAATGACAAACAACAATGGTCCCAGCACCAACTCATGAGGCACACCACTAGACAAAGGCCTCCAATCTGAGAAGCAAACATCCACCACTATTCTGTGGCTTCTCCCGTCCAGCCATTGTTGAATCCATTTCACTACTTCATCTTGAATACCTAGCATCTGAACCTTCCTAACTAACCTCTCATGTGGGTCCTTGCGAAAGTCCATGAAGATAACATCCACAAGCCTTTCCTTCATCAACTTTCCTGGTAACCTCCTCAAAACACTCTACAAGGTTGATTGAACACAATCTACCATGTACAATGTCATATTGACTATCCACAATTGTCTATCCAAATAATTGTATATTTGACCTATTAGAACACCTTCCAATAATTTACCTATTATTGACGTCAGGCTCAACAGTCTACAATTTCCAGGGTTACTTTTATTGCCTTTTTTTTAAGCAACAGAAAAATGTGAGCTATCCTCTAATCCTCTGGCACCGCACCCTCAAGGTCAAAGGGAATATCTTGTCAGGCCCTGGGAATTTATCCAACCTTATTTGCTTTAAGACAGCAAGCACTTCCTCCTCTTTAATCTGTATCAACTCCATGACATCACTGTTTGTTTTACTTACTTCCCACGACTCTGTGCCCATTTATACTGATAAAAAAACATTCAAGTTCTCCCCAATCTCTTTCAGCTGCATACAAATCTGACCATTCTGATCTTCAAGGTGACTAATTTTGTCCCTTACTATCCTTTTGCTTCTAATATACCTGTGTAAGGGTTAAAGTTCAAGTTGCAAGCAAATTCTGCAACCAGGCAGTAGATGTTGACATATTTCATGCTGTGTCTTAGTAAGATCTTTGCTTCAAGGTTATAGCTAGTTTTCTGTGTGTTTGAGATAAACGTTCAGTTTGATTTTCTTTGTTTTATGAAGAGAGATTAGAAAAGTTCGAACAACTTTTATTGACCATTTAATCATAGTTTCAGTACCATCTAATAAAGTTTTAATTGCTTGTAATAATGTAGTAACTGATAAAATGTTTAATAAACTGTCAAAACTCAACTCAATTTTAGTATGATTAGATTGAATGAGTCATAGACAACAGTGACATTCTAATTTCTGCAAGCAATTAATTATAAAGGAAAATAGACACTACATCATCTTTAGAAACCCTTAGGATTTTTCTTCATATTGTCTGCCAAATCAACCTCATGTCTTCGTTTAGCCTTCCTAATTTATTTCTTGAGGTTTTCCTTACATTTTTATACTTTTCAAATTCTTCATTTGCTCCATTTTGCCTATACCTGCTGTACACCTCTCACTTCTTCCAAACCACATCCCCAATATCCCTTGAAAACCAAAGTTCACTATGTCTGATAACTCTGTACTCCCAAAGCTTCAACTTTGAAGGGCCACATCCTTGCCTGAAAACAACTTACCCCAATTCACACATTCTGGATCCTCTCTCACATCTTAAAAATTGCCCTTTCTCCAATTTAGAATCTCAACTCAAGGCCCAGACCTAGTCTTCTCCATAATTAACTTGAAAATAATGACATTATGATCACTGGACCCAAAATGTTCCCCTACACATACTTCTGTCATCTTTCCTGTCTCGTGATTTTGGCCGGCTGCCCCGCAGCATGCGTGACAAACGGGGCCAGTTCGCCTGCCTAATGGTGTACTGCCACACCCTATGGTATTGGATTTTGGGGATATTTATTAAAATGTAATATTATTTAATTCTTGAAGTTAATTTCCTCACATTTTATGTAGTCAGGACATAGAGGACTATGGACCAAATGCTGGAAAATGGGATGAGTAATTGATGGTTGGTTACAGGTCCTGTTACAGTCCATGATCCTATGTCTAATGTATGGAGTCTCTATGCAGTGACAATATCACCCCAAGCTATGGTTGGGTGAAGAATAGAGCAGTTATTCATCCCACATTATACAATGAGCGGCAAACTGTGGAACTTTTATTTCATGTCAGCGGAAGCGCCTCACTAACTTCAGAGTTGGTAGGAACTTTATCGAATCCCGTTTAAAGTAATATTCAATTTGATTGTTGAGAAAAGAATAAATCCCAGTCTAATTAATTGCTCTTAGAGTCACCGACTTACGAAAGGAAGATAATGTTGCTCCTCCTGAATCTTCTGTGGTGATTTGTACCTCCAGCAAGAGGACGAGGCGCAAGGTCAGGCCACTGCCGTTAACTCTTGCAGTCACAAACGCCATCACAACAAACTCTTCTGTCCAACAAAAATTTCGCCTCATAAAATTACACCAACTTCAATGTATCGAAAATATTAAAAAACAAATCTTTCCTGTCTCGTTCCATAATAGGAGATCCAGTATTGCACTCTTTCTAGTGGTACCTCTATATCAAGGGTCCCGAAACTTTTACTACCATTGACCCCTTCATTGAATTCTTGATCCCTCCTAGACCCCCAGGCATGTACAAAAATAAATAAATAAATAGACATACACTTTCCACATTCATTATTAAAGGATTGCATGGTGGTCAGGCCTCCCAGCAACAACCCAAACTTTGTTATAACCCCAATTACCAAGTAACATATCTGTAAATTAAGCAAGTGATGATGCCAAATGGAACTGGGTCCAGTCTTTAGCATCAGTGACTCCATTCTCAACATCAGATGTGGTGCTGTTCTCATCGAAGAAGTCGCCTCGGGCTCCCGGCAGAACTGGGGACCTCGGGCTCCTGGGCAGGAGAAGGGACATTGGGCTGTACAATTCTTTCAAACCCAAAAGATCAATCAACTCTCCCCACCCCCGGACATTTATCAAACCCCTTTCGACCCCCTGGCATCTTTCAACCATTTTTGTGACCCCTACCCTATATATTGATTTAGAAAACTTTCCTGAACACATGACAAATTCTAAGCCATTCAGCCCTTTTACAGAATAGGAGCCCCAGACAATGTGCGAAAAATTGAAATCTCCTACTATCACAATTTTATTTTCCTTGCAGCTGTCTGCAATCTCTCCACAGATTTGTTCCTCCAATTCTCATCGACTATTGGTCAGTCTATAATACAACTCTAAGAGAGTGGTCATACATTTTCTAATCTTTAGCTCCACCCATATAGCTTCAGTGGATGAGCCCTCTGGTCTGTCCTGCTTGAGCACAGCTATGATATTTTCCCTGATGAGCAATGCCACTCTTCCCCTTTTCATTCCATATTTCTATCGCTTCGAAAGCAATGGAATCCTGGAATACTGAGCTGCCAATCCTGCAACCAAGTTTTACTAATGGCCACAATGTCCTAATTCCACATGTCAATCCATGCTCCAAGCTCACCTGCCTTTCCTACAATACTCCTTTCATTGAAATATATCCAACTGAGAACATTTCCACCATGTACAACTTGTCGACTGCTAACAGTGCAATTTTCACATCATCTTTTCCCTCCTCCACTCCTCTATCTGTTCTGGAACTCTGGTTCCCCTACCCCTTTAAACCCACCACACCAGCACTAGCAAACCTTCTTGCAAGGATATTTATTCCCCCTCCAGTTGAGATTGGAACAGGTCCCACTTTACCTGGAAGAGAGCCCAAAGATCCAGAAACCTGAAACCCTTCCTCATGCCCAATGTCTTTAGCCATGTGATAAGCTGCATTATCCTCCTATTTCTAACCTCACTAACATGTGGCGAAGGTAATAATTCTGAGATCACAACCCTGCTTTCCTTTTTTTTTTTAGCTTATTTCCTGAAACTCCTCCAGGTATACTCCTGATTTCAGCTACTGATACCTGCCCCATGCCTCCATCAAGCTCTCGAAGAGAGCCTCAATTTCCCTCATATTTCAAGGTTCCTGCATGTCTGGCCCTTCACTCTAACAGGAATGTGTATGTCCTAGACTCTTGTCAACACACTATTAAAGCCATTCCATTTTCCTAACATTTCTTTTCCTTCAAATACCCTGTTCCAATGAACACAAGCTAGTTCTTGCCTTATACCTGCAAAACTGGCCTTGCCCCAATTCCAAATTTAAATCATAGACTTGTTCTGTCTCTCTCCATAGCAGTCTTAAACCTAATAGAAAATGGTCTCTAGTCCCCCAAAGGCTCATTCAGAAACATGTCATCCATTTGCCCTTCCCAATTTAAGACTAGATCAAGCATTGCAATCTCCCACGTGGGTCCTTCAACATACTGCCAGAGGAAATGTTCCTGAACACATTTGACAAGTCGCACACATCTAAATCTTTTGCACTAGGAAGCCCCGTCAATATTTGGAAAGTTAAAATCATTTAGACTAACAATCTTATTTGACCTACAGCTGGCAGCAATCTCCTGGCATATTTTCTCCTCTAATTTATGTTGACTATTGGCGACCAATAGTGCACTCCTAACAAGGTGACCATGCCTTTCTTATTGTTCAGCTTCATCCATATGGCCTCATGAGCCTTAAACATCACCTCTAACCATTGAAGTGATATCCTCCTTAATCAATAACTCGACATCTCCCCCTCTGTCTTTCCTAAAGCATCTGTCCACTAGAATGTTGAGCTGCCAGTCTTCTAAACTGGTTTAGCAATCTATCTTTTCATTGAAACTAACAGAAAGTTTACCAATGGACAACAAAAGAAGAAAAGAATAAGGAGATGATACTTGACCTCATGCCTGCTGTAAGTGTATTGCTGATCCTGTTCACTTTCTCACCATCCTCACATTCCATTAATCAATGGGGTTTGGGGAAACTTTTACTCCCCTTGATTACAGCCTTGTAATTTTGTCAAATGCCTAGAAGAAACTAATTCAGTTAACCATTGGAAGAAAGGACAATCCTTTATGAAAATGAGATCCCAGGATGCCTGCAAGTGTTCTACCGCTTTGAACATACCATGAGGTTAAAAGCTGGTATCAGATGACAAAATGGAAGCCAAAGACTTAAAGCAGAAATATAGATGCTTGCCCTACAGGTCAAAGCTTAGTCATATTCTAAAATTAACTGCCTTTCCCATAGCTAGATTAAATGAAATGGGGTAATCTGCCAGTATTACCTCACCATTATTGAATGCACAGCCTGTGAAGAAACTTCAGCTCTTGCCAGAACTAATACTGAACGGCATGGTCCAGCCAGAGAAACTCTGGGCCATGCTAAACAGTGAAGCACCTCAAAACAAACATCATTAAATATTTTGTACTCTAGTCCTGCTTTTATGGTTTTTTTTTTAATGAACTTTTTTTTTTTACATTCAACTGGTCATGTTTAGGTCCAAGATGCAATTTTTATCAAAAATAATTGAATGGTAGTTGTCAGCATCTTTGTGCAAGATCACGTTAACGGTCAGCCAATCGGATGATGGAACATCTCATTGTACACATCCTCATTTGAACATAAGAGTCTTTTCCCATTATAAAATGAGGTTGACTCGACTTGTGTTTCTTCAAGCACAGAGTGATGATAGAATTCTGCATCCACATCAACTTCCAGGCTGGTGAGGAGGCTACCAAGAAAAGCCACAAAGCAGTTGCAGGTGACACTTGTGGGGGGCGGCAATACAGAGGGAACTTATCATGGTTACAGTCAAATGCCTTCTAGTGGCTGGTGATAGGGTAATACATGCTATCTGCTCATTTTTTAATGCACGATAGAGAGATCCAGTCGGCGGTAAAAGGGATGCCAGGGTGGGGGTGAGGGGAAGAGAAGAGTTTATTTCAAATTTAATTTTTCTGCTGCCTCTTGACAATGGGATTTTTTTCCCTTTTCCCTCAAACGGATTTACGAGTTCCATTCTCTGGACTAATTCCACAGTTAAGTTATTAAAGAGACTCAACACACAATAGAATATTACATTTTAGAGTCAAAGTCCCAGAGACATCAGAAGAACCAAAAATAACAGGGGGTGAGTGAGCGGGAGCACTTAAAATTGACAATGATTTTTTTTTTAAAAGGATGCTGGTATGGCCAAGGATCAAAGTGAGGAGTAGGAGGAGGAATATTGCTGGCAAGTGTTGTGTCATGATTCTCTAACCCCAGCAAGGAGTGTCAAGCTTGGGATGGTCATCAAGAGGTCCAAGTCTCTTGGATAAAGCATTGAAACAGCTGTTCAGCAATCAGAAGGACAGCTTCAGATGGGAGGGTGGAGATGGAGAAGAAAGGAAACACTGGAATAAGTGATGAGAAAAAAAATCTCTTCTCACGCAGGTTTTTATTACTTTTGAAAAAATTATTCTCAGACATTTGGAGCCGATTTCTTGTGATGACCATTATTTGTTGCCTGCTTTTATATAAAAGAGCCCACATGCAAGATCACCTTTGAGAGGGTGTTGGGCACATTCAGGGCAATTCAACTGAAATCAGTTCCTCTCAATTAAAGCCAATAAGCTCAATCGTGACACTATGTGCATATTTCTTTGTGAAACAAGGTATTATTTTCCTTAAAACCTAAAATTCAGATGGTTTCACTGACCTTTGCCTTCAGATTAGCCCAGTATACAGTCATGAAATACTTCACCTACAAAGTAAATGAAGGAATCATTTAACTTTGTAAATACAACGCCACCAAATTCTACCCTCATCAACAATGTGGTTAGATTGTTGCAATCTTCGTTCAGATTGTTTCAGCACTTTTTAAATTATCATTTTATTGGGAATGGCGGAGCAGGGTCGATGGGCCATTTTGGGCCTACTCCTGTTCCTACTTCCTATGTTCCTATGTTTTCGTTAGGTGAGTGTTTACTGACCACTTCTGATTGTGCTTAAATTCACCATCTCAGGCAGGGGTGCAGTGCTTATTTTTTTTTTAGGTGCAAGAGCTCACCAAAAATGGTGACAAAGAGATGTCAGAGCTGCCCCATGAGATGCCGGAGCAGTGCTCCTGGGAGCTTCTGCAGCACTGCATCCCATGATCTCAGAGGACATTTACCAGAGAGTGTTGAGGGTGCAGAATTAGTTGCACTCAGAAATGTGGAGTCTCAGAGCACAGGAACAGGCCTTTCAGTCCTCCAAGTCTACACTGACAATCGAACACCTACTTCCACTAATCCTGTCCTTTTCATTGCAATCAAACCCCCCCCTCCCCCAGGATTCTACCACTCAAACAGACGAGACGTGACTTAGTGGGGTCAGTTAACCCGCCCGTTTTGGTAAAAGAAAGGAAAAACTTGATGTTTTACTTAACACTAATCCAGGGCTATCATGGTCACCAGAAATGACACTAATCCTTTTTATTCCAGTTTCAGTTACTGTAATTGTATGAATTCAAATCTCCAATCTGCCATAGTGAGATTTTATTACATGTTAATGTAGCATTAACCCATATCTGTGAATTTGTAACAAAACCATTATGTTAAAATACATCTATTTAAATGACTTATTGGGCCACTGCTTTTAAAACTACAGATGTATCATGGGCTGTCTGCTCTCAAGTTAAAAAGGAATATCTCAAGCAGAAAGGTCAGCACAGTGAGGCACTGCTGCAGACAGGAGACTGAAAACGACCATGCAATCCTCCTTTGCGTGGGAACTGGAACACTGCCCATTTTTTCTGCTGCTGAGACTATGCAATGGTGTCAACCCTCTCAAATTAAAGGTTAATCTCCTGGATACTGAAGTGAATGGAGAAATATCACCACCATTAAAACATACTTTTATTTTTTCTCTCAAATTCCTTTACTTGCTGGCCATAATAACACAATGATGAGTCTGTGCAGTTGAGGGTCAGGCAGGTGATCGCAAGATAAAAGTCTCAGAGCAGCCAAGCCGACTCCATGGCTTCTAGCAAAACTACATGTTGGTCATAGAAGGATTACTGGCTCCAACTAACCAGGCTACTTGTTTTGCATTCAGAGATCAGCAACTGCTTGAAACTCATGACCAGCATCTTTGCTTTGTTGCCAGCTCAGTCCCTAGGAAAAGGCAAACTAAGTATGTTAAATGGTGGCTCACTGCAAACAACAGGCTTCTTCTTCCTTGGGCTGCAGGTAAATCCATGGTATAGGTGCCCAAAACAAGAGGGTATGAATGTAGAATGAAGAAAGGGAGGTTAAAAGCAGAATGAGATGAACAGTCCTTTTGACCATTGGGGGCTTGTAATGGGGAGTATCCTGTTTGAGAATGTACTCTTGTGACTTTTAAATTTTCTTTTTTTCTTTCTTTGGCTTGGCTTCGCGGACGAAGATTTATGGAGGGGGTAAATGTCCACGTCAGCGTCCAGACAAACATCCAGATCACAAAGGCACTGAAGGTGTCAGACCAAATGCTGGCGATAGGATTATTAGAGGGTGGCACGGTTATTGCGACACTATTACAGCACCAGCGACCTGGGTTCAAATCTGGCGCTGTCTGTAAGGAGTTTGCACATTCTACCCATGACTGGTTTTCTTCAAGTAGTCTAGTTTCTTCCCACTCTCCAAAGCTACGGGTTATAGGTTAATTAAGTGTAATTGGATGGCATGGGTCTCAAAGGCCGGAACTGGCATCTACTGAGTTGGAAATAAAAATAAATACTCAATAATCCACAGAGTTGGTAGAAAACACGTTTTGATGCTCTATGACGATGGCTCCAACACTGGTCAATTGTGCATTCAATCAGAAGAATGGTTTCTGACCCAGTACTAAGAATTCAACATGACCTCAGGATCTGCTCATGACTATAGAGATCTCTTGAGGCTAAGGCTTGTGTGATTTTGTGCTCATGGACCGTCTTTGTCTCAATTCAACCCACCTGGCAAGTGGAGACACTGCGTAAACTACTTCACACCCCCTGCCATTCACCAAAATCTTACTTCTGCAGCACACACTACTTCTCAAAAGGTATTTCACAGGTCTGAAGGGGCGGGTGGATGATATGCATCGTGAAGGTTTGAGGGGACAGATTGGTGGTCATCAGGTGACCAACAGGAAGCGGAGGTGGATTGTCCTTTAAGAACGGAGCAGCAGTGGCGGATTCCTCCTGGGCAGGAGGAACCACTAGGACCCCCTGACCTTGACCCCACAGCCCCCATCCTTCGTTGAACAAAGTGAAATTGTTCCATTTATTAGCCTTTAGGTGTGATGCCCTCACATATTCTAAATTTATCCACCAGGTATGTGCTGGGAATACATAACATAACAATTACAGCACAGAAACAGGCCATTAGGCCCTTCTAGTCCGCACCGAACCAAACACTCCTCTCTAGTCCCACCTACCTGCACAATGACCATAACCCTCCACCTTCTTCTCATCCATATACCTGTCCAGCTTTTTCTTAAATAATAAAATTGACTCTGCCGCCACTATTTCTCCCGGAAGCTCGTTCCACACCGCTACCACTCTCTGAGTAAAGAAGTTCCCCCTCATGTTACCTCTAAACCTCTGCCCCTTAACTCTTAACTTATGTCCTCTTGTTTCAATCTCTCCTACTCTTAACGGAAATAGTCTATCCACATCCACTCTGTCTATCCCTTTCATAATCTTAAATACCTCTATCAAATCCCCTCTCAACCTTCTACGCTCCAAAGAATAAAGACCTAATCTGCCCAATCTCTCCCTGTACTCTAGATGCTTAAACCCAGGTAACATTCTGGTAAATCTTCTCTGCACTCTCTCCACTCTGTTTATATCCTTCCTATAATTAGGCGACCAGAACTGCACACAGAACTCTAAATTAGGCCACACCAACGCCTTATACCTTCCGCCCACAAATCCGTGTTGAGTGCTCCTGATCAGACCCTGTCTATCCAGATATTTATAAGTACTATCTCTAAGAACTTTCTCCATTAATTTACCTACCACAGACGTCAAACTTACAGGTCGATAATTGCCAGGCTTCCTCTTTGAACCCTTTTAAAATAACGGAACCACATGCGCAATACGCCAATCCTCCGGCACTATCCCCATCTCTAATGACATTTGGAAAATTACCGTCAGAGCATCTGCTATTTCCTCCTTTACTTCTCTCAATATCCTGGGGAAGATTGCGTCTGGTCCCGGAGACTTATCCACCTTTATATTCCTCAAAAGCCCTAACACTACATCTTTCGTAATCACTATATTCTCCATATTTACCCAATTTGCTTTTTTTAATCTCACATATCCCAATATCCTTCTCCTTGGAGAATACCGAAGAAAAGAAACTGTTCAATATCTTCCCCATTTCTCTAGGCTCCACACACAGTTTTCCGCTCTGATTCTCTAAGGGACCAATTTTGTCTCTCGCTTTCCTTTTACCATCAACATATTTGTAGAACCCTTTTGGATGAATTTTCAACCTGCTTGCTATAGTCTCCTCGTACCTTCTTTTAGCTTTCCTAATTCCTCTCTTAAGATTCCTCTTACATTCAATGTATTTTTCAAACATCTCCTTAATTCCATGCTTCTTATACCTAATGTACGCCTCTCTTTTTCTTCAAACCAAGTTTCCAATATTCCTTGAAAACCACAGCTCTCCCCAACCTTTTGCCCCTCCTTTTAACCTAATAGGAACATAAAGCTTTTGCACTCTCAAAATCTGATCTTTAAAAGACTTCCATCTCTCTACTACATCCTGCCTATAAAACAAATTGTCCCAATGCACACTCTGTAAGTCCTTTCGCATCTCCTCAAATCTAGCTTTTCCCCAATCAGTTGGTGTTTGGAAGTGGGGAGGAAAAACCATTAAAATCAAACAAAACTTTATTTTACAGAAACCGTCTGCTAGCCCTGAATAATTTAAGAAGTGTGTTAGTTACAAAAGAATAAATAAAATCAGTTCTGAAAAAAGTCTCAATACAAAATAACATAGGAAACAGAAGAGTCTTTTTTTAATATATAAAGTGAACCTCAGCTCCACAGAAATATAGTGATAGCTAAGAGCCTTTACCTCCTGTGGACACTGCGAGACCTACCGAGTTCCTCCAGCATTTCAGCATTTTCACTTTGCAAAAGAAGCACAGTCCCCCCTCCCCCTCAGGGTGTCCAGTGCGCGCACGCGTGAGGGAGCGTGATTGACAGAATTCATTGCCAAATCTGACAGGGAGAATGGGATAAGTGGTGTCAATTGGCCTGGAGGTGGATCCAAGAGAGTGACAGGTTTCTGAAGGTGAGCATTAGTGGAAGGTGGAAAGCAGGAATGAGTGGGCAGACACTGCGCGTGATGATGTCATTATGGGAGAGATCATATGGTTTAGCCGCAGTTCATATATATATATATATATATATATATTTTTAAGGCGGCAAGAGGAAGAGTTTCTGCATCACTTTGCATTGTGGGTAAAAATGCTGACATCTCTCTTGCTGTGCCCCACTTTAAGAATTCTACTCCAGTAGCACTGCACCTGTGACAGATGGACCCAGGACTAACGCAACCCCATATTGACAAGTGGTTGAATTGGTGTAACAGTGGTTGTGATGGGCCCCCTTACCTTCTGGGCCCCTTGGCTTCAGCCTACTCAGCCTAATGGTTAATCTGCCACTGGGTAGCAGCAAGGCAAAAGTCTTGAAGGAGAGAATTTAAGGTCATGCATCAAGAACACAAGAAAATAGGAACCACCAGGTCTCCTCATTTCTGATCCACCACTCACCATGCTCAAGACTCACCAGTGAAATAGTTCCCAACAGCCCTCAATTCCCAGACTACATTGAAAGAAATAGAATAGAAAAAGTAAAGTAGAACAGTGTGGCAGGATCATCTGATGCAAGCCACAAGAAAGGTGGGTGAAAAGGAACAAAACTATGGAAGGAGTTAAAGCAGAGACAGAGAGTCTCAACTTTAACTTGACTGAATGGTGTACCAGCGACAACCTCAGACTTCGTGTCACCAAGACCAAAAAACTGATTGTGAACTTTAGAAAAGGAAAACCAGAGGTGTACAAGCCAGAGATCATTGGGGGAAATCAGAAGTGGAGAAGGTGACAAATTTAAATTCCTGGGTTTACTATCTCAGAGGACCTTCCATGGGCCCATCATACCAATGTCATTGTGAAGAAAGCACTTCAGCACCTCAGCTTTCTTCGGAGTTTGTGGAGGTTTGGTATGTTATTGGCCTGGTTTGAAGGCCTAAATACCTCAGAGTGGAAATCCCTGCAAAAGATAGTGGACACAGCCTATTTCATTACATGCACAATCATCCCCAACATTGAGAACATCGACATGGAACGCTGCTCTTGGAGAGTAGCAGCATTTATCAAGGAACCACAACACCCAGGATATGCTTTGTTTTCACTGTTGCCATCAGGAAAGAAGTATAGGTGCCACAGGACTCGTACCACCAAGTTCAGGAGGAGTTGATACCCTTAAACCATCAAATTCCTAATCAACAGACTTCATCAGAGGCCTTTTTACACAGAAAAACCCACTTAATTGGCGTGCGAATGACCCATCTTTAAAGGCAGCTTGGGTCGTTCACACTGGACCAAGAAATGTCAGGGCAGTGTGACATTTTACATAATCAAACCAGCATCCCAGAGAAAATGGAGGCGAGACCTGTGTAATGCAGCATTAAAGCGCTGGCGTCCTGCGTGAACCCTTTTAGACAGAAGCCATTGCAAAACGCATTGGCTCTGATACTACATACCTTGGTAGTCTCAGGCGTGGGATGAAAATTATGATTTTTACACATAAATAATGGAAAAATTTCAAAAAGAATTTGTTACTTCCCTCCGGAGTGGTCGTTTACACAGGAAAAACATTTACACCCACTTCCTCTGTTGCAGAAATTGTCAGAGGGATGTGAATGCGCAATGTACATCTGACGCACAACGTCACTACGTCAATGGTGTTGGTGAAGTCACTATCCTGTTTATTCCTCAGGAATAATGAGAAAATACCTCTCGATACTCAGACTATTGAAAAGGTGGTAGATATTTTGATTAGCTTTATGCGAACAAACCTCTTGACATGTCTCACTGGTTTGCTGCAGATCTAAAAATCCTGTGTTGCACCCACAAGCTGAATGCATCATTGCGCATCACCAGGAATGTCATATTCATTCGCCCAGTTTCTTATGGAGTGCCTGCGGTCAATTTAGACTGCAGGCAATCTGTAAAAATGTTTAACGGTCCTGGAGGAAAAAAATGACAGAATGGAATTTAGCAAATAAATTCCATCACAACATTGCTACACTGCCAGCGGAGTGGGAAATTTGCACAAAATTTCCGCACCTCAGCGGCTGTGTAAAAGTCATAATTGGGCCCACCTCCAGCTCACCTTCATTGCATTTGCGTTGAAACAGGTAGGTGAAGTGGTTAAAAGGCAGTTAATTCCTGCCTTTTAATGGCTGTGTAAAAGGGGCTTCAGATCGTCATACCCACACTCCTGTTCGGCTCCGAATCATGGGTCCTTTACCGGCATCACCTATGGCTCCTAGAACGCTTCCACCAGCGCTGTCTCCGCTCCATCCTCAACATTCATTGGAGCGACTTCGTCACCAACATCGAAGTACTCGAGAGGCCGACAGCATGGAATCCACGCTGCTGAAGATCCAACTGCGCTGGGTAGGTCACATCTCCAGAATGGAGGACCATCGCCTTCCCAAGATCGTGTTCTATGGCGAGCTCTCCACTGGCCACCGAGACAGAGGTGCACAAAGAAGAGGTACAAGGACTGACTAAAGAAATCTCTTGGTGCCTGCCACATTGACCACCACCAGTGGGCTGATAGCACCTCAAACCGTGCATCTTGGCGCCTCACAGTTCGGCGGGCAGCAACCTCCTTTGAAGAAGACCACAGAGCCCACCTCACTGACAAAAGACAAAGGAGGAAAAACCCAACACCCAACCCCAACCCACCAATTTTCCCTTGCAACCGTGTCTGCCTGTCCCGCATCAGACTTGTCAGCCACAAATGAGCCTGCAGCTGACGTGGACATTACCCCTCCATAAATCTTCGTCCGCGAAGCCAAGCCAAAGAAGAAAGAAAGAAGAAGAAAAGGGGCTTCTGAGACTCATTTAAGCACTTTTAAATTGCACATCGTCAATGAATGATTTCTTTAAAAATATTTTGCAGTTTGTTTACATTTCTCCCTTTTGCATATGTTTCTTGAGTACAGTTTACACTACCAATAAGTAGAAACTCTGCTAAGCTTGCAGGAAAAAAAATCTCAGAGTTGTAAGTGATGGCATTTTGTATTCTGACAGTAAATTTAAACTTTGAACAGTAACTGAGTACTAACTATAATGCACACTTGAAAAAAATTAAACTTGCTCTAATGAAGAACTGGACTTCCTTCAAGTTCTCTGCCTTGCCGCTGCCAATTAGAGCCCTGCCTTTCTGAGACTCAAGGTCTTCCCTTTTGGTGAGTACACCAACTTTCAACCAGAGACCAGTGAAATGCCTGAGATGCAGTGTGTACTGTGGAAGAACTATTGTCAAAAATATCTGGATAACAGAATCTATTTCAGTTCAATTGATTTGGAATCAAGCAAATCCTTTCAGGGATGTGGAAGTACATTTGATAGGAAAATCAGGAAGGAAAAATGAAAAAAGAATGGTAGCTTTGGTAGATACAGTAAAGAAGAATCCAATGAGATTCTCTGTCTATTAAGAGGAAACCTCTTGACTAGCTTAGAAGAAATCTTTAATATTAAAACTAATTTTTGTTAATTTAGACCATTTAACAGGCCACTTCAGCCCACGATTCCATGCCACCCAATTACACCCAGTTAACCTACCCCTCCAGTATGTTTCGAATGGTGGGAGGAAACCTGAGCCCCCTGGAAAAACCCACACAGATACGGAAAGAATGTACAAACTCCTTACAGACTGTGCTGGATTCTAACCCTGGTCCCAATCACTGGCGCTGTGAAGGCCACTACGACAACCGTACCACCCTAATTCATTCATTTCAGGTTTCTTTGCTCAAACAATGCCTTCTATGCCAGGAAGATAATGCCTACCACAGTTTGCCAGCTTACAAACTACTTTACTTGAATGCCAAAAGGCAACGTCAGAAATGAACATGCCCCAGCTGCACTCTTCATTTTCACAGGGCAGCGGAAACATGCCTGGCAACTGACCAAGCTTCCCAGGGCAATCGACTGGGTTACTGCAGCCTGAAAATGAGAACAAATCTGAAACCAGCTCTGAGATACGTGCTACAAATAAGGAATATTTTACAGCCAAGAAATCCTCTTCATTCAGCTCTAAAGGTGTGTGGGAGTGCACATCTCTTGTTGCGAACCGGCCACGCTTATATTGCCACGCTGGCGGGGCAGCTGCAGGAAATAGCGCCGTCAGGGCCTGCTGATTGCCTCACGGCTTAGGCCACAGCTCACGCCCCAGGCAACACAACGATGTCACTGCCATGCGGGGCGGAATTCCTGTTGGCCTTAAAGGGGCGCGCACGAAATTCAAATAAACAGTTCAACAGAAATATTGGTGATGTTTCTGTGTGTGTAGCAGCTGCTACATTGGTGACCCCGCAGATTCGACGGCGATCAATGCTGTGGCAGTGAAGATTCGCCCCTTTTGGACCCATCGACTTCGCACATGGTTCGGGCTGGCAGAAGCGCAGTTTCACCTTTGACTCCACAACGTTTTACCATGTGGTGAGCACCCTCGATGAAGAACTGTGGCCAGAGTGGATGACCTGATCCACAATCCACCAGATGAGGGCAAGTATGTCGCCCTCAAAGCCTTCCTCCTCTGCACCTTTGGTCTCTCCCATCGGCAGTACACGGCCAGGCTGATGCACCTTGATGACATGAGGGACAGAGCCCCGTCTGCTCTAATGAATGAGATGCTCACATTGGCAGATGTTTGAGCAAGCCTTCCTGGAACAAATGCCAGAAGACATCCAGCTCCTACTGGTGGATGAGGATTTCTCAGACCACCCCCCCCCCCCGAAGGTCGCAGCCCGTAACGATCACAGCCCGTAACGATGTGCTGTGGAGAACCAAACAAGAGAATGAGGCTGCCGTGAATCAGGTCACCTGCTCTGGACCCAGCCGACTACAGACTGCCCCCAGACAAAATCCAGAAGAGCACCAAACCACCTGGTGTTTCTACCACCAATGCTGGGGAGCCCAAGCCCGCAAGTGCCGACAGCCCAGCTCAAACCAGGGAAATGACCAGGCCAGCCACTGCTGATGGCTGAGACGGCCGGCCACATGAACAGCCTCCTGCACGTGGTTGACAGGACCAGTGGACGGCATTTCCTGGTGGACACAAGAGTGGAGTTGAGTGTGCTTCCCCTGACCACCCTCGAATCCCACACAAGAACACGAGGCTCGATCCTGCTTGGCATTCGAACAGCCCCAAAGGAGGATCTCCAGGTTTCGTATGTGGAACTTGTCTATGGTTCACTGTTGTCGCTGCCAGGAGAGTTCTTTGGGACAGGTGCAGAATCTGGAGGTGAGAACCCAACCCTCTTCTCAGACCTCCACAACAGGCTCGCCTCGCTGGAACCCCCGCTAACCCACCACGGCAAACATCCAGCGAATGTTCTAAAGGAGCTGGCCTCATCAGATTTAGTTTTCGTATGGCGTGACCTGCACTCTACCCACTGCAGTGCCCATACAAGGTCCTACTCTGGTCGGGAAAAACTTTTAACCTGGACACTGGGGGCAGGGAGCGACTGAAACCAGCGCATGTGAACTTAGACTAACCCGTGAGGACAGCAAACCTAAGCAAAGGTGTCAGCTGCCCAAGCAGCGAGATGCGCAAGCCGGTTTTGGGGGGGGGGTTGTGTGGTGGCACATATGTCTTGTAGTTAACCGGCCCCGCTTGTATCGCCGCACTAGCGGGGCAGCTACAGGAAGATGACACCGTCAGGGCCTGCCTCATGACTTAGGCCACACCTCACGCCCCAGGAAACGTGATTACATCACTGCCACGTGGGGCAGAACTCCCATTGGCCTTAAAGGGGGGCGCGCACGAAAATCAAATAAACAGTTCAACTGAAACCTCCACTGTGTCCCGTAGTGTGTTTCTGTGTGTGTGTAACAGCCACTACAGATGCATATTTTGTGTACCTTTTCTAAGGCCAGATGCTTGAGCAACATCAATTTGCAATTGATATTTGGCAACTGATTTGGCTATTTAGAATGTTTCATTAGAAATTTGAAAGCAATATACATACTTCGAGTTAGACATTCCTGCATAAGCTGGTAATGGACTTAGAACATGCTAAACAAAAACAATGGTTTCCCTTGGTTACAGAATTCAGGACAGGGGAAATAAGCAATAAAAGCAATAAAATGTATACGTAACTTGTACGTGCAAAGTGTTACTCCCGTATGCAATTCTCTTCCTCTAGTGCCATTCAATGCCTGGACAATTACTACTTAATGTTTTACATTGACAAGTGGAAAAATAGAGAGCCAGGTCCCATAGAATGGTGGCAGAGTGAAATCCCATGGAGCAGTAGGGGAAGCAAGAACCATGCAATGGCAGGGGGAAGAAGAGAGACAGGACCCGCGGTATGGAAAGGAGGGCAAACAAGTCCAGTGGAACAGTGGGGTGGTGGACAGCGGGAAAGGCTCCATCCAATGACTGGGGGGGAGGGGTATAAGAGAGACAGGACCAATAGAAGGGGGGGTGGGAGAAAGGGGAGGTGAGGGGAGGGTCAGAGAGACATTTTGGAGGAACACAAGGCAGTGGGGGGGGGTGCAGAGAAACAGATCCTATAGAATGGAACATGATGTATGGCTGGGGCAGTGAACCAAATGCTGTCCAGTATCAGATCAAACAGAACATGAACTTCATGGAGCTATAGTGTCCAAGGCCTTGGATCCTGAGACCAGGCCCTGATTGGGTCCGTGATATGGTTTGGGAATGGAGGTCTTTGGATTATGGACTGTGGAATCAGCAGCTGTGCTCCAATCACAAACTGTACTTGAGAAGTCACATAGGTGATTTGTGTGAATAGAGAGAGGCAATGAAAACAGAGCACATTTTCATGTGGTTTGGGGAAGCAGGAAGATGGGAGTTGAGAAAAAAAACTGAGTATTTGATGTGAAAAGAATGGGGGAGATCAACCAGTTTCTTTTCAGCAATGGTGAGTGCTGAACCTAGAGTGGGTGTACTTGGAAGCATTGGTAAAGGTAGATGCTTATTGAGAGATTGGATAATTAACAGTAGCCAATTAAAGGAGCAACCATTGTGGAGTCGCCATTGTGTCATTGGCAGTGCAAAAGAGGGACATCGATTTGGCGAGCAGAGGCTGAGGAAGCTGTGCAGGTGAAGGGAAGTTTCCATGAGATGACACCAGTAAGAGCAGGTGAGTTCAAGTAAGGTCTTTTCCTATGTGGGAGTGGCAGCTACGGCAGTTGTAGGCTCCTCTTGCAGGATGTGGGAAAAATGGGACAAAAGTCTCCCTGGTGACTACTTGCACGAGAAGTGCAGCTCTGCAAAGATGGAGTTGGGAAGCTGGAGCTGGATGAACTCTGGATCATTCAGAAGGGGAGGCAGTAACACCAAGGAGGCAGGAAGCAAGTAGCTGGGTGACTGTCACAGAGGGAAAGGGGCTCACAAGGGAAAGATGGAATAGAGGAGTGCAATAGTGATAGGGGATATATTAGTAGGAGAATATGATGTGATTGCATACCTTCCTGGGCCTGGCACCACAAGTTGTACACTTGGAATGATGCGCACACTGGTTCACAACCTCTTCTGGTGAAAGTGTAAAACTATGAGGATAAAGCAATTGCAGGAGCCAGTTGTGAGGTCAAAGTGGAAGTTTCCCACCTTTTTATGAACAATGCTCACACTTGGTTCTCCATCCTCAAGGCACTTTTCTCCTTGTTTAATATTACAAGCCAGAAGATAAATTTGGTTTACTTGTTGCACACCTCCCAGAGAGCATTGCTTGCGAGGAGGAAGATGTTCTCATTAATCCAGGTGAAGATGACCCATATGATACCCTGAAGGCTGCTATCTTAGAGTGAATGCAGTGTCCCAAGAGTTTGACAATCCAGAGCTCCTAGCTGATGACAATCTCAGTGATAGAAAGCAGTTACGTATGCTCAGAAAATGGCACAGAAAGACATTACTGATGGAGAGGTTTGGAAGCAGAGATTTCTCTGTTGCTTGCCTTCTTAAATTCAAGGACCCCTGGTAGGTACTGTTTGGATGTCCACTCTGGACCAATTAGTGATGCATGGCGACTTTGTGATGGCCACAGCTTCTGCAATGCAGCTAGAGATTTCGACAGCTGCCCCCAGTCAGCAAGCAGAATTGGAGCAACGTTCTACAACACCAGTTCAAAAAAGGCAAAAGGAGCTCGACCAATAAGTGGTGGCACTCACTGAGAGGGTCCAAGCTTTATTAACCTAATGAAGTTCTCGTTTCCAGCCTAATTAGACAGTGCAGGTGCGCAGTTAAGAAAATGGATGACGTCCTTGCTGGAAACACCAGAAATTTGGTGCTGTGGCTTGATTGTTAAAGACTATCTCTCAGGTATTCATTTTCTGGTGCAAATGTTTCTGTGCTCCCACTGACTTCTCAAGAACACAGACACCCGCACAGATCATGCATTCCAGCCGCCGCAAATAATTCCCATATTCAGACTCACGGCCGGTGATCGCTTATGCTGGATTTTGGGTTTTGTAAGCCATTCCATTGGGTTTTCACAGTTGCAGAGGTAGTGAATGCATTTTGAGAGTGTATTTCCCAACACGTTTTTCCTTGCTTGTAAATTTAAAGAATGGCTGTGTAGTCGGCCGCTGTTCTTATTTGCATGTGAGCTGCATTGCTTGTCCATTAAAGGTCATCATCCATCCAGCAAATTTCCAATTGACTACTTACCCACTTCAGAGATTGCTCAAATGTTTCCCTCATTTGGTGACTCTGTCATATCAGCACAGGGATATATAACACACATAACCCACCATGTAGAAACTCATGGTTGAAGACTGCCCTTGCAGAAGCCACAATGCTGGCGCATGGTTGGCATAGTCATTAATGCAACACGTTTACACAGGGCCAGCGACAGCGACCCAGATTCAAAACCTGTGCTGTCTGTAAGGCGTTTGTATGTTCTCCCTGTGTTTGCATGGGTTTTCCCCAGGGGCTCTGGTTTCCTCTCACCATTCAAAATGTACTGAGTGTAGGTTAATTGAGTATAAATTGAGCTACACAGACTTGTTGGCCAAAATGACCTGTTTCTGTGCTGTATGTCAAAATATTTTTAAAAATCAGAAGCCCAATGGTGTCCTCTCCCTCACCATGAATGCCTGAGATTACAGTGGGAGCTGTTTTAGAGAAAAAAAAAATCGGTGGGACATTGGAGCCTCTGGCATTCTTTACAAACAAACTGTCATCTGCTTAGTCAAAATGCAGTACTTTTGGGTGCGAGCTCCTGGCAATCTACCTCGCAGTGCGACATTTCCACTACTGGCAGGAAGGATATGCTTTTAACCATTTATACCGACCACCATCGAGGAAACACTACTATTCGCCTCATGAGGTATGGCACTTGGATTTCATTCTGCAATTTTCATCAGATATACGGCATATCGAAGGGAAAGCAAATTTGGTGGCCAACACCCTGTCCAGACAAGACATTGATGCCTTACATATGAAGGAAGGAGAAGATTTAAAAAAATGTTGCCTGGGTTTCAGCATCTGGAATATAAGAAAAGATTGCACAAATTAGGTCTTTATTCCTTGGAACACAAAAGGCTGAGAGGGAATTTGATAGAGGTATTTAAGATAATGAGAGGGATAGATTGAGTTGATGTGGAAAGGCTTTTCCCATTGAGAGTAGGAGAGATGGATGGAGGTCATGGGTTGAGAGTTGATGGGCAAAGGTTTAGGAGTAACATGAGGGCAAACTTCTTTACTCTTTACTCAGAGAGTGGTTACTGTGTGAATGGACTTCAGGGAAAGGTGGTGGAGACAGGGTCAGTTTTGTCATTTAAGAAAGAGTTGGATAAGTATATGGATGGGAGGGGGATGGATGGATATGTCCAGAGTGCTGGTAAGTGGGATTAGAGGAGGGTACTTGGATCAGTGTGGACTCGAAGGGCCAAATTGGCCTGTTTCCGTGCTGTAATTGTTATATAAGGCAGTTATTGATTTCATGAAAATTGTTCGGTCACTACACAATGATCCTGATCTCATTGGATACCAGTAGATCAACACAGGTCTGCACCAAAAAACTAAATTGCTGACCAACTTGCCAATGTATTCATGGATATCTCCAGCATCTCAGTCTGTCAAACTGTAGTACCCATCTGCTTTAAACAGGCCTCAATTGTACCTGTGCCCAAGAATGTAGTAACCTACCTAAATGCCTACCAACCAGTGGCACTCACATCCACAGTGATAACGCATTTTGAAAGGTTGGTGTTACAGCATATCAGCTTCTGTTGAGCAACGATATTAATCCAATCCAATTTGCCTACAACAGCAACAGGTTTATGGCAGATCCCATTTCACTGGCCCTACACAAAGCCATAGAACAATTGGACAGCAAAGATGCAAACATCAGGATGTTCTTTATTGACTACAGTTCAACATTCAACACCATCATCGCCTCAAAACTTGCCAGAAAACTCCAAGACCTGGGCCTCAATACCCCACTGTGAAATTGGATCATATACTTCCTCAGCTCCAGCACGTAAAACATAAAAGTCTGCAGACACTGCAATTGAAATAAAGTCACATTGCTGGAGAAACTCAGCAGGCCAAACAGTAGACTTTATATAGAAAAGATAAGACATAAAACCAATCCTTCATCAAGACTAAATGTAGGTAGGTGTCCAAACAAAATAGTTGGTGGGGGGGGGGGGGCAAGAAGAGGCAGGGTGAGGAATAATTGCCCACAGGTACATAATAGGTGAATAAGGGAGGGAGGGCACACCAGCAAATAGAGGGATGGCTCTGTGAATGGAGTGGGAAGTCAGTGGAGAGCTGGAGGAAAGGAGTCAGAGAGATAGGAAGAGAGGGAGAATGGAGAGTATGCTAACAGAAACCGGAGAAAGTCAATATTCATGCCATCTGCTTGGAGAGTTCCCAGAGGGGAATCAAAGAGTTATGGTAAAAACTTCTCCTCCACAATCTCCATCAATACCGGAGCACTACGGGGCTGTGTAGCCCCATGCTCTACTCATTTTACACCTACGACAGTGCCTCAGTACGATAATGACACCATCTAGAAATCTGTGATGAAACCACGGTAGAGGGTTGTATAAAAGTGACGAGTCAGCATACAGGAGGGAGATTTAAAACCTGGCTGAAGGGTGCACCAACAACCATGGAATTGACTGTGAATTTCAAGAAGGGAAAACCAGAGGTCATTGTGGGGAATCAGAGGTGGAGAGTGTGAGCAAATTTGAATTGCTGGGACCCACCATCTCAGAGGACTTTTCCTGGATCCAACATGTGAATGTCACGTGAGGATAGCATGTCAGCATCTGTACTTCCTAAGGAGTTTGGGGAGGTTTAATATGACATTGGAAACCCTGGCAAATTTCTATAGAAATTGGGCTGACTGATGCATCACGATCTGGTATGGGGACCACCAATGCCCCCGAGCATAAAAACCCTACAAAAGATAGTGGACACAGTCCAGTATATCACATGCCATACTCTCTCCACAATTCATGAAATTGACATGGAATGCTGCCATCAGAAAGCAGCAGCAATCATCAACGATTCACGCTACCCAGGACATGCTCTGTTCTCAATGCTGTCATCAAGAGGGAGGTACAAGTGCCACAAGACTCGTACCACCAGCTTCAGGAATAGATGCTAAGTCTTCACCATCGGACTCCTCATCAACAAACTCAATTTGAACACTATTATTGAATACCGCACATCATACCATAAATATTCATGTATAATGTGTTCTGTGTATAATGCGACCCCTCCCATTTTTGAGGGGAAAAAGGGGGAATATTTTACCCTGTGTATAATACGACTCACCCTCCCTTCACCAGCCTGAGCTGCGCTGCCGACTACCACTCGCCCACTCGCCTGCAGAAATAAAAATTTTAAATTTTATTCTTGTGTATAATGGGGACCCCCCCCACCCCTATTTTTGAGGGGGATTTTATTTTTGAATTATACACAAATATTTACAATAGTTTATTTCTGTAATGCAGAGTTTGATTTTGCATTGCACTTTTCTCTTTTGTATACCCATCTTTTCTTGAGTACTGCATTTTGTTTTGCACAACCAATAATTAGAAATTCTGCCTTCACTAATCAGGGGATCGAGTTCAAGTGCCATGAGGTCATGTTGCAGCTCTATAAAACAAACATTGGTTATACCACACTTGGAATATTGCATTCAATTATGGTCACCTCATCGCAGGAAGGACACAGAAGCTTTGGAGAGGGTGCAGAGGAGATTACCACGATGTTGCCTGGATTGGAGAACATATTCTATGAAGCAAGGTCAACAGAGCTTTGGGTTTTCTCTTTGGAGCAATGAAGAATGTAAGATAACTTAATGGAAGTCCAGAAAATTATGAGGGGCTTAGATAGGATAGACAGCTCGCTGCTTTTTCCTGGCGTGAGAGTATTTGCTACTGTTTAAGGTGAGTGAAGGAAAGTTTAGGGGAGATGTCAGAGATGTTTTTCTTTCACACAGACAATGGTGGGTGTCTGGAATGCATTGCTAGGGGGAATTGGTGGAGGTTGGTACAATAGGGAGATTTGAAAGACTGTTGGATAGGCACGTGGATGCAAGAAAAATAGAGGGTTAAGGGTGTGAGGATGGGAAAAATTGAAAGGAAAGAATTCAGCTTGCTCGAATTTGACCCAGAAACTACTAAAGATGTTATTTTCTGCAACTTAATTTGATTATCAACAATACAGCACAGATGTAAACCAGTATGACAGTATTGAAACTCAGGGCAAGAATACATTAAATGCAACATGGGCATGCATGTACACACTCCTATAAACATAAATTAGTTTTAAAAAAATTTAACTACCTAATTATGGTAAAGAATTATGAACCTTAGTTATTTAAACCTAATACTTGTATTTTTGAATATTCAGATAATGCACTGCATAAAAATGGAACACAATTTCCATAGAAATGCTAAACCCGGCATTATCAATTATCTGGAACCAGTTCATTCACAAATCAATCCCACTTACAAACAGTCATACCATTATATCTTGACATAAGACACAATTAGAAAAACTGCTTGCATATTTTTTATTGTTTGTCTGTTTTATGCATCCTTGTTCCATTTTTTAAAAAAAAGCAAGGTCCACAACTGCCTTAGGGTAAACAGATGGGACTCAATCGTTATGTATCAAATTATTTTACCATTCACCCTCATTTTGTTCCTTAATGAAGCTTACAAGTGATCTATTGACAGGAACACCACTGAAAGTTATCACTTGAATGAGTTGGCAACTCTATCCCTCACTCTGTGCTAAAACAGCTTTAAGCATTGTCTTTTAAAATTACTTCACAAAAAACATGCTGGAGAAATTCAGCAGGCCATGCAGCATCCAGAGGAAATAAAGGACAGTTGATATTTCAGGTCTGGGCCTACTGAGATTCTCCAGTACTTTTTTTTGTGCACTGTACTGGACAACAGCATCTGCAGATGTTTTTGTTTGCCTGCATTGTAAAAGTGCATGTTGTCAGCATGAACCTGAATATGGCACTCTGCAGAGACAGTCACACGTGATTGTAATCCCTGCCAATGACAGGCAGTATTATTCCGGCTACTATGTGCTGTGAAATTCTTTTTCAATGAATTGCAGATTTGTTGTGCACAGTTGGTCTTCCATTGTGCCCTTCACTGGTAGAATTTATTTTGCTGTAAAATACCATTTAATACCACACCTTAAACAGCACATTTTTAGATCTTTCCTGTAGCCTTTCTCCAAAGGCTTTGGCTCATGAAAAGTCAATGTTCACCGACACAGCAGACTTCTGGAACCATGCCCAAGCAACCATTTTCCGGTCCATCTTGCCAGAAAGGATGCTTGCAGAATATTTCTAAAGCTGGAAAAACATCACAGGAAAACACAAGGTGAACGGAGGGACACAAATACCCAGCACTCTTGGTCAGTGAATTGGCGGGTCATTATCAAGAAAGGTTCAGAGTGCTCGACCAGCGAAAGATGCAGCTGCAGGACCAGTGAGAGAACAAATGTGAATAATTCCAAGCTAGTTAATGTGGTTATCAGCAGTACACCCACTGAAGATGCACCTGTCCACCCCAGTTATCCTGGCAAAATTCCCCATGTCTATCTGGGCTGAATGGGCAGCATTGAGAACAAGGCTGGCAATTTGGAATAACATTCATCAATTGCTGAGATTCTTTCTCTGGAAAGGAGGAGGTTTAAAGGGGACATGATGGAGGAAAATAAAATTCTAAGGGGTATAGAATCAGAGAACATCACAGCACTGAAACATGTCCTTCAGCCCTTCTAGTCTGTGCTGATTTATTGTTCTGACTAATCTCATTGACCTGCACCCCGTCCATATCCCTTCATACCTCTCCCATCCATGTACCTGTTCAAATTTTTCTTAAATGTTAAAATTAAGCCCACATTCCTCACTTCAGCTGGCAGCTTGTTGCACAACCCCACTACTCTCTATGTGAAGAAGTTCCCCTTAAACTTTTCCCCTTTCACCCTTAACCCATGTCCTGTAGTTTGTATCTCATCTACTTACAGTTACTCTATCTATACCCCTCAGAATTTTGCATATTTCAATCAAATCTCCCATCATTCTTCTATGCTTCAGGGAATAACGTCCTAACCTGTTTCATCTTTCCCTGTTACTCAATTCCTCAAGTCCCAGCAACATCTGAATAAATGGATAAGGGGAAAGGTTTCCTACACTGTACCTTTTGGGAGATGACTGAAAGTAGAAGATGTACGATGAGATTTAGAGAGGATCTGAGGGGCTTTTTTAACATGCTGAGAGTGGGAAGTACCTGAAATGCATTGCTGGAGACTGGTGGAAAAAAATAAATGACAACATTTAAGAGTCCAGAGAAGTACTCAAATTGCCTAGGCATACAGGGCTATGGGACAAGTGCTAGAATGTGGTCACCCAGTGGATGGTGTGGAAATGGTTGCATATGACTCCAGAAATGCACACCACTAACAAAAGTAACCTTATGACTTGTACAGTCATTCCTCTGTGAGTACAATCCAGTCAGAGGATCAAAGTTAGTTGAGTGAATATTAAAGAGTTAGCTGTGTTCAGCATCAAGTGCAGTTAGATCAGTAGATTACATGCTTGATAAATAAAAATCTCAGGGATGCACAAAGGATGAAGTGATTCTATGATGAACAGAGAAAATATCTGTGGTCTGGTCCAATCCAGTCATGAATGATAGACAATTAACCAAACAATGCCAGCTACAAAGATGACAGGTCCAAAAACACAAGTCCCTAAAACAATGTTGAAGCATTGGTCATGACCTTCAATCAGAAGTTGGTGATCCATTGTGACTTCCTCTTGAGATCGTCACTCGTCTTCATTAAATTAGGTTCAATCGATATGATGGCAAGAAATGGTAGAGTAACTGGAAATACAGCCTGTGCAACCAAGCAACATCCTGGTGACAGTGCTAAAGATTTGTGTCCCAGAACTCGCTCTACTTCCAGCCAACACATTCCAATACATATACAAGAGAAATCTATAAAAGTATATCCTTCCACAAAAAGCAGGACAAATATTATCCAGCCATTTATCACTGTATCACTATTTTCACCATATGAGCAAATCAACAGAAGGAATCAAGTGATGCTCTCTCTCCTCCTCCCCCCCCCCCCCCCCCCCCAATCTGGTTTCTGCCAGGACCATTCTTCATCTGACCTTATTACAATCTCAGTCCAAAATGGGCCAGAAAGAAAATGGGATTGACTGCCATTGATTGAGTGTTACATCAAGGAACTCTTTGGGAAAACCAACACAAAGGGAGAAGCCAATCTGCTCAGCTAAGTATTCCATGTCACAAGCAGTGTTCTTCTCAACTCTCCAAAAAATCATTATCTTAAGACACTTCAGAAAAATGATGCAATTGCCCAAGTAAGCATAGCTTGAACAATAGTAAAAATTGCTCCATCATTCGTGTCAAAGCAGCTGGATTAATTGGCACTTTCTCCAACAACAGCAAGAACTTCTCCATCCTGTGGCATCAGACACCTCGATGCAAGCCGTGACCACTATTACTGTACTTCAAAGTCGTATGCTGTTCTGAGTTGGAATTAAACATCATAACCGCAATCCATCAACAATAAACACTGAAAATATCAATGTCAGCGTAGCTTTAACACTCAAACTACAATGCATGTACATCAAATCTTGCCAAAGGAAATGAGGGATTGTCACTAATATCGGTCTGTTTGAGGCACCTTATCCCACAATAACAGGAACAAAGCCTCTTCCATGTCCCTGGATTCACCAGTGATCAGTCTGATAGTGTATAATTGATAGTTTTCTTCCATGTGACTTAGAGACAATTACAGTTCCTTTACTATAAACATTATCAGGTTAAACTTCCTTCTTTCAAATGCATGATGTGTGTGGAAAACATTGTTATTGCTACCCTTTTCCTCTGTATAATATTTGATCTGCTTGTTTACTTCGATATTTCTAATGGGCAGATTTATTTCCCTAATCTATTGCCAGGTTGCCTTGGTTCTGTTTGGATTTCATCCCCCTTGAGATTAATTATGTATCCAGGCTGATTTGCAAGTTACCCAAACAAATGAAACCAAATACTGTACTTTATTCAGCTCCACAATGTTTGGGCATTAACCTCCAAATTTATGGAAAAACCACTGATTAAGTTTATACATAAAGGATTAAAGAAAGACTTGCACTTGTTCAATGTCCTTCACAAACTCAAAATATCCTAAAGCAAATTTACAGCTGATGAATTACTTGCAAATGATACTCACAGCTGCCATGCAAGTCACAGCCAATTTATGACCAGCAAGCTCTCACAAATGCAATGTGATAGGAGCCGGATATTTCTTTTAAATGGATTTTAATTGGAGAAGACTGTGGAATTAAGTCCCGTACTTTGATTCAAAATCTACTGAATTTTAAAGACCACCAGCATACGAGTCTTAAGCCTCATCCAAAACATAGCACAAAAGGTTTGCTTGCAGTTGTAACAGATAATCAAAATGCCAAATGGAACATTGGCCTTCATTGCTGGAGAGATTGAATTTAAGAGTAGGAAGGTTCTGTTGCAACAGCACAGGGTACTGGACTAATGTGTGTATTTCTGGTCTGCTTACTTGAGAAAGGATATACTAGCTTTGGAGGCACTAAAGAGGAGGTACATCAGATTCATTCATGCCTGGGAATGTAGTTTTTGGAATTTAGAAGAATGGGAGGAGATCTTATGGAAAAATAATTATGAAAATAGAAATAGTGCAATGGTATTACAAGCTTTAGCGACCCAGATTTGAATCCAGCACTGTCTATAAGGAGTTTGTACATTCTCCCTGTGTCTGTGTGGGTTTTCTTCCATCCTTCAAACGTTCTGGGGTTGTAGGTTCATTTGGGCGGCACTGGCTCATGGCCCTGAAGTGCCTTTTACTGTGCTGCATGTCTAAATTAAAAATTTAACAAGACAGAAGCAGAAGTGGGCTAGACTACCAATAGGGACACAGCCTGAAGATTCTAGGGAGTAGATTTAAGGAAAAGATGAGGAGGAACTGCTTCTCCCAGAGAGTTGCTAATCTGTCGAATTCTCCATCCAAGGAAGTAGTAAATTACACATACATTAAGATGCGAAGATTATATCTGCATTGTTGGTGAGTGATGCAGGTTGGTGGAACTGATTCCACGGCCATATTAACCATGACCTTATTGAATGGTGCAGCAGGCTCAACAGGCCAGATGGTCTACTCACATTCAGATTTATTGTCACAAACAAACCTGTTTTTTTTTCCCGGTGGGTGAGACAGAATTACCACTTCTTGCTAATGCAAAGAAACTGCAATCAACGTACACATATAAACAAATAAAGAATTTAAACAAACATACTGTGCAATACGGAGAAAATATTTTAAAAAAATCAATAAAGTTCACAAGAGTGCTTAAATGAGTCCCTGATTGAGTTTGTTATTGAGGAGACTGATGGTGGAGGGGTAGGAGCTGTTCCTGAACCTGATGGTGCAAGACTAGTGGCACCTATACCCCTTCCCTGATGGTAGCAGTGAGAACAGAGCATGTGCTGGGTGATGTGGATCCTTGATGATTGTTGCTGTTCTCCAATGACTGTTTTCCTCGTAGATGTTCTCTATGGTGGGGAGGGTTTTACCTGTGATCTCCTGGGCTGCATCCACAACCATTTGCAGGGCTTTATGCTCAGGGGTATTGGCGTCCCCATACCAGATCTGTAGAAATTTGCTAGTGTTTCCAATATCATACAAAACCTCTGCAAACTACCAAAGAAGTAAAGGTGCTGATGTGCATTCTTCACAATGCCTTTACTGTGTTGGGTCCAGGAAAGATCTTCTGAGATAGTGAATCCAAGAACTTAAATTTGCTCACCCTCTCCACCTCTGATCCCCCAATGATCACTGGATCAGGTACCTCTGGTCTTCCCTTCCTGAAGTCAACAATCAGCATCTTGGTTTTGGTGACATTGTGTGCAAGGTTGTTGTTGCTGCACCAATCAACCTCCTGTGTGTGATTCATCATCTCTTTTTATACAACCCACAATGGTGGTATTGTCAGCAAATTTGTAGACTCCTGCTCCTATTTTTAAAAAAAATTGTGCTGTAATATCATCTTAGATTTTCACAGTAAATACTCTGGAGTTGGACTTGAACTTCAACCATCTGACATGGCAACAAGAGTAGGTCATCTGAGTTGTGGCCTACACTGTTACACTGGTTTTTGAGAGAAAGATGTCACACTAGTTGTCAAGTGGCTCAAAAACAATCTAAATCTCACCTACAACTTTGGTATATTGACAATTCAATCCTCCAAGCAGTTGTCCATCTTGCACAGAGAAAGTCCTGGTGAATTTTATTATTGAAACAAGCTGGGTTGAACTTGGTTCTTTCGTGGTAAGTCACAGACTCAGTGAATCAAACTGGGGGAGGTAATCACCCATATGTATCACTCCTATGGATACTATTTTAAACTTTGAATGCTTTTGGATGAGCATGAATTGTGCTATCAATATATCCATATTAGTCAAGTACTTACAAACTCTACAATGTAGAAAACCCAGAGGAAAATAACCATTTGAACAATGCAGAAAACATTTTGCTCTGGTAGGGACAGGATCTTTGTAAGCTTTATGTCTAGCTTTCACTTTTGCTCATATCTTGACGAAGAGGCTCAGGCCCAAAACATTGGTTATGTATCTTTACATCCTACAGATCCGGCTGAACTTGTCCAGAATGTTTATATTTTTACAACAATCACAGCATCTGCAGACTTCCACGTTTCACCCCAGTGCAGATGCTTGGGTTTCACTTCAAGGCATAATTGTACTGAAATTTAAACTCTGACTCGTGCTCAATTCTAAAAGAGGAACAGATCTGGTTACATGGAAAATGTACCAGATAATGCAGATGCTAGTTTTAGCTCCATACTTACCATTTGTTGAAGCAGCTGGTGCAACCTCTTGCTGGATGTTTAAACTCATTCCACGCAAAACAATTAATTCCTCCACCTGCCTCATCTGTGGCCAAGACTATGGTTCACACATTAGCCTTATTAGCGACCTCAAAATGCAAAAAAAAACTGGAGTGGATGCAAGTCGCCCCAAACAACTGCCTTGGAAGATGATCCAAAGGAATGCAGGATCTTGGAAGGAGAACTGAACTTGTGAAACCTGTAGGCATATTAAAATTTCAGAGCTGCATTGGATTGGAAAAGGAACAGAATAGGACAAGGACTGAAGAACATCATTAATACATGGCTGAGCAATACAGTGGAACCGATTCCATGTAATGGATATATATCACCTGACAAAGCCCCTTTTTGTGCGATAATTTCTATTTCTTTGCTTTCTGCATGCAAATTATTTCAAGTGCAATCACCTCAATGCCAAGTTAATATTTAAATCCATTTTCATTGCTGATTGGTTTTGCAGGCTCCAAAGAGAGTTGATGAGACAGAATTGTCCAATGTTTCCTACTTTGCTCCACGTAACATAACAATTTCACCACTCATTTCCTGCAACCAGTTCTCTTGCCTTGCGTCGCCTTTCATTTAGTCCTTTCATCCCCTCCCTCTCATGAAGGACTTCTCGGTTTGTTATTTCCTCTACACGCTTGTCCAAGCCCTTGCACTTGAAAGGCTTTGCAATCGCCCCAATTTTCTATATCTAGTCCATGATCAAAAGCTTTGGAATCAGCAATAAGTGAAGAAAGGTCAGCTACTTAATTGATGCTGACATCAGCATGCCCCTTCCTGCCATATCTGCACCCTGCAACACACAGTAATGGATACACTGGTCTAGTTGGAGGTCTGGGCAGAGCCCAGAAGTATTCCATAAAAGGTGTCAATGATACCTATGTCCCTTCAGTTTACAGCAACTATAGCTGCATATCCAGCCTGACCCAATCATTTCAACAAGGTAACAAACCTTTGTGAAAAAGCTGCATGCAGCAATTATTTTTTGCTTTATTTTAAGTGAATTAAACTGCACAAGTTGAAGTGTTATTTGTCTGTTTTAAAAATGTTATTTTCCCCACCTCCCAATATATTTAGAGCACTAAAAAGAACTGTACAGGCCCTTCAGCCCACAATGATATACTAACCAACATAATGTACATATACTCCACAATCAATCCAACACTTTCTTCCCTCACAGTCTATCATTCTCCATTTTCCTTGCATCTCCATGTCTGTCTAAGGCTTTTTTTAAAAGACCCTACTGTATCAGCCACAACCACAGGCAGTCTGTTCCAGGCACCCAACATTCCCTGTGTATATATATATATATATATATATATATATATATATATATATATGTATATATAAACCCAACCTCTGACATCTCCCCTAAACTTTCCTGGGAAAAGAGAGCTGGCTGTCCACCCTAACTATGCCCCTCATGATCTGATACCTCTATCAAGTCACCTCTCATCCTTTGTCATTCCAAAGAGAAAAGCCCTGAATTGCTTAATATTTTCTTTCAAGACACTTTTCCCCAATCAAGACAGTTTCCTGGTAAAACTCTCTGCACCCTGCCTAAAGCTTCCACATCTTTATCATAATGAGGTAACCAGAATTGAACACCATATTCTTTAAGCATGATCTAACAACAGCTTTATAGAGTTTCCTCACTGCTTCACAGCTCTGAACTCAATCTTCCAACTAATAAGGCTAACACACCATGTGCCTTCTTAACCACAAAAGAGTAGCAACCTTCAGGGATCTATGGACCTGAACCCCAAGATCTCTCTGTTCCTCCACACGGTTAAAAATCCTGCAATTAACCACACATTCAGGTCCGATCTTCCAAAGTGCATCACTTCATACTTTTCCAGATTGAACTTCATCTGCCACTTCTTCGCCTAACTCTGCATCCTGCCTATACCTTGTTATAATCTACGACAACATTCTACACTATTCACAGCATCTTCAAGCATTGTATCATCTGCAAACTTACTGGCCTACTCCTCCACTTCTTCATCCAAGTCATTCATAAAGATCATGGAACTGGGCCCCTGAATAGATCCATACAGACCACCACAAATCAACAATCTCCAGGCAGAAAACACTCCATCTACCACCATCCTCCACCTTTTCTGAGCCAATTCTGAATCCAAGCAGACAAGTTCTCAAGGATCCCATAACTCGTGACTTTCTGGATGAGGAAAATCCATGGGGAACCTTGTCAAACACCAAAATCTATATACACTACATCCACCTCTCTAAATCTATTTTGTCACCTCCTAGAAAAACTCAAATCAGACTCGAGAAGCATAATCTGCCCCTCAGAAAACCTAATAAAGAATATAATGCTTGGGGATGAATAATTTTAACAGAAGACCTGAGACAACACAAGCTGTCAGAAGGTTATCAGGACTGTCCAGCATTTGAGCCTGAGTTAGAACCATCTGTTGTCTTGTTGCCACCTAAAATGGCCAAGTTCCCCATAGCCACAAAAAGGTAGGGGAAGATTAGATCAAGCACAACTCTTACATTTTATCTTCATAGATCAGTGGTTCTCATCCTTTCTCTTTTCACTCACATACCACCTTAAGCAATCCCTTATTAATCACAGAGCACCGATGGCATAGGGATTACTTAAAGTGGTATGTGAGTGGAAAGAGAAAGGTTGAGAACCATTGTCATAGATGTTAGCCAATAACCTGTAGTTATTTTAATTACACATTTGCAGGCAGTATGTGCAACAACAATGCAGATCAATGGAATACATTCAGGTACAAAACATTCAGGTTTCCTCAGCACTGTACAAAAGGCTGATGATTGAAATGTATTTCTGCTTTGTAAATGCTTCTAAAATGCTCAATAATATCAAAATGAATTTTCTTCCTATTCCAAATTTGTGAAAGACAGCGCCACTTCCTGACATTACAGATGATCATCACCAAATTATACAACGCTGTAGGAGGCCACTGAGAAGGCACCAGCTTTTCTAGGACAACCTAATCAGTTTAACCTCACCTCTTTTCCACATCCCTAGTATATATTTTTTTTTAGTCAAAATCCATCTTTGGTGGGGATTCAGGCTTTCCATTTCTTCCTCCCGAGTCCAGCTCTCGACCAAGCAATTCCACCGAGATCATACACTGTGGACACTGAGGTAGTGTTATTGACAGCTTGACAAAGCATTCCTGTGATGAAACATCCTTTTCCAAACATCACTGCTACCTGTCATATTGGGTCTAATCAAAATGCAAGTTCCCATCTTTGCACTTGCATCCACAGCTGGCTTGACTCAGTGGATTACAGGTCTGACACTAAGCAGATGCAGCTAATTATTAAATAACTTATCTACCATAGATTTCTTAATTAGCTTCATCACTGCAGATCAGTACACAGACTACCTGATGCAGAGTCAAAGTCCTGCCGAGTGTCAAGGTTTAATTAGTTTCAGTTGCCAGTGGTGAGAATGGCCAAATTAACGGATTCATTATTTTAACACGAGTATCCAACTGAGGTCAAACGTGCATCACGTGTTCCTGTGGGAAGCAGTTTCACCGTTCAGTTTTAATTTCAGGCAGGATGGCGAAGTTAGACACTCCTGGCAGAACACTTGCTCTGCTGTACATGCTAACAAATAGTTCGACATGTGCTGATAGCAATTGGTGGGGGTGGGGCAGACTGTAGGAATTTCTGGCAGCAGTGGCAGGTGCTGGTCATCCTTAAATTTGACCATGGCCCTCAAATGGGGATGGTTGGAGTAAAGGGAGAAGGTTCTTTTCTTGCACCTGGTCTATAGGCTAAATATGATTCATGCAATAGATTCCCATTTTGGTTCATAAATGAAGTCATGTTCCTCTGCAGTCATGAGAATCGATAAAGGATTAGAAGCCAAGGAACTTTTTTTATATATACGTGGTTAGTTTTGGCAGTGAGAGTTCTTGTGCCAATGGGAATAGATTTTCTTGTCAGTTTCTACTCCATGAGTCTCCGTGGGAATGTCACACCATGCTGAGTGTTGAATGTGTACTTGACAAATGGATGTGTTGGTTCTGCAATTCCGATTACAGAAAGGCAATGTCATGGGCATCTACGAGAAAGTGTTAATGTTTCAGATCTATGCAAGGTCATCAGCCTGAGATAGCATCTCTTCCCCCCGCTTTGCAGCAATGCTCCCTGATCTGCTGGATATTTAGAGGCATGTGAGAAACTGCAGATGTTGGAACCTGGAGCAGAAAACACTCTGCTGGAGGAGCTCAATGGCTCGAGTAGCATCAGTTGGGGGGGAAAAAAAAGTTGACGTTTTGGGCCAAAGCTCCTCATTGAGAGCATATTAATGAAACATTCCAGCCCAAAACTTTGACCATTCTTTTTCTTCCACTGATGCGGCTTGACCCGCTGAGGTCCTCCAGCAGTTTGATTGTTTTCTGCTGAGCATTTACTGTTTCTATTTTACATTTACATTTTTTTTAAATTTTCAATTGGTAATGTAATTATTTGGATTCCTTGGACAATCAGTCCAAGTCTAAATTCCACACCCAATGTGCCCTGCAGCACAATTGGTGCTGCCCTCTGTAATCATTGGGCATGGGAAAATGGTAGAGCAACATAATTCAGTGAACTGGTGAAAAGTGATGGAGACATCCCATATGGGTATAGAAGAAATCCTAACACACGCGATATCATTGCTGCAGTCACCATCTTGGCCCACAATACAGTACAAGGATTCCTGAGTCTGACAGCATGTACATTGGTTATGCTTGACTTTGGAGATATCAACCATTATATAGGGCCATAACTGGAAATATCAAAAGGAACAGGGGCAAGATAAGAGTGGTAAACCATTGTTATGCTATGATTGGCAGCTGCCAGCTGGTTATGCCTCCTGAGACCAATCCTACCCATAGCCCTTTGCATGCTCCCCATTCCACTCTGCCTCAATCAGTCAATGAGATTGATTGCTGAACCAGTCTATAGTTAATAAAAGCCTATCAGTTTCACAACCTCAGTCTTCTGTGATTATTGATGTCGCATCAATAGGGTTACCAGTTCTATTCATGTCTCCTTCATCATCCGGTAACTAATCGTGCCAGAGATAGTAAAGGGTACTGGAAACATTCACCAGGTCCAAGAGTCGAGTTATCACCCATTTTCCTTTCGACAGATACTTTGTTTCCAGTAATTTTTTTTTTTAAATTCAAGTTTTCAGCATCTACAGCTTTTTTATCAAGAACGATGATAACGATGCGAATGTTGGGGAGGGCCTTGATAAAATAGTTGTTACAAAGGAAGTAATGATGGAGAAACTAATGGGACTAAAACCAGACAAATCACCTGGTCCTGATGATATGCATCCAAGGGTTCTGAAGGAAATGGCAGAAGTTATAGTTGATGCATTGGTGGTCATATTCCAAAATTCCTTGGATTCTGGGCAGGTCCCGGCAGACTGGAAGACAGCAAATGTCACGCCACTTTTTAAGAAGGGATGTAGGCAGAAGACTGGAAATTATCGGCCAATTAGCTTGACGTCTGTAGTTGGAAAAATGCTTGAAGCCATCATTAAAGATGAAATAGTGAAACTTTTGGAACGTAAGGGTTCAATCAGGCAGATGCAGCATGGTTTTAGAAAGGGAAGATCTTGTTTGACAAACTTGTTAGGATTCTTTGAGGATATAATGGGTGCAGTGGATAGAGGGGAACAGGTTGATGTTGTATATTTGGATTCCCAGAAAGCGTTTGATAAGGTGCCGCACAAGGGACTTATCAGTAAGTTACAGGAAAGTGGAGTCCGGGGAAGTATATTGGCCTGGATTGAAAATTGGTTGTCTGACAGGAGGCAGAGAGTTGGAATAAATGGGAGTTTTTCAGGTTGGCAGAAAGTGGTAAGTGGGGTGCAGCAGGGGTCAGTGTTAGGCCCACAACTGTTCATCATTTACATTGATGACTTGGAGGAGGGGACAGATGTGGTGTATCCAAGTTTGCAGATGACACCAAATTGAATGGAAGAGCAAATTGTAATGAGGATGTGGAGAGTCTGCATGATGAGCAAGCTGGATGAGTGGGCAAAGGTCTGGCAGATGGAGTACAATGTTATCCACTTTGGCAAGAAAAATAAAAGAGCTGAATATTATTTAAAGGGTGAAAAACTACAGCATGCTGTTGTGCAGAGGGACTTGGGAGTGCTTGTGCATGAATCACAAAAAGTTAGGTTGCAGGTGCAGCAGGTTATTAAGAAGGCAAATGGAATGTTGGCCTTCATTGCTAGAGGAATTGAATTCAGGAGTAGGGAGGTAAGGTTCCAATTGTATAAGGTACTGGTGAAACCGCATCTGGAGTACTGTGTCCAGTTCTGGTCTCCATATTTGAGGAAGGATATACTGGCTTTGGAGATGGTCCAGAGGAGGTTTACTAGGTTGATCCCTGGGATGAGGGGGTTGACTTATGATGAAAGATTAAATCGTCTAGGATTGTATTTCCTCGAGTTCAGAAGAATGAGAGGAGATCTTATAGAAACATATAGGAATATGAAGGGTATGGATGGGATAGATGCAGTAAGGTTTTTTGAGCTGGCCGGGAAAACTAAAACGAGAGGACACTGTCTCAAGATTCGGGGGAGTAGATTTAGGACAGAGATGAGGAAAAATAGTTTTTTTCCCAGAGAGTAGTGAATGTTTGGAATTCTCTATCCAGGGAAGTGGTTGAGGCTGCCTCATTAAACATATTTAAAATTTGGTTAGATAAATTTTTACATGATAGAGGAATTAGGGGATATGGGGAGAAGGCAGGTAGGTGGAGTTAGGTCATAAATTAGATCAGCCATGATCGTATTGAATGGCTGAGCAGGCTCGATGGGCCATTTTTGGCTTTCTCCTGTTCCTACTTCCTATGTTCCTAAGTAATGAGATTATTGTCATATACATGACCATTCACCAAAATTCTTTCTTGCCACCTCCAAATAGGCATTTATAAAAACAATATTTGTCACACAGTATGTCCTTCAATTACAAAAAAAAAGTGCAGATTTTATTCTTGGATCAGATTGTTTCAAGAAAACCAAGCAATTAGAAAACCAGTTGAAAATATAGGCAAAACAGTAGATACAAGAAATCAGAGATTAGAAACAGATTTAGAAAGTCAGCCAGCATTTATGGTAAGAAAAATGCATTAATGTTTCAGGTCAATGACCCTTCATCATGTGGAGTCAAGTTTAGCACTTCACCTCTCTGGATGATGTGGCACCACCTGGAGCAACCCTAGGACTAAAAGCTAACAAGAATATTTGCCAATCAGCATTAAGGCCAGACGTGTGACATTTTTCAGCATCATATTGTTGGAGCAAAGAAGTTTATAAATAGATATTAACTATTTCAAGGAACCTGGAAGCCATTGGAGCTGTCAAATTTCAGGTTACAAATGTAATCTGAGCAACACAGACCATTGAGATTATTGAAATCTAACATCAATGGTGCTTTTTTGGACATTGATTTAAAATCACTGATTAATTTATGTTTAATTGATTTGAATCAAGCAGGTTTGTATATGAGGGAATTGCCACATATCTCAGTTCAGTTTCCAATTGAATGCCTTAATTATCTTGATCTAGAGTGGTGTATCATTTCCTGCTGAAATTTGCTGCTCATTCATTAAGTAAATGGCTGTCTGATATGTTGCATCTCACATCTACATGATCTTATTTCAATTCTCGGAATTCAAATTGGTAGCACACTGAAATCATGATTCAAGCGTGCAGCGATGAAAGTTTTTTTTTTGCTGAAAAATTCCAATTCATTCATGATATTGCTCCCATCCACCCACCTCCAATTCAGTTCCAAGCTCCACAATTAAGTACTGGTGTGCACGTGCCTTCATGACCAAGAGGACTAGCTTTCCCTATTAAAGGGGATTGAATTGGGACAAAATCCTTCCAAGTCTATCAACCCAAGCACATGGGGCACAATAATTGTTACTTCAGAATACTTCAACAATCATACCTACAGATTATCTTAAATGTTGCCTGACTACTGGAAGGGGGATTGAAAATATGCAAAAACATTCACCTCCATAATGTTTGTCACTGTTTGATTTCATAATAATTGGTTTCCATTCTGTGGTGAACCAGTGACAACGTAAACAACACTTTCAAGGTCCAACATGATCCAAGTGATTGATAGCAGGCTTCACCTGCAGACCAAAATGGTCCAATATTTTATATATATATATATATATATTTACAATGAGCCTTCATTCCAATCTCCAAGGACAAGCCAATCTTTCCATGCCATTAATCCCTGTCATAAACACCTTTGTTCTCCTCTCTCCCCAAGTTCAGTAAATTTGTTTAGAATAGAGGAAGCCTGGAGAGTTTGCCCATCACTGGTTTGCTGGAATATTGGGCAGGGAGGGGGGAGTAAAAAAGGACCAGAATATAAATACAGGTACTCCCAGACTTACGACCGTAATTCAGACCAAAGGATCAGTCGTATCTCCAAATTGTGCATATTTGCTAAAAAAAATAAAGAAAAAATGTCAAAAACAACATAAACCATGTAATTTTTATAAACTATAACAGACGCAAGCGCCTTAACGATAATAAATTTGCACCCTTAACTCTCGCTTATGCGCCAATCGAATTCCAATACGCAGACTACACATGTGCCAACTGAAGACTCATCCATGCACACAGAAATCAAGATGGCTATGCCCAGCCAACTAACAAAGTAAATGCACACATTTTGGATCTAAAATCCCTGTATCCCTATTATAGTTTGTCAAATACAACATAAACCATGTAAATTTTATATATTTTTTTAAAACAAATTTTCAGTCGTTTGTGCGGATGGACGCAAGTTGAATAGGTCGCAAGTCGGGGAGTACTTGTAAGTAAATTTGGTTAAAGATCTCCACAGTTGCAAGAGGGAATGTAGTGGATTCATGTGGGAGTTAGATGCATGGATGCAATAAGGATGGCAAGAGGAATTTTCCATTCTGGATAGCTGATGAGAACACAACTGCAGATTTTCAAAGGCTTATTTATCATTTTAAATCCAATACAGTGAAAAGGATTCATCTGTGAGCAGAACGATAGGTTATCTAACATTCATACAGCTTTGTAAAGAGAACAACTTAAAATAAAAGAAATAGGTCCAAGCAAGGACAGCATGACTGCGTTATCGCGAGGTTCATTCCAGAGCCTGATAGCTACGAGGAAGAAAGTCTTCAACTCTATTTTCATTTTCAAACTTGAGCATTTTCCCTCATGGGAAAAGGGAAAGTGTATCTGGGGTGTGATAGGTCTTGAAGTATGTTGGCTGCCTTTACTTGGCAGTAGAAAATATAGATGGAGCCCATGGAGAGAAGGGAAGTTTGCATCATGTTCTGAGTCACGTTCACCACCTTCTGTAGTACCATAGAACATTACAGCATTGAAACAGGTCCCTTCGCTGATCTATTTTTATGCCTCGACCCACTTATCTGCACCCAGTCCATAGCCCTCCATACTTCTCCTATCCATGTACCTGTTCAAATGCTTCTTAAATGTTAAAATTGAGCCCACATTCACCACTTAAGCTGGAAGCTTATTCCACATTCCCACCACTCACTGTGTGAAGAAGCTCCCACTTACATTCCCCTCAACCAGGGGTGGCCAACCTTTTAATTTTTAATCTTTAATTTAGATATTCAGGATAGTAACAGGCCATTTCAGGCCATGTGTACGTACCAGGAGTGTAGGCTAATTGGGCGCCATGGACACGTAGGCCGAACTGGCCTGTTATTGTGCTGTATGTTTTAATTAAAAATTAAAAGGTTGGCCACCCTGCCCTCAACTTTTCCCCTTTCACTCTTAACCCATGTCCACTATTTATCTACATTAACTCTGTCTATCCCATCATAATTTTAAAAAACTTCTATCAAATCTCCCCTCATTCTTCTATGCTCCAGTGTATAAAGTCCTAACCTTTCTACTACTCAGTTCCTGACATCCAGACAACATAATAGCAAATATTATCTGCATTCTATCTTATTGATATAATTCATGTAATTAGGTGACCAAAACTGCACACAATACTTTAAATTTGGCCTCACTAATGTCTTATAACTAACCCAACTCCTATACTCATTCCTTTGATTTATGAAGGCCAATCTACCAAAAGCTCTCTTTATACCCTATCCAGCTATGCTACTACTTTCAGGGAATTGTGTATCTGTATTCCCAGATCCCTCTGTTCTACCGCACTTCTCAGTGCCCTACCATTTACCATGTATGTCCTTTCTTGGTTTGTCACTCCTGTAGCTTTCTCCAATCTTGATCAGAATCAAAATTTTTCGTATTGAACAAGTCACAAAATTAATTTGGTGTTATGCAGCAGCGTCTTAGGGCAAATATTCATAAAACAATCAATTTAAAAAATTAACAAAAGTGCACAAAACGCTATGACCTTTTTGGATGGAGTTCGAGAGATTTTTTTTTTTTTAAAAGCACAGGTTGCAGGTATTGTTTTTCCACAAAACCCAGATTTATTTTATTGGGGAATATAAAAGGAACAAGATCTAAATTAAAGCCATCAGTATACCAATTTAAATTTGTTGAAATAGCATTAGCGGTGGTAAGGAGATGTATTGGGCTTACTTGGAAATCAGATTCACACTTGGGCATGGGAAGGTGGAATGCAGAAATTCAAAGTTGTATCCCCTTGGAGAAGATTATATATAAAATTTAAGAAATAAATATGGTATATTTTTGCAAATTTGGTGCCCATATATGCAAATTTTAGCAATAAATATGTAGTAGTGTTCTTCCTGCTCCTCGAGACCCGTGTTAATCTTCTCTAAATTATATAGAAATTCTGGTGGAATCCTGTGTGTTGGATAGCAACCTTCCAAGCAATCCCTCAAGTTTTCCTTTTATATTGCTATATATTATACTTCTTAAGAGCAGCTCTAGAAGCAACTTAACCAGGGGCCTGCAGTTGATAGAAAATTCTGGAAATGTTTAGCAGCTTGGGCACCAGAGGAACAGAGTTGAATGCTTTAAACTGATTCCCTTTTGACATACTGTTGCTTACTGTCCTGATGAATGTTTCTAGAATATTCACAGCATCTGAATTGGACTTTTTTTTTAAAAAAGCTTCATCATCAAACATCTGAGTGGGTTTCATTATAGAAATAAGTGAAGAGTTTTTGGTTCAAGCCTTATTTTAATTACTTTTAAAAAAACCTTTGGTGAATTGAGTGTAGGTTCAAATGGGGTTCATTGGGGAAATTGTAACCCTGCTTAATGATCTTACTCTGAAGATATGCCACATGGTTTTATGGTGGCCATGTTACTGGACTCCAACTCTTGGTTGGAACTCGATTTGCGGACAAATTCAACTTCCATTGTGGCTCTTCAGGCATTTCAAATTCTGTCAGCTAAGTAAATTAAAAATCATTATCAACAGCAATCTTGAAATTCCCAACTTACAGTAGAAAGTCAACAGGTTGACCACTACTCACTGTAATGGGAAGCTGTCATTCTTAACTACTCTGATACCAAACAACTCCAGGTTCACATGGTTAATCTGTGGAATGACCATGCACTCAAATCAGATCAGGAAGTTCAAGACAGTGTAAACTGAAGCTTGGCATTTCAGCAAGGATTAGATTTTCATCTTTAACCCACCAGACCTTTTCTTTACCATGAAACTGTGTTAATTGAAATCAAAAGAATTTAGAATTTAAAAGCATTCCAGGCAGTGAGGGAGGTTAGTACCGTCAGGTGAAAATCCACCCTGTCCACACATCTTAGAAGTCAATTAAATGTTGATGGAGAGAAAGTGTAAAGAACAACAAACTGTCCTGTTGAGAGGAAATGGGAAAAACCAGATCTCAGGACTGCAAGAAATCACAAGGTGAAACAGAGTGTGGGATGGTATAATGAAGATTTCCAAATTTGATAGAAAATGGACACTCCCAGAGGTATTTCTATGTGCTTTACAAGGTTCGACACCGTGAGCAGGAAAGGGCTTTGGCAAATACTAGAGCGCATCGGATGTCCCCCAAAGTTCCTCAACATGATTATCCAACTGCACGAAAACCAACAAGGTCGGGTCAGATACAGCAATGAGCTCTCTGAACCCTTCTCCATTAACAATGGCGTGAAGCAAGGCTGTGTTCTGGCACCAACCCTCTTTTCAATCTTCTTCAGCATGATGCTGAACCAAGCCATGAAAGACCCCAACAATGAAGACGCTGTTTACATCCGGTACCGCACGGATGGCAGTCTCTTCAATCTGAGGCGCCTGCAAGCTCACACCAAGACACAAGAGAAACTTGTCCGTGAACTACTCTTTGCAGACGATGCCGCTTTAGTTGCCCATTCAGAGCCAGCTCTTCAGTGCTTGACGTCCTGCTTTGCGGAAACTGCCAAAATGTTTGGCCTGGAAGTCAGCCTGAAGAAAACTGAGGTCCTCCATCAGCCAGCTCCCCACCATGACTACCAGCCCCCCCACATCTCCATCGGGCACACAAAACTCAAAACGGTCAACCAGTTTACCTATCTCGGCTGCACCATTTCATCAGATGCAAGGATCGACAATGAGATAGACAACAGACTCGCCAAGGCAAATAGCGCCTTTGGAAGACTACACAAAAGAATATGGAAAAACAACCAACTAAAAAACCTCACAAAGATAAGCGTATACAGAGCCATTGTCATACCCACACTCCTGTTCGGCTCCGAATCATGGGTCCTCTACCGGCATCACCTACGGCTCCTAGAACGCTTCCACCAGCGTTGTCTCCGCCCCATCCTCAACATCCATTGGAGCGCTTTCATCCCTAACGTCGAAGTACTCGAGATGGCAGAGGTCGACAGCATCGAGTCCACGCTGCTGAAGATCCAGCTGCGCTGGATGGGTCACGTCTCCAGAATGGAGGACCATCGCCTTCCCAAGATCGTGTTATATGGCGAGCTCTCCACTGGCCACCGTGACAGAGGTGCACCAAAGAAGAGGTACAAGGACTGCCTAAAGAAATCTCTTGGTGCCTGCCACATTGACCACCGCTAGTGGGCTGATAACGCCTCAAACCGTGCATCTTGGCGCCTCACAGTTTGGCGGGCAGCAACCTCCTTTGAAGAAGACCGCAGAGCCCACCTCACTGACAAAAGGCAAAGGAGGAAAAACCCAACACCCAACCCCAACCAACCAATTTTCCCCTGCAGCCGCTGCAACCGTGTCTGCCTGTCCCGCATCGGACTTGTCAGCCACAAACGAGCCTGCAGCTGACGTGGACTTTTACCCCCTCCATAAATCTTCGTCCGCGAAGCCAAGCCAAAGAAGAAGAAAAAGACTCTGGTACTAGCTCTTTCCTCGAGTCCCTTTGAGAGATATTACAGAACATTGTCCTGAAGAAAACCAGGTGACAAGTAATACAGGGAAAAATGCTCTCACCCTTGGAACCCACCCTGTGCTTCACCTCAAAAGAAAGCTTGACCTCATAAATACCCCCAAGAACCCTCTCTGTATAAATAAGAGCCAAAACTCTGATTTGCCTGTTCATGCTGCTGGTGGCTTAAAAAGGACAATAAAACTCAAAAGAGTTTTAAAAAAAACTAATGTCATCAGCAGTAGTTTTTGTTTCCTAAAATATGAAGCTTAAACTGAAAAGCTGCACTGTGTTTCATTTATGGTTATTGCTTTTGAAACTATATTGTAAAGCTTATAAAAATATAGCAGGGAAATTTAAGCAAACTGGTATGCACTGCTACATGGCTACCTGGAGGCAGTTCGACAAACAGTACCAGCCTCCACCGCCACTCCCAGTGCCAGATTCAAACCAGACAACAGAACACAAGACCTAAATTTCAACCGAAAAGGATCAAGGTTTGCAATAATTACTTTTGATAAAGATGATAATGCATTTATTGTTATGTTTGGGACAAAGACAATTTTTTTTAAATTTTCCCCCGTGCTCCACAGTTTTAAATTTGTAATCAATCAATTCAAATGTAAATAAAGAGCACTTTCCAGACTTTATTCAAGATTATTTGTGTACATTTTGGTTTGACCATATAGAAATTACAGCAGTTTTTAGACATCATCCCCTCATTTCAGGCCACCATAATGATTGGAACATTTGACTTCACAGGTGTTTTTGATTACTAGAGTATGTTTAATTGATTTATTGATGCAGTTTATATGAGAGCTGGGCTTTCTTCTAAGCTTTTGGTCAACTTTGGAGTCTGCAGATGCCATTTTTCAAAATGAGGACCAGAATTATCTAATGAAAGTCGAATAAGCCATTATGAGGCTGAAAAACGAGAATCAAACAGTAAGAGACATCATCCAAACCTTAGGATTACTAAAATCAACAGTATGGAACATCATTAAGAAGAAAGAGCTCAGTAATCGCAAAGGTTTTCAAAGGATGATCTCCATTGCTGATGACAGAATTCTCATCACAATGAAAAATATTCCCCAAATGTCTGTCTGACAGAACAGAAACACTCTTCAGGAGGTAGGTGTGGATGTGTCAATGACCACTGCCTGCAGAAGACTTCATGAACAGAAATACAAAGGCTACACTGCAAGGTGCAAACCAAGGCAAAGGTGGTGTGCTTTGGATCTTGGGCAGTTCCTTTATGCCTCCACACTTTGCTCTTGCCATCACTCTGATACAGGTTAATCTTGGTCTCATCTGTCCTCAAGACCTTTCTCCAGAATTCTGCAGGCTGTTTTAAATACTACTTGGGAAACTGTAATCTGACCATCTTTTTTGTGGCTAGCTAGTGGTTTGCATCTTGCAGTGTGGCCCCTGTGTTTTCTGCAGACACTGGTCAGATTTTTCTTCATTATGATGAGAATTCTTCTGCCATCAGCAGTGGAGGCCTTCCTTGGCCCACCAGTCCCTTTGCGATTGCTGAACTCGCCACTACTCTCTTTTTTCTTCATGATGTTCCAAACTGTTGGTTTTGGTAATCCTGAAGGTTTGAGTTATGTCTCTTACTGTTTTATTCTTGTTTTTCATCCTCCTGATGGCTTCTTTGACTTGCATTGGCACAACTCTGGTCCACGTGTTGAAAAATAGCAACTTCAGACTCCCAAGGTGATCGAAAGCATAGAAGCAAGCCTAGCTCTGTTATACCTGCACCGATAAAGCAATCAAACATACCTGAGTACACACAAACATCTGTGAAGCCAAATTTTGATGCCTTGAAATGAGGGGGACACTGTATAAAAATTGCGGTAAGTTCTACATGGGCAAACCAAAATGTATACAAATAACCTTGAATAAAATCTGGAATGTGCACTTTAATTGCATGTGAATTGTTCAATTATAAATTTAAGTCCAGAGCACAGAGGCAAACAAAAGAAAAAATGGTCTTTGTCCCAAATATTATGGAGAACACTGTTTAAGGTACAATGTACTTCTGCACCAAAATTCTTACTTGCTGTAGCCAAACAGGTACTTTGTAAAACAAAAGCAGCAATAATATAGGTTGTACCTCTTTTATCTGGCGCTCTGTGGTCCAGCAACTCCCATGGTCCAGCATGTTTGATTCTACCGCCATTAGTACAAACTCCCTACAGACAGTGTGGGACTTGAACCCCAGTCCAGATCATGGCAGATCCAACCTTTACAGCGCCCGCGATTAGGGCTGGGGTTTGAGTCCCACACTGTCTGTAAAGAGTTTGTACTAACGTCCTAATTGCTGGTGCTGTAAAAGCGTGGCGCTAACTGATACGCTAACCGTGGCCACCCCACATTATTTCCTGTTTTAAACTTTGTTCTACCTTTGAAATGTTTACATCAGAGCTCCCTCAGGTGTCAATTTCCAGCATTTTCTGTGGTCCAGCAATGGCCAGGTCCAAATGTCACCAGATTAAAAAGGTACAGCCTGTATATATTAAATTACTGTATAGAAGAAGATAATAAAAAAATTATACCTAGTAAAGAGATAAAAGAAAGTAAAATGGACTTTCCATCCTGCAGACAGATGTGGTCTATGATTGGGGTAGCAAGAGAGGGGGGGTGGGGAGGGGTTGAAGGCCTGACTGGAAAGAAACTGTTCTTGAAACTAGAGGTGCTGATCTGCAGGCTTCTATACCTTCTGCCCAAAGGTAGCAGTTAGAAGAGGTTGTGAGCAGGGTGATGGATACCCTTTCTGATGTTGGCTGATTTCTTCAGGATGCAAGCACATGGAACTGCATAAACTTCATTCAATGAATAAGAGATCAGAGCTTGTGATGGACCTGACTTTGTTTGTTATTTTCAGGAGGCCTTCTGCATTTCTGAGTTACTAAATCAGGCTGTGATGCAATCACTCAGTACACTTTCCACAGTGCCCCTGTACAAGTTTGATTGCGTTTTCAATGACATGTCAAACCTCCTCAGACTCCTTAGAAAGGAATTCATATGCCTTCTTCACAGTTCTTTGATGTGCTGGCTCAAGGACAGGTCTTCTAACAAATGGACTTCCAGGAATTTGAAGGTACTCACCCTCTTCACCTCATCCCATCGTAATGTTGAAAAACCCTAAAAACAATTTTGAAGTATTCAACAACATTCCATACTTTCTTGAGACAGCCACCAGTTAATAAAACATCTCAATGCACTTCACAGGAATATTACCAAATGCTGTGCCACACGAGACAATCTGCAGGGGTCATGCTCCGGTTATGGATTTTTCTACATTGGAGAGACTAGGAGATCACTTCGTTGAGCATCTTCGCTTGTCTGCTGAAAATGCAGGAATTTCACAGTGGCAACATTTCAATCCCCCATCCTGTTTCATTGCCAATATATTTTTTTAAAGCGCCAAATTCAAACATGGGTCGTTGGCACTGTATTAGCATTGTGTTATCCACTACACTAACCGTACTGATGGGAGATGGGAGGAGAAAATGACAATAACACAAAGAAATAAGGTTGTACAAGCAGACGCCTACACAGCATTCCTTATTTGAACCAGGCTTTCTCTATCTGCAAGTATTAGGCAATTCCATGTGCTTACATCCAACAGTGTTCTATTAATAAAAATGTGTCAGCTTGATTACCCTAGAGCCATAAAAGATCATAGAAGTGCTTTGCGTAGTATTCAGTGTCGAAAGAACAGAACTGATCCATTCCCAGAGTACAAATTTTAAGCTAACCAAATGGTTCTTGCAGTTATGATCCAATAAATAATGAACAGCTGCCAGAAAGCCTCACTTTTAATAATCAGTAAGCAAAGTATTAACTGTCTCCTCTTTTCTCACAGGCAATAAATTTTAATCTTTAAAGACAAGTGTGTCATTGTAGACATCACCATACTATAAAGCACATAATACTTCAACTCTCACTCACTTTAATCCTAAAACCACATCTTAGTGCAGATTATAACAAAAACACTGCATTCGCTATCACAACATAACCTTCCAAATTATTTAATGTGAAGATTCCATGCCTTTCTTCAATATAAACTATTCAGGAATTTATTTCAATTATAATAGCTACTCTTTCTTTCAGAAGATGATGCATTATGACGTCTATTGGTCCTCGGTGTACCTTTCCAAGGCCATTCACAGTGACCATGATAAACATCTGATAATTTGGTTTACACAACTTCACTGAATGATGTTTGAAAAGCTTCTCTCATTCCAAACAATTTCATTTTCAAACTATTGGCGATTTATAACCCACAGACCAATAAAAAAACATTTTCGGGCTAAAGAGGTTGGTTAATTATTAAAATGTATAATTTACTGAATATAACATTTAATAAATTATTATTACACAAGAAGGCAAAGTTGAAACTTTTTCAGGTTTTTTATGCAGAGAACCATTGATAAAGTAAAATTCTTATCAATTCCTTCTGTATAATTCAACTTTGAAAAGGTTTCAATGTTCCATGAGAAACAGTAATAAAGCATCAAGAGAAACGTCAGATTCCTCCAAGAATCTGAGTCCACGTGTACCTTAAACTGCTGCACAATGTCCTCCAGTATAAAGGAGAGCACTTGTATTTCTAATGTAAATGTTGCATTTATACATGGAATAGATAGCATCACATCTGAAGTTTTAACCCTTCTAAAAGTTGATACTAACCTCAATCAGGTCAGAAACTAGCAGGCCAGGCAACATCCATCAGTCAATGATTTGGGTCGGGACCCTTTAGTGAGACTGATATAGAGTTGACTGACCATTTCTAACAATGGAATCTGCCTGACCTGCTGAGTTCCTCCAGCAATTTATTGTTAGATCAGATCAAAAATGTTTTTCAGCATGAAGTCAAGAAAACATTAACCACATAAGCATGGCTGAAAATTTATTACCAATATCCAAGAGGCAACCTGGCCAAAATTATTAGTAAACTTTCTTTTTGCTGTCGAACGGTTTGATGAGCTAAATTTTCATCCAATCAAAATTGCCTAACAGTTTCCAGAAAAGTAAAATACTTCCTCGCCCCCAACTTTCTCCACGTGGTTACCTTGCTTTTCCCTGGTAACAATTTGCTCCACACTGCATCCCTTTTAATCTGCTGAAGTCTTTCAAATGCTTGAATTGAAAATTGGAGACCCGTTTCCATTAAATATTCTTCATTTTGGCTCTTCGAGGTTCTGTATAAACAGCAAAATGTATTCTACAATTCCAATCTGGTAGCATTGTTTTTATTTGTGACTTGTGATTAAGAATGCAAAGTAAAGCTGTTCCTGGATCAATTATGCAGTTGAATGGCCACTCCTGCCTGAGACACAGCCAATTTCCAAGTCAGGTCTGAAAATGAAGCGTCAATCCCTGGACAACACTATCTTTGAAGCATTTGTACAACATTGCCCTTGAAGAATTATTTTAAGCCATTTCTGAGACAACACAACTTTAAATCATGAGGACTGGACTTGCAAAAACAAAAACAAATCCTTTGGAAACAATGCCCAAGCTGTCGCTCCTCTCCCCTCTCCTCTACATCTGCTGACCTATCCAGCCATCATGTTTAGCTAAACCCTAGTCACACTCTCCTCTCCCCAACTTGACTACAGTCCTGCTGCCCAATCTTGCCCACCCTACAGTGTGGCAATCTGTTCTCCTTTCCCCACAAGACCTGCTCCCCAGAGTTCAGGAATGCCAATAAGTGGCTCCAAAGTCACAAGGAGGAGGAGCACATTTTAAAAGAATAGGAATATGTCACACTGGTTACAATCAAGATCCATAACTAAATGTGAATATGATAGAGCAAGTAGCAAGTCGTTAGCAATCCTGATGCAGGGTCTCTACCAAATTATCAACTAGATCTTTACCGCCACAGTTGCTGCCTGATCTGCCTCCAATGGCTTTTTGCTTTAGCAAGTCAACAGAATTGAGGTCAAGAGGCAGTGCATAATGGCTTATTGCTATAGAACACCTTTATTGCATTCTAAACTGCAGCATTTTTTAAAGAAAGAGTTTACAATTATCACATTTCACATTTAGGTTGGACATGGACTTTGAGGCAGTAAGCAATTTATCCCATGAGGGACAGCTCCGACTATTGGCTCCTTAGCCACACACTCTGAAGGTTCATGGCTTCTCTCAGATGGAGAAGGATTATTATTGCAATAACACATCAGTGGATGACTGGAGCCATACATAATACACAGGAGAAACTCAGCAGATCATACAGCATCCATAGGAAGTGAAGGCTAACCAACACCCGGCCTGGGCAGAGAGAAAAGAGGAAAGGGAAGTGGGAAAAGCACATGCAAGAGGTAATGGGTTGATACAAGTGCGAAGGTAGAAGAAAAAAAAATATGCAAAGTGATGGGGGAGGATACAGCTCTCTGAATCGAGAGAGAAGGGGGGTGGGGAGCTGGAGGAAAAGAGCAGAGGGAAGAGAAAGACAGAGGAAGGGTTTTACTGTCACCTACAATGGGTTCCCACCACTAGACACATTTTGCCCTCCCCTCCATGCTTTCTGCAAGGATTGCTCCCTCTGGTACTCCCTTGTCCACCCATCCTTTCCCACTAATCATACCCTCAGTACGTGATCACAAGAAATGCTACACTTGCACCCACTCCTCCTCCCTCACCATCATTTGGGGCTCCAATCAGTCCTTGCAAGTAGGAGTCATTGACTGCATCCAGAGCTCCCAATGTGGCTTCCTCTGCATTTGGGGAAACTGGATGCAGACTAGGAGATTATTTCTTTGAACACATTTGCTCCATCTGCTGAAACAACAGCCCAATATTTTTAATTCTATACATCATTGTCACATCACTATGTCTGTGCAAGGCCTCATTTACTGCCTAACAAAGGCCACCAACAATTGGGGGAAACAATATATTACATTTTGTCTGGGCCCTCTCAAACCAGATGACATTAACAGACTTCTCCAATTTCTGTTGTCCACCTCAACCATGTCTCTTTTTTTTCTTTTCCTACCCCCTTCCATTCCTTCTATCAGTCAGTTACCTTTTATCCTCTTCCCCAATCGCTTCTCAGCATTTTTCTCTTCGACTCTGCATAAATGTACCCACTTATTATGCCTTACCCATTGGCCTGTGTTTCTTGTCTTTCCCCTTCTTCTGCTCCTCTCCTGTTCCCAAAACTTTTATTCAGGAACCTGTCTGATTTTTCTTATACTTCACCAGGGACTCAGTCCCAAAACATTCTTATCGATGTTGCATGACTTGTTGAGTTCTCCCATGCTTTTATGTATTGCACTCGATCCCAGTATCTGCAGACTTTCTTGTTTAACTCATCCAATATGCTTGAAGTCTGTAATATTATCAGATATTCTCAAATTACTTAAATTTCAAGTGTTGCTCCAGTTAAGCAAGAATTTCCCCACAGAGTAGTGGAATTAATTGGAGAATTTAAGGTCGGGGGTAATAAGTGGGTAAGTGGATTAGAGTCCACAGTCTTTGAACAGAGCTTGTTCAAAGGCAGTACTGACTCACATTTCTGATATTCCTATGTCAGGATCCTTTATCAAGATTAGAAGAGCCAGTATATCAACATCTGTGACAAAATACATTTGACTTCATCCGATCCTTCTCTTTGAGATTCCTGTCTGAAGATATTTGATGATGGGATGCAGTGACAACATAAAATGACTTGCTGAAAGAAAACAGAGATTTCTTCATGTACTTCTATAAATTTTCAGCATCGATTAAAGACAAAAATCAATGGGACAGTTAGAGGATTAAATACTTTGCACTCAAAGTTAAATAACAATTCCTGGGTTACGCATTATTTCAGCAACTCTTAGAAAATACATATAGATCTGGAATTAATTCCTCAAGATGTTGCACATTTCCCTCGTGTTGAAGATATTTGGGAGTTTAATTGCATTGATATTTTATATAATAAGAGGACTCTTATTATATCACTAGGATAGCCCACCAGAAAATTATATTCCATTGAAGGAACCCAAAAGACTTGCTTCTCTTTCCACAGGATCCACTTGATCTGCTGAGGGTTTCCAGCATATTTTATTTTCATTTCTAATTTTTTAATCTGCAGTCTTTGAGAAAATTAAATCCCTAACTTTAAAATCTAACTATCCTAGTAAGAGGACAAGGAGATCATGATAAGTTTAGCATTCCTCAACACTCACATCAGTGGGCTGAATCACACTGCCTGCACTCTGGAGAGAGCACCACCGGAGAGACACTCTGCATTAAGATTTCCTGGACTGTCTGCACACAAACTGAAGCCCGGGGGCCAATAAGTCATACTCCATGTGATAGTACAGACCTATCACCAATGTATATAGTTACAGTATCTAGAGTATGTAATGACTGTGCTTACAGCGATTGGCTGAGAGCTTAGCCACACCTACTGTCTGGGCCTTAAAGGGTTGTGTCCCTAGCCAGGTCGGATCATTCCGGACTGGTCGGCCACCTGTGAAGAGCTCCTGTCTTTTGCTAATAAAATTCTAGAGCTCATCGAAAGGACCAAAGCCTTGGTTTGGATCAACAAGTCTGGTTCTTTCGACGAGCTCTACACTCCATTGTTGAGAGTCTCCATCAAGCCAACTGGCAGAGCAGTGCAGTGATTTGCATCACATCCACAGCTTGCCACCAGGTAGTGAACAAAGAGAAGTTATTCAATAAAGTCAGGCAATATCCAATGGAGAGAAGTAGTCAGTCAACATTTTGGATCAGTCACAGATAAAGACACGGTGAGACAGTTTTTTTCCCCCACAGAGTAGTGGAATTAATTGGAGAATTTAAGGTCAGGGGTAATAAGTGGGTAAGTGGATTAGAGTCCACAGTCAGATCAGCAGCGAGCTTGTTCAAAGGCAGTACTGACTCACATTTCTGATGTTCCTATTTCAGGATCCTTTATCAAGATTAGAAGAGCCAGTATATTAACCACAATCCTATTCACTGAGAAGTCACTTATACAATGGGAAAAGGCAATTGGTTTACTTATTTTACTTTGTTCTTTTATTCATTCACATTTTGAAGCTGTTTATGCTGTAAAATGGAAAAAAAAATCAAACCTATCTCATCAGTTTTTAAATGTCTCTACTGAAGTTTTTTTTTAAAAAAACATTAAATTACCTTTTGCAGCCTTTGACCACCAGACATAGGGCAATTCCAGAGTTGGTCCTCAGAGTACTCTCTCCAAGCCCTGCTCATCCCTCTTAAGCCCAATCCACCCTTTGGTTCTGGAGGAACAGCTCATCGGATCTGGAGAAAATAAGTGTGGGCAGCTGAAGACTGTGGATAGTCCGCTAGGTTATAGACTTGGTCCAGATCTGCTCCAATCATTTTTAAGCCAAGGGAAATTGTTCCTGTCGTTCACAGATAGCAAATGAGACCTCACCATTCAAGGAAGGGAGAGAGAAATGCCAGAGTCATACAGCATGGAAACAGGACCTTTGGCCCAATTTGCTCATGCTGAACCAAAATGTCCCACCTACACAAGTCCCACCTGCCTGCTTGGCCCATATCCCTCAAAGCCCATCCAATTCATGATTCCACTCAAATGTTTCTTCAATATTACAATAGTACTTACCTCAACTATCTCCTCTGGCAGCTTGTCAGCTTATTCCATACACCCACCACTCTCGGTGTAAAAAAATGAACCCGTCAGGTTTGAATTAAATCTCTGATGTTCACAGCATCTGGGGGCTCCTTATGCACCAAAACTAACCAACAGTAAAAACAAAAAAAGGCACACAGATCTTCAGAATGAGCAAATTTGGTTCCAGGAATAAAGTTATCTAGTGATTTTAAAAAGGCCCCAACTTCATCTGGATGTTGTGCTCAAGTGGTTTCCTTTTCACATAGAGGGAGATCAGAATACATTCTTCAGGTGGCAAACCTACCTTCCTGTCGAGTGAGAGATCAAATAGACTTTAGAATTTACAAGAAAGAGTTAATGTCATTGAAACTTACAAAGGCCCTAAAAGGACGTTTGAATGGTGGACACTTCCCCTGACTGCGGAATCTTGGACCATTGGTCAGTCAAACAACTGGCTGCTCAGGATTGGCACATGCAGATTTTTCTTCAAAGGATAAAGAAACTTTCAGATTCTCCACCCTGGAGAGTTGTAGAGGCTTAGTTGCTAAGTTAATTCAAAACAGAAATCGATGGATCTCTGGGCAATAAAGAAATCAAGTAAAATGGAGATAATGTTGGAGTACACAGAAGTGGAAGTTATGTCACCATATTGATAAATGGTAGAGCAGGATCAAAGGGCCAGATGGCCTGCTTCACAGGTTGCTGTGTTCTGGAATCAATCCAACACACAAGCTCATAAAAAGATTAATGGAGTCAGGTGTGAAGTGTAATTGCTGAGGCCTTATTATGGAGTTAGAAGATTCAAACTTTAAATGTTATTAATTTGTATATACCCTGATGCCATATTATCTTTTCATTACCACTGTGTAAAATTAATTGGGCAATCATCAGGAGACTAAAGAGGTGTTTCTTCAGATTTATTTACCAGCAGATTCACAGTGGTGTTTCTGGCAACATGCTTCACGGGGCAGAAAACAAAGCAAGAAAGAAATGTCTGGCTCAACAAAAGATGTGAGCATTTATTAGTGGTCATAGTTCTAATTTATTGACAAAGTACATACAATGACATCACATACAACCCTGAGATTCTTTTTGTTGCGTGCCAAACAGAATTTCTAATTACCTCTAACTGAACTGTACTCAAGAAGAATGATAGATTAATAAATAACAGTACTGTACTTCTCCTGTAAGAGTGCAAACAGTAAGTGGTCACCTGAGGATATGACCCTGCCCATCTCTGTGGGTGCCAAGGTTTAGATTATACCAAACATTTAGAAAAGTATTTTTGTCTATGATGTCATTCATTTTTAATTGAAATTGTTCATCTGCTCATTGATACAATACCAAGTACCAAAAAGTGCTTGCGATTATTCCTTCACCACCATGACCACCGTGGGCCATCTTTCTTTTGTGCACTGACATGCATTCAACACACAATAAAAACCCACCTTCATTCCACTTACTGGTAGCATTATTTCGCTCATCTGATTGAGAGCTCAAGTCACACTCCAGAAAAACAAACACAAGCACCTTAGTTGACTCCGAGCAGTCCAAAGCAAGTGCTGCAATATCAAAGATGACACTTTTGGGTGAAAATATTGAACCAAGGTCCTGTGAGCCTTTGCAAAGGAATGAAATATAAAGGTGGTGGCATTACTGTAAAAAGCAAGGAGTACCCTGAGTCAATATTCATCCCATAGACAACTTGCATTACTGTCAGTGGTACTTTGTTGTGAGTGATCTGCACCATAATTGATGTTATGTGATAATACTTCTTGGTCAGTAAAGCCCTTGAACAAAAACTGTCCACTATTGATTGAGAACACAGCAGCATTTTTTTTTTTAAATGTAGACATACAACATGGTAACAGCTCTGCCCAATTAACCAACAACTCCAGTAAGTTTTAAAAAGTGGGAGGAAACTGGAGCATCCAGAAGAAACCCATGCAGACACCAGGAGAAAGTACAAACTGCTGACACACAGGGCCTGATTCGAAATTGGGTTGTTGGCGCTGTGATATAGTGTCATGCAAACCGTGACTTTGTTTCTCCCCACCACCACCACCCCCATCAATATTTGCAACCAGGTCAGGGAGCACAATATACATGCCCTTCAACTCACTGAATCAATGTCAATTATCAAACAACATTTGCACAAAAGAAAGGGCCCCAACTTGAAACACTGACTGATCATTTCTATCCATGGATATTGCCTAACCTGTTGAGTCCCTCCAGCTTCTCATTGTTTGCTCAAGATTGCAGTTCTCGTGCTTCTTCATCATTTACACTGAAACCATTTTTTTTTTTTTTAAATTTCCCCGCTTTCCCATCTAATCCATATAGTTTCTATCACTCACCTACACACCCAGGTCAATTTTCAGTGTTCAATTAACCTACTGGCCTGCACATCCTCGTAAATATGGGAGCAAACCCATACATGTCAGGGAAAATCTGTAAACTCCGCACAGAAAGCACCACTGATCAGGATTAAACCTGGGTCACTGGGTCAGCAGCTCTACCCACTGCACCAACATGCCATCTTAGCACTGGCTCAGCCCACAAGTTGCTGAAGTTGTGTTTACCCAATCCAACCCATCCCCTGCCCAACAAACTGCCTTAAAATCTGCATGAAGACACAAGCTACCTGTATAAATCCACATAGGGACTCAGATACAGTATTAAATAAGAACAAAAAGGTACAGAAGTAACTATTATACATACAAAAATAGTTTCCTCAACTATACTCCATATTCTTAATATATGTAAGCTCTGACATAACAGATCTGTATAAATGGAAGGAGGGGAGAGGAAGGGACTGTTTTGTTTGTGAGAAAAAGTTTAATATTTTGTAAAGATAAAATGTAACTTTTTCATATTTTTTGAAAAAACATCTTCAAAAAAAAAACAAAAAAAAAAATACAGCTTCCTATGAAAATCCAATCACCTGCAGCTTGGGTACAAAATGTAAGAGAGATCCAAATGCCAGATCTCAGAGATAACAACAACATCAGTGCCAAAGCCTCAGTGCATACTGAGGGTATCCCATTCTTAAGGCAGCAAATGTGCATCTGCCTGCACATCTGGAGATGAATTTAGTATTTGCAATTGGTCCATCAAAAGAGCTCACGACCACCCTCTCTCAAGGGCTTGAAAGACCTCATTGTGCTTTGAAATATTTTGGGCTCCATTCTCCGTCAACCATCAACACAAAAGTTTAGTGGACAATTATCATTTCACTGTCCGAGAATTTACTTGGTGAAAATGAAATGCCATCTTGTGTTGTGACTGCAGCCAGTCCTGAGAACTCAGGTCTGTGAACTGCTGGCTCTGGTAATAAATGATGCCAATGGTACTCTGAAAGCTGCACCCAATACTTTGGGTGACCTGAAAAGTCAACCCTGTACCTTCAAAGTCAGTTCTTTTATCCAGATCAGCCACAGACTCCAGTTGGTGTTCATGTACACAAAAGAGGAACAGTCAAGCAGCAAGCACTAACCAAAACCCAAGGCCTTCCATCCAAAATGTTCCTCAACTCAGTGTTTGATAAGGATCCCATTGAAATAGCAGCTGCACTTGAAAAGGTTCTTCAATAACTATGAAGGACATAACGACATTTATAAAGACAAGTTTTGTCGAAAGACAAAAAACAGAAGCATAAAAAGGCTGAGGGGTTGGTAAAGGGGAACTTGAACACTGGATCATGGGATGAACTACTTGAGTAAAAGCAGTCATCCCAGAAGACTGGAATACCCCTTGGAGGACATCTGATCTTTGATCCAATAGATAAGAGCAGCTTTAGTCAGGAAAAGGAGGAGCTATTTATTCACAGTCTCTTGTTATTCACTTCTGATGGGCACCAGGGATGGTGAAAAAAAATCACAGCATCAGAAGGATTAGTAATGATTGTGACCATGAAAAACTGATACAATTTCCAATTTTCACCGTGTATTATTATCCATGTATCACAAAACTGAGAAAGTGTGAATGCTACTTAATTTATTTGCAAAATACTACAATATTATCTTTAAATAGTACGTAAAATAATTTGATATACATGCATTGTGCTGTTTTGACTTAAAGTTATGGAATAATATCTTTATATAATTAGATTCTCTACACAGAATTAGATGCAAACTTGTACCCTTCTGCTGGAGGGAAGAAAACTGAAATATTAAAGGTGTTCCAAGATCAAACCAGCAACCACAAAGAAGGCATATCACACAGGGGTAAAGATGAACAATTACTTTATTGGAGGAGGAGAGCGAGGGGGAGGAGAGCGAGGGGGAGGAGAGCGAGGGGGAGGAGAGCGAGGGGGAGGAGAGCGAGGGGGAGGAGAGCGAGGGGGAGGAGAGCGAGGGGGAGGAGAGCGAGGGGGAGGAGAGCGAGGGGGAGGAGAGCGAGGGGGAGGAGAGCGAGGGGGAGGAGAGCGAGGGGGAGGAGAGCGAGGGGGAGGAGAGCGAGGGGGAGGAGAGCGAGGGGGAGGAGAGCGAGGGGGAGGAGAGCGAGGGGGAGGAGAGCGAGGGGGAGGAGAGCGAGGGGGAGGAGAGCGAGGGGGAGGAGAGCGAGGGGGAGGAGAGCGAGGGGGAGGAGAGCGAGGGGGAGGAGAGCGAGGGGGAGGAGAGCGAGGGGGAGGAGAGCGAGGGGGAGGAGAGCGAGGGGGAGGAGAGCGAGGGGGAGGAGAGCGAGGGGGAGGAGAGCGAGGGGGAGGAGAGCGAGGGGGAGGAGAGCGAGGGGGAGGAGAGCGAGGGGGAGGAGAGCGAGGGGGAGGAGAGCGAGGGGGAGGAGAGCGAGGGGGAGGAGAGCGAGGGGGAGGAGAGCGAGGGGGAGGAGAGCGAGGGGGAGGAGAGCGAGGGGGAGGAGAGCGAGGGGGAGGAGAGCGAGGGGGAGGAGAGCGAGGGGGAGGAGAGCGAGGGGGAGGAGAGCGAGGGGGAGGAGAGCGAGGGGGAGGAGAGCGAGGGGGAGGAGAGCGAGGGGGAGGAGAGCGAGGGGGAGGAGAGCGAGGGGGAGGAGAGCGAGGGGGAGGAGAGCGAGGGGGAGGAGAGCGAGGGGGAGGAGAGCGAGGGGGAGGAGAGCGAGGGGGAGGAGAGCGAGGGGGAGGAGAGCGAGGGGGAGGAGAGCGAGGGGGAGGAGAGCGAGGGGGAGGAGAGCGAGGGGGAGGAGAGCGAGGGGGAGGAGAGCGAGGGGGAGGAGAGCGAGGGGGAGGAGAGCGAGGGGGAGGAGAGCGAGGGGGAGGAGAGCGAGGGGGAGGAGAGCGAGGGGGAGGAGAGCGAGGGGGAGGAGAGCGAGGGGGAGGAGAGCGAGGGGGAGGAGAGCGAGGGGGAGGAGAGCGAGGGGGAGGAGAGCGAGGGGGAGGAGAGCGAGGGGGAGGAGAGCGAGGGGGAGGAGAGCGAGGGGGAGGAGAGCGAGGGGGAGGAGAGCGAGGGGGAGGAGAGCGAGGGGGAGGAGAGCGAGGGGGAGGAGAGCGAGGGGGAGGAGAGCGAGGGGGAGGAGAGCGAGGGGGAGGAGAGCGAGGGGGAGGAGAGCGAGGGGGAGGAGAGCGAGGGGGAGGAGAGCGAGGGGGAGGAGAGCGAGGGGGAGGAGAGCGAGGGGGAGGAGAGCGAGGGGGAGGAGAGCGAGGGGGAGGAGAGCGAGGGGGAGGAGAGCGAGGGGGAGGAGAGCGAGGGGGAGGAGAGCGAGGGGGAGGAGAGCGAGGGGGAGGAGAGCGAGGGGGAGGAGAGCGAGGGGGAGGAGAGCGAGGGGGAGGAGAGCGAGGGGGAGGAGAGCGAGGGGGAGGAGAGCGAGGGGGGGAGAGCGAGGGGGGGGAGAGCGAGGGGAGAGCGAGGGGGGGGAGAGCGAGGGGGGGGAGAGCGAGGGGGGGGAGAGCGAGGGGGGGGAGAGCGAGGGGGGGAGAGCGAGAGGAGAGAGAGGAGATCGAGAGGAGAGAGAGGAGATCGAGAGGAGAGAGAGGAGATCGAGAGGAGAGAGAGGAGATCGAGAGGAGAGAGAGGAGATCGAGAGAGAGAGAGGAGATCGAGAGAGAGAGAGGAGATCGAGAGAGAGAGAGGAGATCGAGAGAGAGAGAGGAGATCGAGAGAGAGAGAGGAGATCGAGAGAGAGAGAGGAGATCGAGAGAGAGAGAGGAGATCGAGAGAGAGAGAGGAGATCGAGAGAGAGAGAGATCGAGAGAGAGAGAGGAGATCGAGAGAGAGAGAGAGAGAGGAGATCGAGAGAGAGAGAGAAATCGAGAGAGAGAGAGGAGAGATCGAGAGAGAGAGAGAGAGAGGAGATCGAGAGAGAGAGAGAGAGGAGATCGAGAGAGAGAGAGAGAGGAGATCGAGAGAGAGAGAGAGGAGATCGAGAGAGAGAGATCGAGAGAGAGAGAGGATATCGAGGGAGAGAGAGAGGAGATCGAGGGAGAGAGAGAGGAGATCGAGGGAGAGAGAGAGGAGATCGAGGGAGAGAGAGAGGAGATCGAGGGAGAGAGAGAGGAGATCGAGGGAGAGAGAGAGGAGATCGAGGGAGAGAGAGAGGAGATCGAGGGAGAGAGAGAGGAGATCGAGGGAGAGAGAGAGGAGATCGAGGGAGAGAGAGAGGAGATTGAGAGAGAGAGAGAGATAACAAAATTCAAAGTTATCTTCTTCTGTTGCTTGCAGAGAGAGGAACCACTGGCTTGGTCCGGATCCTTCTGGCTGCATTCGGAATGTTCATCCTTTTTGAAATCCCAACATTCTAAACTGTCCACCAGATTCATGCTCTGGGCCTCCTTCCACTCCACAGCACCCCCAGTGGTGGTTTATTGTCCAAGTCCAGGAATTTTTATATCATTTTTCTGTACATGCTTAGTCCAGCTCCCACTCTCTCAGAGGTCCACCTTCACCTTGGCTCTCTAAGGCAAGCTGTCACTTTTCAACACAAAAACCACACAACACAAAGGCCAATGCACAACACAAAACTCTAACATCTCCCCTGCTAAAAAAAATTGGTCCACAAGAATAAATTTTTAACAATTAATGGAAGTATTACATAAATAAAATAAAATAAACACTCCATTTTTTTTTACAATAAGTATGTGATTATATTCATATCTACCCAGATTAATATCTTGGCAAATAGTCTGCTATTACATTATCCATCCCCTTTATGTCTGTAATGATTAAATCATACTCTTCTAACATTAAGCTCCAGTTCACTAACCGTCTTCTTATTTTTCGCTTTTGACAGAAATACTAATGGATTATGATCAATATATATTATTAATGGTTTTTGAGCAGTACAAATATACACAAAAAATGTTGCAACGCTAAAACAAGTGCTAATAACTCCTCAATGGTCAAATAATTATGTTGTTGGTCGTTAAACTTTTTTGAGAAGTACGAAATGTAATGTTCTACTCCATCACCATCCTTCTTCTGTACACCAACCGCTTCGTTACTGGTGTCCATGGATAAAGAGAATGGCTTTTCAAAGTTAGGGGACAAAAGTACAGGCTGATGGCATAAAATGGCTTTTAACTTCAGAAACGCTTCCTGGCATGCATCTGACCAAATAAATTTTTCTGTCTTTCCAAGTAGTTTTGTTAATGGGAGCGCAATTTCTGTAAAGTTTTTACAAAATCTACAATAGTAGCCAATCATACCTAGAAATCTCCGAAGAGCTTTCTTATTACCTAGGATAGGGAACGCAGTGATAGCCAATACTTTTCCTCCAACCGGTGCCACCTGTCCCTGTACTACCATATAAACCAGATAAATTACAGTGGCATGTCCAAACTCACTCTTGTGCAAATTCACTGTGAGGTGTGCTTCCACCACTCTCTGAAATAACTGCTCTAATTCAAGCATGTGTGCTTCCACCACTCTCTGAAATAACTGCTCTAATTCAAGCATGTGTTCTTCCCATGTATCCATACTAATTACCAAATCATCCTAGGCTCCTGTGTGCTCTGAACCCTGAATTACTGCATTAATCATTCTCTGAAAAGAGCCAGGTGCATTTTTCATCCCGAAAGGCATAACATTACACTCATACAATCCTGAAGGTTTTTTCTTTGGCTTGGCTTCACGGATGAAGATTTATGGAGGGGGTAAATGTCCACGTCAGCTGCAGGCTCGTTTGTGGCTGACAAGTCCGATGCGGGACAGGCAGACACGGTTGCAGCGGTTGCAGGGGAAAATTGGTTGGTTGGGGTTGGGTGTTGGATTTTTCCTCCTTTGTCTTTTGTCAGTGAGGTGGGCTCTGCAGTCTTCTACTAAGGAGGTTGCTGCCTGCCAAACTGTGAGGCGCCAAGATATACGGTTTGAGGCGATATCAGCCCACTGGCGGTGGTCAATGTTGCAGGCACCAAGAGATTTCTTTAGGCAGTCCTTGTACTTCTTCTTTGGTGCACCTCTGTCACGATGGCCAGTGGAGAGCTCGCCATATAACACGATCTTGGGAAGGCGATGGTCCTCCATTCTGGAGACGTGACCCACCCAGCACAGCTGGATCTTCAGCAGCGTGGACTCGATGCTGTCGGCCTCTGCCATCTTGAATACTTCGATGTTAGGGATGATGTCGCTCCAATGAATGTTGAGGATGGAGCGGAGACAACGCTGGAAATGCAGAAATCTCCCTGCCTCTCTCTGTCAAAGAACACACCAGTATCCTTTTAAGAGATCAATATTTGTAAGAAACTTAGCCTTTCCCACCTTATCTATACAATCATTTATTCTGGGAATAGGGAACACATCAGTCTTTGTCACCAAGTTTACCTTTCGATAATCTGTACAAAACCTAATTGAGCCATCTGGCTTAGGCACCAGAACACAGGGAGAACTCCAATTTGAACTTGATTTTCAGATGATGCCATTTTTGAGCATATAATCCACCTCTTGATCCAACAATCTACTCTTTTCCTGATTAACTCTGTAAGGATGCTGCTTAATAGGCTTAGCATCAATGACCTCCACATGACAAGCCACAGTAGTTCTTCTTGGAACATCTGAGAATATATCCTTAAATTTCATATGTGTTCATTCCTTCCCTTTCTGATATGCATTAACTTGGTGTCTAAGTTTTGCAAAACGATAGAATTTTCCAGCCTGGGGCTTATCACTTTCTGTGCTCCATGACCTTTCCTGAAACTTGTATCCTCCTTACTTTCCTCAATAACTAGCACCTTGGTTGGAACCCTACTCTCCTCCTCAGTCATTTTCTCAAAGTAAGATTTAAGCATGTTCACACGACAGACCTGTATCTGTCTTCGACAATCAGGCATCTCAATGACATAGTTATTAACATGGTTAATTTTTTTTTATTTCACCTTATATAGTCCTGAAAACTGAGCTCTCAAAAGATTTGACTGCATTGGAAACAAAACCAATACTTTGTTGCCAGGTTTAATGTCCCTAATTTTTGCTTTTTGATCATACCGAATTTTCATTTTTCCTGAGCAGTTTTAAAATTTTCCCTTGCCATCTCGCAAGCCTGATGTAATCGGTTTTTAAATTTGAAAACATAGTCCAACAGATTTGATTGTATATTATGTATCCACTGTTCCTTCAACAATAGTAATGGACCCCTGACTTCATGACCAAACACCAAGTCAAATGGACTAAAGCCAAGAGTTGCCTCTCTAACAGCAAACAATAACAAATGGATTCCTTCATCCCAATCCTTATCATTTTCCATGCAATACGCCCTCATCATATTTTTCACAGTTAAATGGAACCTTTCCAAGGCCCCTTGAATTTCAGGATGACAGGCAGACGACACAATTGATGGGCTCCCAGTTCATACACCACCTGTTGAAATATTCCAGACATAGAATTACTCCCTTGGTCTGATTGAATTTCCCTTGGTAGGCCAAACAGTGTGAAAAATTTTAGCACAGCCTTCACAATCGTCTTCGCTTTAATGTTTCTCAGAGTAATAGCCTCTGGAAACCTTGCAGCTGTGCACGAGTGTTAAATATTCATTTCCCACTTTGGTTTTTGGCAATGGGCCAACACAATCCACTATCAGTTTTGAGAAGGGCTCCCTGAAACCAGGGATGGGTTGTAAAGGTGCCACTGGTGTTCCTTGATTAGGCTTGCCCACCAGGTGACAAGTGTGATAGATTCTACAAAACTTCACAACATCCTTTCTTAATTTCAGCCAGTAAAACTGTTTCCTTATCTTTTCTACCGCCTTCTTCACTCCAAGATGTCCTCCCAAAGGTGTACTATGAGCCAACCTTAATATTTCATTCCTCTAAGTTTTGCAAATTACAACTTGCCTGACTACCACCCAGTTTTCACTGGCAGGAATCACTTGTGGTCTCCACTTTCTCATCAATATTCCATCTTGAACAAAGTAACCTACTGGCACAGTTTCAATTTCCTGGTTAGACAGAATCTTATCTATTATCCCAGCAAGATCAGGATCATGCTTTTGTCTGGCTATTAATTCTTCTTTTGACAACAGCAAAACTAGATCTTTAGGTTTGTCCTCAATGCTTGCCTCCACTACAGGATCATCACAGACTTTCTCTACCTCTACCTTTTTTCTAGACATTGCTCTAGGAATGGCACACACAGGGTAGATTTCCAAATCCTTGTCAGACACATAAACCAATGAGTTTCACCACATGTATGACTTTACCCTCTATTAAATCATTCCCTAACAAAAGAGAAACTCCATCCACCGGCAGACTTGATCTTATCCCTATCGTAACTGGCCCATTAACCAAGTCTGTTTTCATCACTATTCTATTTAAAGGTATAGGCTCTGCTTCACCACCAATACCTTTAATTAAATTCACATCTCCAGTATCAGTCTCCTCACCAAAATTCAAAATGTTGCTTAATACAAACGATTGGGCTGCTCCAGTATCCCTCAGGATTTTAACTGGCACTTGATTGGATCCTTCTTTAACTGAAATGAAACCCTGAGTCAGGAATGGTTTCAAAATATCCTTAACATTCTCACTCTGAACACAGGCAGTTGGTACCACCCCTTTCTCTTTCTTCCTTTTCAGTGCAGGACAATTTGCTATTATGTGCCCTGGCTTCTTACAATAGTGGCAAATAACACTTGAAAAAATTTTCTTCACCCATTTCTCCTCCTCTCTTCCTTTAACCTCACTTCTAGATTTTCTCTCTACTTGGATTATCAGCAGTATTCCTTTGAAAGGTTTTCCCTGGTGTCCACTTAGACTTGTGGGTTAAAGCATATTCCGAATTTAGCCAATTCTTGCCAAGTTTTTATATTTTTCTCTGCCAAGTATACTTGAATATCATCAGGAGAACAATTTTTAATCTCCTCAATCAGATGATTTCCCTCAATAAATCAAAGTTATTTTCTACTTTCATTTCGGCACACCACCGATCAAAACACACAACATTCCTAGAAGTAAAATTCAGGTAAGATTGGGTTGCTGTTTTTTTTTTATATATATATATATATATATATATATATATATAAAACTCCTGAACTTTTTCTATTAGCCTCTGGAACTAGTTCATAAGATCAGAGTATAGCCTGCTTTACAAATTTGTAATCAGCTGCTTGTTGTACCGTGAGGCACGAGTACACCTATTGAGTTTTCCCTTCAAGAACATTTTGTAGCAGGAGGGACCATTGGTCTGGTGGTCATTTTAAATTTACAGCTCCTTTCTCAAAATGCTGAAAATACTGGTCTATTTCAGCTTCCTCAAATGGAAGAACTAACCACTTCTCTACTGACCAGAAACTCCTCCTCCTAACCAGCACATGGGTTTTGGGCTTCTCACTCTCTTTGCCTTCGGGTCAGCTTTAATTTAGCTAGTTCTTGTTCATGCTTCCATTCTTTCGCTCCCTCTTCCCTTTCTGCCTGCCTTGCTGCTTCCCGTTGAGCTTTCCTGCTTCCCGTTGAGCTTTCCTTTCTGCCTCTCTTTTTTCCCCTCGCTCCTTCTTCCCTTTCTGCCTGCCTTGCTGCTTCCCGTTCAGCTTTCCTTTCTGCCTCTCTTTTATCCCTCGCTCCCTCTTCCCTTTCTGCCTGCCTTGCTGCTTTCCGTTCAGCTTTCCTTTTTTCCTCTCTCCCTCTTCCCTTTCTGCCTGCCTTGCTGCTTCCCGTTCAGCTTTCCGTTCTGCCTCTCTTTTTTCCCTCTCTCCCTCTTCCCTTTCTGCCTGCCTTGCTGCTTCCTGTTCAGCTTTCCTTTCTGCCTCTCTTTTTTCTCTACCTCTAGTTTTCTCAAAGTTAACTTTACTCTGTAGTTTTCTCCTTTGTAAACTGTTCTAATGCAGCTTCTTGAAATACCCCTTTCCTATGTAGTGCTTAACAATTTTTCAGACAATTTCCTTTTTTTCATCCCAGTTCTTACTCCAAGTTTTAACTCACCAACAATAACCATCAGTTGTGACTTTTTAGCCATTTTTAAATTAACCACTGAAGGGTTAGCTATGAACTGGTCCATATTCATAGTGGCTGGTTTTTCTGCTGGTGATTTATACACTCACCGTTTATTTTTAATTTCAAGCTGGAGGTTGAGTCAAACTTAGACGACTGATAACTATGCACAAGTCAATCGCCCCTAAAGCTTCCAAATTGGTTTGATCCCGGATGAAACCCCCAAATTATGTTACAAGATCAAACCAGCAACCACAAAGAAGGCATATCACACAGGGGTAAAGATGAACAGTTACTTTATTAACAAAAAATTCACCTTCAAACTTTCATTCAAAATCCCCCCCTTTTATAACAATGCCCACTGGTTATTATGCAAATTCCTATAACAGTGTAAAACTAATAAATTCCGCAGCCTAAATATAACATACGTCATCAAAGTCTAAGCTACACTTCGAACCAGCCCACAGAAAAACTTAGACACAAAACAAGCACACAAGACTCACAAAACTTCGATCTCAACTGAAGCAAAGATCATAAACAAAATTCAGTTTGTTTGGCAAACTGAAGCCAAAAGATCAGAGAGAGAGAGAGAGAGAGAGAGAGAAATTCCAACATTCTAAACTGTCCTCCAGACTCATGCTCTGGGCCTCCTTCCACTCCACAGCACCCCCAGTGGTGGTTTATCATCCAAGTCCAGAAACATTTAGACCATTTTTTCACCTTCACTTTGGCCCTCTAAGGCAAACTGTCACTTTTTAACATAAAACCATACAACACATAGGTCAATACACAACACAGAACTCAAGAATATTGCAGAATATTCTATTTCAGTGAAAGAAATGTGTCTGGCCAATGTTTATCTCTTATCCAACATTATTAAAATGTTTAACTGATGACCATTACACAGTTCTTTGAAGCAGATTGCTTTGCCAACTGGATGATGGGTTTCCCACACCACGCCAGTGACCTACAAGCCATATGTTCATCAATGATCACAGAATCCTCTGGACTTCCAGAAATAAACTTGAGCAACAGGTGCTGTTTTGTGGTCTCTCTCGGTTTTGTGCATTCAAAGATCCAGCATTCTTCTTTTCAATGTTTGTAATCTGGTCAAGGACAGCATTTGTTCCCCATTCTCAGACTCAGAGACAAACCACATGTCTGTGCTGACAATCAGCACTCATCCTACATTAATCCTATATTTTTTTTTAATTCTTGCCACATTCTTTTCAATTCTCAATTTCTACAACACACTGACACACAATAGGTAATTTACAATGGCCAATTTGCCTACCAGCCTGCAAAAACACAGCAAGAAAAGCAGCAATAACTGTACACACAAAGGAGACTGTAGATGCTGGACTCTGAAGCAAATATACAATCTTGAGGAACTCATCAGGTTAAACAGCCAAGCTCCTCGAGTTCTTTTCACTCATTTGACCTACCCAGTTCCTTCCCCATTTAGCTCTAACACTGTAATTAGATTAACCAAGTGTTAAGTGGCTTTTCTTTTTTAACCTTTGCATGGAGCAATGAAAACATGATGACTATTGCAACACCAACAACCCTTAAAGATAGGATCAGGGCAGAGAAAGCAAATGCATTGTTCTGCAGCTTGACTCACCAAAAACTCACTTTCTTTTGGAGCAGAGAGTAGATGCAAAAAATATTCAGGTCAAATTACAGCAGACCAAAAATTTAACTGCCATGACTACTTGGGAATCAAGGTCACAATTTCCAAAAGATAAAAAGTGTCCATATCCACAGTCACCATGTTTTCACGGTACTGCTATCTTTGTGGTACAGTTATTTAAGGAGCCAGGTCGCTTGGAGTACGACCCAGTTCAATACGAGAAACCCACCAGTTATGCTCCCTTCAAAGTTTTCATTTCGATAAATACTCCTGCTCTTCTCCAAGCCACTTCTCCGGTGTCCTGGTCTCCATCCCATATTGTTAGTGCACACACAAGGCATCCCATATTGTTAGTGCACACACAAGGCATCCCATATTGTTAGTGCACACACAAGGCATCCCATATTGTTAGTGCACACACAAGGCATCCCATATTGTTAGTGCACACACAAGGCACCCCATAAATTCTCTGCTCACTGGATGCTATCTCTCTCCCACATCAAAGGGCCCAAATATTTGGGCATTCCCCACTCATTGCCTCTATGAGGCACTCAACTGCTGACTGACTCTTTCTAACCCAGATCCTAACACCTTGGTCTGAAACCAGAGGCACCCATGATCATCTCAGCTCGGGATGTGCGAATGAGCCACAAATGGCAGGCCCTGTTATCCCACAGCCACATGCAAGTTTGCTGCAGAAATCCCAAAGCCAACATGGTCCTTGGCGCACACACACAGTGACCCTTTGGAGCATTGGGTCTGATTCTTACCAAAATTCATCTATCCCTTTTATTACCAGAGAAAATGAACAACCATCAATGAGCAACTTCAAGTATTCATTCTATAAAAGCCCCAGTGACCTGACTTGTCACCACAATATTTGGCATCAATGATTCCCAACCATTCCCTTTTCATCACATCCAGATTGACTAATGCTTTAGAAGTAAGACAAAGAAAATAATGTGTAAAGGTCAGTAACATTTTACATATCCAATCCAACTCATATTTGACTTGGTGGGCATTTGGAAATGTTAACCCACATGGCAGCAGCCATCGACATATATCAACCCACAATTTTTTCTCCTGTCTCTACCCAAAAGGCAGAAGGATAATTTCTTTCTTTTCATTAAAAAATTTCAGCTGACACAAAGGATTTAACTTGCAGAATACTGGTCTGAAACAGGTGCAGGGTTGCTGCACACGTAGATCTTGGAAGAACACCTCTATTGGGAGAGCTATTCCACCCAGACTAGGTTGATTTTTCAAAAAGCAGAGCCAGTAGAGAGTGAGACAGACACTTCCATTGCAATCCCTGAGGATGGCAGGCTAGACCCTAAAGGTGGTGCCATAGTAGCGCATAGACTTGGAGGGTGGGGGGGGGGGGGGGAGAGGGATATGGGCTAAATGTAGACACATAGGACTAGATTGGTTGACATGGGCAAGTTTCTGTGATGTAAAACTCCATTCCAAATACCACGTCTGAAGAAATCAAGACAATTAAATCAAGAAAGCCTCCTTCCAACTACATACCACCCTCCCTCAGCTCATGAATCTGTTCTTCCTTCACAATTAACATTTAGAAGCAGCACTGAAAGTGGCAAGGACTCCATGTACCCTGGGTGGGAAGACTTCAATTTCCACCATTAACTACCATAGATCAGAGCTGCCAGGTGCTGAAGAGTGTAGCTCCCAGACTAGGTCTACCAGTGGCAGATGTGCCCAGCTTGCACTTATAGAAGCAAACACTATTTGAAGAAGTATGTCTTGTGGAGACCCAGGACACCCTCTCTGATGCTCTCTTCAACAGTTGTTGCAGTCAGTCACGCAGAAGGGGGGAAATGGCTGTGGTGCTTGAAGTTGATCATATTAACTCTAGAACACCATGAAAGGAGGAGTTCCAAATAATTATAGGAAAGATGTCCACAGTTCTGCATAGAAATTCCTGCCACAAAAAGAATCTTTATTATGGTGTACAACACTGGTGAACTTCAAATGAACAGTACTATAGCCTGAACTTTGGACTTACTGTAACACTACACCCTGCAATTTTATTGTACCTTCTGCACATATGTACTTAAATATGGGAAGTAACCAGGACTATTTGCACCTCAAGATTATCCAGAGTTTACCCACCTATCCATGGCAAGCAATGGATCACCGTCATTATGCTTGATCAACTGGACTAGCCACATAAATCACAAAAGAATACGTCAAAAGGCAGTATATCTTGTGTGAAGGCCCAATTTGCTACCACCACAAACTATTTCCACCAGGTCAAAAGATGGATGTCACAAGCCAGATATGATACTCTCCATTAGCCAGGATGAGTGTAGTCACAACAACTCTCAAGCAGATCAATACCATCAATGGTCAAGCAGGCTTCTCCATTGATGCTTCTACACCCCGCCTCCACCCCAAGTCACACTAATTCATTCCCCCCCATCACTAGCTTCAGATGTTGGTCACCTGCAAATGCACTGCAGTTCATGCATTCTCTACAAACAAGATGAGTGCAGCAGAATTCCACCACCTGCAGGCTTCCCTTCAAGTCAGACAACATGGATTTGGAAATATAATCACCAGTCCTTCATTGTCAATGTACTTTTTAAAAAAATCTTCATTGGGTTTAATTTTAAAAAAAACATTAAAAAATCATTGTCAATATCAAGCGTGCACTTCCAGCAGAAAGAAAACAATGGTTTGAGGCAGCAGTTCACAGTCCTTTTTTAATTTTGTAAAAGTTTCTTATGTAGAACTAGAAAGAAACTAAAAGTAAAAGGTTTTTTAAAAAAACAGCAAACATTCAAATCAACAGTCAATTCATTTTAAAAATGCAAATTAAATGAGCTCTCCTTGCGCCTGATGTAATTAGAGCGGCTGAACAAGTTCAACAGGTAGATTTCCCTCTCCAGCTGTGAGGTAACCTCCGACACAGGTCCCTGACTCTTCCACCTTGGTCCCAACCCCAGCAATCAGCTGCAGAGGAGTCTGGGATTTCTATTCAGGTTTCTCCATACATCCAGTGTTGCACTACAAGTATGAGAGTTTGTTGTCATACTCAAGTCCTGTGTATAGATGCATCGAAATTCTTGCCGGCTCCACCAACAACAGCAGTACATAGTATATCAAATTATCACAATGTACACAGTTGCCACAAATGCAAATAAAGGTCTTTTGATAAAGAAGCAATTATCCACACTTCTGCACCGAAATGTCTTTTTGAGGAAATTTTAGAAAGTTACTGCCTTCATGGCATGAAACCTTTAATGAAATTAATGAGTTGAGTGACAAATTTACTATCTTTTGCTTCCTTCTGTTGGAAAAATCTTGGAAGATTAAGCAGTATAAACACAGAATGAATTCACAATACAATATCAAAACATTCTCCCCATCTGTTTAAGATAAGTAATATATTATTATGGGAGCAGCAGCATGCAGCTTTGGTTCCTTTATCCCAATTATGTTCTCAAGCTCCCGCAGGATAGCATCAGGTATAATATAAAGTTCTCTTTGACCCCAAGTCTTGAATTGCAAATTAATTACTCCCCATTGGACTTTGCTGCATTTTCTCCTCAATTAATGTTACATTCTATGCTTGGATTCACTCCTTAGAATATTTCAAGATCAAGTTTGATAAATTATTAGCAATTCTCGACAAAGTAAGAATTTCTTTTCAATATGGGCGCTTTCCTTGTGCAAATTTGATAAACAAGTGTGTTTTAATCTCCTTTTGCTTTGGGACCAGAGGTCACAAAGGCAGGAAGGGAGGGGTGGAGGGGACCACTTGCTCTGATACTAAGAGAGGACCCCAAAATATGACTCCACAAGTGCAAGGTCTGTATTCATGCTCACTTGCACTGTCCAATGCCTCAAATGTTTCCTGCTTCTTGTAACATTACTTTGTGTACTTTTATTTTAAAGAAAGTTTATCAATAAAAACACAGAAGCTGGAAGGACTCAACCGGTCTCGCAGCAACCATCAGAGGTAAAAGTACATCACCAAAAGCTAATCAGCCTCTATACATGCATATAAAAACTCATGTACATGTAGGCATATGTGCCACGTGCAATTTTATGGACAGAGACACATGCCCAAAAATGTCATCATCAAAGTGACTCGCGTTATGATTTGTGCTAATCCACCCGAGATCCTGTCATCTCCAGTCCTGCAGTGGAATGGTAATACAGACAACCAAATATTCATGGTGCTGACATGACCATGACTGCAACAAAGAGACAAACAAAAATGTCATCCAGTATTGAACATGAGCATCCTTAAAGTAAAGGGTTAGTTCTGGAATACCAAGCAAATCCATCCATAATAATCTCGCCACGCCCCTCGACATTCTACACTACTTTCAGGCAGCCCGCATCATTAACATTCTGTAAATTACCATAAACCAGACTCAGCTGGACCAGCCACATTAATAATGTATTGCAAACAGGTCAGAGGTTGGATATCCAATGGTCAATGTCTCACCTCTCTGTACTGATAATAACCACACCAGCAGTGAGAGTATTTTTTTTTTTTTTTTCTTTTTTTCTTTGGCTTGGCTTCGCGGACGAAGATTTATGGAGGGGGTAAAAAGTCCACGTCAGCTGCAGGCTCGTTTGTGGCTGACCAGTCCGATGCGGGACAGGCAGACACGATTGCAGCGGTTGCAAGGGAAAATTGGTTGGTTGGGGTTGGGTGTTGGGTTTTTCCTCCTTTGCCTTTTGTCAGTGAGGTGGGCTCTGCGGTCTTCTTCAAAGGAGGCTGCTGCCCGCCAAACTGTGAGGCGCTAAGATGCACGGTTTGAGGCGTTATCAGCCCACTGGCGGTGGTCAATGTGGCAGGCACCAAGAGATTTCTTTAGGCAGTCCTTGTACCTTTTCTTTGGTGCACCTCTGTCACGGTGGCCAGTGGAAAGCTCGCCATATAATACGATCTTGGGAAGGCGATGGTCCTCCATTCTGGAGACGTGACCCATCCAGCGCAGCTGGATCTTCAGCAGCGTGGACTCGATGCTGTCGACCTCTGCCCTCTCGAGTACCTCGACGTTAGGGGTGTGAGCGCTCCAATGGATGTTGAGGATGGAGCGGAGACAACGCTGGTGGAAGTGTTCTAGGAGCCGTAGGTGGTGCCGGTAGAGGACCCATGATTCGGAGCCGAACAGGAGTGTGGGTATGACAACGGCTCTGTATACGCTTATCTTTGTGAGGTTTTTCAGTTGGTTGTTTTTCCAGACTCTTTTGTGTAGTCTTCCAAAGGCGCTATTTGCCTTGGCGAGTCTGTTGTCTATCTCATTGTCGATCCTTGCATCTGATGAAATGGTGCAGCCGAGATAGGTAAACTGGTTGACCGTTTTGAGTTTTGTGTGCCCGATGGAGATGTGGGGGGGCTGGTAGTCATGGTGGGGAGCTGGCTGATGGAGGACCTCAGTTTTCTTCAGGCTGACTTCCAGGCCAAACATTTTGGCAGTTTCCGCAAAGCAGGACGTCAAGCGCTGAAGAGCTGAAGAGTGTGAGTATAAGACAGCTTTAATAAACTAATATGTACACTAAGAGGTCTTGTCTCTCTGCAAGACAAACCTGGAAGGCTCGACTGTAGCTCTGGACTGCTTTATATACAAGGTCACCGGGATGACCCCTAGTGACCTCGAGGTTTAATTACATATCTCCACACTCTCCACTCTCAAAGCCCTGCCATGAGCTACAAGGCCCAACTTAGGATTTTATTGGAATATGTCTATGCTTGCATGAAGGCAGCTCCAACAATCCTGAAAGCAGCTCATTATCCATGGCATTGGAGCCCAATTGACAGACACCCTTTGGCCATGTGAAACCTTTGCATCTCCCCTGGCTATACTCTGTCTGTAATGTACACAGTCCACTGCATCGTGTCAGAGTTTCTTTCAAAACTTTTCCCAAACCCACAAAATCTGTCACCTTAAAGGACAAAGGCATTAAGTGCCCAGGAGAACCACAGGCACCCCCCAAGTTAAAAACATCCAATTTATGAACAATTCATACTTATGAGTCAACAAACTGGTTGGAAGTAGAATGCTGTCAACTTCCGGTTCAAGTGTGATCGAGTCAGTATCGCAAGAGAGTATGCTGTACAATGCTCTTTTTTAAATTTGGAACATTAAAGTTTTATTGTTATTGCTCTTTAAACCACCTCACAATATTTTGCAAGACTCTAAAATATTTGAAATATAGGCACTGAACTACAAAATAGAGAAAGTTAAGTGGCTGTATTTGCTGTCCCTGCTGTGATTAGGCTCCCTGCACTATGCTGCCTTACACTGATGGGAATCAGTTTCCCACCACCCCCCCCACCCCCCACCCCCTCATCTCTGCTCTGATGTGGCAGACCAGCAAATTACCAAACCACAGAGCAATGCCAGTTTGTATGGAGGGGAACCCCTAGGTTAGGGTTGGGGGCAGACCTGTGAGTTTCCAAATCACTGAACAACATGTTAGGACACTGGGCTCCCAGCAGGAGTGGGGACCTTAGGTTCTACAATTCTTTCAACCCCAAAAGTTCAAAAGACCCCCTGGCATTTATTGACCCCCGCCATTTTTCAACCCCTTGGAATAGTCCAATCAACCCCCCCCCCCCAGGGGTCTATATTGACAACTTTGGAAACTACTATCCTACACCATTCAATTATGTATCATGTTTAAGATAGTGTTTTTGGAAGTGTTTCTTAAATGTTTTACATGCATATATAGGTAAAATATATACTCTATACTAAGATAAACATTTGACTAACTGATGCTGAATAAGGAGATTATGTACTTGTTTCGACTTGAATACAAATTCAAGTTAAATACAGACCTAGGAAACAGAACTCATTTTTAACTTGGGGTCAGACTGTATACCAAACCAGTCCAACTTGCAAACACTGCAGACATCTATGCTGGGTCAAATTTCTGGAACAACACCATTACGTGAATCCCATTAGCACATGGTCTGCTGCAGACCAAGAGATTGCCGAGAACTCTCATGAACCATGAAATAACCAGTTGTTTCATTATTATGCACATCTAACCCATGTTCTGTAGTCATATAATCTTAGGCAGGAAAAGATTAATTGCTCAGTGCCATCTAAATCTAATGTCTCAAATAACTTGTGCCTTTTAACACCAGTTTTATTATCATTGTAATTTTAAGCATTTTTTATGGAAAGTTAAAATCTATGATATAACTGTCTAAATATAATGAGAAGTTGGCATTGATTTTGAAGGGTTTCTAATACATTCACTACAGTTAAAATAAACATCAAATTTCACATTTATAAAAAATGTATCAACAGTAGCCATGGAATCTGCGACAAACTTTTCAGGCAGCTATGTTTACTTGACAAAATTGATGGATAGATTTTAGACAAGAGTTGACCAAAGAGAAGACTGTCTGGATAAAAAGTGATAGTGTAGAGAAACTATATGGGATACAAAATTGGAACAGGTAGTGAGACAGGGTACTTAGGTAAAAACAGCTTTCAAGTAAGTTCAAAAAGGAGGATGAACCGATTTGGGTCTGGATGTGCTCCGAAATGAATGGTTCTGTAATGTGTAGCTGTCAGCAATAATGTAACTTTTGTTTTTTTTAAATTTTGAAGTGTATAAATTGTTTGAAACTCCCAGTTTACAAAGTGTGCTGATGGCAGCATATTTTCTCAAGACCACACATGCAACATCAAAAATTGATTTGCTTTCAGCAAGTTGTGGTCATGGGCTTGGACGCAGAGCCCAGTCTGATGTGACACTGAACTTTATGTAGTGGTCTTTCAGGCTACACTTTAAACTAAACATCCATCTAATTTCTCACCATAAATGTAAAATTCCCATTGCACTATTCAAAATAAGAGCAGTGAAGTCCCAGCATCACACAGTATCCCTCAGGCAGTATTGCTAAAATTGAGTATTTGGTCACCATCTCAGAAGTAAGTAGTCTGCTGCTTGAACCCCACCCCCACCAAGTTCCCCCACCACTGGGTGCTTTGCACCATCACATTGCTATCTGTGGGACTCCGCCACACATAAATTGTCTGCCTTTCTCATGCTTTGCAATGGAGATCACATTCAGAGATTTTCCATATGCTCCTGGTTGTTCTGAAATACACTTTGGTAATGCACGCTTTTTCCTCAATTTCTTTACAACATAGCTGCCAAATCAGATAGATTTCATATTTTGATTGAGGATCGTCAGCAAAAGCACTTCTCTGTGCCTCATTTGTGTAAACCCAGACTTGTAATGATTCAAGTTCAAGATAGATGTTTTCAAATGCACATACCAGGGCACTCAACTCCTCAAATGGCCTTCTGAATGAAGTCTTATTGCAAGAGGTTACACTGTGCTAACAATTAGATGTAGAAATGTTTCACTTCTGGAGCTGAGGACCATTAATTAATTCCATTCTTTAGGGACTTCCAGTCTAATGACTTTACCAGTATCCAACAACAAATATAATAGCATGCATCCCACTTAGTTGATACCTCAGATACATCATGAATTCATTCATTTTCAATACACACCTGAATAGGGAAGTTAATTAAACAGCTACTAAAGTGATGTGAACTACAAGCAAGCAGCTTTCATATTTACATCAAGACCTGGGTTAGAGATGACAAGTTAGAAGCAGCTGACAAGTAAACTTGCTGGTTTTCAACAGGTGACGAATACCAGAGTGCCACTTTTAAGATGCAAGAGGTAGGCAAGATGTTTCAGTTGGTGGGGAGACCAGAACTAGGGGACATAGCCTCAAGATTCAGTGTAGTAGATTTAGGACAGAGATGAGGAGGAACTGCTTTGCCCAGAGGGTGGTGAATCTATGGACTTCACTGCCCATGGAAGTAATAGAGGCTATCTCAGTAATTAAGGGAGCCCATCATCAGATCAGTCATGATCGCATTGAATGGCAGAGCAGGATCGATGGGCCAGATGGCCGACTCCTGTTCCTATTTCTTATGTTTACAGCACTCGACCCAAGCAACTATATTCAAGATGGAGTAATTCAACTGGCCAGCCAATACATATTTGGGAAGTTTCACAAAGCTGAAGGTGTGACTTACAAAACAAGTTGCCATCTTTGTACACATGGTCAACAAAATAGAATTATTTCAATTACCAAATATTATTTATCATTATATTCCAATTAATTTTGACATGCCAAAATACTGGGCTCCCTGATCACATTTTTTGTATGTTGAATCTGGCCACTCAAACCTCCCTCCAACTAAGGAAACAACATTCCCAACATCACACCAGCATTCCGTTCCCTTAATCCACAGAAGATGTCTTCTCTCATCTTTTTATCATCAAATGGCCTCCAAGAAATTGGAGTAACTTAACAATTTACTTGCCAATGCAGGAGGGGTGATTATGGTTGCCTTTGTGACTCCAAAGTACATGCAAGACTGAAATCATTGGGCAAAGCTCATCAAGGTCAGTACTTATGTTTTCCCCCACTTTCTCCTTGTGTGCTCACCTACCCCCTTATAAAATGTTCCTCAGCATTTTCCCTTAACCATTCAAGATTTTAAAAAAGCGCTTATTTTACCTCTCCAGGTAATCTTACTTCACTAGAACTACCCAAGCAAATTTTTTTAGCACCTTCTATTTACTGCTTATTTGACAAGCAGAAATGCATATCCATCCCAATGATCCCTTTGTTTTACATTGATATCAGAAATGTACCACATGCTCCAAGAGATCAATCTGAACTTTATTGTGAGCATCACATTGAGCAATAGAATTGAAAGATAGCATGGCAAAGTAAATCCCAGCACTGAACTTGCTTTCATTTGTTGTCTAGAGATCCAGGATTTCAACTTTTAGTAATGTGTATTCTTGACTCAAGATTTCCCAATTCCTTATTTTCATAATTTCCCGAGGAACATTCAACTTCTGTACTCTTCTTACTTGTGTGCAATACCCGATGCTTCATGTTGTGGGAGAGATTTTGGTGCAAATTGTGCTGTTGCCAGAGTCCTATAGGAGTGTTCAAGGATGATGTGGCAAGAGCCCCCCTTTAACAGATGCAGGTCAAGTCACAGGAGAACTTTCCATAAACAGCTGTATCTGAATGCAGCAGCTACACTTGCCAAATCGTGCAAAATCATTTCCTAACAATGATGTTTGAATTGAGCAAGATAAAAATAGCAACAAAATCCCAATTAATGGAAAATATAATATTTGAATATTAAGCTACAGATGGCAATATTGAGCTTTTGATCATTTTTCTTCTTTTAAAAGTGCTGCAGATAACATTCCTTCCTTAACAAGCTGGACACATGCCAAGCCATAATGGTGTATGTTAATGAACTGAGGATATTATGATAGCTCATTCCCCAGTGGTTCAGCTAATTATTTCATAAGATTTTTAAAATATTTTTTCCCTGGTCGTTTCTACATTCAGCACAAAAGCTACCAACCAGTGACAGTAAATTGTACACCATCAGTCTCCCTTAGCTCAAGGCCCCACAGTGGGTAATAACATCTCTCTCCTCTCATTGTTGTTATTTGCCTATAATATTCCTTCAGTCTCATTTCCATTTGGGTTTTTTCCAATCCCTGGACACTGTTGCTTTACTCCTAACCTATAATTTCCTCCTCCTCCTCTCATGTAGGAGAATGATGTGTACATTTAGAAGGGACAGTATATCTATCCCAATAATCCCTTTGTTTTACATTGATATCAGGAATGTCATTTATCCCATAGCTTCCAATAATTTCCTGAACCTTCATCAAATTAAATTCTCTATCCACTCATTTTCATACTAAATTTCCCGACTTATTTTAATCCCACTCATGTATACACTTGCTGCATGTCCCCACTCTCCTTCCATCTCATCTGATTTTGTCCACCACACATTTTCCTCCTCATTCTCCTTGATGCAAACACCATCATTTTCCTACCCTAACCATACCCCATCATCTCCCTCAAAATTGTGCTTGCTATGTTACCTTATTTTGAAACAGTAATCAGTTTAGAAAAGCAACCTCATCTGAAAATGTATGGCAGATTGAAATTAGACCAGCTGTGCAGGGAGGTAGATCTTGGGGCAGAGCCCTTGAGCCAACGAGTCAACAGCATGGAAACAAACCCTTCAGACAATGAGTCCATGGTGATTATCAAGAACTGAGTTATGATGTCCAAATTTTATTCTCCTCAAATTCCCGTGAATTCTCCTCAAAACTCCATCACTTACCAGTACACTGGGAGCAACTTAAAATGACAACAAATCAATTGACCTGGAAGTCTTTGGGGTGAGAGAGGAAGGGAAAGCTGGAGCATCTGGAGAAAGCAGGAAAAATATACAAACCTTTGCACAGGTGGCACCAGAGGTCAGGATTGATGAATCTGGGTCATTGGGGCTATGTAGTAGCAGCTCTACCCACTGCATGCCATGCTATATATGGATTTCACCATAGGATCAGGGGACTTTGCTATCGAGTATCCCCTCAGTGGAAACAGAGAGAGGACCAGGAATGAGAGAACTCCATGTCCCACCAGGCCTACCTCTACTCATCCTCTCCTCAGAAATATCCTCAAATCCATTTGCAACTTAGCTTTTGACCACCTGCCCAAATATATCCTTTGGCATCAGACTCTTTGCTGCATCAGTTTGAAGTGCCCGACTCCTGGTTTGTTGTGCCAGCAATGTTACATATGGGAATAACAATAAAATTGCTGTTGTGTAAGAGCTGACAGTTTCATAAAAGCAATATTCACACATTTCCACTGCGCAGGCTCCAGGTATAACTATCAGAAGTTGCTCTCTAGAAAAGACCTGCAATCTCATTAATCATGTGAGTCCATGGCCAACAAGGAGAGGTGGATTTTTTCTTTGCCCATTTTCTTTGGAGTGAGAGAGATCTGATTAAAGTATACAAGATGAGGGGTATAAATAGTATATATAGATTATCAAAACCTTTTTCTCATTAGGGTAATGCGAGTAGTCTTCGATATCCTGAATGTGCAACCAGAGGAGGTTTTGAAGTTAGCTATTTTTGTTTAAAAGGCATTTGGACAGCAATTTAAAATAGTCAGGCATAGAAGGATACAGTACTAATGCATGCCGATGGGATTCGTGTAGACAGGCAAACAGGATAGACCGAGTGTGGAGGGCCAAATGTCTCGTTTCTGTGCTGTCCATCTCTGATGCTAAAATAGATCGAGAACTTCAGAGTATTTAGGACTTAATCAACTTTAAAGGATTGCCTCAGATTAAGTAAGAAAGTGACTGGGTTGGGATTTTAAATCCTGGTGCTGCTTTGCCTTTTCCAAAATGGTGCCATGAAACTGAGTACATGAGAAAATGAAATGTATTTGAGGATCATTGTATATAAACCATTTAATTTTTTTAAATATAAAAAGACATACAGCATATTAACAGGCCATTTCAGCCCACGAGCCCATGTTAATCTACACTCCAATACGTTTGGAACAGTGGGAGGAAACCAGAGGTTCTGGGAAAAACCCATGCAGACATGAGAAGAACATACAAACTCCTTACAGACAGAGCAGGATTTAAAGTCCGGTCTCAATCGCTGGCGCTATAAAAGCATTGCACTAACCGCTACACCAACCGTTCTCCACCCAAACCCCCCCGCCCTTTATGTTCAGAATATCTGCACGTGTATGGCAGGACAATTAACAAAATACAATAGAGAATTTGATTTCTTCAGAATCTAGATGTGAATTCATCAACTTCTCCAAGAACACAACTCTTCTTCCAGAGAAAAGTTCCATGTTGAACAAACAAATTATTTGCTTTTAATAGATATATTCCCGAGTACAGAAAAGATAAATAACCAAAAGAAAGTTAAAATATTTCTTACCCAAGCTTTTTGTTTGATTTGCAGCAATTCTGTGCACAATTTCACAGAAGTATACTCTTATTTAGAAATATAACCTATTATTTAACTTCAGCAGAAACTAACTTAACAACACACCACCTACAGGAGTAACATATACTGCAGGTACTTTGAAGTTCTCAATACATTTCATGTCTATGGTGATTTTAAAATGCGATTGATGGGCAGGTGAATTAAATTTTGACATGTTCTAACTTTTTTTTTAAAAATTGTATCTTTTAAAAATGTCTTGTTTTACCATAATTTCACCTTCAAAAAAACCTCACTCAGTTACAATGAAGAAATTACAGGGTATCTTTAACAAAATCAGGATATCTTAACTTTACTGCAGATGGTGTAGACATTAAAAAAAAATCACTTGTAATGTAGAAACTATGGCCTGGCAGAACCTCTTTACAAAATGTTTGTGACCCCATCAGATATATACCCATACATATTTGTGTGCTCCATATTTTGATCAATTGCTTTTGAAAATGCTTCTGAATTGTAATTCTGAAGATTTTAAAAACATTTTAAAATACATATTAAAATTTCAAATGCATTCAATGCCAAACATTTGAGTTAACATTTTTCATCACAAGTCACGGGATTGCAGTGTTCAAGTGTCTTCAGTTATTTATATACAATACTTCAGCTAACATTTCATTGTTTTAATAAATAGAGAGGAGGGTGGGATGGGAGAGCTGGAGACAAGCAACATCAATTTACCATGCAAATAGCTCAAAAAAAAAAGTTATGTCCAGTGATGGAACATTGGAACTGAGAATTTCTGGGATTGATCAGTCACCTAGAAAAAAATGTCTACATTGAATGTGAAAGGTGACTGGCTACTACTGATCACTGTTAGACACTGAATATCCTATTTGAAAAGAATGGACATGGCAGCTTGGAAAATCTGGCTGCTGTATTTATTAGTATGAAAATCCTCAAGCAGAAGTATCCATAGCAAAGGTTGAAAGGGAATTATTTGCATGGAAAGGATAATTGAACTAATCACCCATTAATCTTTATTCAACAGAAGCCCACAAATAGTAAAAATCTAGATGTTCTCAACACACAGAATGAGATAATTTAGACATCCTTCCACTAAATAGAGTGGCACCATAAGTGGTCTTGAAACAGATCACTGACCACAGGGGAATATAAATTCAAGTGATTAAACAGTCAGAGTCATACTGAATGGAACAGGCCTTTCAGCCCAACTCATCTATGCTGACCATGTTAGTATTCTGGGCTAGTCTAATTTGCCTGCATTTGGTCCATATCTTTTCAAACCCTTCCTACCCAGTAATATGCCCAAACTCCATTTTAATGCAACGATTATGTGGCTTCTGCAGTTCATTCTAGATTATATTCAAATTTATTCATCTGATTTTACCAGTACATCTTGACAAAACAGCATTCTCCAGTCCACAGTGCCTCTCCGTCTGGAACCAGGTAGGAGTATGGATTGTGGAGAGTCATGTGGCCTCTCCGTCTGGAACCTGGTCAGAATGTGGATTGCAAAGGGCCATGAGACCTCTCTGGCTGGCACCTAGTCAGAAGTAATCTCCCCTTTCGAACACCTCTCTCCTCCCCCGGCTGCCTTCAAACCATCTCTGAAGCCCTGCAGCTCCGGAGGGCCGAATGAAAATGGGCCCATCCTGGATTGAGAGCAGGGGCTACACTGGAGACCAGGTTTGTGTGAATGTACTTGTTTATTTGTAATGTGGTATACTGTGCTTGTGGGTGGTGGGTGTTGAACAAGTTAAACCCTCATTTCTCTGTATACCGTGACTGTGGGCAGTGGGTGCTGAAGTTAATCCCTCATTTCTCGGCATACCGTGTCTATGTGCTGTGTATGTTGGTCTGTCAGCGTGTGCCCTTTTGCAAGTTCCCGTGCATAAATAATATCACTGTTTGTTCATTACACGTCCCCATCCTTGATTCCTTTTGAACCCATCAAACCGACTCTGAACAACTGCACTGCAATGCAGGATGCTCTTGACAGAGCTCCAGTAGAAACTTGACAAAGATACCCGGTAGCCTTGCTGCTTGAGCCTTCTAAGGAAGTGCAGTTGCTATTGTGCCTCTTTGACAAGTGACAATAGTCCAGGATCAGTCACTTCTTAAGTGAAACTCTGAAGAACATGGCACTCTCCACTCTTTCCACTACTGGACCATTAATGTGAAGTGGAAGTTGGTTGTGTCTGCTCCTTCTATAGTCCATAATCATCTTTTGTCTTGTCTATGTCATCATCATCACACCATTTCATGTGATATTCTATTTTGTATTACAGCTCATTGCTGTTACTGATGAGGCTGCCATGTCATCTACAAACTTCATGATTTTGATGGAGCTAGATCTGGCGGTGCAGTCATGGGTCAGCAGTGTGAATAGAAGCGGGCCCTGATCACAAGCCCTGAGGTGCACAGTGGTCAATGTGATGGTACTCGACGTTCTGCTGCCAATCCAGACAGACTGTGGTCTTTCCATTAGGAGTCCAGAATCAAGTTACAGAGAAAGGTTTTTGAGCAGGGGTATGGCCAGGTTCTGGAGTTAGGAGGAGTGAGCACAAAATAAGGTGCCACGACACAAATCAAATAATTTTAAATTCATTATACTCATCCAATCGCTGACATTTTGACAATTTTTTCTCTATTTGCAACTTCTTCTTTCTGTCCCACCTAGAGAGTTTCAGCTTAGTGTTTTTCTCCATAGCATTCTTTATCTAAACAAAAATCTATGACTACAGTACCAAAAGTCAGGGGAATGGTCAGAGAGCAAGGAAAGTGCATTGGCAAGGTTACGGGTGCCAAAGTCTTTTGGCTTGTAAACACGCATTCATTTCATTACCTTGCTATAATATACAAAATTGTATTCTACATTCATTAATTTCACGTTTCAGTAGTAGTGTTATTATTTATGAAACTTGCATATATCAGGGTTGTAACTTGTGAAGTTCCACAGGATCATTCGGCATCAGAGCGGTGGTGATGATGTCTGTTTGTTTTGGTTCCCCAGATGCCAGGCTGCCAGCGGCCACCAGCACATCACAGGAGACTGAGTTCACAGTTCAACACACCAGGAGGTTGGTCAAATAAAATAATGAATGAATCCAGAAAGTTCTTTCAAGGTCATGCGATAAAGTTTAAAAAGAAAGTTTGTCTTTTATTGCACAAGGGAACTGAAGAATTTAAAATTGTTGAAAATGCACCTTTTTTGAAGATTGTGCTCAGAGGGAGCCGATGCTCCCCCCCCGCCCCCCTCTAGCTCTGCCACTGGTATCGTCCCAACAAGGATAGTTTCTCCATCAGCCTCTGGGCTATGACTGAGCTGAAGTCAATGAATGGCATCCTGGCATATGAGGCATTATTCTCCAGGTGCGTCAGGACAGTGTGGAGGGACAAGGCTACAACATCATCAATGGAATGCTTCAATTGTTGGCAAATAGAAATGGGTCCAATATCTCTGGGATGTATGCTTGGATGCATTCCATCACTCAGCTCTCAGAGCATTTCATAACGGTGGAGGTCAGTGCCACTGGGCATTATTCATCAAGGCCTGTTAATCTTGCCCTCTTTGGTACCAGAAAAATGGCGGCGACTTAAAATCTGTGGGGACAATGGACTGCTGCAATAGGTGTTGGAGATCAGATACAGACAATCCTCCAAATGAAATATGGAATGAAACCACATGATGGTTATTCAGACACACCTAAATCATTGATGTCCTTGTGAATGGGCATGTGCCTTCCTTGTATGATCTAGCTTTCATGGCTTAACTTCTCTCTGAAATAGTGTACCATCCACTCAATTCGAGGTCAAATAGAGATGGGTATTAAATATCAAGCTTCAGAGCAACACCCATTTCCCTTAAATTAATTTTAAAAAGCAAAGCAAATTAATGCTCTTTGCTAGTATACTTGAATGAAACCAGCAATAGCATGCAGAGTTCACCCTGACTAATTATGACTTTTGTCGCTCGGCATCATAACTGCAGAGTTTTAAGGCACTCGAAGATTCTAAAACTGAATCTTGTGTATATTTTCTATTTCAAGCATAATCATCCTAGAGCATTTGCATATCTCAAAAACTCAGTTTATTAAAAATCTGAAATAGATAATTGATCAGCCCATATTCTGCTTCTGATAAGATTGGCTGCATTGATCGTCAGTATGAGAAAGAATTTACATTCTGCTTGGCTCATATCCTACTATCTCTCAAGTTATATCTGACAGTTTCCAACATTTTCCTCAGATGTATCTGGTTGACTCTCAAGTAGAAAGGGAATTGACATTTGAATAAGTCTCCGGAAGCAGTGTTCCTCCAATTAAATCGGACCTGTTGTCCTGCTGGAATTCACAACAAGAATACTACGGAGAACTCAAGGAACACAATTCACTGCATTATAAATGTTACCACAAGTCCAGAGGCTCACTGATAATGCAGGATGCATCCCATTTTCATGTTACACTCAACCAAAAGCATCTTACACATTTACTCTATGGTCATAATTATTGTTTGATCATGACGTAATAAATCTAATGATCAACCTGCTTTGCATTTGGACTCGAGCTTACTTCAGACTTTCATAATTCATGGATTTACATTGCTATCTCTTTACTTTGGTCCTTCCACATTACACAACAGATCCAGCAATGGCAGTCAGCTGGCTGAAAACAGAAATTTTTGATCAATTTACAACTTAACAAGCAAATTCAGCTAGGCGATCCTCTCAAAGAACATCACACAAAATACTTCTCAAAGTTTAGTTAATTCTTCAACTAAATGGCTGCTTTCATCCACAGCCTGAGGACATCCCAACAAGCTTGTCCGAGCTTCCCTAGAGACAAAATATCTTTCAGTGCCAGAGAAGGAATTTGGGAGCATAAAAATAGAAGCAGCAAAACACAATTTGCATTTCACAGAGGTCTCAAAATAGTTTAAAGCATTGTGTTTGGAAGTAATTGCATTACTTGTTTTAAAAATAGCTGCTGTGATCAAAATTTATTCTTGCTCCTAAAAATATTTTTAAGCAAACTAGAAGAGAATTAGTGCAAAAAACTAGAAGAGAATTAGTGCAAAAAACTAGAAGAGAATTAGTGCAAAAAACTAGAAGAGGATTAGTGCAAAAAAAAAAGACAAATGCTGAAATTAGAAATAACAGAAGAGGTATATTGTTAATCAACAAATAGATGAGAGAAAGAAAACAGGTTGGAAATTGAAGTGTTACCCTTGGTTAAATCTTAGCTAACTTATCTTTGTGGAAAGATTAAACTCCCCTCTTTCAAGGAATGTAAGAGCAGTGGGCCACAAATTTCCAACACGTTTTCTGATTAATGCAAAACAGAAAATACCTTCTCTCCATGCCAATCACAACATACCTCAGAGCAATCAAAATAGTTGGGGGAAAAAAATGACATTTACAGCTCTCACCAGTTCAGCTGCTTTTTATTTTGACTGCACATTATTTGAGTGGCAGCGTCATTTTTTTCAGGGTTCAAATTTCACAGAGTAAGATTTCTCAAAATGATTCTTTAGCAAATCAATGCTGCATCAGCACAACATTTAAACAGATCTTTAAGTAGGAAGACACAAGTGATATTCATCTTATGAAGTGGGTGGAAAAAATATATTCCCTTAACTTTAAACTTGTGCACCCTGTAGTGCAAGCAGTCCAATTCCATAATGCCACTGGAAATCAATTAACGGTGATAGTTGCTTTCTTGTTGCAAGTCTTGAACAATAAAATGAGCTAATGTTCTTACCTTGTTTTGATCTGTCCAGTAAAGGAACAATCCCAGTGAATCCACTTTCAAAGTAATGGGAGTTACAGTTGTGGAGTCCTAGCAACAGGAAAGAGAGTGAACATAAAGTTCTCTTTTCACTTGTTGTAACTGCTTAATGTTTAAAAAAGGTGTTAATGAATAACACCAATTACCTCCAAATGGAAATTTCTAAGGTCACGTGTGCATGCAAAACTTGTGCACCATTTTTAACATTTCACTAAAACAACTTATGGCATTTTTTACTATGATTAAAAAGTTCAATTTTTTTAAAAATCAAGCTGTTTCATCGCTGCTTTAATCCTCCAAGGTTTTGGGGCAAATAATTCTTTCGCCACAGTCTTGAAAGTAATGTTGGCATATAAAAAGAGATAATTGCATCCAACATGGATAACAATTACTGTTTCAATTATGCAACAAGAATAACTGAAGATTATGTTTACAGACTGAAGGCATGCCTGCCTGTGTGACATGAACAACTATAAACTGTTATGGACTTGGTTGCAAGAGTACGACAACTATTCATTCCTCACAGTGCATCTAATAAATGCCCACAGGTGCAGCAAATAGCATGGAGGAGATAAAGTGTTCTGTGACAGTTCCGTTGGAAACCTTTGTATTGATCTGGCACCCACGCGTTTAAAACTGCTGTGGCAGTTTTAATTGGAGCTTCTTCAGATTACATAAAAATCTATATTTGAGCCTGCCATCATTCCTTGTGATATCAGGCCAGAATTTGATGATCGGTGTGGTTCCTTCATGGCCCAAAATGCTCAGAAGAGAACCACTCTCACGGAGTTCCTTTCCTGACCTGCACTGCACAATGCAGCGTGCCAGCACGGAGATTGGAGGCCAGTACTTCTGACCTCTCGCCTGCCCCTGAGATACACAGCATCTGTTCCCTGAGCTTGGCACGTTGAAAGGGGTCACTGTCCTAAATGGAAAACAGGGTTTTTAAAAAGAATGATTTTTATCAATCCACGGATAGTTTTAATTTACTACCAACTTTGTACGAATTAGATTTTTTAAGTGATATAAATCGATTTCAACAAGACCCTCAGAAACAGGGTTATATGATTTTATCATCAAATTACCAAAAGGAACTGAGGGGTGTCCAATGACCTCAGGATCTGCCTCCCCAGGCTCGGTTTGCTTCTGGGGCTGGCAGCAGCCACCATGCCAGCGAAAGATTAGGGGAATAATGCGAATACTGAAAGGTAGCCGGGTGATTCAAACGGCAGACCAGATTGAACACCAGTTAGCCTATTCAAAATGCCCGAGTATAAATGGGGTTGCAGCGTGTTGTTGGTCGCCAGTTGACAATTGGCATGGTTCTGGTGAACCAACAAGCACCGCTACTGATCTTGCAGACAGCAGGAGAGGTGCATGGGCAGAACGAAGGCGCAAACTCGAGGCTGTGCGTTTCCCCACCACTTTAGCCCTTCTCACTTGAGCCCGAAACATCTGGCAAGAGTTTCCAGTCCTATCGCTCTCACGTCCACCTTTAGATTCACCCAGATCAAGTAACGCACGGTCAAAAGTAACACACAATGGTCATAAACACGCAGAAAAGATGCTCACTTATTAAGTGCACCAATAATTGGGTTACAGAGGTTGGAGAACACACACACAGCCACGCGCGCGCTCAGTATATACCGACCATTGGACATGGGACCAAGTGCAAACGGAGCATTAAGTACATACTGGCTAAAACACACACGAATCATCTCTCTCTCTCGCACACACACACGAATACCTCCGGTGAAGCTACCTACCGGGTTAAATATACACAGCAATAAACACATTCTTAGAGCCACCGCACTGGCCAAAGGTAACATTCACACACAGGCTCCAAAGCTACACCTGCGGAGTTGCGCAACGTCAACTACTGGGAGTGAACATGCCGGTTTCTTTCGAGACCAATTCACTCTTCCCGAGACAAACAAACACACACCTATGGAGACACAGATCGGGTATTTAACGACATGTCATCAGCGACAGAGCTAATCACAGCGTTTGCTAAACACCCCCACCCCAGAAAAAGAAAGCCAGCCCGTCTCTCGCACACACACACATTGATACAAATGACACGAGTTGCATCCAGGCGAACCGAGAGGACAGGAGACTAGCATCACGCAAGTGCCATTCAACACATTGAAGTGGGTGACGCGAGGAAATCAGGCTGAAGGGATCGAGACATGGAGCCAGCCAACAGTCGGAGGGGTTGAGGCCAACGTGTTCAGACTCCGGCTGACATGGGACCAGTGATCTATTTTCAAACCCCGTCTCCCCTCTTGCCAGCGGCCGCTACGAGATGCGGAGAGGCCGTTCGTCCGCTCGCACCTCTTGGGCCGCGCCAGTGGATCCCAGCGCTGGGGCTGGGAGCCACTTTAAAACATCACCTCTCGTGTTCACACAGACCGCTCGCCGAAGTGGGACAACCACCCCAAACCAGGCGTTTCCCCTCGTCAGCAATAATAGGTTATCCCTTCTGCAAGAAAACCACTTGCAGCTCGCCTCAGTCTCATACTCACATCATCCCATTTCATAAATTTGTTTCCTTTCTTTAAGTTTTCAGGCACGCAGATAGGTTTGAGCTGAAGAGCATGCACCCCTGGTTGTGCACCTGCCATTGAAATACATTGAAAGTTCCTCCAGGGACGGGTGAGGGGAAAATAAATTAATCACAAACACTCAGAACAATAATAACGATGGCTCAAGGTCTCTCACTCCTCGAGACTGACTGGGCTGTCCCGATATCCCGCGGCGTCTGCTCAATGGTCCTGGGAGACGATAGCCCTGTCACTGGGGAAGACCGAGCTCTGAATGCTGCGCTGAGATCCTGGAGTCACGCCGGCAGAAGAGAGCAGCATTTTTTTTCTCTCTCAGAAAGCCAGAGAGTGAATGTCTCTCCGTTCAGCCCAGCTCGCTCTCTCTCTCTCTCTCACTCACTGTGCACCTATGTATACAGTACACAGCGACTCCAAGCGACCAGCGACACCACAGCCAATAGCACAGCGCAGAGCAGATGCTGACAAACATCCCATCATTTGTGGCAATTTTAGACAGAGGAAGGGAGAGGGACGGTTCATTTTCTCGACATCCCTCCAAATATGTGCAGAGCGCGTACACAATGTTCACGTAATAATGAACAGAAGTTACACTTCAAAGCATCGTGGATCTGGTGTTGATTTAACAAATATTAATATTCAACTTAAAAAAACCCACAAAATTGCTGTAGAAATTCAGCAAAAACATCTGCAAACTTTAAAACTATTCTCACATCATTCCACCTTTACAGCGCTACTCGTAAGAGCCCAAGGATCACGCTCTTGGCCATTCGCCTCGTCTGGCTGATTTGGGATGCTTTCAACTACATACAAGGCACCTCCAAGTTCTTACGGCTGCCTTTTTTTAAGGATGATTTGTAGTGCAAGATGCATTTCTTTGAAAAGGTACAGCGACAGTATATTATGGGCGATACCCAAGACGAAGCAGAAGAACACTTGGCTGCTGAACACTAAGAGGCGATGCATTGAGCGGCAGAGGTGGAAGAGAAACAGCGTTACGGTTTCATATCAACCAACTTCAGAAGCCAATTTTAAGGTGGAAATGTTCAATGCATCTGCCTTAATTTTCTGTACCTGCGACAAGAGCCTTTTATATTAACAGTAGCTTCAGGGTAGCAGCTGATCGTCCTGAAGAGAATGGAAGACTGGCAACCACCTCGGAGATCAAGAGGATCTTCAGCAGAGAAGAGGATGCTGGCAGTTTCCAAGAAGATGCTTGCATTCTTCCAGTCATTGTACCAGTCCCCATAGATGTTACATGCTCATTAACTCAACAGTTAAATTCTGGCTCAGTTTTCCTTTTGAAAGAGGGTCCAAGAATAAGTGCATTTTGAACCTTTCCAGCCAACTCTTCATCTTGCTTTCACTCTCATCTGTTCTCCCATGTTGAAGTTACTCGATCTCATGTCATCCACAATCTTCAAATTTATTGTAAGAGTGCATCCATGGCATATAACCCCGAGATCTTCTTGACCTGAAAAAAAAAGAACTGTACTCAATGGACACACATAAAGTAAATATTCTGACTCTCTCAAGGTGCAAGCCCCTTCCATCACTGGCAGTTCTGGTGGGAACTCCAGCACTTCCACCCTATACATCTCTGACAAAGGCCAAACATGGACAAGCAAATAACATTTAGACATTGGACTCACAATTGCCAAGGTGTTAAATAGGCTTTAATAAGCTGCAAAAGAAAGCAGCAGGCATTATCCTGAACCTATATCAGTGTCATTTAGAATAATAGCTTTCATAAATTTGAAGATCAAAAGCCTGTGAACAGGTCAACTTGACATTGGGCAAGGACAATTCTGTAAAACATTTTTTTTATTTCTTAGATGGAGTGGCTGGCATTGAATTTCTAAAGGTATACATGTTGAGTTAATAGACTCTTTTGTGGCCATTTTCCACCAACTAATCCAAAGCTGAGAGGATCCAGGGCAAGTTTAATGAGTTTATTGAGATACATTGTACATATGCACTAAAGTTCTTACTTGCTGCAGCTGAACAGGTACTTTGCAAAACAAAACTTCAATAAAAACTTATTTGAATTACAAAATTAAATACAAGAACAGGTCAATACATATTTAGTTATCCTACTGCAAAAAAAAGTTATTTTGCAGTAGTGCACAGAATTAATTTGTTCAGAGCCACAACAAGGGGAGGTTTAAGACCTTGAGCGCTGTTGTAAATAAATGGCTCTCAAACCTAGAAATCCTGATCTTCAGGCTTCTGAGGAGAGATTGTGAATAGGTCTGCCTGAAAGTGAGAAGAGGTTGTGACCAGAGTGATGGAGGTCTTTTCTGATGTTGACTGTCTTCTTGAGGCAATACGTCACATCGATGTCATCAGTGGATGGAAGGTTTGAGCCTAGGCAGTCCAATTCAAAATCATCCAATAATGCAACCAGCCAATCTACTTTCCACAGAGAACATGTAGAATTTTGATAGCAAATTTTAAAAAAATGTCATCAAACACTCTAAGTGGAAGACTCAGAGAAAAGATATTAGATCAGGGATTGGAGGTGGCAGTGGGAAAGAGTAAAGTGGAAAGAGTCGGGGATAGGTTTGTCACCATTGAGGTTTTTAATTTACATCAATATATAACTTCCAAAACAAATGTAAAATAAATAGGTGAATTGAAGGTGGCATGCTACAGATTATGCAATCTATCTCTACAAAATAGGAGTGGGCTGAATGCTGGTTGATGATAGTTTTAATACAGAGGTGAACAAGCATAAAAGAGTGCATATTGGCAGCAAATATATGCAACATACATATTTCAGGAATGCAGATGAAATAACTCTGGTGGCGTTCAGGTCCAGTGCCAGACTATTTTGCACCCTAGGCAAGGCCAACTACTTTCATTTTTCTCCCCCCACAAAAAAAATTGCGAACTTTGATTTTCAAAACCTTATGCTTTGTAGAAAAAATGAAATGCATAAAACTTGAAACTGCTAAGTTTATTTTACATTATGAGAATAAATAATACATAAATCTTTGATCATCTTTCTCAAATACAAAATATCTTAGCGCACAAATCATTTGAACTATAGGGTACTCAGTAGAAATGCCAAGGGAAACCCATTAAAACCTTTTACTTCACATATCTTCCAGTCTCCATTTTTTTTTAACCCACAAAAATGATTCAGTATGAAAATACCCCTTTGACCCATTAAGTTTGCTCTGACTTTCCTGTAACCATTTTAACTTATCTATGCTATTCCTTATTTTAAATTTTCCCACATTTCTATCATTCCCTCCCCCTCCCCCACCCAGACACACTTCAACAATGGCCAATAATTTACCTGCCCACATCTTTGAAATTGAAGCTCACATGATCACAGGGAGAATGTGCAAACTGCACACAGACGGGGTCAGAGTTTAGGCCAAAAGCCAGGTCACTGGAGTTGTGAGGCAGTAGCTCTATTAATTGCACCACCATGACACAGCATCAACTATAGCAGTAATAAAGCTGGTTATATGTCTCTAAGAACTGCCTGGAAGGAGAGTTTCTCCATATTACAAAACAAGTGAGAACTTGCAATACATTGATAGAGAATCCTGAGTAAAATGTAACTATTGTGGCGGCACACCACTAGGCAGGTGAACCGGCCCCACTTGTAATCCACGCGGCGGAGCAGCCAGCCAAAATGGTGCCGTCAGGGGTTTCCCCTTCTTCTCAGCACAGAGCTCAGAAGCACACGCTGGGGAACCACGTGACGCCCAGGTGACGTCAGTGCCCCTCAGTGCGGTTCTCAGCCAGGTCTGGGCTGGGAGTACAAGTCCAACCCAGCAGCCTGCAATAAATCAGTTCTGCTCACTGAGCTCAATCCATCTGGTTGTGTGTTCTTTCAGTAGCAGTGTAGCTTCTGCTACAATTGGTGACCCTGACTGGTTCAAACATCTTTGAAACCACCATGAGCGAATTTGGGATCAGTGCTATAGCCACCAAGCTGCCTGAATTCTGGGTTCAGGAGCCGGAGTCCTGGTTCGGCCACACGGAGGATCAGTTTCATCTCTGCCAGATTTCATTCGACACAACCAAATTCTATCATGTGGTCGCCGCCATGGACCAGGCCACCGCCAAACGCGTGCTGCACATCGTTCAGCACCTGCCGAAGACAAATATGAGACCATCAAACGAACGCTCACCGGATCCCTCGGACTATCCAGGCGCCAGCGTGCTGCTCGGATGCTGCACCTCGACGCGCTGGGGTCAGGTCCACGATGGAACTGATGGACGAGATGCTCGCGCTCATGGGTGATCACACCAACTACCCATTCTTCGAACGCATTTTCCTCGACCATCTGCCCGAGGACATCTGGCCATTACTGGCCCAAGAGAGCTTTACTGACCGAGAAAGGTTGCTCAGAAGGCCCAAGAGCTGTGGCTCAGCGGTCCAGCAGGTCACAAGGCACAGGCAGGACCATGACAAGCCTGCCCCTAGTGCTGCGATAGAGCATACAGCCACTGCAGGGGCCACCAAGAGCATAACCAGGGGCACGGCATCCAATCCAGGCCTCTGCTTCTACCACCAGCGCTGGGGAGCCAAGGCTCGGAAGTATCATCAGTCCTGCTCATTCCAGGGAAATGAGCGGGCCGGCCGCTGTTAATGGCTGCGGCAGCTGGCCAAGGTCACAGCCTCCTCAACTTGTGGGTTTCAGTCAGCGGCTGGCGGTTCCTCGTTGACACTGGGGCCCAGATTAGCGTCATCCTGGCCACAGCCATAGAGTCCAAGAACCGTCCTTGAGGACCTCCCCTCCGTGCGGCCAACGCAACAGAGATCCGGACCTATGGAGACAAGACAGTCCACTTCCAGATAGGCGGATGAAAGTTCTCGTGGAGGTTCACCATCTCGTCCCTTCTGACCGCCATCCTGGGTGCCGGCTTCCTCCTCGCCCATGAGCTTCTGGTGGACATTCAGGGTAGGCACCTGGTGGACGCCCATATTTTCCAGGCTGTTCGCCTCGACGCCTCCCGCACAGAGCAGCCGCAGGTGACCACGATCAGCACACCCAGAGATGAGTTCCAGTAAATCCTGGATGACTTTCTGACCCTCCTCAAGCCACAATTCTCCGCTGCCTCGCCGTGCCACAGGGTGTTCCACCACATCCCCACCCAGGGCCCACGGGATCATGCCAAGACATGTCGGCTCCTGCCTGACAAGCTCCAGGTGGCAAAGGAGGAGTTTTCACATCTGTTGGAGCTGGGGATCATTCGGTGGTCCAACAGCTCATGGGCCTCGCTGCTCCACCTGGTCCCGAAAGCCTCTGGCGGCTGGCGCTCCTGCGGAGACTATCGATGGCTCAATGAGGCAACAGTTCTTGACCGTTACCCCATCCCCCACATCCAGGACTTTACGGCCAACCTGCATGGTGTGAGAATTTTCTCCAAGGTTGACCTGGTGCACGGGTATTACCAAATCCCAGTTCACTGAGGACATACCCAAGACAGCCATCATCACCCCGTTTGGCTTGTTCGAATTCCTTCGCATGCCATTCTGCCTCAAGAACGCCGTTCAGACCTTCCAGCGCCTCATGGACTCTGTGGGCAGGGACCTGGATTTTATCTTCATTTACTTAGACAACATCCTCGCTGCCAGCAGGGATCGGGTGCAACACAAGTCACACCTGCACACCCTCTTCTCGGCTGGCCAACTTGGGCCTCATCATCAACCCAGCCAAGTGCCAGTTTGGGATAGAGTCCATGCAGTTCCTGGGCCATACCATCATGGCCGAGGGAGCCATGCTTGCCACTATGAAGGTCACCTCTATCAAGGTGTTCTCACGTCCGTACAATCTCAAGGGGCTACAGGAGTTCGCGGGTATGGTCAACTTCTACAAACGATTCATCCCAGGAGCTGTGCGCATCATGCAGCTGCTATTCACCCTCATCGCAGCCAAGCACAAAATGCTCACCTGGAACCCAGAGACCAGCAGTGCATTTGAGGCCACCAAGGACGCCCTCATGAAGGCTACCATGCTTGCCCACCCGCACACCAACCTGCATATGGCGTTTTCCGTCAATGCCTCTGCCACAGCCATCGGCACCATCCAGGAGCAGCAGGAGAATGGACAATAGAAGCCACTGGCATTCTTCAGTCGGCTTCTCTGCCCACCAGAGCGCAAGTATAGCAGTTTTGACCGTGAGTCACTGGGCATGTACCTGGCAGTGTGGCATTTCCGCTATTTCTTGGAGAGGAAGACTTTTACCATCTTCACTAACCACAAACCCCTCACCCAGGCACTCGCGATGAAGGACCCCAGGTCGGCCCACGAGCAGCGTCACCTCTCCTTCATGTCAGAGTTTACCACCGACATTTGGCACAAGGCAGTGAAGGACAACGTGGTCGCCGATTCATTCTCGTGACTGACCATCTGCGCACTGACACCCGGCCTAGACTTCGACCAGCTTGCCTGGGACCAGAAGTCGAACAAGGAGACGTGAGCCTTCAGGACTGCCATCACGGGCCTGCGGTTCCGAGACCTCCCAACTCCGAGCGGCGGAAGCACCGTCCTGTGAGATGTTTCCATTGGCACCCTACGGACAGTAGTTCCCCAGCAGTGGTGCAGGCACATCTTCCATCACATCCACAATCTTTCGCACCCGTCCATCAGGTCCACGGTCCGTATGGTGGCAGAGCGGTTCGTCTGGCACGGGTTGTGGAAATCGCGGGTTGGGCCAGAACATTGCCAAATGTCCAAGGTACGCAGGCACACCAGGGCGCCCGTGCAAGAGTTCGAGCATGTCCGGAAATGGTTCAGCCACATTCACATGGACATAGCCAGGCCCTTATCCGTTTCCCGGGGCATCCGTTACCTGTTCACGATGGTGGACCGCACGACTCATTGGCCCAAGGCGATCCCGATGCCGAATGCCTCCATGGACTCCTGCTCCTGAGCATTGTTGCACAGTTAGATCACCCAGTTCGGCATTCCGAATCACCTCACCAGCGACTAGAGTGCCCAGTTCACTTCTGCACTCTGGGCACAGCTTATCATCCACAGGCCAATGGGCTGGTCAAGCATTTGCACCGCCACCTTAATTCGGCACTTATGGCCCGCCTCACCAGTCCCGACTGGGTAGATGAACTGCCTTGGGTGCTCCTGGGTATCTGCTCCACGCCCAAGGAGGATCTGCAGGCGTAATCAGCTGAGCTGGTCTTACGGTGCACTGCTGGCACTTCCTGGTGCCTCACAACCTCCAGCAGTCTCCACACGAGTTGCTTCCCCACCTCCAGGCCCGCTTGGCCTCCTCCGCACCCCCACCGCCGCCCAGACACGGCACACTGTCACCTCACATCCCCAGCAAGCTGCTTTCCGCAGAGTACGTTTTTATTTGGCAGGGCCCGCCCGCGGCACCTCTGCAGAGACCTTACAAGGGGCCGTACAAGGTTGGCCGGCATTCAGGGTCTACATTAATGCTGGACATCGGCGGCAGATGGAAACAGCTTACGGTGGACAGGCTGAAGCCAGCGCACCTCGACCCCACCGAACCAGTGATTGTGGCCCAGCCCAAGAAGCGAGGCCGCCCAGCTAAAAAGGACATTGTCACCAATTCTGGGGGGGGGGGGGTGGGGGGGTGTGTGGGCGGCACACCACTAGGCAGGTGAACCGGCCCCGCTTGTAATCCACACAGCAGGATAGCCGGCCAAAATGGCACCGATGGGGGTTTCCCCTTCTCAGCACAGGGCTCAGAACCCCACGCTGGGGGACCACGTGATGCCTGGGTGACTTCAGCATCCCTTAGCGTGGTTCTCAGCCAGGTGGGGGCTGGGAGTACAAGTCCAGACCAGCAGCCTGCAATAAATTAGTTCTGCTCACTGAGCTCAACCCATCTGGTTATGTGTTCTTTCAGTAGCAGTGTAGCTGCCGCTACACTATATAATTTCAGCATGGCTTCACACACGGAAATTCAAGAATGCTGTTCTGTTAGTCTGCCTTTTGAAGTTCTCATGTTTTATGAAACTGTGACAACTAGGATAAACAAAATCATTCATAGAACAACAAAAAAAAAGCATGTAATTGTTGAGCTAATTTCTTTTAAGAATTTTTATATTTTTTATTTCTCATCTATGAGCATTGATAGTCATTCTGCCGATAGAAACCAGTTAGTACCCGCTCTATGCTCCTGACACCCAATTCCGAACCCTTCCCTCAGCTTACTACCGCACACCAGACTCCTGAGTGGATATGCAGTTGGCAGAGAGGACAGGGGAAATCTTGACTCAGGAGCTCCCAAAGCTGACTCCAAACCACCTCCCCTCAACCTACCCAAACTGTGGGGCACAATTTGCTCTCTTCAACAGTGCCCATCTGAGGTCTTTGCCCTAGGCAGCCACCTAGTTGGCCTAATGGTTACAACTGAGGGTGTTGAAGATTAATGTGATCCAGACACCTAAGCATATTCAATCCCAATAAAGAGCATCAATCAAATAAGCAAATAAAATATTTCAGCTGGAGACACACAGGAGACTTTAGACGCTGAAATATGAAGCCAAACACAATTTGCTGGAGGAACTCAGTCAAGCAGCATCAGTGGGAGAAAAAGAATGGCTGCTGTTTCAGCCATTTGGTAAAACAAGAAAAGGCCAGAAAGTGTATACTGCTTTTCAAAGCACATCTTTATAAATCGTTCAGTTCTGGTTGGCAAGAAACAATTATCCCATTTAAATACAGGAGGCAGTTTGAAAAAATGCAATACTGAATCCTATTACCATCTTTTGGGTGCTATGCAGAGACCAAGGCTCTTTAATTTGAAAAGAAAGCAGCCAAAGAATCATTTTGCACAAAATAAATAATTGACAGTTAAAAAAAAAGAACAAGAGTACAAACTGCTCAAGTTTAGGTGGCACTGTTGGTGTAGCAGATAGGAAGATGAGCAGTAATCCCATGGAAAGTTTTCATCTGAAGGAAGATGGAACAATTTGGGACAGGGATCACTATCTGAACTTTTACAATACTGCAGCAGTTCTTCCATTCTCTTATGACCTCCACTGGGAGAATGGAGGATTTTGGAGAAATGGAGTAAACAACCTGCTATTACTAATTATTTATCCTGATACCCTGGGGATTTTGCTGATCTCTTGCTGAAATTAACTGGCATATCAGTGAGGCACATAATGCATTTCAGACTCTGCATACAAGATCCATATATACTACATAAATGGTAAGAACTTTCAAATTTCCTTTGCATTATATCCATCGTCTGCAGTCGAGCAACTCAAATGTCTGTCTCAGCCAACTCTGCCATCGTCTGCACAATAGAGTGGTCACGATCTTTCTTCCAGTGCTGGTCAACCAAACCTCTAACTCTTCATACAGCACTCATCAAATCTCCACGTCAGCTGAACAATTTGTACTTATTCAACCAGCCTTGTGTTGAACACTGATGTCTCACCACACAAGCAAGTTGCTGTGATGCCACTCGTCCTCCTGTTAACCATAGAGATTTTTTGTCAAGATTATGAATCATTTAACAACCAAACCTTTCTCTTTTGCACTTAAAATCATTATTGCAGTCTGACTGAACCAAATAGGCATACTCCAAAAGGTCAGATGGTTGTACATGAACTCTGCTCCTGAACTTAACCTTGCCGTAGGTCTCACTGCTTATAAACAGAGGTTATCCTGAAGACCAGGACAATAATGTTTCTCTCATCGTTCACAAGCCTTTAATATCTCAGAGGCATGCTGCAATTTTTCTAAGTTTGCTACAAAAAGCCTATTATAATAATTAGTCCTGAAGAAAAATTGGATTAGTTAAGTGATGACTTCTAACACACATTCAATCCACCACAAGATAGATTCCAAAAAAACCAGTCACAATGTTATTAAATACAGAGGGTCTCCAGTATAGATTTGGCTGTGCAAATCACACATGTCGAATGTTCTGTAGCAAAAAAATGTACTATGTCAACCTGGAAATTAGAAGACAACTTGAGAATACAACAATGGTACATAGAAATAAATAAATGTATTCCATTAGAAAAAATAACATATAATTTAAGAAATAACATCACAATATTTGAACAAATATGGGAACCATACATGAAATACAATAGAGAAATCCTACCATGAAACTCCACCACCCAAAATGACAGAAGGAGAAGACAACAAAATGAACTGACTCAGAATATAAAAGTAAAAGATAAAAATTTCTTGTTTATTTTATTAAGTGACAACATTGCTTAATGGATTTAATGTATCTTATAGATTGAACTTTGAATAAATGGGAAGGGGGAAGAGGGAGGGAGGGGAGGGGGGAAAGGGGAGAAAATGACACTGTACATATTCAAGAGAAAAATGTCTGTTTGTATTTTGGTCAATATGGTTTATTGTGTAAAAAATAAAAATTATTAAAAAAAAAGCAGTGAAAAGCTTTATATTGTGTGTTATCCAGGCAAGTCAATTCATGCAGCATGTACTGCAAAAATAAAACAAAAGTGCAGGGTGTGGTGTTACAGTTGATCAAAAAGTACCAGGGTACAGAAACAAAGTATAAGAGCAGGGGTATATGGAAAATAGTAGCAAAACAGTGCAAAGCCCATTATGCAATGACTATATCAGCCTCATTTGTCTCAAAATAATTTACAGATACATCATTAATGGATCATAACCAAAAAATGCAACAAATGCAACTGAAAGACAGTTACATAGTTAAGTTTAGATTGCATGAGATAGATTAAACAAGGTGGGGAAGATTCACACTTAAAAAAAAGTCTTCAAGTTTAAATGGACCAAAACAGAGATCAGAAGTGTACACACTGTGGAATTGCATCACTCGCTTTCAAATGAGAGGAATGCACTTTAAAAAAAAAAATCCTGGACCAACGGAAAGATTCACCTGGAAATTGGTCACGTGCATCTCTCAATGGTCTCTGCATCGTAACAATGCTGGGAAGGGAGGTGGGGGGGGGGGGGGTGAAATAGAATCTCTAATCTCAGGCGACATCTAACCAGATTCAGGATCGTACATACCACCAGGGTTTGTAGAGCTCAGATTGAGGAGGAAATCAGGTAATTTCAAAAATTAATTTGCCTGTGCTCCTCCCACTTTCTTATTCAGTAGTTTGCTCGTTCCTGGCATTCATGAAGAAGGGGTCAACCCAAAATATCAACTGCCTATTGCTTTCAATGGATGCAGTGTGACCCACTGAATACCTCCAACACTATATTTTGTGCATTGTTTTAGCACCATTTCCAGTGTGACAATGTTCTTCCAGCTTTTAAAATTGTATTTCTGGTCACCACAATTTTTGGTCACATTCCTGGTGTCACATTCCATCCCCCCCAATTTTTTTTTAATGCCCATTTCTTAAACTCTTAATTGCTGTTTCGATCATCTGTCATTATTTCTTACCCAACTTGCCCATAAGATGGCAATGTGTAATCATAATTTCCTATCAACTCATACTTGTGGAAGAAAACATTCATCTCCCATTTTTGTCCTGTATCCAAAATGCAGCTTCCCAATTAGTGATTAAATAAGGTTTAGATGACATCTATTATGATTGAAGATTTTCTTTTCATATTAAGGTTTACCCTTTTATAACATGTTTGCACATTTATTTCTCACAGTAGATTCTGTTAACTGAATGCAGAATTAGAAGACAGTCTGGACATGATCTTAAATGTAATGCAACATACAACTGCACAGCACCTTGGGAAATTGAGGGTCATGGCAGAGTACGGCATGAGGCAAAGTCCACTGAATACTGCTGTTCACCAATGGAATTATCTTAGAGTGGATTTCAATCAATTGCCATGTGCAAGCTGTGAGAGCCATCATCTTGAATGTCACCATCTCCCACCACAGCTATAGACAGCAACCGGACACTGGCATTCATCATGCTGAATCAAGGTAGTCCTTGCCAACTCACCAGATGATGAAATCTAGATATACCACCACATAATAAACTGTCTGTTCAATAGAAAGGTGCTAATATAACTCTTAAGTCACCACCAAAAATCATTCAATGAATTAATAGAAAAAATTCTCTGGAAGAGCTGCTGTTTGAAAGGACATAGATTTCTGTGGCTTCTCAAAAAAAAATTCACAGACTTTAAAAAGTTGCTAATGTACAGTTACCAGCAAAACAATGCAACACTGATAAGAAGTTTACTGACAAATAAAACATTGGCTTGGCCACCAGAGTGAGATAAATAAAAACACAAAATGCTGTTAAGGCAGTTCAAATAATTTTTAAAAAAGCACCATCTAATACACACTCTTCAAACTGCCTTGTAACTGAAGTATCAGGAAAAAGTAGGAGCTTTCTTTAAACAGAAAGGCCCCCCAAACAAATGAAGACACATGGGCAATGGCAGAAGATGGAATCCAAAACAACAATCTACTGAAGGAACAGATAAAGTTTTGAAGGGTTTCAGCTCGAATTGTCAACCCTTCTTTTTCTCCCACTGGTACTGATCGACCTGTTCAAGTTCCTCAAGCAGGTTGTGTGGTAAACCACTGTTTGTATATTTAACAGTATGGCCATGCCCATTGGTCGACTGTACCTGTAGCTCCTCCTACAGACTCCTGAATAAAGGAGACTTTTCCACAGCCTCCTCCCCAGTTCAAGAAGGTCGAACAGCATAGATGTGCCTCCATTCTATTGTGAATAAAAGCCTAGTTTTACATAACTTCCATTCTTTTAAAGTTATTTACGGTGCATTAATTTTATTCACAATAAGCGTTCACAATGGAGCAGATCCTTAGGCCAAGAAGTTGGAAATCGACCCACAATCACCTGAAGCCTCCACCAACTTCAAACCCTGGCTTCATTGCTTCAAAGTGTTCCTGCAGGGATCATCCGCCATCACTCGATCAGAGAACGACAAGCTGCAAGTACTTCACTCACGGGGTCTGGCCCCTGGTATACTCAATGATCAGGGGCGTAAAGAACATTCTGAAAGGCCAGCACCTGAGGAAAGTTAACGAGGTCTATGCGAGACACCTCCAGCTACCCGAAAACAGCAACTTGGGGAAATCTAGCACTGAGTATCTCTGGGCATATGAAGTCTCGGACAGGCCTGCCCTGCAACTGTAAGGCCACGACGGCCGCAGAAGACATGGAGGACCTGATTAGAGATGCTCATGTCACAGGCATCAGGTCCAACTACATCCATCAGAGACTACTGGAGCAAGGTGAGCTCAACTTGTGGAGAGTGGTCAAATGGGAGGCACACTGGAGGTGGTCCTCCAGAATATGGAAGCTACTCAGTTGACAACATGGCCGCCTTATGGCTGTGCAGGATGCCGCCACGTACCGCCAGTGATCCGACCACAGCCGCTGTACTCAGTGAGTACCTGAAGTGTTACTTCTGCAGCTTGAGCAAGCACCTGAGGAAACGCTGCCTGCTGAAAGGCGCAGTTTGCTTCAACTGTGGAAGAAAAGACATTACACGAAGGTGTGAAAGTTCAAGTCACCCCAACCCAGCAGCACCACGTGCAGGCCACCATCTTCGAGACCCAGCAGTGCCGTGTGCAAGCTGTGAGAGCCATCTTCTTGAAGGTCACCATCTCCCACCACAGCTATAGACAGCAACCGGACACTGGCTGGCATTCATCATGCTGATTCAAGGTAGTCCTTGCCAACTCACCAGATAGATGATGAAATCTAGATATACCACCACATAATAAACTGTCTGTTCAATAGAGCACAGAGAGCTTCATCCACCCTGACACGATGCAGCACTACTCCCTCGCGGTTAGGCCAGTGAATCACAAAGTCTCCTTGGCCTCAAAATCCCATATGGCTGATATCCATGGCTACTGCATAGTGACCCTGACCATGCAGGGCACAGACTACAAAGACTTTAAACTCCTGGTGATGTCACTTCTATGTGCTGCTCTGCTACTGGGACTGGACTTTCATTACTGCCTTAAAAGCGTGATGGAGTACGATTGGCCCCACCCCCCCTTTTATTGTCTGTAACCAACAGTTCTTTTTTTTTTTTCGAAACTTTATTTATTAATTTTAACATATGAAGAAAGTAAGTAATTCACGTACAGAAAAAATACAAAATAAAGTAATACAAGTACAAAGTAACATAGTTAATACATTACCAATCTCGGCATCTCCCCCTTACAACTAAAAACTAAGACTAAAAAAAAACTATTTTTAACCCCTAAACCCCCCCCTCCCCACCCCCACGATTAAGAGTGAAGAATTAATACTATTAGTATAATAAAAAAATTAAAAATATATATCTTAAAAAAAGATCAATATATATAAAAAAACAAAAAAAAATAAGTATTAATTATTAATCCAAATTTTTTATTATATAATATATGAAAAAAACAAAAACAAAAAGAACTTAAACAAAAAAAAACCCAACTAATAATAAAAACTAAAAAAGAAAAAAAAGAAAAAAAAAGAAAACATATATATATAGAAAAAATATATAATAATTTTTTTTTAAAAAGAAAAAAAATGATTAATTCAAACTTATTTAAATTGTATATAATCAATAAATGGGGTCGACTTTAACTCATAAAAAGACATCTTATCTTGTATAGAAAAAGATATTCTTTCCATAACCAAACAAAACTTCATCTTTGAATACCACCTATCTAAAGACAATACATTTCTATTCTTCCAAGTAATCGCTATACCAGCAGTTCTTAAATCACCCACTATAGTCCACCAGCAAAACCATCTTCCCCCACCGTCCCCAACCAGTAACCCAAAGATCGTCCACAGCTCGTGACCTGCGGATCCTCAACACTCAAGATCACTCCCCCACCACTGTTTGCTAACCTCACCCCAGATTGTGAACCCATTGCCACCAAGGACACTGTCTCTGAAGGGACACCTCCCTTCTGGACAGGCTGAACATCATCTATGAACAGTTCAATCAGAAGAATAGGCTGATGTCAAAAAAATCTTAGCGCTCCCATCATCAAAGGGACAACCTGCAGAGCCGTGGCAGAGGTGATGAGAACACTATCCAAGGTGAACTCACACACATGGCAGTAGACCAGCCAACATGCCTGTTGGGGTACTGAAAGACTGCGCAAACCAACTAACTGAGGTCCTTACTTACAGACATCTTCAAAACCTTATTGCAGCAGTTCATCAGCCCTGCATGTTTCAAGACTGCCACCATCATCCCAGGACAATAACAGGCCTCAGAGACTACTACCTAATGGCACTGGTCTCCACCATGATGACATTCTTTCAGCATCTGATGATGGAACACATCAGAGCACATCTCCCAGAGCCACTGGTGTTTCATCTTGTATTCTTGTGTGAAGGGCCCTATTAGAAACAATGTCTGCTTCCAAGTTCCTCTTGCTGTTCTGACAAGGTCCAGTTTAATGTAAACAAGCAGAATGTTGCCATTACTTAAATATGTTGCTCATCACATCAATGCCTGCACCCAATCCCAGGACAACAGGATGCAGCCAATGGTCAACTGTACATTATTATTTTTGGGCATTCTGATTTCTCTGAAGTGCTTCACAAACATGAATCACTCTGAACTGTACCAAAGATTTGGAACTTTCCAAAACACCACATATTAAACAAAAGTACCTTTTAATCTGTCATTCCTCTGACAAGTATTGGATAAAATTCTGAGTTGTCACTCCTCACCCAATCAGACTCTATGCAAAGTAACTCAACAAGTTAACAATGCAATGAAAGCAGTGACAGCTTTCTATGCACTTGGCAGGGAATTGTATTGCCATAATAATGATTTTTATTTGACAAAACAGAGACTTAACTTCCCCCAAACCCCTTCATTCTAGCAAGCCCCTTTCAAATAAATCCTGTGGAATTGAAGATAATCAATAAAAATGGGTACTTAAACTTTACAATTGGGTGAAGTTCCCTCCAGGATGATGATAGAGAATGAAACCTCTCTATTTTGAGACATTTGATAGACAAAATTAGGCAGCAAGTATACTTGTGGGAGAGGGGCAAGGACAATGCAGGACCAGAAATTCTGGGACATCTGCCCCACTGCAGAGAGACCAGGTGGAAGGTCCACTTGTTTCCTCAGCCTGGGCAGTACATACATACAAATGTGCACACATATCTGCAAACATCCATGTAGAGACTAACATGCATGCAAACACACCCACACACTAATGCATGAACATGCACACTTGGATGTGCACACATGCACTAATACATATAGGCACGTTCACACACATGCCCACGTCCACATGCATACATCACAAAGCAGGAGATCTCTCATCATTCTGCTGGCTCTATCTTGCTTGGAAAAGAATTCAGTAGCTTATTGGCTTAGGTTCGCTGCCAAAGTTCTATGGAAACAAAATGAAAACCCTGACACAAATCCAACCCAACCATGGCCAATCTGAACCCAGACCAAGACAGAGCACTTGCAATCATTTCCACATCTGATCATCACACAATAAAGGGAAATTCACTAATGATTGGATGGTTGGCATGGGCAAAGAGGTCAAAGGGCCATTTCTGTGTCACATGCTTCTATGATGAAATATTGACCAAGAGGAGAAAAACAAACAAATCGATTCAGTCATTCAACATTGAAACAGGCTCTTGGTTCACTGTGATGATGTTGCCTGTAATACCCATCAACACTGATCCAATTTACCATGCCTGGCAATTAAAATATTGTATCCTGGCCTGCAAGCAGTATCAATCCAGCCCAAGTGATTCAATTAGAAATCTATTCCCAATCAAAGCCAACACCTTTAATTAGCTCCCATCATGATGAGGTTCAATCCATTTCATTGAACTATTCCTAATTTGGAGCACTCTCACTGCACAAAGCCAGAGAAAATATTTAGCTGGGAAAGTAGCAGCATTAACATTCAAGCAGATGAAAACATTATTCCACATACGACCCTGACAGAACATACTGGACGACTGAATTGGCTACCTGTTCCATTTCAGCTTTTTCGAAGTGGGGGGAGAAAAAATCTAATGGGAAGAAAATAAAACATCCTAATGCAAATTGAAATCCTTGTTAAAACAAGGCACTAGTACCCAAAAACAAAATTTAAAAACATGGGCATACTACTAGGCCCAGTTTACTCAAGAACATTCAATTCCAAACCCCCCCCCCCCATTACATTTTGTTGACTGTTTCAGCTGTAATTCCGTATAGAAATATTTAATTATATGTATAAAATGTTATCCTAGGTGATAGTTCCGAAGTTCCAGGGAGGCAGAGAGTTTCAGCTTCTTTTGGGGGTAACCATGACAACCAATTTTGGAACACAGCATGAACTACAGCCCCTTTCATTGTCATAACATCTCAATGAAACTAGTTCATCTGTCACTCAAATGGTGGTTCAGCAAGGGGCCAGTGATCTTCTGCAACGTGCCTGACCCAACTAAACCAATGTCTAGGTGTCACACCTGGATATCCGTGGGCACAAAATCCTAAAATCATCAGGAAACTGAACTGACATTATTCTACAAAGGTGAGCAGATGGCAAAATAAGCACTCTCTCCAATCTCTTCAGATTCCCACTTAGTTAAAATTACATCCATCGCAAAGCTGGAACCTGCATGGCGCTGTCTGCTATTTTAAGGCATAGCTTGAAGATTAACAGTGAATATTTGGTTCTGTTTAAAATTGAAAATGACTATTTGGAACGGGTGAGGGCTAATCCCAAACCAAAATGGGGTGACCTCAGCTTGCTCAAAGTCACTCTTTGGTAGAAACAATACCAGGCAAATCACAAATCGAGTATTGCAACTAATCCTGCCACCTTCTCAGGAAGGTGGATAAGGTTAGCACCGATAGATGACGTCAATAGAAGCAGAAACACAAGAGGAGATTAAAACACGGAGATGCATTAACCTAGAATCCATTCAAGCGATAAATATATATTTCACTAAAAGGTCCTTGATGATTCACAGACCCACCAAATAAAATTTAACAAACAAGCAAGCGTTCATTCAAAAGGCAAGTTCTAAGTGGCTTCTTAACAGAAAACAAAGGATACATCTCAATACTTGTACATGAACAGTGATTTAAAAAACTGGATTTAAAAATCATTAAGAGATAGCAAAGTGAATGAATTTAGGTGGAACAGTTAGCATAGTTGTTTGTGCAGCACTCTTACAGAGTCCATAGTCTGGGTTCGAATCCAGCGCTGTCTGTAAGGAGTTTGTACATTTTCCCCAGTGTCCACGTGGGCTTCCTGCGGGTGCTCCTATTTTCTCCCTGTTCCAAAGATGTATGGGGATTGTACGCTAATTGGTGTATTAGCGAAATGCATGCTCATGGTCCAGAAGGACCTGTTAACATGCTTCGAGTGAGATTTTAGTCAAATGATTTAATATTTCCTTAGGTGGTTCAGCATCTCTTTTTGTTTGATTAATCACTTTGGGATGTCCTGCTTCGTCAGAAGCCCAATTGAAAGCAGATCAGACACTATCATTACACAAGCATATATAATAGCCACAAACGAGCCTGCAGCTGACGTGGACATTTACCCCCTCCATAAATCTTCGTCCGCAAAGCCAAGCCAAAGAAAGAAAAGTATATTGGTTAACCTCATCAACCAATGATGTCTCATAAGGACATTTTTGGAAAGAAGAGCATGTGCTTACAGATCTAGACAAAATGGTAGGATATTCTCCAGATGTTGAACCAAGATGGTTGAGACCTGGCAGAAACACAGACACTTGAAAGGAAAATTGATTGCTGCAGACCAAAGCCAAGCAGAGTTTGTAGAGGTTAATGTTGATTGCAGTCCTGACAAAAGGTCCAGATCAGAAATATTGATTGATCTTGCTCTCTGACCCATTAAATTCCTCTGGCAAATTCTGTCTGCCCAAGATTCTTGCAACTGCAACTGCTGTTTCTTTAAAGTTTTGATTGATTTGATCCAGTGCATAGATGTATTGTGAAGTGTGAAGGAAAATTAGTCAGAGGGAAAAAATATTTTTAATTCCAAATAGATACATTTGAGAAACAACTTTATTGTTTTTGGGTTACAGTCAAACAACACACCCACCCAATGTTATTAGTTTGAATCAAGTTTTCCTGGTTCTCATTAAAATAATGAGAAGTGGTCAAATTAAAAGGAAACATCAGCCAGGGCTCTTTCCGGTTGCAACAGAGGAAGCATTTATCAGAGTATAACATTGGTAACTCATTAAGTGTATTATAGACCAAGTACAACTTCAGCCAGCAAATGATCAGGTCATGAAGAGGTCAAATTGGAACCAAGACCTGCCACTTGTTACAGGTCTGTAACATCCTTAAATTGATAACACTTTGATTTGCCAAAGGAAGATCAGATATCAAGAATCAGATCAGCTACTCCTCAAAATGGAAGCATCCTTTCCATTGCTTCATTGTAAGTGATCAAGCTTAGGGTGGCACGGTTGATGTAGCAGTTAGCCTTTACAGTGCCAGCTATTGGGTCCGGACTGGGGTTAGAGTCCTGCGTTGTCTGTAAGGAGTTTGTACATTCACCCAGTGTGCTTTTTCCAGGGGCTCCAGTTTCCTCCCACCATTCAAAACATACATTAATGGGGTGTAAATTGGGCAGCACTGTGCTACAGGTCTAAATTTTGAAAAATTAAAATTTAAATCTAAAATTTGTTCTGATTTTTTAAAATATAACTGAGCATTTAAAATGTATAATTTGTTGCAGCACACATTTACCACCTTGGAATCTGCCAGTCTATGCACCTCAGTGAAGAGAGATACCAATATAGATTTGCTGAAGTTCTACAAATGGAAAAGAAGTCAAGTTGTATTATTCTACTTTCAAGCAGAAGCCATATTATTTTCAACTCGTACATTAAAAAAAAACAGAAGTGAATGAAAGAAAGCCTAAAGTCAACTGCAAACAGCCTTTAAGGTGATTTCAATGTTATTTAATTCCATAATATTGGTGTTACTGGCAATGGATCATATTGTGCTTGGCAACCAATCCTTTTTTTTTTAAATTTTATTTAGGAATTTTAAAAGAATAGAGAAAATACAAAAAAATCTAAAGCTACCACCGCCACCCACCCCCCCCCCCCACCGAGCTTATTTTGAAAAAAACAGAAATAACATCAAATTATAACAAGTTGCTGTGGTGTGCTGTGCACATATAAACCTCTTACTTGACATCTAAGCCCATACATTCCAAATACAAACTCCACATCTTAATAATAAAATAATTTCACAAATTATATGTTATTTTCTCTAAATAAATACATAATTGAATTTCATTGTGCCATCTTTGTATGTTCAATTCAACATCATTTTTCCAAGTTACAGCTATACAGTTTCTAGCCACTGCCAAACTTAACCGAATAAATGCAATTTGAGGTTTCGCCAAACATAAATTTGCCGTAAGTGTATTCATGTATCCCAATAAACATACCCATGGATCCACATATAAATCTATTTGGAATGAATCTCGCAAAATTTTAATAACTTTTTCCCAAGATTAGCAACCAATCTTGATGCACAATTACACATTGAAAGAAAATTACATATCCACTGTATCATGAATAATCATCAATATATGATTTACTCACAATGCAGTACACTCCAAAGCATCGTGTTATGTGTCTTAATTTTTTTTAAAAAAAAGGAAACATCTGTAAGAAACCCATCACAACAACATCCTTCAGAAAATTGCTTCAACAGGAAAATCTCTCCAGATTGACTACATGCACAGAAAAAAAGTACATCAACTGAAGAGAAAATATCCCAGGGGCATGAAGAAACTGGATCACATTAATTAAAGGCAGTACGTATCGCAGCCCTCCAACATATCATTTAACCACACACGGCAAGTTGCTCCATTTCACCATTAAGCATAGCCATTTACATTAAAAATTCTTCCTTGTGCCGGTATGCTTTGTTTAGTTTCATCACTGTTCCCAAGACAGCAAGTAGTCGTTCAGAAAGAAGAGTAAACTAGCCTTGAAACTCCATAAATCAGCACCACACATTTCAGTACCAGACAGCTGGAAATGCACTTGGATAGCTGAAACACAACTGACCATTTATCCATTTTTTTGGACCATATTAGAAAACAGAGCAGGCATTCCAGAATCAGACTCAAGGGAGGCAAATTAGATCACTAATTAAGTGAATCTGACCCACCCACCTCATCCTCTTCCACAACTGCCCAAACCAGATCTCCACTGATGCCTTGCCTCCAGCTCCAATGGCAAATCATCTTTTGTGTGGTTCACAGGATACAAAGAAGCTTTGGAGGACTCATTGCATCACATAGAAATTATTGATTCTATGCCGATGTGCATCAAACATTTAAAAACAGTAGCTTTATCACACCCTTATAAGTAATAAGGCAAAGCTATCAGTCTTGCAAAACTCCCCTTTTTACACTAATCAGGGACTGTTCCAACATCACAAAAGGATTGTAGGAACTATTGCAAATACATTTTTTTTTGCACTAGGATAAATATTTATACCGTTGCAAATGTTCAAGATAAAAATGGATGGCTACATGGATAGGATAGATAGAGGGATATGGGCAAGTTCCCACACTGTATGACCCTTTTTAAAATATTTATTGTCTAAATTTTTTAATAAAAAGTGTACCATTGCAGTTTTTTGTTCTTGAGATTATTTTTTTGGCAAAGTACCTGTTAAGCTGTAGCAAGAATTTTAATACACATGTACACTCATTATCAAGTATACTCATCATACATCTCAACAATGTTTGGGTTCGGAGGATATAACATTTTTAAATTGCCTATAGAAACATGGTATTCTCTTACTTCCCTTTTAGAAGGTGCTTCTATAACATGGTCAATATATTTGAAAGAGGAAACTCTAAATAACTTAATTACTAACAAGTTCAGCAGAATGCCAAAGAGCACAAATTCAGACCATTAACTCATCTGTGGTGAGTTTTTGAACTGTCGGACAAAATTTTGTTTGCACAAAATGAATTCAACAAAAATTATAGGCATCACTTCAATTACTAGTAGATAAAGGATATGGACTATGTATTTTCATAAATGAACATAGCAACATTAAATTTAAAAAAAAACATCAGTCAAGAGGTGAAACAAGAACTCCAAGATCTCCTTCAACACCACACTTTTCTAAAAACAAAGGATACGCAAAATAAATCACCAGACTAACTGGCAACAAAACTGGACCACAAGAGGGATCCACTAGACTTACAAACCAGCAGGATAAAAAAAAATACAAATGGAAGCTCAAATAAGCAGCAATGCACAAGACTCACGAGACATTTAATTTTACAGTAGGAGTACTATTAATTTTGGATCAATATTTTCAACAGTAAATCAAACTTGCATTAGTGTTGAATATGTTGTAGGCCATCAATCCAGATAACTTTTTTTTAATATAGAGATACACCACAGTTAACAGGCCTTCCTCCCCAAAAGAATGTGCTGCCCAATACACCCATGTGACCAATTAACCTTCTGACCCCTTACATTTTTGGAAATTTGGAGCAGTGTGTGCAGTTTAGGTCACCTAACTACAGGAAAGATATCAATTAGATAGAAAGAGTGCAGAGAACATTTACTATATGTTGACCTGACTTCAGGAACAGAGTACAGGGAAAGGTTAAACAGGTTAGGACTTTATTACTTGGAGCGTAGAAGAATGAGGGGAGATTTTAAATACCTCAATTATGAGGGGAGTAGACAGAGTAAAGAAAGATAGGTTCCTACCCCTCCCCCCCACACCCCCACTGAGTGTAGGTGAGATATAAACCAGAGAACATGGGTTAAGGAGGAAAAGTTTTGGGGGAAACATGTGAAGGAACTTCACAGAGTGGTGGGAGTGCAGAACAAGCCATCAGCTGAAGTCCTAAATCCAGGCTCAATTTTAACACAAGAAGAATTTGGACAGGTACATGGATGGACGAGGTGTATGGACAAGGTATGGAGCGTTATGGACTGGTGCAGGTCAATGGAACTAGGGAGAAAAAAAAATGATTTGGCACAGACTAGAGGGGCCAAGATAGCCAGTTTCTGTGCTGTAATTGTTCTACAATTCTATAGAAACTGGAGGAAATCAACTCAAACGAGGAGAAACAAACCCCTCACAGAGATGGTTTGGAACTCTGGTCGCTGGTGCTGCAATAGTGTTGCACTAACCATGCTGTCTTAATATGAGCTGATGACAGTTTACGCAGGGTACATTTTAAAATGGCTGAAGCAATTGAATCAAATGATGAGTGAATGATCATTAAAGTGTTTGACATAAAAAATACAGAAGGCCTTTGATGCCATGTGATACAAAAAGGATGTAGTAAAGATTCATAAGGATGTTGTCTGGAGTGGACACAAGCAGCAAGAAGGGATTGGATAGTCTCTGAACCTCCCCCACCGCACTCCTTCCCCTCGCTCTATTACTTCAACTTTTATTCTCTTCTGGCCTCCCATTTTGGCTTTTCCCCTTGGTCCATCTTCCCTCATCACTCCACCTTTTCATTCAGGCACCTGCCTGGTTTCTGCTTGTACCTCGATGGGCTCAATCAAAAAATGTTGGTTATGTATCTTTACTTACAATGGACACTCTGTGACCTGTTGAGTTTCTCCAGCACTTTTGTGTATCCAACCTATTGTTACACCACTTTTTTTCCTTGCACTATGGAAATTGTGAATATTATCTTAATTATGAGATAATCAATAGGAAACTACTTTGTAGTTTCTTTTAGTACCTGTTCAGCTACAAATAATAATTTTAGTGTACATGTACATTTGACAATATACATGACCATAAATTCATCATCTTATCTTATGTTTGACCTAGTTAGAATAGATGATGTTTCACCTTGTGTTGGGGAATCAAACTAGAAGACATAGATTCAAGGTAATGGGGAAAAAATTTAAAGTGGATCTGAAGGGCAAGATTTTTTTTTCATTTTTACACACAGCAATATGGAATGAGATGCCAGAGACAAATGGTTTTTTTTTTTAAATTTTTTTTTATATATAAAAAAAGCATTTGGTTAAGTACCCAAGTACACGGATTAGAAAGATTTAAAAAGATATGGGCCAACTCTGAAATTGGCAGAGCGAAGATGGGCATCTTGGGTGCCATGGAAGGGTTGGGCTGAAGGACCCATTTTCATGCTGTATTACTTCATCCATAAATCTCTTACCTGTGATCAAGGCCACAGCACCCTGTTGCTCCCAACTCTTCTCTAATGTTGTGGCTCCTTGACAAGTCAATAATAATATCCAGCAAAGTGCAACTTCCCTCCAGATTCCCTTTGTGTATAGTTGATCATAGTCAAAACTACCCTTCTTAAGTGCCATTGGTGCCCACGTATCCAAATGCCATTTATCCACATTCGGTTTAATTATTTCTATTCAAAAAGAGGAAATATCTATTCAAGAACAAGGTAAATACTTGCAAGGAAAGGTAACCACAGGCTGGGTCTGCTGGACCTTGTCTACTGGCAGTTCTCATTCCATGCTAAAATCCCAGTCACCCAAAAAGCATACTGCAACTAATTTAGTAATTCAATGAAGCAAAAGAGAGGCAAGGTACTCAAAATGAAAACGTGATGCTACTTCTTACTTCATTACTAGTGTTTAAGCTGTGGTTATTGCCCAAATTGAACACACTAATCCATCTCCTTTTCCAGCACACAACATAATTTTTCTTTTACTGCTTTGGTTCCAGCCTCACCACTTACTTCCCTTTCCCCTTCATTTCAATCCAAGGGAAATGATTATATGCATATAACAAAAGGCAATGCATTCTTGGAAAAGCCAAGTACACTAAACAGATGCTGGAAACTTGCAACAAGATCAGAAAAGTACTGACAACACTCAGGTGACATTCATGGAGAAATGAACATCGGGACAACAAGCAAAACTGAATCCAAGACTGAATTGTTACTTCATTCGAAAGTACATTTGTAGAGGTACACATGCAGAAAAGGTTCAGAGGGATATGGGGCAAACACAGGCAAATGGGACCAACTTAGACAGCTATTTTTGGTTGACATGGAAGAGTTAGGCTAAAGAACTTATTTTCATGTTTAATCTTTAACAAATTCACTGCTAGATCTCATTCTTGATCTTTGTGTTTGGGACACTAGTATTCCAAGTTTGGAAGGCAAGATCTTTCAACCAACAATTCTAGGCTCAAACTGGCATACAAAAATCAGATTGTAAACCTACCCCAAAAGCTGTCATTGCATTCACAACTACACCTCTCTGCACCCATTTTTAATCTACATTTCATTCTTTCCACAATCATCACTTTTGCCCATTCATTCCTGCCTACCACCCTTTCACCAGGTTTGCCCTCGCATTTCATCCCTCTACCTTTTCTTTTCACACTTAAAAAGTTTCACTTGCCAAACATGTCCTGTTTCAAGAGTTAGTGGCCTGAAATGTTGCTTGGTTTCTCCCCTGCCTCCCCAACCACCTGACCTCATGTGTACATCCAGGATTTTGTTAGATACTTGGAAAGGAGGAACTGAGACAGATGTATGAATTGCTGTTTCGGGCAGGGCCACTTGCTTCTGCAGTGGACTGGTTTCCACAACTCTTCAAACAGGAGAGTTTGAAAAAATGGAAGGAAGGATCGTTTGACATGAGTGCCGGGAAGTGGCCAGATGGAATTCCAATGTAATTCACAATGTGACCACATGGTCAAAGAAGAAGAAAGAAAAAAGGAAATGAACCGGTGTGAACTCGAAAGGCCAATATGCCCTGTTTCCGCTCCGTAAATGGTTATATGGTTAAGATTCATCTGCTCACAATCAATATGAACATAAAATGGGACAGAAAGTCAGAGTTACTGTGGCAATTGGGATGCAACTAAGAAAATGCATGAAAAAGATAGAGATATTTCTTTTTCACATATTTCACAATAGTTGACTTCTGCTTTAGTGAGTAACAGATGAGGTAATTTACAAATTAATAAAAAATACAAAAGTATTTTCTTTCCACTTAATCACTGAATGGATTTGTTTGCTTAATGATAATCGTGTATTCTTTTGAATCCAAAACTGCATCACTATTTATGCCTTATTTAATATCTTGCCCACACAATATTCTGACATATTAACAGTCTGCAGCACAGCTTGAGATTTCAAGATGTAAACAATTTTGTTAATCACTTTTATTCAAAAGGATGAAATATTTATTCAAGAACAGAGTAAATACTTGCAAGGAAAGGCAACAACTGGGATCTGGACCAGCTGGGAAAATGGGCTGAAAAATGGCAGATGGACTTTTATGCAGACAAGTGTGAGCTGTTGCATTTTGGAAGGACAAACCAAGAAAGGCCATATACAGTAAATGGTATGGAACAGAAGAATGCAATAGAACTGAGGGATCTAGGAACACAGATACATAATTCCCTGAAAATAACATCACAGGAAGATAGGATTGTAAGAGATTTTGGCCTTCATGAATTGGAGTTGGGATGTTTTTGGTAAAATTATACAAGACATTGGCGAGGCCAAATTTGGAGTATTGTCTACAGTTTTGACCACTTAACTACAGGAAAGACATCAATGAGATTGAAAGAGTGCAGCGAAGATTTACTAGGATGTTACCTGGACTTCAGGAACTGAGTTTTAGGGAAAGGTTAAACAGATTAGGACTTTATTCACTAGAGCATAATAAATCAATGAGGGAAGGTTTGATAGAGATATTTAAAATTGTGAGGGACATAGAGAGAAAAAATGTAGGTTGGCTTTTTCCACTGAGGGTAGGTGAGATACAATCAGAGGACATGGGTTAAGGAATGAAATGGGGAAAAGTTTAGGGGGAACAAGAGAGGGAACTTCTTCACAAAGTGAGTGGTGGGAGTGCAGTTCAGCTGCCAGCTGAAGTGCTGAATGCGGGCTCGATTTTTACATTTAAAAAGAGTTTGCACAGGTATATAGATGGGAGAGGAATGAAGGGCTATGGACTGGGTGCAAGTCAGAAAAATGGTTTGGCACAGACTGCAAGGGCCGAAGGGGTCCAATTCTGTAATGTTCTATTGTTCAACAGACTGGTGTTGTGGCTTTCTGCCTACTGTAAATAAGGCCAGGTTTACAGTTTTCTAGAACTTCAGCACTGTTTATTCATTGTTTCATGGTCGACATGTGAGGTTCTGCATCCACCATTACACAGGCATTACATAGGTTGTCAGCCTCACTCTGGTTTCAATGTCCCAATGTTTCAACATAAAAGCCCCCGAGCACACTTCTAGTGGTTTCAAAATAAAAGACCTACTAATTGCAGCAATTAAACATTACAACTGGATCACGCTGCACCTGGTCTCCTGGCAGTTCTCTCTCCTCTCCGTGCATCTTTACCAAGAGTGATGCGGAGTAGGCTCCAGGCATTGTACCACTCTTGGCCAACTTCCAAACTGTTCCAGCAGATTACCAATGTCAAAGATTTGAGGGTTTTTTTGTTTTTATATATTTCAGAAATTTTAGAGTTTGCAAGTGGAAAATCAAGAAAATAAATTGAAGTGATCAAAGTTTCCCTCCGCAGCACAATCAGTGGTCTGGTGCTGGGCTTGACCAGTGTCACGTAGAGGACGTGAAGGTCAGACATGACCTCCTGGTCACTTTAGACTTCTATTTGGCTGATCATCATCTCCAGAATCCCAAAACAAGTGGGAAGTTAAAGTGAGCAGATGGATCAGAATCAACTCCATCTTGCCAAATGGTCTACAAGACAAAATCCCCACCTACTGAATTCAATGCTCCAATGAATGTGTCTTTTAATTAAAAAATGTCAAAAGAACTAGAGCACATGGTATAACAGCAACATTAAGAATGTAAGGAATCAAATACAAAATAAAATGAGGCAACAATGGTGAGCCAATGTACATCTTCTGTTAGAAGACCAGGGACAGGAAGAGGAAAAACCAAGAACAAAAGCAACATAATTGAAGAGCTATGATGTCTCATCTAATGTATAACAATCTTCTCCAATAATTGCAAAAGAGCATCTACCAACACCATGCAATTCAGCACTCCTCAGGCTGTGAATAACATACTTCCCAAACCCACAACATGTCACCAAGGATGAGGGTCATAGGCTCAAGGGAGCACCTCCATGAGTTTATCTAAGTTGCACACCATCCTCAGCAGTCCTTTACTGTTGGGTCAAAATCTGGGAACTACCTAGAAAACAGTCCCTCCACCAACAGACTTCAGTGATTTGAGACCACCATCTTCTCAAAAGCAACAAAATCTGGCCTCATGAGTACCACCCAGATCCAAGAAATGAAACAAAATACAAGAGTATAGTACAGAACAGGACTTTTGGACCACCTGTCTGGTGCTTGGACTCAAGAGAAATGCCTCCATATTCACACATCTATCTTAAGCCCCTTTTCCACTGGCACCCTCTCCCAGGATAGGAAGCCTCGTGCCACCCTTAACTAGGACACTAATTGCTTTTCTACTGAACACAAACAACCCCGGGGATCAGAGTGCTCTCCCTTCAACCGGAAATGGGTGACTTTCTACTGTCCCTTTTCCACTGGTTTTATCAGCACACTGTTGTCAGCAAATGCCAGGGATATGAATAGGGGTAGAGGCAGTTAATCCCCGGCGTGAAATGGCGTCATTTGACACTGGTGTTCGGACAGTGTTCCTTTTCCACTGGACGCTGTCCTAGTTAATTCCTGGGACATAGTGGCAGTGGAAAAGGAGTTATTGCCCCTCATGATCTTATTAATACCTATTCAGTTGCCCCTCAGCAACCAAACTTCAAAATATCACAGGTTTGCCTGACAAAACTCTGCAAGACTCTGCAGCATTTGTTAGTTGCAACGTTAACAAAGAAACCCTAATAAATATCTCTGAAGTCCACGGATTGGCCACAAGGAATGAGGTGAAGAAATAAATCTTCAATCAGCTGATTTCTCACAAATGACCAGAGCTAGGATTTGAGAACTGGGCTAGTTAAGATTTTGTTCTTCAATTCCACCTTCATATTTTTTCTGATATCATTGGCAAGATCATTTTTTTCCTCATACCTTGTTATTGAGACAAAACACAATGGAGGATAATCTTTAACCATTGCAGAGCAATTGGGGATGATGTTTTGGTAAACCTCCTGCATGGACCTTAGTCCATCCGCAAGAGTCTAAACCTCTGCTACAGTTAAATAACATTATAAAACAGTGAATAGAAAAAAAAACATCCATGCAGTCTTCTAATGGCTATAGTAAAAGTTACTTAGAAATAAAATTGATTTTTCAGATAAAAAGCCAGCCATTAAAACACAAAAAAATAGTCCAAAAATATTATTTCGCAGTGTTGCACCACTGGGCAGTCAAATGACATTGCTGGAGCGAGGTCTGGAACCTTTTTGAATAGAGTATCTGTTTTTAATTGCCTTCATTAAGGCATTCATTAAAAAAGACATTGAACAGCAGATGTTTCGGTTAACTGCAGTTTATTAGGAATGCTTCTGATATTAAAAAAAATTGAAGATGGAGGGCAACCTGGAAAATCATTATGCTCTGCCTGACATAGGACGATAAAATTAGAGGATTAGAATAAGCCTACTTTTCCTCACTAGTACTATCTGACCAGGAAAGAGGGTGTAGCTAAACTATCAACTATCCACAATCTTAGCCGAATTGATAAGGCAGGTGCTGAAAAGCCAGAGTGATCCAAAATGGACATCCTAAGAATCAAGTGGCACACAAATGATGATAGCAGCAGGCTCAATGACACCATTCAAAAGGCTTGAGGCACTGGCATCAGTAGGGGGTGTGGACCACACTGGGTGACACCAAAATGACTGTCTATAAAATTTTCATGAAGTTTATAATAAAAATATTCCTGTAGTTAGTTATAACAAAAACATTTTTCATAAGCCAAGCTTACACATACCAAAGTACTAAAACTATACTAATTTACTTTTTGAACATATGAATGCGCTCCGTTCAGAGTTGTCATTATCACCCAATTACAATGGGGCTTCAAATCATGTGATTTCATCCGCACGCTCGACCACCACGCATGGTTTTCGTCGCTGCTTTTGTCAAAGTTTCTGGGTTTTTTTAGCTGCAATATTGTGGTAATTAATATTTGTTTTCTTACTGAATTTTCACCACATGAAACTATGTAAATAGATTCAAGTTCTGCGTATGATATTGTAATTTAAAGGTGTAATTTTAATTTTGCTCATTGGCATCACATTCGGTGAGAAACAGGAATGATGATTTACGATTTACGAGCAGCATTAGTCCAAAAAACATGAAGGATTCTGTATGGTCTGGTACAGGAGAAGGTCCATGGTGGGGAGGGGGATGGTGGTGACCACGAGTTACCACAATGGGTGACACCAGGGGTGTGGATAGAAAAGGTTCCAATGGACATGACCCAAACTCAAGCAAATGGAACTAATGTAGAAACAGCACAATTTCCACTCATGATATCAGCTTGCGTTGGGTGAAAGCAGCGGGTAATCTTGCTGAAGCTAGGTCTACAACTCTTAATAACTGTTTGCAACACAAAGCATTCATCATGATTATATTTTGCTAACATTACCAGGTGCTCAAAAATTGCAGTTTTAATCTTGCAGCTGGGATGATTTATATTAAAAGGTTATTTTGAAAAACGTCCTAAAAAAAAAATCAATGAGGCAATGTGTTTTTGAGCAGACCAAACCAAAATGTTCAAAAGCTGACAGAGAAATTAAGGAAATTATTGATGCACAACAACTTCTAAGTAATTTAATCTAAAGATAAAGATATTGTATTTGCTGACATTTAACCAATATCCTTGCTACTTCACAGTTTGGTACAAAGATGATAGAGGTGGGTATTGTGTGGTCTGACCTTTCCTAGATCACAGCCAGGAGCAGTGAGATTGCAATGATTCATCATTCCAGTGAAACTAAGGAATGGCACAAGAAACAATTGCTCGGCTTTATTCTTTCCATTTATTCATCCCTTGGCTCAATATGCAGGTCAAACACATCAAGACTGATGATTTAGATTCAAAGGAGCACCCTTGGGTGACTGTTTCATAAGCAAAATCTCCCTGGGAATTGAATAAGGCCAAAAAAGTTATTTTCTAAACAAACAACTCTACAGTTTTCTTCGGAATACTTTAATGACCAGAATATAAACAACCTTTTGGCTTGCTGCTAGAGTTCGAGAGCCCTAGCCTAACCACTGTTCTCTTCACACAGTGAAATGTGTTGAGGCTTACTTCAGGAGGCTATTCCTGTTTAATATGGAAACATTAGCAAATACCTGTGGGTGCTGCAGCAGCATCAGCTTATGGAGTTAAAGCAGTTTCAAGTTTGCTTTGTTGCTCTGCTCTATTCATCACTGGCTCTTTGCAGTGAGGAGACATTATATCTTCTCAAGGTGAAAGATTCCTTTATTGTCATGTACTAACAAACAAAATTTGTCAACTTTTGCCTGCCATAAAATCCACAAAAAGAGTTGCAACTAACACGACACCCCCACCAATAAAGAGAAGTAAAATAGAGACCCTTCAGAGACAAAGTGTCCATCAATTTGCTTCTTGTGCACCTGCAACCTCAATAGCCGTTCAACCTCCTATCCAATCCAGTGGCTAACCAGAGTCTTCAGGAAGCATTCTGCACCTGAGGCCCTTTGGGAACCTTTCTTGTCATCACATAGTATCGAAACTTTGTTGCAATGCATGCTTCCCATGAGCCAGCCTTCAGCACTCCGTGCCGTGCCCCCCCCCCACCTTCAGTCTCCAGCAGTCCGTGCCGGGTCCCCCCCACCTTCAGCCTCTAGCAGTCCGTGCTGCCCCCCCCCACACCTTCATCCTCCAGAAGTCTGTGCCGGCCCCCCCCCCCCACCTTCAGCCTCCAGCAGTCTGTGCCGGGGCCCCCCCCCACCTTCAGCCTCCAGCAGTCTGTACCAGCCCCCCCTTCAGCCTCCAGCAGCCCGTGCCGGGCCCCCCTTTCAGCCCCCAGCAGCCCACAGTTTGAGAGAGTCCTTCATCTGCTGAGTCCTTTGCAGCCATGGTCACCCTTCCTGTAGGGTCATCTTCTCAGCAGGGGGAGGGGGTGGGTAGGTTCTCCCACTAATTCCCCAAAACCCTCATTCCTCATGCTCCTAACTTTGGGGATCACCATTTTGAGCATGGGCCTCCATACTTTTGTGCTGGCCCCTTCTCTGGCTGTTTAAAACTTTTACATGATGATCAGTATCATGACATGGCAGTAGGGTCTCCAGTCCCTACTCCTCAGGTCTGCACCAGAGGCAAGTATCCAATGCCATATCTTAACAAAATTGGCATGCACAAGTGAAAGGGCAGTATGGGACAAACGATTGCCTGAGATACAGTAACAGCATACCCACCCAAAACAACACATAGCAAAAGGCACATTATGTCTTAAGACACACATGTCAAACTCTGGCCCGGATATAACTATATTTGGCCCGCAAGATCATTTAAAAAATGTATTAGAAGTGGCCCGCTGGCCGCCGCGTCAGTATAGCACATGCACAGCTAATACTATAAATCCCAGAATGCATTGGCGTCAGCCCGCTAACCGCCCCCACCTCCTCTGTTTACGTTGCAGGGTCTCACCGTGGACTCTGGTTTTGGGGCCTGGCCAGTGTCAGGGGAAGCCAAGGCCGCTTCCCAGCGCCCGGAACCAGAGGCCTTGGGCCTGAACTCGCCAGGACCGTTGCCCACTCCCCCTCCCTGCCGCAGGCCGACCCACGACTCACGGTGTCGGGGCCGCTGATCCGCCGAGATGCCGCCCTGAAGCGAGAGCCGTTGTCCCCACACTGTCGTTGTCCAACCCGATCGCCCACAAACCCCGCCCTCCCGCACACAGGCCTGAGTAAGGATTATGAACTTTAATCTCAGGATAAAACAATCTTCCAATAGTTTCATGTCACAGTGATAAATATATTCCTGGTTAAAAATGGTCCTGCACCTGGATACAAGCTCATAAGGCATAAAACTTGAAAAGTGTGTAAATCAAAAGATATCTGTACCAATGGAAAAAGGGCATGGCAAATAACCCTGCTAGAGTTCATGCCCTCAATCAGTCACCCATTTGATTGTTTCAGGAATCATGTTATTCTCCCACATTCTCAATAGCCCTCAGATTTTTACTATTTGACAGCACACTAGCAACATTTGACAAATCCTCTATAGAGAAATATTATTTATTGAATATTTTATTTCTCATTTGTTAATGCTTCTGGAAAGACTTTATCCAAAACTATTATTAAACATTTATTTTAATAAGAAAAAAATTAACTTTACATATGTTGAAAGAAGAGAAAACATGCAGATGTTGTTGAAAATTTTCAATCAATATTTAGTTCGGCCCTCGACTTAGTCCAAGTTTTTAATTTTGGCCCTCCGTGAATTTGAGTTTGACACCCCTGTCTTAAGAGAACAAATGCAGGGCAAAATGGAACATTGGAGCCAAAAGTTTTTATTTTATTTTAAATGGAACACAGGTTCAGGAGGAACTTATTTTCCCCAGCTCCCCAACCCTTGCTTCCTCTATGCATCTTCCTCCACCCTCTGTCTCTTCCTCCTTACCTCTTTCCACTATTTCTTCCCACTGTTACCTCCATTCATCTATCAGCCAACAGCCCATGCTCCTTCCTCTTTTATTCAGGCTTCTATCCATTTACTGCTGTTCCTAATCAAAGGTTTTGGTCTGAAACATAAACTGTCTATTACCTTCCATGGATGCTACCTTGTCCTGCTGAGTTTCTCTAGTATTTTGTGTGTGATGCTTCACCTTTCAATTAGATCACTCCTGGTCAGTCTCTGCAATAACTCATCCTGTCAGGGTTGATCCTTTGACTCCTGATATACTTGGAAAATAAATTCTCTCAGTTTTAGCTTTGAGTTTATCCATGAAATCCCAGCCATTATTCAAGGAGATGGAGGAGTGGTATGCAAGCCTTCCATTGCTGGTTAGATGTAGAGATGGTTCTTGATATCACTTTAATCTGGTTCTTATTGCAAGACTTATGGACCTCTAACTCATGCAAACAGCACTCAAAACTGTTTTAATATTGATAACAGTGAGTGTCAGCATATTCCTGAATGAAAAATAAAACTGGACTTAAGTGACGACATCAGGTTTAATGCATCTTATAGTTTGAACTTTGAATAAATGGGAAGCTGGGGGGGGGGGGAGAAGAGGGAGGGAGGGAAGGGGGAAAAGGGGAGAAAAATGACACTATATATTCAAGAGAAAAATGTCTGTATGTATTTTGGTCAGTATGGTTTATAGTGTGAAAAATAAAAAAATTTAGAAAAGTTGGACTCCTTGGTCTCATTAAATTACTTTGTGATGGGTCATTTTGCTGCAATCTATCCTGAAGCATGGTTGACAGTGCTGAGTGGATACAGCGAGGAAAAAAGTTCATTGAAAAACTGGAGGTTCATTGCAATATTCCAGTGTTATGTGGGACATTTTCAAAGGCCTTACAGTAGTCCATGTAGACGTCATGCATGGTCTTTCCTTCATCAACCTTCCTAGTCACTTTTTTTTTAAAGGAAGGGATATATGGGTTGGCACAACATCGAGGGCCAAAGGGCCTGTACTGTGCTGTATTGTTTTATGTTCACCCACTTAAAAAAAACTCTACAAGTCTAGATAAACATGAAAACATGACCTACCACACACAAGGTGATATTAACTATCCATAATTAGTCCCCATCTCTCCTAATCCTTGCATTTTGTTGATAATAGATATACTGGCCTTAGATGTGGGCCAGAGGAGGTTGACCAGTTTGATTCCAGACCAGGCTAATGAGAAGAGATTGAGTTGCCTAGGACTATACTCTGGATTTCAGAAGAACAAGAGCGGATAGGATTTTTAAAAATACAAAATTATAAAAGGGATCAATAAGGTTGAAGCAGGAAAGTGGTTTTCACTATTAGGAGACATAGATCTCTACTGGGACATAGATGCAAGATTCAGCCACATAGATTCAGGACAGTTGAAGAGGAACTGCTTTAACAAGAGAGGGGTGAATCTGTGAAATTCTCTCCCCATAAAGCAGTAGAGTTTGCCTGATTTTCCATTTAACATAAAGATGGGCTTTTTCATAGTTGGGGAAATTAAGGGTTATAGGGAACAGGTGGATCAATGGAGCAGAGTCCAGGCCAGATCAGCCATGATCTCATTGAATGGCAAAACAGGTTGATGAGCCAGATAGCCCACAAATGCTCCAATTTCTTTGGTTTTTACATTTCCAGTTCATTTGCATAGGCATCCCACATCTTTTTTTCTCCAGGATATCTGAATGAGTTTTCGAATGACAGGAAAGCTTGTATTATAGAGGCTGCTGGTGGGATACCTTCTATGGAACAAAATCCTCACACAGCTAAAACTCCAGCATGTTTTTAACATCTCCTGTGCAGAGTGACAACAAAGGAATTACTCACCACTGATCAACGGTCCAGATTCAAGGGCACAGTAGAGGCACCAGCCCTATCTTAGTCTGAAGGCGAGCCTTGGGTAACAGCACAGGTGTAGAGTACAAGGTGACTAATTGCACATTGGTGTTCATTTAAATAGCTAACACCTGTTAAGCAAGATATTTTTCTTTCTTAATAATGGGAAAGCTTGTCATCAACATTCGCCCCTTTCACAGTTGCATCCCACTAAACTGGCCGTTCAGTTTTCTAGGTTAGATATGGGGGTTTGGCTTTTCACACTTGACCACTCTTAACTGGGACACTGAATGCTTTCACACTTGCAAGGAACCATCCACAGGGTTAGGACTGTTCTACCTTCTACTTAGTGACGTCATGATGCATCGAGCGATGGTGGACCTGCCCTAAAACCTGATCAATGTAATATGATCTTGTATTTGAATAAAATTAATCATGCCTAATTATAACATAATTAAGTTTTATGTACAGCACAGTATGAGCCCTTCAGCCCCTGTTGTTGTTATACCGACCTATAAGGGACTGTGGGAAAGTGCTAGTAATAAATAGCAGACAATTTTTAAACAGCTTGGGAAAATTTGTAGCGCTATAGCACACAATTTATACAGCATGGGAAAATCAGTAGCACTATCATGTACAAATTGTAAATACTGTGGGAAAAAACGATAGCAGACCTGCCCTCCCAGAGAATGGGCTGAATGCATGGCTGCATGCACGGAGCATTCAGAAAGGGTTTTCACGGCCGCACGGCTTTCTGGGAAGTCAGGTCCGCCATTGCTTTCTGCACCCCCCCCGCCCCCCACCCCCCACGGTCAATATGAATTGTGCGCTTGTGGTGGTACACCACTGGCCTACTGCAGGGGGCAACATCTGTACCTGCAGGAGTGTACTGCCAGCCTACTGCAGGGGGCAACCTCTGTACCTGTAGGAGTGTAAGGGGACAGGACAACACCTGACTGGCTGTCAATCAGTCGGCCTGAATGAATCAAGCCCCACCCAGTTGGGTGTCAATCACCCTCTGGGATATAAGCCTGCGCCGGCCTCCCGAAGCCTCACTCAGAGTTACTGCAGCAACAGCCAGCCTGGCTCTGTGGAAGTCTTTGTGGTTTAAAGCCTGTTGTACAGTCTTTACCTTGTGTGTGTCTGATTCTGGCTAACAGTGCACCACAGAGCTATACCGTTACCAATTTTCCCCACGCTGTTTAAAAATTGTCTGCTATTGCTATTTATTTCCTCTCTCTCCCCTGCAATGTTTATACCTTCACTTTAATCTTTTCTTCCTTCATGTTCCCACACTCATGCAAAAACTTGAGTCATTTCAATCCCACAATGCAATTGCCCATTTAACACTTGGCTGATTGCAATACCAGTGTCTGCAGATGCCAAGGATGGTACTAGGGGTTGAGGCCTTCAATCCCCGGCATGAAATGACGTCATCTGATGCTGGCATTGAACTGATTTTGCTTTCACACTCGACACTTTAAAGGCTATTTGGCGGTTAATTCCTGGGATCACTTACAAGTGTGAAAGGGGCTATTGTCACAATAGAGGAAACAAACAGAAGCTGGAACTAAGACCAGCATGAAAGCTTCTCTTTGCCAGCCTGGCATGTAATTTCTACCTTTTTTTTTAATTCAAATTTACAAGCCCAATTGAGGTAAACTACAAACCCAATCAAATTAATGACAGCCTTAATAGATTCTGTACATTTTGTCTCTGAACATTATTAATTGTCTATGGACAACAGTTGTTCGGCAAAACACTGGCCAAATAGGCAGTGGACCAATCTCTGGATTCCTTTGTTTTGACTGTATTATCAATGACCTGAGGAGGTTCTGGGCCAATTATTTCAAAGTCAGTAAAGTGCTCCTCACAGCTCTGTTGCTTAAATCTTGATTAAATTGCTTTACTACATAATAGTACAGGTGAAATTAATGAAAGTCAAATCAAGATAGGAGATGTACAGTAGGGCACAAAGAAATGTTGATGAACAGAGTTTTTTTTAGTCAAACAGTTCATAAAGGTTTCAATAGGAAGAGAGTGAAGGAGGAAAACACCACATTTGCCCTCATAGAACAAGATACAAAATGGCAGCTTCAAAAGATATGCTGAAACTTTACAAAGCACTGGTTAGATTGCACTTGCCCTCTATGCAGGTGTAGTCGCCACACTACAGGAAGAACGTGATTGCATTAGAGAGTGCTGTGAAAATTAACTAGTGTGTGCCTGGATGGGAGAATTTGGTTGTAGGGATTGGACTGGATTGGCTGTGTTCATTTTCCCCCAGAGTATAGGAGGCTGAGGAGAGGCATAAGACAGGGAGCATTGAATGGATTATTGGTTTACACAGAGTGATTAATGATTGCCTGGGAATATAGTGGAATCAGATACGATCAACATTTAAGATATTTTGACAGACAATTGCATGAATGGCATAGAAGGACATTAATCCAGTGTATGGGAATTTGGATCAGTTCAGATGGGCAAAAGTCAACATGAAAATATTGGACTAAAAAGCTCTTTCTGTGCTGTACGCTCCATCACTTCATGACCCCAAATTAAATGAAAATACAAATCTCGAAGTTTTGCAGCATGACTCCATTAATTACTACTTCAGTGGATGTTACCTCAGTTACAGTGGCAGGTGCTTGTGGTGATACAGTGGGGAAAAGAGGTAATCTCGAGTGTACACTGTATGAACTCGATGGCAGGCAACTCATGAGAACAAAAAGAGCAAAACCTTGACTTCAAGATCTCATTTCAAACTTGCTGTCATTTATGATATCTGCCTGAGAGAAAGTTCAAGAGTCACCAAAATGAATATTCTGTCCTCTTCCAAATCCTTAGAGGTCAACTATCTAACACCATCTGAACAAGGTATTTTGCATTGTTACATCTTTGCCACTCCCCATTTCCTCAATAGGTCTTCAGATCTTCTCAATGCAACCAGTGCTTGGTTTCCTATCAAATAAACTCCTACCTCCACTTCTGGGTTGGTGGGGAAGGAAATCTATCTACCAGGGTCAAGAGGTGGTTGGGTCTCTAACATAGTCTGGCCCTTCAGCTAAGAAAGGAAGAGTTGGAAGAAGAGTAGAGCAATAATGATTGAGGATTCAAAGGTTTACAAATGGATAGGAGGTTTTGTGAACAAGATCGAGACTACCGAATGGTATGTTCCCTCCCAGGAGTCAGGATCAGAGACATCTCAGATCGAGTCCACAGCATTCTGACATGGGAGGGTGAGCAGCCAGATGATGTGGTCCATATTCTTACCAATGACATAGATAGAAGGGATGAGATCCTCAAGGGAATTTTTAAAAAAAAATAGACATACAGCCATTCCATAGAGTAACAGGTCATTTTGGCCCACGAGTCAGTGCCACCCAATTTACACCCCATTAACCTACTTCCCTGGTAATTTTTTTTAAATGGCGGGAGGAAACTGGAGCCCTCAGAGAAAACCCATGCAGACACAGGGAAAACATACAAACTCCTTATATACAGCACGGGATTCAAACCCCAGTCCCCATCACTGGCACAGTGAAGGCGTTGCACTAACCACTACACCAACTGTTCCACCCTATATAGAGTTAGGATGGAAGCCAAAAGCAGGACATCAAGGGTGGTAATCTCATGATTTCTGCCTGTGCCTCGTGCCAGTAATTGTAGGAATATGAAGTTATGATAGATGAATGCATGGTTGAAGAGTTAGTGCAGGGGACAGGGGTTCAGATTTCTGGATCATTGGGGACTCTTCTGGGGACTGTCTGACTTGTTCAAAAGGTCAGCCTGCACCTGAACTGGAGAAGGACGAATATCCTCGCAGGCAGGGTTGGAGGAGCTGTTGCGGTGAGTTTAAACTAGTTTGGCAGGGGGGTGGGAACCAGAATGTGAAGACATTTCAATGCAAGTAGTATTAGGAATAAAGGAGATAAACTTGGAGCATGGATCAGGTTGTGAAACGATGATGTGGCTGTAACAGAGACTTGGCTAGTGGAAGGACAGGAATGGCTGATCCAGGTTTAGTTGTTTTAAAAGGAATAGGTTGGGAGATAAGTGGGGGGTATGTTGATGAGTAGCATTACAGGTCATTGATAGTATCAGGGCTAGAGAAAGGGAGGAGAGAGTACCCACTGTGTCACTGTAGGTTGAAGTCAAAATTGGAAGGGAGCAATCACTGTATTGGGAGTAATCCATAGGTCCTCAAATAGCCCTCAGGACACTGAAGAAAAGATCAGTAGAAAGATTTTGAAATGGAACAAAAATAAATGCTTTTGTTATGGGAGACCAACTTCCCAAATATTGACTGGCACCTTTTTATTTCAAGAGGGAGAGATGGGGCAGGTTTTTCAGTTGGTTGTTTTTCCAGACTCTTTTGTGTAGTCTTCCAAAGGCGCTATTTGCCTTGGCGAGTCTGTTGTCTATCTCGTTGTCGATCCTTGCATCTGATGAAATGGTGCAGCCGAGATAGGTAAACTGGTTGACTGTTTTGAGTTTTGTGTGCCCGATGGAGATGTGGGGGGGCTGGTAGTCATGGTGGGGAGCTGGCTAATGGAGGACCTCAGTTTTCTTCAGGCTGACTTCCAGGCCAAACATTTTGGCAGTTTCCGCAAAACAGGACGTCAAGCGCTGAAGAACTAGATCTGAATGGGCAACTAAAGCGGCATCATCTGCAAAGAGTAGTTCACGGACAAGTTTCTCTTGTGTCTTGGTGTGAGCTTGCAGGCGCCTCAGATTGAAGAGACTGCCATCCGTGCGGTACCGGATGTAAACAGCGTCTTCATTGTTGAGGTCTTTCATGGCTTGGTTCAGCATCATGCTGAAGAAGATTGAAAAGAGAGTTGGTGCGAGAACACAGCCTTGCTTCACGCCATTGTTAATGGAGAAGGGTTCAGAGAGCTCATTGCTGTATCTGACCCGACCTTGTTGGTTTTCGTGCAATTGGATAATCATGTTGAGGAACTTTGGGGGGCATCCAATGCGCTCTAGTATTTGCCAAAGCCCTTTCCTGCTCACAGTGTCGAAGGCTTTGGTGAGGTCAACAAAGGTGATGTAGAGTCCTTTGTTTTGTTCTCTGCACTTTTCTTGGAGCTGTCTGAGGGCAAAGACCATGTCAGTAGTTCCTCTGTTTGCGTGAAAGCTGCACTGTGATTCTGGGAGAATATTCTCGGCGACACTAGGTATTATTCTATTTAGGAGAATCCTAGCGAAGATTTTGCCTGCAATGGAGAGCAGTGTGATTCCCCTGTAGTTTGAGCAGTCTGATTTCTCGCCTTTGTTTTTGTACAGGGTGATGATGGTGGCATCATGAAGGTCCTGAGGCAGTTTTCCTTGGTCCCAACAAAGCTTGAAAAACTCATGCACTTTGACATGCAGAGTTTTGCCACCAGCCTTCCAGACCTCTGGGGGGGATTCCATCCATACCTGCTGCTTTGCCACTTTTCAGTTGTTCGATTGCCTTATATGTCTCATCCTGGGTGAGGACCTCATCCAGCTCTAGCCTTAGGGGCTGTTGAGGGAGCTGGAGCAGGGCGGAATCTTGGACTGAGCGGTTGGCACTGAAAAGAGATTGGAAGTGTTCTGACCATCGGTTGAGGATGGAGATCTTGTCGCTGAGGAGGACTTTGCCGTCTGAGTTGCGCAGCGGGTTTGGACTTGGGGTGAGGGGCCGTACACAGCCTTTAGAGCTTCGTCGAAACCCCTGAAGTCGCCAATGTCCGCGCTGAGCTGGGTTCGCTTGGCGAGGCTAGTCCACCACTCATTTTGGATCTCCCGGAGTTTGCGCTGAAGATGGCTGCATGCGCGACGGAAGGCTTGTTTCTTCTCTGGACAGGACGGCTTTGTAAGGTGAGCCTGGTGGGCAGCTCGCTTCTTTGCCAGCAGCTCCTGGATTTCCTGGCTGTTTTCGTCGAACCAGTCCTTGTTTTTCCTGGAGGAGAAGCCCAGTACCTCTTCAGTGGATTGCAGTATGGTAGTCTTCAACTGATCCCAGAGGGTTTCAGGGTACGGGTCCGTGAGGCGGATTGCATCGTCGAGCTTTGCTTTGAGGTTTGCCTGGAAGTTTCCTCTCGCTTTGTCTGACTGCAGGTTTCCAACATTGAACCTCTTTCTGGGGGCTTTACTGTTCCTGGGCTTTGGCTTGAAGTGAAGGTTGAGCTTGCAGCGAACCAGCCGGTGGTCAGTGTGGCATTCCGCGCTGGGCATAACCCTGGTGTGGAGCACATCTCGTTTGTCACTTTCTCGCACCAGGATGTAGTCCAGGAGGTGCCAGTGTTTGGATCGGGGATGCATCCAGGTAGTCTTAAGGCTGTCCCTCTGCTGAAAAAGTGTGTTTGTAATGACAAGCCGCTGTTCTGCGCAGAGCTCCAACAGGAGGCGCCCATTGTCGTTGCACTTGCCGACGCCATGCATGCCCAGGATTCCTGGCCAGGTTTCTGAGTCTTTGCCGACGCGAGCGTTGAAGTCGCCAAGGATGACAACCTTGTCGGCTGTAGGGGTGCGTTGGATGAGGTTGCGCAGGTCAGTGTAGAACTTGTCCTTTTCTGCTGGTTCCGCCTGGATGGTTGGAGCATAGACACTGATGAGGGTGATGCAACGCTTGTTTTGAAGGGGGAGTCGCATGGACATGATTTGGTCCGAGTGGCCTGTCGGAAGTTTTTCGAGTTTGGAGGCAATGAAGTTCTTGACCATGAAGCCTACACCAGATAGGCGTCGTTCATCCGAAGGCTTGCCAGACCAATAGAGTGTGTAGCCCACGCCGCATTCTTGGAGGCTGCCTACATCTGCCAGGCGGACTTCACTGAGAGCGGCTATGTCGATGTCAAGTCTGAGGAGTTCATGTGCAATGAGGGCAGACCGACATTCAGGTCTGTGGGAGTCAGCCTTGTCTAGCATGGTTCTGATGTTCCAGCATGCTAGCTTGAGTTTGTGAGCATCTTTTGAGGGGGAGGACGTGGAGGGGAAGGACGTGGAGGGGGAGGACGTGGACCTGTCCTCGGGCCTGCGCAAAGGAGCTTTTAGGTGGAGAGCAGTGCGTGCAGTACTGGCCCCACCCTTGACACCCATGGTTCGTGTGCCGTGGCCAAGCAAGCTGGGACGTGGCAGCGAGGTCCTTGGGTTGTAGGTTTTATATCGGAGTGGCCTTCTCCTATGCAGGTTTCTTACCCGGGCTGGAGGGGTCTGCCTCCCCTCTTAGGTCGGTCCATACTGCCCAGACCGGGGCCAAGGCCCCGGTTTGGGCAAAGAGTGGGAGACAGCGGCCCCAGTCCGGGTACAGGGAGAGCAGCGGCGGCCCCGGTCCGGGCAGAGGGTAGGCAGCAGCGGCACCAATCTGGGCAGGAGCAAGTGGGGAGGCGGCGGCCCCGGCCTCGGTCGAGTGAAGCAGGCCAAGGCCCCGGTTTGGGCAGAGAGTGGGAGACAGCGGCCCCAGTCCGGGTACAGGGAGAGCAGCGGCGGCCCCGGTCCGGGCAGAGGGTAGTTAGCGGCGGCCCCAATCCGGGCAGGAGCAAGGGGGGAGGCGGCGGCCCCGGCCTCGGTCGAGTGAAGCAGGCGGAGGCCCCGGTCTGGGCAGAGAGTGGGAGGCGGCGGCCCCAGTCCGGGCACAGGGAGAGCAGCGGCGGCCCCGGTCCGGGCACAGGGTAGGCAGCAGCGGCACCAATCCGGGCAGGAGCAAGGGGGGAGGCGGCGGCCCCGGCCTCGGTCGAGTGAAGCAGGCGGAGGCCCCGGTCTGGGCAGAGAGTGGGAGGCGGCGGCCCCAGTCCGGGCACAGGGAGAGCAGCGGCGGCCCCGGTCCGGGCAGAGGGTAGGCAGCAGCGGCACCAATCCGGGCAGGAGCAAGGGGGAGGCGGCGGCCCCGGCCTCGGTCGAGTGAAGCAGGCGGAGGCCCCGATCCGGGCAGAGAGTGGGAGGCGGCGGCCCCATACATATATACATACATACATATACACCATAATTTGGCATTGCTCTATCAAATTTCCCCTCATTCACCAAATCACCAAGGGACAAAGACCTAATCTATTCAACTTTTCCCTGTAACTCAGTTCCTGAAGTCTGGGTAACATCCTTGTAAATCTTCTCTGCACTCTTTCCATCTTATTGATATCTTTCCTGTAGTTAGCTGACCAAAACTGCAGACAATTCTCCAAATTGGCTTCACCAACATCTTACACAACTTTACCATAACATCCCAACTCCTGTATTCAATACTTTGATTTCTGAAGGCTAATACGCCAAAAGGTCTCTTTATGACCCTATCTACCTATGACTCCATATTCAAGGAATTACCAGAATCAGAATTTATTGTCATAAAGAAATTGTGAAATTAGCCGTTTTGCGGCAGCATCACATTGCGAATATTCATATAAACCACCTTACAAGAAATAAAAATAGTGCATGATAAATCAAAGTAAGGCAGTGTCTTTGCTTAATTGATCATTCAGGAATCTGATGGCAGCAGGAAAAAAAGCTATCCTTGAGCCACTGGGTGCTCACTTTAGGTTCCTGTACTGTCTTTCTCCACCACCACCCCTCCCCCAACCTGATGGTAAGAGAGTATGGCCTAGGTGGTGTGGGACTTTGAGGGTAGAGGCTAACTTCTTAAGTCACTGCCTTTTTTAGATGTCCTTGATGGAGTTACATCTGGTAACTGTGATGTCGCAGGCAGAGTCCTGGAACATTGGCACCTCTCTACCAGACAGTGATGCAACCAGCCAGAATGCTCTGCAAGGTACACCTGTAGAAGTTTTTAAGGGTCTTCGATGATGCATCGAATCTTTTCAAACACCTCACAAAGTAATAGCTACCACTGAGCCTGCTCCATGATTGTATCAACGTTAATGCTTCAGGATAGATCCTCAGAGATGGACACCCAGGATTTTGATCTTCTTGACCCCCTCCATTACTGAGCATACGATGAAGTCAGGAATCATCTCCTTGGTTTTGCTAACAATGAGTGCAAGGTTTGACACCATTCAACAAGCTGATCCATCTCCCTCCTGTTTGCTTCCTCACTGTCCTTGGGGTCCAAATACACACATCTCTCAAGGTTGCTGCACAGGTCAATAAGATAGTTAGAAGGCCTTTGGGATGCTGGGATTCATCATAGGGGGATTGAGTTCAGGAGTAGAGAGGTAATGTTTGAACGCTACAAAACTCTGGTGAGACCACAGAATATTATGCTCATTTCTGGTCACTATTATAGGAAGGATGTGAAAGCTATGAAGAGGGTGTAGAGGAGATTTATTATGTTGTTGCCTGGATTGGAAAATAACTCTTATGAGGCAAGGTTAGGCAGAGATGGGACTTTTTCTTTGGAAGGATGAGAGGAGACTTAATAGAGGTCTACAAATTAAGAGAGATCGGGAGGATAGTCAGCACCTTTTTCCCCCAGGAAAGGAATAGCAAACACCAGGGAATTTCTCTACAATGTGAGGGGAGGAATATTTAGGGGAGGAATATTTAGGGGAGACTTCTATACCAAGGGTTGTGGGTACCTGGAATGCCTTGCCAGGGATAGTAGTGGAGGATCAAAGATTAGGGGCATTTAAAAAAAATTAGGGACACGAATGAAAGCAAAATAGAGGTTCACAAGATAGAAAGGATTGAGTACATTTTTTTGGTAGGAATATATAGGTAGGCACATCATTGACGGCCTGTACTGTGCTGTTATGCTCTATAACCCAGGATTAAAACACCCTTCAAATTCCTCCACTTATTAACACTTTAATCTGCTTAGCTGCCTTTCAAGGAATGACAAATTGACTATCCTCTTCATTCCATCCTGGCATGTTATTTTTTTCATGTCTGTTAAAGTTGAGGGAAGATATTATCTTTTCTAAAGAAAAATAGCCTGAATGTAACCAATGTTTCCTATAACCAAATCCTCCAATCCTGGACAATCTCATCATGTAGTGGGTAAATTCACACATGGTACCATCCTTGATTTTGAACTTGATTCATGGTTCAATAATATTGTAACAAAGTCACTACAATAATTTATTCATAAAATTCAACAACTTGGCAATAGTATGGAATAAGATAGAATGGATCTGGTTCTTCATTCACCATCACCTTTAAAGTTATACAGCACAATTCAGCAAACTTTTGACTTAAAATTCACAACATTCAAGTAGAAATCAACCAACTTTTCAGAAGTTTTATTTTCCTTATTTACCTTCTATGATAATTCCAATTATGTTTTCATAGCTATTCCAAGCAAATCACATCAACCACTTTAAAATTCTGCAAGAACATATCTTAATTTTATTTCTAGTGTGTATACTAAACCAAGAAGATTAAGCAGGCTGAAGAGAACACCAAAAAGAAATCCAATAAGAATTACTGGTAAATAAATTTAAGTTTTGTTGAAATAAGCAAAATGACAACTCTTAGCTTGGTAATTTAAGTCCAAAAAAAATGCAGTAAAGACAGATTTCAATATTCAGTTTCATAAAGTCAGTTAAAAGATTTCTTTTAAAGAAAGATTTTGAGCTGGATTCAATAATGATTTAAAAAAAACTCACTAAATGCTGATAATTTTGCACAAGTAAGCTTGATAACTTAGTTGATAACATAAATGTGACATCTTTAGTATGTGCTTTGCTTTTAATGACATTGGGTAGATGCCATCTGTGACAAATTGGTGTAATAACTTGCATCTGTGAAATAATTAGTGGTCTGAGCGAAATCAGGTCTGAGGTTTGACACCTGCTTGCAAGTTCTCAGCATCAGAAAGCTGTGGAGGAATTGTCTAACCTCACTAAATTTAAAAAAATACATTTACACATTAATGAGTTCTGTAATGTCTTCCAATTAGAAACACTTGTCCACCAAACGAGTACTCAGTAATTAAACCTTCTGGAAATCACCTATAGTATTTGCAGCTGGTGTAGTGTCAGTGGGAGTTGAACAATTAATTGCTTTTGAAGATTTAATTTTTAATAGTTCTGCCATTACACTGATGAAATGGAGGTTCTGGTCATAGATTTGGGAAAAGGGACTTTGAGTGAACAAATTTGTCAAAAAGTGAATTACTGATTTATTTAGAAATAGGGTTCTGAAAATAAGCAGATTGCACAAGAGCACCTGAAGGCTTATAAATGAAGCAGACAAGTTGTTTTTCTTTAGTCCCTTTCACACTTGCATCCCACTACATTGGCCATTCCTGCGATAGGAATGGGGGGTTTGGGTTTTCACATTTGACCACTCCTAACTGGGACACTGAACGCTTTCACCCTTGCAAGGAGCCATCCCTGGGGTTAGGACTGTTCAACCTTCTACTGGTGATGTCATGACGCATCGAGCGATGGTGGACCTGCCCTAAATCCTGATCAATGTAATATGATCTTACATTTGAACAAAATTAATCATGCCTAATTATAACATAATTAAGCTTTATGTACAGCACAGTATGAGCCATTCAGCCCCTGTTGATGTTCCAACCTATATAAACCTTTATAAGGGACCATGGGAAAGTGCTAACAATAAACAGCAATAACAGACAATTTTTAAACAGGGTGGGAAAGTTGGTAGCACTTTAGCACACTATTTATACAGTGTGAGAAAGTTTGTAGTGCTGTAGCACACATTTTATATAGCATAGGAAAGTTGGTACCATAATAATTCAAGCAACGAACCAAAACAGGTCTTGGACTTTGACCTGAAATAGGTCTTCTACGCAAAGCTCTGTGAGCACGTTCCAGTATTATACCTTCTGGGAAATGTTCTTGACCCAGCACCTGCGGAATCCATTCAGTAAAAAATTTTCTTGGGTCTGGTCCCTCCATTTCTTCCGGTAAACCAATAATCTTTATATTGTTCCGTCTGGATTGGTTTTCCAAATAATCAATCTTTTTCACCAAATTTTTATTTTGAGTTTGTAAGTCTTCGACCATTTTGGTCACATCTGAAACTTGATCTGTATTTCGTCTATATCTTCTTCACACGAATTAAATTTATCTCTCACTTCAAGCTTAAAAGCTCCAAACTCAGCCATCTGTTGAGAATTTATTTCCATCAGAGTATTGAACCTAGCACCAAGTTCAGTCATAATCTTAGATAATCCCTGCATTGTATAAGATAATTTAGATTCAAGATTCACAAGAATCTTTTCAATTGGAAGAGGTTCTGGCTCAACAGATTCCTGCTTCTTCTGCATAACCAAAGGGTCTTCTGTTGCTTCCTTCATTCTGGTTGCCTTCCTTGTAGTATAGCTGTGTGTAGAAACCCCAGACACAGCCTTTCCAGCAGTGACTGGAGGACGCTGGCCGGGATTTTCCCCAGTCCATAATGTATTAATTTCTCCCAGTACATCAAGTTGTATAGGTTCTTTTATCTCAAGAGGTGCAGTTTGCAGTGCCACCGCTACAGTTGACAAATGCCTTTCCCCAGCCGGTACTTCAACTGATGTTACTACAAATGGTTCATTCATAACATTGCCGTCAGATGCTACTGCACATGTGTGAACCTGAGTAACTCTTTGTTCTAATGGCTGTTTGGCGCCCTCTTTAGGGGGCTCTACCGATGTAACATTGATCTCTACATCTGAAAGCTGTACATCTCTCCTGGGATCCATTTCAGGCTGAGTCCCGGTGTCTTTCCTGTAGATAGGCTCCAAAACTTGAACTTTTGGAAAATGTAGTTTTTTGATGATCTGTTGTCGTTTTTTTTTGCTCTTTTCCACCAATTGTACCATCATAAGTTAAATTAACAGCACTGAAATTATCTAAACTTTTAAAGAATTTTAACGGGCATTTCTAGACAAAACAATAAGATAGAGTCAGGAGAGGACTGGAAGGCATGTCTGATCCTTACGCCATCTTGCGCCATTTTACGAATGGCTATTAGAAATGCACAACAGAGAAAATCACCCTTGATGATTCAAAATAATCGAGTTTTCTTCTATGCGGATTTGAGTCAAGAAGTTATGTTCCAACGACGGGAATTCAACCCTGCTAAAGAGTTGTTGTGGAAGAAAGATTATAAGGCAACCTTTAGATATCCAGCTGTTTTGAAGGTTTTTCAAGATGGTTACCAACCAAAGTTCTTTGATTCTCCAAAGGAAGCTATAGCATTTGCTCAAGAGCTATCAATCACTCAGTTTCAACAGAGACATAGTCCGCCGCGATCTCCAAGGAGACAAGAGATGGAAGAAAAGAGCCGTGCTCCAAGAAGGAATGGTCGTAACGGTGACTCGGCAGTTGGAGCTGATTAAAAGAAGAGTTGTCCTTTTTTTTTCTAATGCTTTTTTTTTAAAAAAAGGGATATTAAATAATGATGATGTTAGTTTAAGATGAAGTGAGAGTCGGGGGAGAGAACTGGAAAGGCACTATTTTCTGAAAGTCATCTGCTACGTGCGAGTTATCTCACACCCATTTATTTTTTGGGAGTTACCGCATTGCGCGGTTTAGACGGGAGGGGGTATTTTTAACCTCCTACCCGTTTTTTTCTTTTTTTTTGTATTATTAGATTAAAGAGTGAAGGGTTTTTTTTTTGTTTATATATTTTTTTTTCTTTTCCTTTTTTTTCTCTCTTTCTTTTTTTTTCTTTTTTTATTGTATTAAGAGAGGGTAAGGGGGTAAGAGTTTGGGTTTTTTTTTCCTAATTGTTGTAAGACATGTCTAAATTTAAATTTGCTTCTCTTAATGTTCAGGGTTTGAATAATCCTATAAAGCGTAAGAAAGTACTTGCTTATTTAAAAAAAATTAAAGTAGATGTGGCCTTTTTACAGGAAACTCATTTGACAGATAAAGAACACTTGAAACTTAAGCAGGATTGGGTTGGACAAGTCTTCTATTCTTCATTTAATTCAAAGGCAAAAGGAGTTGCGGTTTTGGTACATAAGAATTTATCGTTTCAATTACAAGATGAGGAGAAAAATGGAGGAAGACTACTTAAGTTGAATTGTATGATTTCTAATGAAGCCTGGACTTTGATTGATGTTTATGCTCCAAATGTTGAAGATACTGCTTTTATTACAGAAATATCTTTATTATTGGGACAAGCTAATTCCAATGTGATGATTGGGGGGGATTTAACTATGGTATTAGAACCATTATTGGATAAATATCCAAAGGTAATTAAGAAATCTAAGATGGCGATATATATGGCTAATATGATGAAAGATTTGAATTTAGTTGATATTTGGCATAGATTTAACCCTACACAGAAAGACTTTTCTTTTTATTCTTCTCGACATAATTCTTTCTCAAGACTTGATTATTTTTTAATTTCGGCACATTTACAGGTTAAGGTTATATCTGTGGATTATAAGACGAGGTTAGTTTCGGATCATTCATTGTTATTATTGGAATATCAAAGTTCTCAAGTTACACAACATTCTTTAAGTTGGAGATTTAATGCTATGTTATTACAAAAGCCAGAATTTATTGTTTATTTGAGAAAACAAATTGAGGATTTCATTGCTAATAATGTTCACTCTGTTTCTGATCAGTTTGTTTTGTGGGACGCAATGAAAGCTTTTTTACGAGGTCAAATTATCAGTTATGCATCTAAACTGAAGAAAGAGAGAGTTAGAGAAACTGAGGATTTGGAGAAGAAAATAACAATCTGTGAAAAAGAATTTCAAAAGAAAGCTACTGAATTCCAAAAGATCCAAATAACTAATTTAAAGTTGAAGTATAATAAGTTACAGTCATATCGATTTGAATGTTTGTTGAATCGTTCAAAAAATAAATTTTATGAATGGGGTGAGAAAGCTCATAAAATATTAGCTTGGCAGTTAAAAAAAGAACAGTTATCTAGGATTATACCAGCTATTAGAAATAAATCGGGTATTACTTTTAGTCAAAAAGAAATTAATGATGAATTTTGTAATTTTTACAAAAAACTTTATTTGACTGAATGTAAAGAGATAAAAGAAGATGCAATAGACTCTTTTTTGAAAAATATTAATTTACCACAGTTATCTCAAGAAGATAGACAAGAGTTAGATAAACCTTTTACGGATAGTGAAATTGAAATGGCTATAAAAGATATGCCAAATGGAAAAGCGCCTGGTGGAGATGGTTTTTCTATTGAGTTTTACAAGACTTTTTATGTTGGTATATCTTCTTTATTTAAGAATGTAATTCAACAACTTTATGATACTTTTCAATTACCTGAGTCTTGTTCTAATGCTATAATTACAGTTATACCAAAAAAAGATAAAGATCCTTTACAGGTAGCTTCTTATCGTCCTATATCTTTGTTAAATGTAGATTATAAAATAGTGGCTAAAGTTATGGCTAATAGGTTGGCTCAGTATTTACCAAAGATAATACATCGTGATCAAACAGGTTTTATAAAAAATAGGTATGCTTTGGATAATATTCTACGATTAATTACTTTGATAAATAGATCTAAATCTCAGAAGAATTATCCAATGGTGGTTTCATTGGATGCAGAAAAGGCATTCGATAGAGTAGAATGGAAGTTTTTATTTAAAGTACTTGAAAAGTTTTCATTTGGTCTCTCATTTATTGGTATGATTAGGGCTTTGTACAATGGTCCGAAAGCTAGAGTTGTTACTAATGGTTTGCTTTCAGAATCTTTTAATTTAACAAGATCTACTAGACAAGGATGTCCATTATCACCTGCCTTGTTTCCTTTAGTTATTGAACCTTTAGCACAATTAATACGTCAGAATGATAGTATCAAAGGCATGAGAGTCTTGAATGAAGTTTATAAAATAAATTTATTTGTGGATGACATTTTGCTGTATATGGTGGATCCTGATGTTTCTCTGCCAGCACTTCAAGATTCCTTAGAGATTTATGGTCAATTATCTGGTTATAAGGTTAATTGGACTAAAAGTGAAATTTTATCAATTAGTAAAGATGATTATTCAATGTTTAGAAATATTACGAATTTGAAGTGGACGAAACAAATTAAATATTTGGGAATTAATGTTAATACTGACTACCAAAATTTATATTCACTTAATTATCTTCCTTTAATGAAGAAGATTAAGGCAGATTTAGTTAAATGGAAAGATTTACCTTTGGGTTTATTAGGAAGAATTAATACTATAAAAATGAATATTTTTTCTAGTATACAATATTTATTTCAATCAATTCCCTATTGTTTACAAAAAAGATTTTTTAAGGATCTATATAAAGTAATTAGGGATTTTTTGTGGAAAGGAAAATTTCCTAGGGTGGCGTTGAAAAAATTGATGTGGGATTTTCAATTTGGAGGGTTACGGCTTCCTAACTTTCAATTTTATTTTGAAGCAGCTCAATTTAGATTTCTTAGCGCATTAATGGCCACACAATATACGCCTAGTTGGGCACAGATAGAATTGGCAGTTATTTCTGAAAAATTTTCGAATGAATTTTTATTTCGATGGAATAAAAATTTGTTACGAACTTATGATGTACCAATATTGAAACATTTAATGAATTTATGGACAAGTAAATTACACAAAATGGGATTGAAAAATAAGTGGTCGGGAAGATTACCATTATATAATAATCAACTTGTTCCTTTCACGGTATCTAATACTATTTTGAAACAATGGGAGGAGAAAGGAATACATAATTTATCTGACTGTTTTTTAGAAGGTCATTTTTGTTCTTTTGTAGAATTGCAAAAGAGATTTGATATAAGTGGCTATTCTATATTTGTGTATTATCAGTTAAGATCTTTTGTAAAACAGGTATGCGGTCATCAAATGAATTTACTGTCTGAAACTGATTTTGAGAAATATGTGCTCTCATTTCCAAAAAAGCGTTATATGTCAGGTTTGTATCGTATTTTGTTGGAAAGTGAAAGTAAAATAGATTGGGATAAAGATAAAATGAAATGGGAAAAAGATTTAAGTTTAACAAAAACTGAAGAAGATTGGTCTGAAATCTGCTGTAATAGTGTTCGAAAATTGATTAATGCTAGATTGGCAATGATTAATTATAGTTTTATACATCAATTATATTTAACACCCGAAAAATTTAAAAAAATTGGTTTTAGTAAGTCAGATCTTTGTTTTCGTTGTGATCAGGTTTCTGGTACTTATTTACATGCTGTTTGGTTGTGTGATCGGTTACGACAATTTTGGAAAGGTATTCAATCTGTATTTAATAATCTATATAATCTTCATATTGTATTAGACCCTGATATATTTTTATTAGGGAATATGCAACCGTTGATTGATTTAGAATTAGATAATTACCAGATCTCTTTTATTTACTTAGCGCTGGCAGTGGCCAAGAAATGTATAGCGATTACTTGGAAGAATAGAAATGTATTGTCTTTAGATAGGTGGTATTCAGAGATGAAGTTTTGTTTGGTTATGGAAAGAATATCTTTTTCTATACAAGATAAGATGTATTTTTATGAGTTAAGGTGGACCCCATTTATTGATTATATACAATTTAAATAAGTTTGAATTAATTACTTTCGAATAAGTTCTTTTTGTTTTTATTTTTTCATATATATTTTTATATAATAAAAAATTTTGGATTAATAATTAATACTTAATTAATACCTTTTTTTGTTTTTTTGTTTGTTTTTATATATATATTGATCTTTTTTTAAGATATATATTTTTTATTTTTTTTTAATTATTATACTAATAGTATTAATTCTTCACTCTTTATTGTGGGGGTGGGGAGGGGGGGGTTTAGGGGTTAAAAATATTTTTTTTTAGTCTTAGTCTTTAGTTGTTAGGGGAAGATACCGAGATTGGTATTGTATTAACTATGTTACTTTATACTTGTATTACTTTATTTTGTATTTTTTCTGTACGTGAATTACTTACTTTCTTTATATGTTAAAATTAATAAATAAAGTTTCGAAAAAAAAAGGAAAGTTGGTACCACTATAGCCCGTATTTTATATTGTGTGGAAAAGTTTGTAGCACTATAGCACACATTTTATATAGCATGGGAAAGTTGGTACCACTATAGCCCGTATTTTATATTGTGTGGAAAAGTTTGTCGCACTATAGCACACATTTTATATAGCATGGGAAAGTTGGTACCACTATAGCCCGTATTTTATATTTTGTGGAAAAGTTGGTAGCACTATAGCACACATTTTATATAGCATAGGAAAGTTGGTACCACTATAGCCTGTATTTTATATTGTGTGGAAAAGTTTGTAGTGCTATAGCACACATTTATATAGCGTGGGAAAGGTTGTAGCACTATAGCGTACAATTTATGAATACCGTGGGGGAAAAAGTGATGATGGACTTGCCCTCCCAGAATTCCATGCAGTAGAGAAAGGGCTGTATGCCTGTCTGCATGCTCGGAGCATTCATGGAGGGGTTTCTCTGGGAAGTCAAGTCCTCCATTGCTTTTTCCCCTACAGTCTTAATAAATTGTATGCTATAGTGATACCATCTTTCCCACACTGTTTAAAAATTGTCCACTATTGCTATTTATTGCCTTGCTCCCGCTGCGACTTCCCCATGGCAAAGTTTATACCTTTATTTTAATCTTTTCTTCCTTCATGTTCCTGCACTCATGCAAAAACTTGAGTCATTTCAATATTACCCTATTCACACTTGCCTGATTGTACTAGGGGTCAAAGCTGTCAATTCCCAACGTGAGATGATGTCATCTGACACCAGCGTTGAGCTGATTTTGCTTTTACACTAGGCACTTTAAAGCTGATTAGGAGTTAATTCCTGGGATCACTTGAAAGTGTGAAAAGGGCTTTTGTGTCACACCTGCACACAGACATTGTCACATGCATTCATCAAAGCTTTTCACGAAAGATGCAATATTCCTTTCCGGAGCATGATAATCAGAGGGGAAACTGGCATGCAATCCAGGGCCATTAACTACACCCTAACAATCAATTAAGTGATCTGCCTATTGCCTTGTGAAGGGATTTGATTCAAGATCAGGCAGAAGACCTCAAATTTCACTGAATGATTGGATTAACCTGCTCCAGGGAGGATCCAGGACACCATTTGCAGCAACTTCAGGCTATGCAACAGGTGCATCACTTGAGGCAGGAAGGTAGAAACAATGCTTCTTATCTTCAAGATGATAAAAGCAGGCTTGAGTTTTATCTGCTGCAGTTCCTCCATCTTGTGTGCAGATTTGATAATCCAGTAAACATTTCCATTTATTTCTTTTCATTATATATGGAAAACACCACAAAAAGCAAATCATCCTGGACAACTCTATTGGTAAGTAACAAGCAATCAAAAATGGAAATTTAAATTTTTAATTAAGAGATGCAACAAAGTAACAGGTCCATCAGCCTATTCCACACAAATAAAACAATGTAACTAATTAATGTGCTAATTCCACAAGTCTGTGGAATGTTGGGATGAAACCAGAACACCCGGAGAAAACCCACACAGATGGGAGAACATAGAAACTCCTTATAGACGGCGACAGATTCAAACCCATGTCACTTGCGCTGAGATAAAATTGTGCTAATCAATACATTAATAGTGGTAGCTAAATTTGATGGGTACTAATCTTTTGGAAGAGCTATTGTAAACATATTAAAAGGAATGATAAGCAAAAACTCCCAACAAATAAAGAAAAATGAATCCAAATCCATTATTTGTAATAATACATGTTGCAATGTAATATGGAATATCACTGCAAACGAAAAACTTAGTATTTCAAAGAGGTTTTACTGTTGTAAATAATATATATTTTTAAAAAAATGATACAGCAACTTTTCAACTTGCTAAGTCTGCTGGTTCTTATTCCAGCCAGTAGGGAGAGTCAACTCTTAATGGAACACTGTATCAGACATTACTATTTGTACTCCCTTATGCAATAAAAGCCCCTTTCATACTTGCAAGTAATCCCAGGAATCAAATGCCAATCGGCCTTTAAAGTGTCTAGTATGAAAGCAAAATCAGCTCAATGCCAGTGTCAGATGACATCACCTCATGCTGGGGATCGATGGCCTCGAACCCTTGTACAATCCCCGGTGTCTGCAGATGCTGTCATTGCAATCACGCAAGTGTAAAAGGGATTGTGGGATTGAAATGACCCAGGTTTTTGCATGAGTGCAGGAAGAAATTATTAAAATGAAGGTATAAACTTTGCCATGGGAAAGTCTCAGTGGGAGAGAGAGAGAGAGAGGAAATAAATAGCAATAGGGGACAATTTTTAAATAGCGTGGGAGAATTGGTAGCACTATAGTGCACAATTTATAAAGACTGTGGGGAAAAAAGCAATGGTGGAGTTAACTTCCCAGAATGTCGTACAACACAGAAATCCCTCTATGAATGCTCCATATATGCAGCCGGGCATACAGCCTTTTCTCTGCCACATGGAATTCTGGGAGAGCAGGTCTGCCATCATCCCCAGAGTATTTATAAAAATTGTACGTGATAGTGCTACCAATTTTCCCATGCTGTATAAATTGTGTGCTAAAGTGCTACCAACTTTCCCACCCTGTTTAAAAATTGTTCGCTACCGCACTTCCCCACAGTCCCTTATAAAAGTTTATGTAGGTCGCCACAACAACAACAGGAGCCGAATGGCTCATACTGTGCTGTACATAAAGCTTAATTATATATAATCAGGCATGATTAATTTTGTCAAATATAAGATCATAATACATTGATCAGGATTTAGGGCAGGTCCACCATCGCTCGATGCGTCATGACGTCACCAGTAGAAGGTAGAACATTCCCAACCCCAGGGATAGCTCCTTGCAAGGGTGAAAGCATTCAGAGTCTCAGTTAGGAGTGGTCAAGTATGAAAAGCCAACCCCCATTCCTATCCCAGGATACTGAACGGCCAATGTAAAGGATGCAATTGTGAAAGGGGCTAAAGACTGGCAGAGCTGATAGACTACCGTGTGCTAAACTTGTAACTGCAATAAGTGATCTTCCAAGGTAGTCTTTATCAAACTAATTGAGTGGCACTGGTTTCAATGGCCAGAAATCTGCTTCTTCTGTTTTGTAAATAAATTTAAATCTTTAATTTGAAATGATAGGTTGATTTTGATCATTAATTCTTCGACTTGTTTTGAATAGAAATCAGACATAGGTTTGGGATGGACATGAAGAATGTTGTTCTGCTTTAAAAATAATTACATGTTGTACTCTGTTTTCTCAATTTCATGCTGTTGTGAATGGCTAAACTTAAGACTTCTTTCTGACCTATAATATTTCCTTTCAACATTGAGCTCAGATTAATCCCATCAATCCAAATTCCCCCCTCACATTTCCCTGTAATTAAGTTGCTGATTAACAGCTAATTAATTCATCTATCAACCACCTAAACTAGGATTCATTTTCACAGCCAATATGTGTAACAATGCTCAAATTTTAGGAATGTAGGAGGAAACTGGAGCATCTGGGGGGAAGGAGTGAAACTTATGCCTCTAAACGAAGGATGTAGAAACTCCATACAACAGGACTAGAGATCAGAATTGAACCTTTGTCACTGGAGCAAGGGAAACAGGTGAGAAGTAAAGATTGAGAATCACTGCTCTAGACCCAATTGATACTGAAATATTTGCTTGATAAAAATTGTCATTGGAGTTAAGAAACCGTACACATAATGAGCCAATCAGATACGACTAAAACAGTGGTTTTCAACCTTTTTCTTCCCACCCACATACCATCTTAAACAATCCCTTACTAATCACAGAGCACCTATGGCATCGGAAATATTTAAAGTGGTATGTAAGTGGAAGGAAAAAAGGTTGAGAACCACTGGCATAAATAAAGGGGAAAAGAAGCTGAGGGAAAGCCCCGGAGGCGATATATTATTGGACAAAAAGTGTGAGAGGGAGAGGGAGAAATCATTTGCAAAGGGGGTGGTGAAAGAATAGTTAGAGAGACATTTAAAAAAATAAGCCCAGGAAATGGGTAAGGAAGAGATGGAAACAGTGAAATCAGAAGGGGATAGGGATTTTTCTTAATTAATTTTCATGTTAAATTTATTCTAAATTCTTAATTTAAATCCATAAAATAATTATTTTAATGAAATTTACCTCTGCTTTGATCAGTGGACCATGCAACTTCATGAGAGGACCTGGAAGTTAGGACCAGAACTTCATTCGAGGGTGCAATAGGTTATCAGGGATTGTGGTTTAGGTGGCTTTGGGATAACACAAAGTGAAGCATAATCCAGCTCATTATTTTGAAATAATTTTTTAAAAAGACTAATTGCCTCACATTTGCATGCATTCATGGTTGAAGCTGTTCTATTTTCTGATGAATTTGAATCCTATTTTTGTTTCCTTACACACTGTAGTTATATAAACAAGGACGGTGGGTGTGAGCCAAGCTCGAGCCAAAGCAAAATGATGGTGAAGAAATGTTTGCAAGCATCAGTTTATAACCTTGATACAAGAACATGTAACAGTCATCAATTTGACTGAAAGTTTTTCAATGAGCTAGAACTTATTTAAATGAATGACAGCCACTTTTGGATGAAGTTTGTAGAATTAGAGAATTAGATCTTTCTCCCACAAAGACTGACAACTAGAACAGAAACAGATCTTGTGAAAATTCTGAGAAATCCTAACGTTGTACAAGTCAATTGACCACCAACCAGCTTTAAAAATTTTAAACCTTTGAAATGCGATATACATAAAGCATTAACTCCACCTCCTGCAAGTTCCCTCCAGGTTTTACACCATCCTGAATTGGAAATATATTGCCACTCTTCCATTGACACTGAATCTAAATCATGGAGCGCTCTTCCCACCAACACCGTGGGATTGTCTTCACGACAGAAATACCCATAGTTTAAAATCTTCTTGAGGAAAACAAGCCACAAGCAATAAATTATCATCTTATGAGAGAACTATAGAATATTACTGTACAGAAGCAGACTCTTTAGTCCTTTTAGTCTATTCCTAGTCCCACTGACCTGCACCCTCCCATCCATGTACTTATCCAAATTTTCTTAAATGTTAAAATCGAGCCCGCATTCACAACTTCAACTGGCAGCTTGTTCCACTACTCTCTGTGTGAAGAAGTTTCCCCTAATGTTTCCCCTTTCATCCTTGACCCATATCCTTTGGTTTGTATCTCACCTCAGTGGAAAAACCTTCCTGGATTTACTCTATAACCTTCATAATTTTGTATACCTCTATCAAATCTCCCCTTATTCTTTTATGCTCCAGAGAATAAAGTCCTAACCTGTTTAACCTATTCCTGTAACTCAGTTCCTCAAGTCCTGCCAACATCCTAGTAAATCTCTTCACTCTTCCACTCTGTAGTTCGGTGACCAAAACTGCACACAATAACATCAGTTCTTATGAATAAATAAAATAGATGATCATTTCATGTCTTATTACAAATTGTTAACAAAAAATTTAAAAAAAAACAAATTCTGGTTACATCAAAGACCTATGTTTTGTATTACAAAGTCTCAAAGAATTGGAAGGTAGAATGGCACAACTGACCTCCTCACTGTGGAATTAGAAGCACCCTTGCACCAGAAGGTAGGACCAGAATGAAGGTTTTGATGAAAAGTTTAACTAAGAGGAAAAACTCCACAATGTACAGGTATATAAATACAGGAGTGAAACACAAAATTTTGCAGTTGCTGTAATTGTAGTAAAAGCACACAGAAATGCTGGAAGAATTCAGCCAGTCTCGCAGCATCCACAAGAAAAGATATATTCCCAATGTTTCAGGCCCGAGTCCTTCTTCAAGGTATAAGTAAAGTACAGGAAAGCATCATAATAAAGACTGGTGGGGGTGGAGTCCAGACTAATAAAAAATGTTAATTGGATATTATAAGAGGAGAGGTGAGAATTGATTTTGTTTGATTACCTGTGCATCTGCCCTGGTCGCCTCTGTGTCCATGTGCAACAAGAACAGGATTCCCTCTATCCTCAATTACCACTCCAGCAGCCTCTATGTCCAACATGTCCTCCTCTGCCATTTTTGCCACATATTATGTGATCCCACCACTAGACATATTCTCCTCCCTCCCTCTCTCCACCTTCCTCAGGGACCACTCCCTCCACAACTCCCTTGTTCACTCCTCCCTCTCCACCAATAATTCCCTTAGCAATTATTCCTGTGACTGTAGGAGATGCTTCACTTACACCCACATGTCCTCCCTAACCACAATTTAGAGCCCAAAATAGTCCTTTCAAGTGAAGCAATGTATCACTTGTAAATCTGCAGGGGAATGAAGGTTTTGATGAAAAGTTTAACTAAGAGGAAAAACTCCACAATGTACAGCTATAAAAGTACAGGAGTGAAACACAAAATTTTGCAGTTGCTGTGATTGGAGTAAAAACACACAGAAATGCTGGAAGAACTCAGCCACTAGAAGAACTCAGCTACTGCATCTGCTACTCCTGTTGTGTTCTTGTAGAGCTCGTCGAAAGAACCAAAGACTTGTTGATCCAAACCAAGGCCTTTATTAGCAAAAGACAGGAGCTCTTCACAGGTGGCCGACCAGTCCGGAATGATCCGACCTGGCTAGGGACACAACCCTTTAAGGCCCAGACAGTAGGCGTGGCTTAGCTCTCAGCCAATCGCTGTAAGCACAGTCTAGAAACAGTAACTATATACATTGGTGATAGATCTGTACTATCACAGTACATTGGAGACACTGGAGGCAGATTGGGAGATCGCTTTATGAGCAGTTCAGCTCTGTCTGCTGCAATAAAGTGGCCATCCATTTCAATATCACATCACATTCCCTTGCTGACATGTCTCATGAACTGCCAGCCTGAGACCACCTGTAAATTGGAGGAACAACACCTCATCTTAAATCTGGGCACCCTCTAACCAGATGGCCTTTTCCCCAGCTCCCTTTCTTCCCTTTTCCCTCTATCACAGAGCCAAAATTAATTTTCACCTCTCCTCTTAACATATCCAATTGACACCTTTTTCTCTTGTTTGGGACTCCTCCCCCTTCCATTCTTCAATCTTTATTCTGATACCTTCCTGTTCTTTGCTTATACCTTGAAGGGCTCAGGCCCGAAATATCAGTAATATATCATTACCTCCTATGAATGTTGTGACACTGGCTGAGATCCTCCATCATTTCTGTGTGTGTTTGACGAGCTAGACAAATATCCCAAGTCACTTTAACTGGCTGGCCCAAAGGAGGCAGAGTAAGATTCAAAGAAATGTTCTCAAACTGGTGGGATATGATATGTCAAATGACCCAGGAGTTCTGGAGTGGAGCCCAGGCAAGGCACTAACCTGGAAGGAGGATGACACTTTTGTATGCCCAGTTTTGCAGATACGCCCAAGGAAGCACAGTCAGTTGTATGGATGGGAGTAATCGATAAACTGTTTTTATAAATGAAATTATGGTTGATGGAATTTAAGAGTAAATCATCCCCTTTTGATTGAAGAAATGCAAATTATAACGTCTTCCAAAAGAAGAGTCTAACCATGGAGGAGGTAAAGAATGAAATAATATGAGCTTCCTTGTCTATGGAACATGAAACAAAAATGTCTGGTTACAAACAATGAATTAAATAGGCAAATGAAGCATTGGCTCTTATTTCAACTGAGCTTGAAGAGAAGAAATGGAAATGGAAAACTCAGCTGCACACAGAGCCTTGGCCAATTCTCCTTTCTGAGTTATTTGTCAGACTCTGTAAAGATATGCTACCCATGGAGGAACTACAGCACAGTGTCCAGAAATCGAGATCTTACTCGAAGATCCCAATGAGCAAGGAGGACAGCATAACATGGAGTGCATTCTCAAATGTTTCTAAAGTTGCTCCTGTCAATCTCTGCGGAAGATTAAGACTCTGAAGATGGCACAGAAAATGTCCACTGGAATGATTCTGAGAATCACTAGGGCTTCACTTATGGAGACAGTCTGAAGAAGCTGGGATTGGTCTCTCTGGAATGGATAAGATTTTGAAGGAGGCTATTTTAAATTATGGAAGATATGGAGAAGGTTAATTGTCAGAAACTGTTCTCATTACTAATGGGGCAAAGAATTAAGATACCATACAATGAGTGATGTTGTTTCCACGGCATATGCCCTCCTCTGGCACCATGCCTGTGGAAGTTCAGAACAAGTGAGGTGAGACAGAGTTTCATTCTGCTGGGCCTTGGAGGATAAACATAATCTAACCAACTGCACATGCACCTGTAGCAAGGGAGAGTAGATTACATTTTACTTTAACCCCTCTGTTCTCTTACTTAAAGTACCAATTGTGATTTTCAAATTCAAAAGACAAATCTCATTAGTTTCTGAAGGGATCACCTGTTTGTAGATTCTATCAAAAAATGTCTTGGGCCTCATTCCCGGCTCTGTATTTACAGATGGCAAGCCACAGTTACCCAAACACCTGCCATTTAATTTTGGTTTTTGCTTTCAGCCACCAAAACTGCAAACTTGCAAATGCATTAGGATTCTCAGGGGTCAAAGAGGATGTTGTACTGTTTTCATGGAGGCTTTAAGAATGTTCTGGAATCTTCAATGCTCTAAATGGAGTGTCGACTTTCAGAGACTATGATCCATAATTGACCTGCCAAATAAAGCTGATTGATTGTAGTTGAGGCCTCACTGCTAACCAGGGAGAGGACATTGACTCTCAATGCCTAACCTTTCAGTAGATTTGGGAGATTTTGTGAAGGCTATATTGGTGGTATCCCTCCAGTACTTTGCGGTGTCTGCTGACTAGAATCCAAGTCTCAGAAGCATACAGGAGGACTAAAATCATTGTGCCCTGGAGTTCATGCTGCATAATCTTCAAACGTTGGCCAGAGGATTTGCTGGTACACTGAAGGTGATGGTGAATTCCATCATTCATGCCTGCCTTCACGATGAATTAATGCCGGAGATGTGGGAAGTGGTTCACATTTTGCCATCGTTTTGTTGTGAAGCTCTATCATCAGAAGATATTGTTATACAATAAGAGAAAGTTGGCTCAGGATGGTTCTTTTGCGGATGTTGAGTTTAATTCTATCCTTTGGGGTGGGATGGTTGGCGTAGTGGTTAGTGCAATCTCTTTACAGCACCAGCGATCAGGATCATGGTTCGAATCTCGTGCTGTCTGTATGGAGTTTGTATGTTCTCTCTGTGTCTACGTGGGTTTTCATTGGGGGCTCCAATTTCCTCCCACCATTCAAAACATACTAGTGGTATAGGTTAATTGGGTGTAAATTGGGTCAGGGACTCATGGGCTGTATGTCTAAATTTTAGTTTGCTTCAATGAACAAGTTGATAATGACTTGGAGGCCGACCTCAAAGGCAAGTGTTGTCTGCAATAATAATTTATTAAATTACATGGATTCACAGCTATTGTTGCTCATGAGTATTCATGAATTTCTATATACTATGCACAACTTTTAATGAATACTCGCTTGTCTGCCATTTTGCGGTCCAGCAACATTCACAGTCCGGAAAGCTTTGAATCTGCAGTATACAGTAAATCTATAGTAATTACGATCTAAAACTAAATTCTGTACTAACTCGTGACCAATAAACGTACAACTTCTACAATCTCAGCCAACGGTATTACCAATTTATAGAAACTTTGGATTAATGACAGTTCTCGGAGCCTTTGCATGATCCCAGGAGGGTCTATAGTAAAAAATAAGTTCTGCTCAGAGCAAAATGATTAAGAACAACCTCTGTGACCTGGATTTTCTGTGGTTAAGCACATGAGGTACTGAAATACAGAGGTTCAACTGATACTTATTTGCATCCAGTTATAATGTACAAAGTTAAAGCAAACTTGTGTTTAGTTTTATCCTTAATTCTATTAACTGACTGAAAGATGTGTACAAGATTAAATCTGCTGCAGACTTTTCCTTCATTACAAAATGTGGCTTCATTGAGAACCATCAGAATCCCCCAGTTTGATATTAATCCCAATTTAACTTCAATTGTGAGCAAACAACATTTTCATACAATTGAATACAAATTAACGTGTTATTTTGAAATGGCTTGAACTTAGATATTTGTTTCACTTTCAAGCACAAGTACAAAATAGATCTACAGAGAGGAAATTATATTGAGACCAATAATGGATGAAAAATACTCACTGTTCATTTCACTGGGTATTGCTCACAAAGTGTTGACTGACTTCTACTACTCTCTGTGCTTGGATTCCTATTCTGGTGCAGTTCCCTTTGTGGTGAACCAGCAGCGATTATGAGCAGGAATGAGTGAACCAGCCCACCACATTCGATGACACTCAACACTCATGCAGGGTTAACTTTTCAAGCGATGAATCAAAAGAGTACATAAATGATGCATTGAAAGTAAAATAAAAAGGGAGGGATGAGAGAGACGGTTGGCAAAAGTAAATAAAGCTTAACAATAGAATGAAACTCCATGGCAAAATGAACTTTTCAATTTCATAATAATGCAGTTGAAAATTCAAATTCAAGTTTGTTTATTATCATCTGAATGAATACAACTAAACGAAACAGCATCACTCCAGACCATGGTGCATGCACAAAAACACACAATCCACAGTACATCATGACCACCTCAATGATAGATATATATATATATATATATATATATGATGATTTTCAGTTACAGGATACTGTTCATCAGTCTCACAGCCTGTGGGAAGAAACTATTCCCCAGCCTGGCAGTTCCGATTTTGATACTTCTGATCCTCCTTCTTGATGGTAGTGGGTTAAAGATAGTGTGTGCTGGATGGAAAACGTCTTCTATAATTCTTTGCGCCCAATTTAAACTTCTATAATTCCTTGAGCCTCATTCACTTCTGTTAAACCATTTTCTCTGTTTTCATTGAAGAGAAGTGGAACAAGATAATCCTGATGCAATAATATTTGGTAAGTATTGTAGACCAGAAGGATCTAGGACAGGGGTGGCCAAACTTTTTTGTTTGTGGGCCAAATATATAAAAATAGGAATCATGGGCCAAATAATATTAACCCATCAGTATAAGATGGTAGTGAGCCTCATTGGAGTAGTGTGTTCAGTTTTGGTCATTATGGTGCAGGAAAGATGTCGTTGAGTTTGAGAGGGCACAGAGAAAATTTACAAGGATGTTGCCACGCCTCATGGGCCTGAGCTATGGGGGAGGCTAGAGCTTTTATTCCTTGGATGAGGTGGAATATTAAGGTGAACAAAATAATGAGAGGAATAGGTCAGGTGAACGCATACAATAAGGAACTGAGAACTAAAGGACGTAGTTTTAAGGTGAGGGGGGAGATTTAATAGGAACCTGAGGATAACTTTCTTTACACAGAGGGTGGTGGGTATATGGAACAGACTGCTGGAGGAGGTAGTTGAGGCAGACACTTGAACCATAAAAGATAGCTGCAGATTTAAGGCATTCACCCATCAAGTTTGCTCTACCTTTCAAATCATAACTGATGTATTCTTCTTTTCAATGCCATGATTCCACTTTTTTGCCATAACCTTTGATGCCCTTATCAATCAACACCTATCAACTTCTGCTTTAAATTTACCCAATGACTTGGCTTCCACATCTATCTGCGACAACACATTCCCTCTATTCACCACCCCCTGAAAAAAAAATTATCCTCAGCTATATTTTAATTCTGAGGCTCTGCCCTCTGGTCCTGGACTCTCCCACTACTGGAATCATCTTCTCCATGTCCATTCCATCCAGCCCTTTCCATGAGATTCATGTCCCTCTCCCATCCTTACAAATTCCAATGAGCCATCAAATGATCCACACACATTAACCCGTTTGTTCCCGGGCTCATTCTCATGAACCTTCTCTTGATACTTTTCTTAGATACGGAGCCTAAAACTGCTCACAAAACTCCATATGCATTGTAAAGAATGCCTGATAAAGTCTCAGCTATATATTTTACATTTGCATTCAGGCCTCAAAATAAATGACAACATTGCATTTGCCTTCCTACCACTGACTCAAAGTGCAAGTTAACCTTTCGGGAATCCTCCACTAGGACTCCCAACTTCCTTTAAAGCTCTGCTTTCTGAATTTTCACCTCATTTAGAAGATAGTCTAGTCTAATGGTTCTCAACCTTGTTTTTTTCCACTCATATCACATACCACTTCAAGTAATCCCTTCCTAACCACATCTATGGTTAGTAAGAAATTACTTAAGGTGCTGTCGAAGTGGGAAAATTATGTTGAGAAACCACGGGTCCGGTTCTTTAATCCTTCTTCCAAAGTGCAGAAGCATACAATTTCCTGTGCTGTATTCCACCTGCTGTTCTGCCCATTTTCCCAACCCGATCAAGTCTATTTGCAGACTTTCTGCTTCCTCAACACTACCCGGTCCTTCATCTAGCTTCGTATCATCCACAAACTGAGCCACAAAGTCATCAGTTCTATCATTTCAATTATTAACATAGAATGTGAAAAGTGGCAGTCCCAAAACCCACCAATTTAATTCCCTAGTCATTGTCAGCCAGCTGGAAAAGGGTCCCTTTATTCCCACTCTTTTCCTTCTGCAACATTTGAACAGGTATATGAATGGGATGGATTTAGAGGAATATGGGCCAAATGAAGCTAAGTGGGACTAGTGTGGGTGGGACATTGTGGGCTAACTTGGGCCGAAGGGCCTGGTTCCACACTATCTGTCTCCATCAGTGCATTGGTTCTTAAGAAATACAGCAAAAGTGTAGATGGTGGATGAGCAGGAATGGTAATAGTAAGTTTGTTTATGCCTTCAACTACCTCTGTGCAAATCCCAATCGTGCTGTCCATTCCTCCCTTTAATCAGAGTGAATATGGAGGTCACCATTATTTGGCATAATCTGGGTTTCAATGTCAAAGTCCAATGACCAGTAGCAGTGGGACTGATGCACCAGCCCAAACATTAGTAGAATTGACAGTAAATGCAAATATAGGCTAGACTAGATCTAGTTCTGGGTAAATGCATCTTTAAGCACCAGGGCCTGGTGAAAATTCATAAATGTTAAATTCTGTGTACAGTATAAGAAGTGCCAGATACTGGTGAACTTGGAGAAGTGAGAAGTGAATGACTGGACTCTTAAAGCAAAGAACTTTCCTGAACATCTACACATTACATACACGTGCGCTTAGAATTAGAAGGGGGTTAAGTTAATAGTAATAAGTTAAAGTTTGATCCTGTTTTTATGATTAAATAAAATTAAAAGCAACTTTTGTTTAAGTAACCATTTGTCTTGGTGAATTTCTAGTGCTGCTGGGTTTTGGGGACCTCTGGGCCCGTAACAGTAATAGTATATGGTAACCTATGATGATGTCCTCCTTTGGAATAGCCACCCGATAAATCAGAGGTGCTTGGAATGGTGGTAGTGAGGCTAGTGCAATAGATGCATTCAAAAGACAATTGGATAGGCATATGGAAGAAAAAAAATTGATGGTTATGGGTGTAAGTTAGGGAGAAAATTGGATTGTTGAGGAGTTGAGCATGGGCTGAAATACCTGAACTCTACCATAATGTTCTATTTAAGTGGCTGACCATCGGCAAAAATGTGGAAAATTGTTCAAAACAGAGGAGTATCAGGCATTGTATTTGTTAAGGCAAACAACATGATAAATAGCAGAGTACAAGATGTGCAGAAAAATAGAGACTTTGCCATACATGATCACTAAATGTGTTCAGGGCTGCATGACAATTGATATTGTTTGAGGTGTAGGGTAGAGAGAGAATGTACAAATCAGGCTCTATAAACAGGAAGGATCTGATAGTATTGGAGAGGGCCCAGATTCACGCTGGATAATTTTATTTATGTGGATTTTTGAGTTACGCTGGGGTTTGCATCTTTGGAATAAAGCAGATTGAGGGAAGATATAATTGAGGCCTAGATTGGGTGAATTGCATTAAGGATTGGAATTAGTGTGAGTGATAGTATGGTTGGATGGGATTTGATGAAAGGAAAAAGGAGTGAAGGTCGGAACTCAGTGGAGGCAAAAATCCACATCATATTGAAGTGCCTGGATGACCACAGGATATACTATAAGAGTCCCACTATGGTGCTGCAGTGGGAACCTTTTGGAATAGCAATTTTCACGTGACAACAAATTCATATAAACTAAATCAGGCACAGGAGTACAGCTGAGAATTGGGAAACAGGATTAGCTTAAATAGGTTTTTCGCTATCGTGAACACAATGTGTCAAAGAATTTATAAAAAATCACACAGAAACAACAAACATTAAGGAAAGGAGCCACTGCTTTATGTTGACTGATAATATGTTTGCCTTACAGATGGACAATTACCATTCATATAAATGAATGCAGAAATATCAGACAGGAATGTCAAATGCTAAAAGAAACTTCCTTTGCTTTGTGTGTGTGTGTGTTAAAGATTTGATTTACCCTGCAGATAAATAATTAATATTCAACAATTAGATGTTTTCGCTGTAAGAAGGAAACGGGAACAACAGTACATGCAATTTGGGCATGTGAGAAAGTGGAAAAGTTTTGGGAAGATCTAAAGCAAGTATTGAATAAAATCACAAAAAGCAACATACCAAAAAATCCAGAGATCTTTCTTCTAAGTAATATAAGAAGTAAAGAATTAGGCCTCAAACTGGATGAAGTGCAAAAAAGATTTATTATGATAGCCTTAGCTGTAGCAAAAAAAAATGTATAATGTCAACTTGGAAATCAGAAGAAAGCATGAGAGTACAGCAATGGTACATAGAAATGAATAAATGTATTCCATTGGAAAAAAATAACACATAATTTAAAAAATAAAGTCACATTATTTGAACAAATTTGGGAGCCGTACATGGAACATAACAGAGAGGGCTTGCCTCAGACCTCCACCCCCTAAAATGATAAGACAAAATGACTTGACCCAGTGTGTAAAAGTAGATGACACATTTTTCTTGTTTATTTTCATTGTGTGATGACATCGTTCAATGGCTTTATTGTATTTTATATGTTGAATGTTTATTGGTTTTGGAGGGGGGTGGGAAGGTAGAGGGGGGAAAAAGGGGAATGTGTATATTTAAGAGGGAAATGTTTGTATGTATTTTGGTTGATATGGTTCACAGTGTGAAAGAGAAAAAAAATAAAAAAAAAACAATTAGATCAAAACCAAAGCTACACAGAAACAAAGGTATTTGATATAATGGGAAACAAACCCTCGAGACATCACTGTGGCAGCTGGCTAATGACCGCTGAAATGAAGAATGACCACACAACCAATAACTGAACTTTATTTGAATCTCTTGCGCTGCTTTTAGGGGACGACCCACTTCCTGCCTCGGGCATACTGGTCTAAGAGAGTGACGTCAGTGTGTTGCGGAGTCACTGCCTGCCCAGCGACGTCCAACCCAGAAGTGGCAACATCTCCCATCTTGTATCAACTGATTGGGGTTGCGATTTGGCCTGTCTAACCACACAGTTGCTCGGCCCACTACACCAGCCCTCCCCCTCCCCAAACCCCAGAATCGCTGCCACTCTTTGAGCAAGTCACAGTATTGTCTTTCGGCGGGTTGCCTATGTGTCTGACCTGGGAATTCAGGTGGGCTGGCCTGAGTCCAAATGCACTGCCTTGAGGTGGTCATGGTAAATATGTCCTGCCGTCTGCCAATGTCCAGGGTGAAAACAAAACCGTCGCGCTGCAACACCTTGAATGGGCCTTCATTGGGGCATTGCAGGCGAGTTCCTTGCTGTCCACTGCAAACGTAAATGAAGTTAGTAGACTGTAAATCTGCAGGGACGTGGCAGGGTGGAGAGCCAGTGTTGGGAAGGTGGCGGAGGTTTCTGCTTACCTGTTTGTTCCCTCAAGCACTGGAGGATGTCAAAGGCACTGGGTTGAGGGCCAGGAGGGTTGAAGTGAATGTCCCTGGGGTGGTAAGCGGGAAGCCGTTCACTATCTCAGTGGAAGACACTGGCAGGACTTCTTTTGATGCTATGCGAATTCCTAACAGCACCCATGGGAGTTCATCCATCTAGTTAGGGCCTTGAAGTCAAGCTTTCAGGGCTGCTTTCAGATGGCGGTGAAAATGTTCGACAAGTCCGTTTGCCTGAGGATGGTAAGCCGTGGTGTGGTGTAAAGGCTGTGGAGAACTTGGCTACATTGGCTCAGAGCGAGGATGTGAACTGGGTCCTTCGGTCCGAGGTGATGTGGGTCGGCACTCCAAAGTGTGCTACAGCTCTGGCGCAAGTCCCTGTGTTACATGTAGGCAGGATTATCGCTTCCGGTCAACGGGTAAAACTGTCAACTATTGTGAATAAATACCGCATACGTTGGCTCACAAGGAACGCCTGTTCCGATGATGTCCACGTGCACATGGTCAAACCGGCATTGCACTAGGTTGAAACTCTGGAGAGGGGCCTTGGTGTGTCTGTGCACTTTGGTGCATTGACAATCCAAGCAAGTCTTAGCCCATAGAGTTACTTCGTGGCGAAAGTCATGCTACACGAACTTGTCGGACAGTAAGCAGATTATGGACCTTATTGAAGGATGTGACAGACTGTGCATTTGGTCAAACACTCACTGACGCCAGGTCGTGGGTAGGATGGGTCTGGGGAAGCCTATGGACATGTCACACAATAAAGTCGGGTTTCCCAGTGAAGGACAGAAATCACTAACCTTCAGGTTGGTAATGAAGGTTCAGTAGGCCTGGACACCAGCATCCTCCACCTGCTATTTAGCCAGATGAGCAATATCAAGCCCTCCTGAAGTAGCGGAGTTGGCCGATCTGGATAGAGCGTCAGCCACAACATTGGATTTGCCTGTGATGTGTCAAATGTCCATTGTATACTCTGAAATGTAGGAGAGGTGTCATTGTTGCCTCACCAACCATGGATCTGAGACCTTGCTGAGTGTCTGAACTTGTGGTCTGTGTAGGCAATGAAAACGCTTCCTCTAACATGTTCTGGAAATGTTGTATTGCTTGGTTAAGAGCCAGCGGCTCATGGTTGAACGTGCTGTATTTGAGTTCTGGTGACCGGAGATGTTTGCTGAAGAAAGCCAGGGGATGCCACTGATCAAGTACAGTGCCAACCACTCTGTCCTATGTGTCTGTTGTAAGGGCCAGGGGTAGAAAGAATCAGGATGAGCCAAAGATATGGCCTCCGCTAGTGCTGCTTTACTTGCCTGGAATGCTTCGATGGTTTCATATGTCCACTGGAGCCCCTTGTCGCCAAGTTTGATGAGGTCGAATAGGGGTTCCATGGCAGCGGCTGCTCCCGGGAGGAAATGATGATAAAAGTTCACCATCCCGAGGAATTCCTGTAGGCCTTTGATGGTGCTCGGCCTTGGGAATCGCTGGATGGTTTGTACCTTATTCGGCAGCGGCTTGTCTAAGAAAATCAATTGTTTCCAGGCCAAATTGGCACTTAGTCCAAACTCCTGCAACCTGTCGAAAAGGCAAGTCAGGTGCATACCGTGTATACTGGCGTCAGGGCTGGGGATGATGATGTCATCCAGATAGATGAAGATGAAATCGAAGTTCCTGCCAACCACATCCATGAGATGTTGAAACACCTTTAATGCAAAAGGCATCCGGAGGAACTGGAAAAGGTCAAAGGGTGTAATAATGGCCGTTTTCGTGATATTGTTAGGATGCACTGGAATCTGATGGTACCCCCTTGACGAGGTCCACCAAGTCTTGAACGAGGGGGATGGGGTATCTATCCGGGCCTGTGATGTCATTGAGTTGTTTGTAGTTACCACATGGACGCCAAAGCCAGATCTTCTGGATCATGTACAGCAGGGATGCCCAGGGGCTGTTTGAACGGCAGTCAATATCCAGCTTCTCCATGGCAGCAAACTCAGTCTTGGCTTGGAGGAGTTTGTCCTGCAGGAGGCTCCGTGCCTGTGCATACACTGGTGGTCCAGTGTTTTCGATGTGGTGCTCCACGCCATGTGCTGGTTTAGCGTCATGGAAATTTGGCACCAACAGTGACGGATACTTGGCCAGTAAAAGGGCATATTTATTGCGGTTCAGAGTATGGATGCCCAATGGCAAAAAGGAATGTCACCGCAGTGTGAGGGGGCATTCCTGGAACATGGTAGCATTGACCAAGCAGCATCTGTTCATGTCTACCTGGAGCTTGTGTGGCTAGAGGAAATTGGCTCTGAGTAGGGCTTGCCCAATGGACACTTCCAATGGAAAACAGTTCGCATGGATTGTGACCAGACAGATGCCGAAGCTTGGCTGCCTGTAGGGGGAGACCCTCGGAATTGTGCTTGAGCTCAAAGTACTTTGGCGGGATAAAGGCTAATTTCTGCACCCGTGTCGACTTGGAATTCCCTCCTTGTCCGCTGATCACTTAGGAAGAATAGGCCTTTGGTGTGCCAATAGCTGAGGCCACTATTGTTGGCTGGCCTGTTCATTTTGCGTTACCGTGCTCGAATTAGCATTGGGGTACGAGTATGGAAGGACGCACTGAAGGGCAATGCGGCCCCATCTGCGGTGGAAGAAACAGTAATCGTTCCATTTGAGTGCTCATTGTGTTACAGTTGGGCCGTGGCAACTGCTGGTGGAACCAACAGAGGGGAAAACCCTGGTACAGGGGCTGAGCCGGAGGCACCGACAGTGTAGATCAGTTGAACATGTATCGGGCTCTGCTGCCGAGTATGGAAAAGTCTGTCAGCTTCCTTGGCTACCAGGTGTGGGGCGCTGAAATCCATCTCTGATATTGTCGAGGAAACATGCGTCAGTAGCTTGAAGAGGAACAAGGCCAAGAATAAGAAATATTTTTTGTGCCCATCCGCTAACGCCATCATTTCGTGCATGAGCTCAGAGGGGTATCTATTGCCCAAGCCTTGCATATTCAGGATGCAGATAGCGCGCTCGTGCGCCTGAGTTCCAGGGAATCGAGGAGGAAACACCGGAATAATTAGTACTTATGCTCCTTAGGAGGATTTTCAATTAAGAAGCTTACTTTAGCTGTGGTACCAGCGTCCAGGGCACTGACAATGCGTCCGAACTTGGTGTCCTCAGAGACAATGCCTCTGACCTGGAACTGTGACTCGGCCAGTTGTAACCAGTTCCTGGGCTGGATGGCCCAGAAGGGCAGCAAATGCATGGCCACTGCATTGGTTGCAGCCATTGTGACTGTAGTGGTAGCAGCATCCTGCATTTTGTCGCGTTCGAGGTGGGTTCCAAAGACATTTGAACCTTCTGGGTCACCACTGTAGCGTCTACTAATGGCAGTGGTACTGTAATGAAGTACGTGCACACATGTGAGTGAACCAGTTACTGACTTTATTTGAATCTCTTACGCTGCTTTAAGGGATCGACCCACTTCCTGTTTGGGACACACTGGTCCAAGGGAGTGATGTCAATGTGTTTCAGAGTCACTGCCTGCCCTGCAACGGACAACCAGGAAGTGATGACATTTCCCAGGCAACGTGTGTTGCCAAACATGGCCTTCTCCTGAGAAGGGTGGGGGGGGGGGGGGTCCACGCCATCTTGTTTCAACTGACTGGGGTCGTGATTTGGTCCGTCTTACTACGTGGTTGCTCGGCCCGCTACACCATCTTAAATATGTAAGGACCGAAACTGAAACAGGATTAACTGTTTGACATTAATAATTTACATTCCTAAAAAAGAACCACAAAGACATGCTGTTAAGAAACAGGAACAATCAACTTCAAAACAAGCTGCTTGTGAAAAATGAACCATTTAAGGTGTACTAAAATACTGTGTGATTTGAGTGAAGTTCAAAGCCAAGAAAAGTTGGCACCATCTTTGCATCCCTTACCCTGCTGGTGTAATATAATGAATTTGGTTGTATATTCTATGATTTTGCTGCGTATCTTCTGCTGTTACAGTGCAGGCTGTATATCACAAATGGGCTTGAGGAATTCCTGTTTTGTAAAGTTCTTGTCTTTCAGAGAAATTTTATACAATTTGTACTTTGCCCTGTACTTTTGTGTTGAACTGTTATAGGTCTTCCAGCTGCTATTATTTAGTTACGCTAAGACAAGTTTGTAGAACACTTAATTCAGGTCTAAATGGGCTTACATTGCCCCAGGCATCAGTGGAATTATGATATAAAAAAACAACTTGGGCCTTGGCAATATTATGACAAACCAGCTTGCGGTAATGGGCCACTGTTTTTTTACCCGGTCCCTAATCTCCAGTCAGCTGCAGGTGTACTGAAATCAAATTATTTTGCTGCATTGTTAGCCTGATTTTAAATCTGCCATTTCAAAAAGGCTCAGTAATCAAGTGTGTTGGTGAAGGATTTACTCTTGTGTTGCTGTTAAGATGGGGGTGGAGTGAAATACCAGAAAGCAAGAAAGAAAAGTAACGGCCTGTCACAGAAAGTTAACAAAGGACCTAAAAATACAAATTAAAAGGTGTTAAAGGCATTAATTTCTTTTCAATTAACCGAGTAATTGTATTATTATATAAGAAAAAAATACTTGATCAAATTTTCTCTCATTGAAGTTATGTTGAAGCCAGATTTGCATCTTGTCATGTTTTCCGATTCTCCCCACCCATGATCAAGGGAGCTCTATTCAGTGGATGAATGGCCAGTTATGCAATGGTCAGTTCATTGACCAGGTATATTGCGAGGAATTTGGCTTTTTCTAATATGCAGCATCTTGATGTAGGAGGGTCTGTAACGAAAAGAAGGTACAAGCATTTTTATTAAGGAGCAAGGCAAAGATCTATAACCAATGTTTTGAGCCTGAGCCCTTCATCAAGGTACCTTATGTCAAGGCCCGCCCAAAACGTTGCTTATGTATTTTTTGCCTCTGATGGACACTGTGGGACCTGCTGAGTTTCACCAGTACTTTTGTGTATTAACTACAATCACAGTGTCTGCAGACTTTCTCATTTCACAGCAATTTTATGTCTTCTTGCTTTTTAATGTACAGCAAGGTGCACCTCACCCAATGATATTCATCGTCATTGGCATCAATGGAAAGCAATTTCCTCCCATAATCAGGAAGTGAGAAATCGTGGAACCTGCTGTTGGCTGTACTTACTCTCACATC